>NW_022990021.1:2848686-4048686 GCF_902827175.1 Gymnodraco acuticeps
TATGCTCTTTGTTTCTAAATATCAATGTATTGTGAACCAAAACAAAATAACATGCAGTAGTTTAACATTTAATTTCACTCATTGCGGGGTGCCGTTTAATCATTTAAATAATAGCCTATTTAAGCTTCTTATAAGTGAAAATGTTTAAAAGAGAAGGGTTTAGAAAAAGTGTCTTTACTATAGGAAATATGCATTCCACAGTTGCCTACAATGATATTCAGGTATTTATTTTTATATTATTTTTGTTAACGAGAAATAGGCTATTAGAACAGGCCCAGCCGAAATTACATTGACCCACCCAAAATTGAAATCCTGGCGCCGCGGCAGTTGCAGTTGTATGATACAACTGCAACGAAAGTAACAAAAACAATGTAATATCCTTTTCAGTTTCACAGAACACAAATTGGGTTGTTTACATGATTTTGTTGTGCAATAAAACAACCAGAGAAGCGACCTGCAAGCAAACATCGCGCACCGTGTACTCATGCTCCTGTTTCACCTGTTTAATACAGGTGTCATCACTGCTACTAATTTCGATTGAGCAGGTCACAAAAAGCAAGAAATGACAACGTGAAATAAGACAATTTTTACCTGTAAGAGTTGCTCATCATGTTCTCTGAGGTGCATCAAAAGAAGCAATGCTGCTGCCTTCTTTTTCCTTGTTGTCTCATCATAGTATGCCATTCTGCAGGAACTGAATTGTGATGAATTGTGATTGAAGCTTTGTGAGTTAGCCTTTATATGTCCACGTTACCATGACACAAACTATGTCATGCGATGGGTACACGATGCCCTCACGATGGCCTTACGAAGGGCAAAATAGACACACGAAGTCAACACGAAAATGAACCTTCGCAAGGTCCTTCGGCAAAATCTTTGGCATGTCAAAGATTTTGCCACCGCTCCCGAAGTTGCTGCCGGAGCCTGATAAATTCCACCGGCGGTCATACGATTGCTTAAGATGCCCTCACGAATGCCTTACGAAGGGCAAAATGGACACACGAAGTCAACACGAAAATGAACCTTCGCAAGGTCCTTCGGCAATGCTTTGTGATGCCAAAGATTTTGCCACCGCTCCCGAAGTTGCTGCCGGAGCCTGAGAAACTCCACCGGCGGTCATACGATGGCTTAAGATGCCCTCACGAATGGCCCGATGTTGCTACGATCAGAGCCGAATTTGAACATTTCCTTTATCGTGTGTCCATCGGGTGTCCATTTCGGGACAGTGTGACAGGGCCTTTAAGGAGAACAATTAAAACTCATGCGAGAGTGAAAAAACTTGAAAATACTGTATTTATCGTGCTTCTATTGTTACATGTTTACATACTTTAATGTTCAAGAAGGGCTTTATTTTTCTCATACTCTCTGTGCTGCAGCATCTTTTTTCACCCTCTATCCGAAAAGGGAGCCAAGTCTGCTCTGATTGGTTAACTGGCTGGTTCTTTTATGATTTGTCAACCACTTTGAGATGTTTTGCCACTTCAAGGTTCAAGGCTTTTATTGGTCATACGTACATAGCTACAGTGTAGTTATGACGATGAAAATATTAGGTCACAGGCTCCTCCAACAGTGCAACACAATAAAACAGAAAAACTAGTGCAAGTAAATACAAAAAAAAAGGAGCCCAATCGAGCCGTTTCAGTGTGTGGGAGAAAAACCTCTGCTTGCGACAACTTAGGTATTCAATTCTTTGCAGATATTTACAGGCACAAAAAACGAATTGACACACTAAACACTAAACAAGCATAATAGGGCCTCTTTAACTCAGAGTTCCCTCTTACAGATATTATGCCAAACTATCCTTAAGTAACTGATCTTTAGGCAAATTCAATAATAAAAAAAAAATATTTTAAGATGAATACAGACAAAAGAGTAACAAAGTCAAATATCAGGTCCAATGTTACATAATCATTATCTTGGGAATCTTAAACTTAACAGATATCCACTAAGACTTTTACTAATCAGCCTGATAGAATATTCCAACCATTAAACCTCTCTATTTCCCGGACTTTAGGAAAAAGATGATAGATTAATATAGCTTTCTTCCATATCTTAAAATGCTGATACATCTGTCTCAGTTTATGACTTTCATGACACTGTCTTTTTGACTTTCACATGCACATCAGAAAAGCAGTTTTTTTTATTAAAGCCCTGTAGTGGTTGCAACAGCTGCTTCATTACTATGTAGATCCCATTTCGACGAATAAAGAAAGCTATAAATGTACAGAAATGTGCTGTAAAGCTGCAGCACAAGCGCAGTATTTTGTTTTTATAAGAGCATCCTCTTGTTATAATGAGATGCTTTTTTCATGAGACTGTAAGTATGAGATCTCAGAAGCCACCAGCTGAAGGTTGGACAGAGGAACAAAGATAGTGGAACATGCTGTTCTGCAAAAGAATAATGCAGCTTTCAAATTCCACTTTGCTTGTCTCTCTGATAGAGTCCTTTGCAGTGCCAGCATACTAATGAACATCCAAATAAATATCATACTGAAACAATCCCATTGTTCCCTACTGAATTGGAGACAAAAAGGTTAGGGATTCATTTGAAGAGGAATTGCAAGTTGTTGGAGCCATTAGGAGCTTTTGATTTCATGTTTCTTTTGTAGTGGGAACATCAAACTGATATTTTAAGTTATGGTTGAAAGCACGATATATAAAAAGTATTATTTTCAAAGTGTTCATCTAGTATTTATAATATCATGTATTGAAAATGAGCACCTTTTTAAATGTCTGTATGAAAGCATGCAACTCGCGATAATGCTGATATGCTTTGAGGAATTGATAGTGGAAAGCAATCGTTTTACAAATTGCATTGCATTATCAGATATGATTACTGGAAAGTCAACCAGAGTGTATTGTTTAATACATATCTGTTTTCAGTTATATTAACCAGCATCTCTGTATGTGCTTTTTGGAAATCTGAGTATGTTTATGTTTATTAAGGATCCCCATTAGCTTTTGCTCTCGACAAAAGCTACTCTTCCTGGGGTCCGACACTTAAAACAATACAACAATAATACAACAATAATACAGCAACATTTAGGACATAAGTCCTGACATCATTAATAACATTAAAAACATTAAAAAACATCACCAATATCATCAACAACATGCGATCAAATTAAATTAGGGTTCACAGCTCACAAGGGTACATGGTCATTAGTAGATGGCCCTTCAATCTCTTCTTGAAAGAGGCTCTGGACTCTATTTCAGTAAGGTAGTTTGGCAATGAGTTCCATTCCTTTATAGCTCTATAAGACACAGAAGATTTCAGAAGATGTGTCCTGGGTTTAGGTGCCAGTAGATGGCCTGATGTAGCTTGTCTAGTCTTATGGTCATGCTCGTCTCTTGTGTAAACTATTTGATCATAAAAATACAGTGGTTTTTTGCTAAATTGGACATTTAAAAAAAAAGTGATAACACGAGATTGCAGACGTTTCTCAACTGGAAGCCATGATAGGCTTCTATGCATAACTCCAATATGAGTGCGCTTCGAACAGTGTAGAGCTAGTCTGGCAGCCTTGTTTTGTTGTGTTTTTGCTGCTGATGACCATATGACCGGACAGTACTCAAGATATGACAAAACCAGAGACTGAATGACTTGTTTCAAAGTGGTTGGTGTTACATACTTTGTACATTTTCTCGCCACAGCTATGCTCCTTCCCATTTTAGTTACGATACTGTCAATTTGCTTTATCCACCGTAAACCAGAATCAAGAACAATGCCAAGCAACTTAGTCTCGTTTACCTGTTCCACTGGCTGACCAGCCAGTGTCAGGCTTAATTGAGGAGTATTGAGGAGTATAGCAGTAGTGCGGTGAGGTTCATGGCTAGTGAGGCACTGAGTCAGATTTACAAATATTATGTTTTGACCTTAATCGAAATATTCGGTTATCTTCAAAAGCTTTTTTAGTCTGATGCTTCGATTCATTTTAAACAGACTGTTCAACAAAAGGATACCCAAAATCTAAATATTGGATTGTTTTTTCTTAGTAAGATCTCATTTTCATTACAATGGTGGTCTTACCTTGACTTGAAGATGAAGTCCATGCTTTCCTTCTGGACAACAATCTCCATTACATTTTTTGTAAAAGTCCTCCTTATCTTCCTCTAGTTTAAAAAGTTTAGTTTGTTGTTTGCGTCTACCGTCTCTGCGTAGAATAACAGTAGCAACAAGAACCTGTGGGCTCACTTGCGCCCCCTTCAGTGCAGCAGAGGTTATGGCTGCCTCCCCTGGTGCTTTTTTCATTGCCGTTGTATGATGAGACCAGCGAGCCTAAATATCATATATACGTGAAATAAGTTATTTAGAGACTATGGATGGCGAGGATAAATGTAATAAAGGGATCTACAGTACAAACATTACATTGGTGACATACAGTGAGATGGTAACAGGGATGCGCTTAGTGCCCGCTTTCCAGCCAGTTTCTGTGGGGTGACGCATTTTGAGGTGAGGCAGAGCTCATCTGTGCCTCACCTTACCCCACATTAACTGGCTTGAGCACGTTCACAAAATAAGTGCCCGCGTTAAATTAGTGCCTGCGCTCCAGCCAATTACTGTGGGCTTACGAGAGGCAGAGCTCGTCCCTGCCTCACTTCTCATCGCTACCCGTAGTTGTAGCGGAGCACGGCAAATTTGCTGATTTTGACTATAAAAAGCGATTGGAATCATACAGAAATCACATTTACAACACAGATCAGTGGAGACATTTTATTATTATTACTATTTAGTTTTTCCATTACATTGGAGTACGACAGGTGAGGCTCTGCCTCCCCTGACTGCACGTCGCTGGAGTATAGGACACCCCTCGACTAAACTCAGATAAACCATTTGACCTTGTTTGTTACCCAAGCTGAATGCTTTTATTGTGAAATGATCGCAGTAGAAATAGTTAGATGTGCATTGCTCTGACATGGAGTAACACGACTGAACAGTAAATAGCAAAAGCTGATATCAATGATAACAATTAAAAACTGTAAAATCTCAAATTACATCAATGCATTGTTACATTGAAAGCAATTCAAATCCTGTCCAGGAATAGCGGGTTTCCAAATATCAGTGAAAACTACTAGACTATAGAGAGGTCATATAAATAAATCGAATGGCATTTGAAAAAAACTTGTATTGGTTTGATTTCATGAAATGAAGCTCAGCTCAAGTTCTTTCAGGAAGACGGGTATACATTCACTCCGCAGCTGCTTATAATCAGCTCATCACGGGCGTTCTCTTTAACCTATTACATTCACCTCATTCTCCAGCAGCCAATCACTGTGCTGCAGCCAAACTTTAAAATGGTTCTCCTCTCTCCTGCAGTCAGCTGTGATTTCAGGTTGTCATGCTGCCGCCCGCCTCCTCCCCATCCACCTCCGTTCATCATATCCAGAGCCAGGAGAGCTAATCCAAAGACCTCATCACACCTCCTCTTCATTCCATCTCCTCATCAAATCCAGATCTTCAGCATCATCACCAGTGTCTAGACCCCGGGGAGTTCCCTATATGCTCACGGCTGCATTTCCCCCTTTAGATATACGATTTCAGGATCGGAGTCTAATCGCCAAAGACTTAACATTTAACGTATGACATGTGTCAATAAATGTTCTTGTACAAAATGAAGTCTCTCCTGATTGAAATGCTTAAAGATGAAACCTTTAAGAACAAATCTAAGAACCAGCGAGTTGAAAAACACCGACTATAACAACACTTGTTGTTAAATACCAACCAACTAACTGCAATATATATATATACATAATATAATCTGTGCAATACATACCTGGCTGCTAAATCCTCAGAACTGTGTATTTTGTAAATTGTGTAACTTTTTTTATTATAATTTTCTTATCTTTTATACTTTTGTCTGCATGCTTCTTAGGTAACATTAAGCTGTCTTTTCCTCTTTTCTGCTGTAACAATGTAAATGTCCCCTCTGTGCGACGAATAAAGGTATTCTGATTCCTAACCCTAACCCTAAAATGGAGTAAATCTTCATCGGTTTAGCTACAAACTTAAACAGTTAGTCTCAGATGCTACCAGAGGCTGATATTTATTTAGTTTCTCAGACCACTCAGAGTCAAACATGATGATTGTCGGTAACACTTTATTTTGATAGTCCATAGTTAACACTCTACAAGTCATCAGTTGACATTCAACAACACTGTTTCAACAGACAAGTAACATGCATTTAACTAACTGCCAGTAGAATATAAGGTACATCTCAAGTGTTGATCTATAGGTTTTACAAAAAGTGTCTGTTGACTGTCAACATGTTTTTTGCAACAGGTTATTAACCGATATTCAACCTTACTATCTGTAGATTGTGAGTTCTTGTGAAAAACCTTTTTTTCTCAAGTGAATGCATTAGGCTTCTGTGTTTATCTTATATATTAGTCAAATAAAACAGGAACAGGTGTTTCTAACTCAAACATTACATACATAATGAATACATAAAGTTTGTGATCAGTTGTGCCAAACATTTAGCTTTTGTCTGTTGCATTTAATTAGTGGATGAATGTGTTCTGTTGATAGGTTATAGACTTTCTACTGTTCTCAACTGTTTTTCACTTTAATTGGATAGTCCTAACACATGCCTACAAACGCTTAGTGGAGAATGCCTACTAAAAGTATACTGATAGTCAACTCTAGATTAGTTGACGATCAACAGATAGTCAACTAAACTCTAAAGTTGCTTATCTGTTGATCATCAACTAATGCTTAATGTAATCTTTAGTTGACATCTTGACTCAACAGATTATCAACAGATAGTCGACATGACCCTGTTGACTTTCAACTGACAGATTGATTTTGAGTAGTTGATTGTCAATTTTGAAGATGTTGACACAATATACAGATAGTAAGGTTGAATATTGGTTAATACGTTGTTGACATGCTACTGAATGTCAACTGATGACTTATAGAGTGTTAAATATGGACTATCAAAATAAAGTGTTACCTGATTGTCTGCAGGAAGACTGTTGGTGTCAGTGAGCCTGCGCAGTGTCCCGCAGGCCGCGGTGGGTCACAGAGTGCACCCATTAACAGGAATGAAAATGAAGGGTGCCACACAGACACATGAGAGATCCTTTCAATAAAGCCAGATCCCTAAAATGCATTGGCTGACATTTCTCTAACTGACCCAGCCCACGCAAGAGCATTTCCAACCTTTTAGAATATGCATGCCTTCCTCGCAATGATTTTAATAAACCTGTATATTCAATGCTGATATTAGCAAACGCAGGAGATGTGAAATATATATTTTCATTTATAAAATAATTTAATATAATCCTTCCACCTGAAGCTTCAGATTTGTAAATGTAACCCGTTTATTGCAATGAGCATTACATCCCTTTAGAGTCATGTGTGCACACTCCAATTTGATTAAAATATCCCCACACCATTTCTGCAAACTCCTTGACAAAATGGTAATTAAAGATTACAAATCCTCTCATTGCTTTAATGAAGGATATTCATTCAGCCCATAGTTATTTTGTTTGAATTGTCATAAGATCCCATGCAGTTACATTGAAGTAGGCTTTAAATCTTGTGATGACACTTCATAGAAAGGTCACCCCGTTGAACTCAGATTCTCACAGAAAAATCTGCGTAAAAATGCTGTATGTTATTATATATTCCTCTTAGAATTACCATATCCTTTCACTAACGAATACAATATAACAGAGGGGTCATTTATACAACACACACAACAAGTAGATGCATAACTGAATCATAATTAGATTAGTTTTCTTTCTGCTCAGTGTTGCTGCATGTTGCACTTGATTCCAGCTGATCAATAATGTACTAACAAATATTGATGAATCCACCCTCGAGAGGAAACACTTTGGATGTGTGGAAAGGTCCAGAGGCCCTCATGTTTTGAGCTGTGCCTCTGATTGGCTGTTTATGACCAAAGGCAATGAGTGGTCCGTGCTCAGTGTTTTACTGATGGGCATACACATACCAGGCAATGAATTATGATTCTGTTTAGCTTTGTACTTGATTACATTTGTAAAACTACCATTGGTAAGTGCACTGAGATTCAGCTTAGTCCTGAAATGAAGTGTTCTTATTGTTGTGTGTTTGGCCATGCAGGGGGAATCCAAAGAGCTCTTCCAGGACAAAAAGGTTGATATGATTGATATTTCGTATTTCAGATATTCATAAAGGGCATTCCTTTAACCTTGCCAGTCTCTTTCTGATGCACCAGCATGGCTGATAACAAAACAGACCTGGAGGGTGTGTATTGCAAACCTGACAGCATCTGCCGTGTTTATGGCCACATGTGTATAAATCATGTCAGGTGGGACATCAATTGTTTCTCTTCCAAAGCTTCCATAAAAAGTCATGCAGCATTAAAACGGGAGAACGGTTGATTTTAAGCCAAATGACTGTTTATCAATAACAACCTCAAACAGTTGTCATGGTTTATTAAAGAGTGTTGATATTGGATTACAGGGAATCAAGCTGGCTGAGGTTTAATAGCATTGAATGTGTTACCTTTGCTCTGTGTTACCTTTAGCATTGGTGTCTATCGCTATCTATCCAAGTCTTAAGTTAAACCTCTGCATCTTTGTAAATCACCTCATTGACAGTGGCTTAGGTCATTAACACCCCGCGGCATCAGTAATTATGTCCTGACATGTCCTGCACAACAACATGCTGACTGTCAAATTCAGTTTATAAGCCCAGAGACAGCTGTGCAATGACACTGTTACCATGTAACCCTAATTGACATTAAAAACAATGCCATATTGTCACGGTAGAGCGAAGGAAGCAGGACCCAAATGCAGATTAACCTGATTTAACCTTTATTTCAAGGATAATGAAAAATAGAACTAGGACAGACAGAACACTCACCGGTGAACACAGTCAACAACGAAAGACGAACCGACAAAGACAGAAAAACCAGAACTTAAATACACACAAGACTAATCACTAAGCCACCAGGGTGGGTGGGGGGGGTCTGGAGGACGGGCTTGGGCTGACAGCCCAGGGGCACGGCAGAGGACCAGGAAGGGGTCTCGGGCGGACGGCCCGGGGGCAAGGCAGAGTCGAACATGGGGGTTATGGAGGGGCGAAGGCCACCCCGGGCGAACTCAGGGGGCCGAGCATGAGGGCGAGGACTGCGGCCGGAAGAGTCAGGGGGCCGGGCCCGAGGGCGAGGACCGCGGCAGGAAGAGTCAGGGGGCCGGGCTCGAGGGCGAGGACCGCGGCTCTCAGGGGGCTGGGCTCGAGGGTGAAGACTGCGGCTCACAGAGGGCCGGGATCGAGGGCGAAGACCGCGGCTCTCAGGGGCCCGGGCTCGAGGGCGAAGACCAGAGAGCTCTGGAGGCCGGGCAGGAAGGCGCTGACGGGACAGTGCCGGAGACCGGGCAGGACCCGGTGTCGGAGCTGGTGGGACAGGCCTCGGCAGGATCCCCCACGGAAGAGGACCAGGACACGGGATTTGCAGGATCCCCGGCAGGAGAGCAGTCGGCGGGGCCTCCAACGGCACAGTACATAGGATTGGCAGGACCCCCGGCAGGAGAGTAGACGGCGGGACCTCCAACGAGACCGGACAAAGGGTTGGCAGGACCCCCGACAGGAGAGTAGTCGGCGGGATCTCCAACAGCACAGGACAAAGGGTTGGCAGGACCCCCGGCAGGAGAGTAGTCGGCGGGGCCTCCAACGGCACAGGACATAGGATTGGCAGGACCCCCGGCAGGAGAGTAGACGGCGGGCCCTCCAACGGGACAGGACAAAGGGTTGGCAGGACCCCCGGCAGGAGAGTAGTCGGCGGCGCCTCCAACGAGACAGGACAAAGGGTTGGCAGGACCCCCGGCAGGAGAGTAGTCGGCAGGGCCTCCATGGCTGTAAGGTCCGGTTCTGGAGCCAGAAACATGGCTGTAAGGTCCAGTTCTGGAGCCGGAAACATGGCTGTAAGGTCCGGTTCTGGAGTCGGAAACATGGCTGAATGGGCCGGCTCTGGAGCCGGAATCATGGCTGTAAGGTCCGGTTCTGAAGCCGGAAACATGGCTGTAAGGTCCGGTTCTGGAGCCGGAAACATGGCTGTAAGGTCCAGTTCTGGAGCCGGAAACATGGCTGTAAGGTCCGGTTCTGGAGCCGGAAACATGGCTGAATGGGCCGGCTCTGGAGCCGGAATCATGGCTGTAAGGTCCGGTTCTGAAGCCGGAAACATGGCTGTAAGGTCCGGTTCTGGAGCCGGAAACATGGCTGTAAAGTCCGGAGCTGAAGCCTGGATCATTGCTGTGTGGGCCGGTACTGAAGCCGGAACCTCCAACGGCACTTCAGTAGGGACTGGAGAGGGAACTCGAGAGGGGACTCGAGAGGGAACTTGAGATGGGACTAGAGTTGGGATTTGAGAAGGGACTAGGGAAGGGACTAAAGGAGGGACTGGAGATGGGACTAGAGATGGGACTAGAGGAGAGACTTGAGAAAGGACTTGAGAAAGGACTATAGAAGGGACTAGAGAAGTGACCTGAGGAGGGACTTGGGAAGGGACTAGAGAAGGGACCAGAACTGGGACCGGAATCATGGCTCTTGGGGCTCGGGCTGCTAGCCTGGACTTGCGACTCCTTCTCCTAGAAGCCGCCTGAAGGCTCCGTGGACCTCCAAAAGCCAGACGAGTTCCAGAAAACGACTCCTGGACAGGAGCAGGAACTGGGGCAGAAGCACTGGTTGACTCCAGACGGAACACACAGAGACGTTTGTATTCAGCAGGCTGGAAATCACACACCCAGAGGAAGTCCAAAATCCAGCCTGGTAAGAACTTCACCAAGTCTGGTTTCTCCATAGCCAACCGGTGCGCCTCTACCAGAGCGGCCTCCCTCTGCCGAACACTGGACGTATCATAGCAGCAAGCCAAATAAAAGGGAAAATGTTGTAGTTCCACCTCAAATGGATCATCTGCTGGGTCCATTTCTTGGTCGGTTCGTTCTGTCACGGTAGAGCGAAGGAAGCAGGACCCAAATGCAGATTAACCTGATTTAACCTTTATTTCAAGGATAATGAAAAATAGAACTAGGACAGACAGAACACTCACCGGTGAACACAGTCAACAACGAAAGACGAACCGACAAAGACAGACAGAAAAACCAGAACTTAAATACACACAAGACTAATCACACAAACAAGACACAGGTGAGGAGGGAGGATAAAACACAGAGGCACCAGGTGAACACAATCGGGTAATCAGGGAGGGAAAACAGACAGAAAGCAACAGGCAGGAAACGGGGGTGAACAATTTACAAAATAAAACAGGAAACCCAAAGATAGAAAAAGACAAGACAAAACAACAACACAGACAGATCGTGACACATATAGTATCTTGCGACTTAAAAGGCTAAAGAAAACATGTTATAATTTGCTAGATTATCCATTATGATATTGAGTGTTTGATCGCTGTTCTTGGATATCAACTGCTCTCTTTAGAGACTGTAAAGCATTTTCAATCCTGCCTCCCAAAGGCTTGGATGTGATCTGAAAAGTGGATTAAATTAGACATTGCTTAAGGTAGAAACAGTGCACCAACCACCGTTATGATGAATGAATGGTGACAGTTGTCCCCAGCGCTGTGTGCTGCATGAACTTGATCTGAATTATGTCTGACAACTGCAGTCAGACGCTAATGATACAAACACATTATTTATTTCCTGTCCAGCATCATCGTCCAGCGCCTTTTTGAGTTCTGAACCATAAATATAGACTATGTTGAGTGCGGGTGAAAGCCACCGAGTTTCAGCACCATGGACAGAGCAGAGCATTGAAGGTATAATACTCTGTTATTATGCTCTAAAATCATGAAACATATTAGTATACAACTCAGATTCAGTGCCATATGTTGTTTGTCCTTAATCTGCCAAAATAATCTTATTTCAGAACCATGGACAGGGCTACAGTTAAACCAGCATTCCCTGAGGTTTAAGGACCTGGTGATGGAGGAGGGAAATTGGGGCACATTGTTGTGGATGTCCAATCAATGTCCATGGCAAATACAGACGATTCAAGTATTCAGTTTTGTTTGCAGCTTCAAAATCTTTAGCCCTTTGTTTCCGGCAGCGCCATTGACACTTCAATGACGTAGGAAGCGATGACAAACTATAAGCTATTTCAGCTTGGATTTCTCTTTGCAGCTCTACATACTACTGAAACTTCCAGCTGAGAAATGCAGCGGAGAGAGACCAAATTGTTTGTTTTTTTAAAACTATGAAACAACCCTCTGTTTAAGCACAATGGACAGGGCTCCATGACTCTATCCCCGGGGTGGACAAACGTTTTGCCTTGGGGGCCACCATGAGTTTAAAAATGTGGTTCAACGGCATTACCGCCCGCTGCACCGCTGCTCGTCTACCGGAGTTGAGTCTACTGTTAACTCACCGCAGCGGCCGCTTTAAAGTATTCACTGTCCGACTGTCACACAAGCAGCTGATACATATCCCCCATCTCCATCAGTGAATGTGTTTCAGTATGAATTGACGCTGTATGGCATCACAACGCGGTTATGAAAGTTTCTCTGGCATTCTACAGGTGATGCTAGCATAGCAACCGAAGCTAATCAGACTATCTCGACTACTTGTTGCTATCATATTGTGGCATAAGCCGTTTTCTACACACATATTTTACCGGCGTAGTTTTCGTTATGATTCTACTTGTGATGGCCACATGTAGCCCATGTATTGATTCCATCCAATAGCTGCAATAATACAAAACAACAGGACAACGTCTGCCTCTACACAATAGTCAATAACAGTGAACGGATGGTCATTAAAGTAAGGTAAAATAAACAGAATCACACTAAGCCTGGTTAGTGATGCCTGACTTTAATAAGTGTGTGGTTGCGTTCTAGTCACTTTGCTCAGCGCTACTGCTTGTTACAACTTGTATTCGCTGTACTCGCCATGAACTGTTATTGCTCAGGTTAATCTCGACCCCCTCCAAGGTAAGCGTGACGTATTTGGTTCTTAGATCTTGCCGGGTTGCCGACTCCAGCAAAGGTAAATTGTGTCTAGAGTGCGCCATCTAGTGGGATCAACTGAAATGCCGGGTAATGCAGGAAAAAGGCTCAATGAATGCGGTCTTTACTACAATTTGGAAAATGATGTACCAATATTCGGCGGGCCGGATTAAAAAGGCCAACGGGCCGTATATGGCCCGCAGGCCTTAGTTTGCCCATGCCTGCTCTATCCCATACATTTACTGCTTGCATACAGTAACTGTCTTTGTTCACTCTATTTGTGTTTCCCATATAAAAAGATCAACTAATAACTGCTTTATACAAACAGGAAATACAACAATATGCCTTCAAATCCAACTGCAACCATGAATGTCACTTCCAATTCATCTAAATACGCTCATAGAATGCAAGGTGATTTTCCAAAGACTTAACAGTTATTTTGTTGTTTTCTTTGTTCACAATGAACTCTTATTGACACGTAATTTGTACATTTCTTCCAGTCTTGTGCATAATGTTCAATGTATGTGTCCAATAGTTCCAGTATTGGTATGCATGCTGACTTTATTATGTGCTTAATTTATAAACGATGTATGGTATTTATAACACAGCTATTGATGATACATTTTCCTACTAACATTCACAACATTCCCTTGGTTTTAGCACCATGGAGAGAGCTGGGTGAGATTATTAATATGACACTTTTAATTGCTTTTCCTCAATGTAATGCTTCACATTTTGTATCGTGACTGTGATCCCGTTGCTTTATTATCAGTGTCGCCAGAGTTTAGCACCATGGACAGGGATCGCGTTATAGTATGGAAATGATACCGCTGCGATGACCAGCCCCACTGTAAAATCCGACAGGCATAGACCTTCATTCCTCATAAGAGAACAGAACATGCCGTGCATAAACGCTCGTGCTTCTGAATGGAATGAAAGCATGTCCGGATCCCTCCGTGGCGCTGACATCGACTGAGCTCTGCATCTTTAAAACGGGAAAAAAAGAAAAGCCAAGGAAAACACACAGGCAGTTCAGTCATAACTGTGGGACGATAAGGACTACCTCTTTTTACTTTTGGAGAGAGCCAAGGCGTTAGGGAGAGCATTCAGCATCAGCTGTTCAACACTGGGCTCTCATTGCTGGAAGTCGAGGCTGACTCAGTCACATGACGAGCTGGAGGCAGAGATCTAGAGAAAAGGCACAGCATTTCGGCTTGAACCGCCATACTGTATTTTGAGCCATATCACATTTTTATTGCAACATTTTACTCCCGCTCGGTGAGTACATTTCCAATGGCTTTTTTGTAAGCATTTTTTGTCTTTTTAATTGCCCCCTTTTTTATTTTTACTCCTTTTGCTGGTGTTTGAATTGAGCATTGACATGGTGGTTTTGAGCGTTTTTCAAATCCAGGCTTCAAGTTTTTAGCATGCAGTTATTCTGACCGAGAGTGCCAACAGGGTAATCGGTGCGGTATCGCTCGTGAGAGAGCCTTTACTTGCTTGCAGTTTTGTTTCGAGGGTCGAAACCAAGCAGCTTTTGTCAGTATTGAGATTTTTCAAACAATTTGTTGGTGGTTTTGAAACATTTTTATTTTTTGTTTCTGTCGACTTTTGCTGTTGCTATGCTTTGGTTTGCATTGTGCAGTGTTGTTTGTTGCCTTCGAGTTTTGTGATTTTGATGTGTCGGTGAATCCCACCGCCCTTGCTTTTACTTTATTCTTCTTTTCTTAATAACAAGGAGTCCTTTTTAAACGTTTTGACGTGATACTTTTCTTGCAGTTGAGCTCTCAGGTTTGTTGTTTTTGTGTTTCTCTCTTTTTTCAATTTCATTATACTTTTGCTGGTGGCAGTGTCAAGTATTTTTGGATGCTGGGTGGACGAGGGGAGTTTTGATTCTTGTGGGAGTTCAATGCGTTTTTGTTTTCTGTTTCAACGAGGATGAACAGACATTTTCCCCTTTGCAGGTATATATATAATATGAGTGGACACGTTTCTGTATTAACAATAAAGAACAAGGTGATAGAAATATGCACCTGTGGCTGACGAGTTATTTGTGTAAGGCCAGTCAAATTGCTTATTAAAAAAGGCATTCTTTATCAATGTTATCTGAAGGTTATCTGATATGATCGTAATGCATTCCAAAATACAACAAATCAGTGATGCGATCAACAATTCAAGAGCAAGGATTGGATTACATGTCGTTGATCACAATGTGTTCCTTGTTTTGAGTTCAACAATCTTCAAGCCACCGCAGCTGAGGAGTAAATGTAAGTAGCAACATGCAGGTCCCTCGGGAAGGATGCACTATAGCCACCGAAATGATTTCCCGCAGATAAAGTATAACAACTCCATCCATACCGGACTTGCAGGGGCAGATATCACAATTCCATTTGCTGCAGCATGCTTTAACTGCATCAGGCTACGCTACGGGAACATATTATAAAAAACACAATTTCCACTACAGGATGTGAAGTACACTTTAAGTGCCCCCCTTATTGCTGGACACACTCAAATCGGCCTATATCCATAAGTACTCCTGGATTGGACAAATCTGATTCCGCAGGAAAGGAATAGGGCCACTGACAGGACTAAAAGAGGATTTATGGTGCATTAATCCTCCAAGAGCAAGGTTTAACTTCAGATTAAATTGCTTTAGGACATGCAAACACGAGTAAATAGTTGTCTTAAAAAAGGAAATGGATCGCATTATATTTCTGTGTTCAGTAGGCTACACTATATATTTCTGGTTATGTTATTGTACTAATGCAAGGAATATTAACATTTCTAAATGTCCAAGGACCTTCTCTACATCTAGTTTTAATGAGTATACAGTCAAAAAGTACTGCTTTATGAACCTTATCTGACTTTGTTCTGGACTAATCTTTTTTGTATCTAACGTTCTGGCTTCAGTATCAAACAGAACTTAACATCTGATGAATTTGCTTCATTTTGATCCATAAGTATTCACTTTTACAGAACAAAAGGTTTTATTAGTGCAATATTGTAAGCCTATAAATACATGGGAGTGGATCATAAAGTCTGGGTATAGACCGTTAAGTCCCCCGGTGTCATTAAACAAGCTAAGGTGGGAGATCAGAATCAGTAGAGTTTAATGTTGGGAAATGATAAATGTTGAATGCAGAGCTAGGTAGGCAACGTTTTAATAAGACAAAGTGATAAGAGCAATTAAGATAATACGTTTTATCATGTATTGGGAAGCTGTTATCATGTATTGACTCCCCTGTCTCCTGTTAAAATATATGCCGCTCATAAAGCAGCTGTAGATCAAGACCCACAGGGAGGTATAATGGTTTTAAAGTTGTGAAACAATTCAGAAACAGGTTTAATAGCCTTTGCATTCAGTGTTTGCTCACAGAGCTTTCATTAGACAGATGTAGGTGTCAATGTATCAGTGTTCTTTTTTAGGAGGGGTGATAGAAATAAACCATTATTATGCTGCTTTGCATTATTCACAATTAAACAACATCTGATTCTTTAAACAAAGTGCTTCAAATACAAAAATAAAAAGATTCAGTCATTAATAATTAATCACATTTAACAAGTGAAAGAATGACTTCATTTTTCAAGGCCTTTATTTCAATCCACCCAGCTCATTATGGAGAGATGTTTATTTATAAAAACCTCTTCAAGGCAACACACTTTGCTCTTGTTCATCTCGGCAGAATGAATCACCAACATGGTGCTAAATCTGATCTACATGACTTTTTTTAGATGTGTTAATTGTAAGACTTCTTTTTAATAACGCTTGAACATCATGTGACGTTTCTTTCCGCCCCCTAGCTGACAGGGCTGCTGGACATGTCTCCCGCTAAGCAATATGATAGCTTCTATTACTTCCTGCGGGGTTGTGTCTCCCCTCCAGGCAGGCGTCCTGTTATCTAGGCCGAGCCAGATCTGCAGAGGAGACTTACAGATAAATATGAAAGCTCATGAATGGATATACCTCTGCTACCAGGAATAAAACATCAGGCAAGAGCAAATTGTGTACACTTAGTATATGTTTAACTGTGTACAGCTGAATGTGTGAGTGTTACAGCAGTTAAGGTGTCAGCAACACAGAGTCGGACAAATGTAAACATAATTGATACGCTATGTGTTGCATATTTTACACATATGTTGTGTTATTAATATGTTGGATTCAGCAGGTATGAACACTGTAATCCATATTGATACATTTTACAAGCCCAGATTCATCTTCTGTTGAATTTTTGACAAGCTTCTCAGTGTCTACTATTACACACACCCTTTACAATCAGAATCTGAGGCTTACGAAGTTGTAGAAAAGAACCACACTTTAAGACTGTTTTATAAAGATAATGGGTTTTTTTCAGTCACCGAGAGATGTGGAAGGGATTCTGAAAGAAGCTTAAAGTTATATAAGAAGCAGGAGCAGAGCTTTAGTGGGTTTATTGTCCTTCTTCTCCCATATATGCACAAAGGGAGTTTAACGTTTCATAGCAGATGCCCTTTTCCAACCTTACGTCAATCTCATGTCTGGCAGCTGCAAAGTCAATCCAAAGTTCACACTCATACTTAACATTTATCTGACGTAAGTGTCTTATTCCCTCTCTGTAGTGTTTTTAATCAGAATTCAGACTTCCTTTACTCATGGCTCTCGATAGGGAAAGAAATAAATAATGCATTTTTTCCTATTATGCTTTTTTGGTGTTTTCCCCTTTCCCATAGTGTGTTATATACTGTAGGTCTTAGTGGATGTAAATGGTCAGCAAAGGCTTAAATATTCCCTTCCAAAAATCCAATCCTGTTACATTTGGTAGTTTGAGCAGTCTTTAATAGAAGATAAATAAAATATATATTCAATGTAATATTTTCTTTTCAGTTTTGTGCAAGAAGTACATTCTTTATGTAGCCTGAGCGACACATTCCAGAGCAACATATTCACAAATGAGTTATTTCTGCTGCTAAAGCTTGATTTCTTTTCAAATTAAAATACGAGCATTTAAATCAATTTAGAGCTTCTTCCATCAGGATTTATGAAGCTGGAAACCCTTAACCATATCTACATAACCTGGCGCATACTAACACTGGCATGTACATCATGTTCCACTCCCTCCTCTTCCTCCTGCTCCCCCCCCCCCCTTCACCAGATAAACAGCTTACCTTTGGCATGACTCATTCTCCTGAAATGAGCGTTAAGTATTTTACTGTCCTTTTCTTAGCTGTTAATTTGATAAGTGAGGGGATCTCACACTTCATATTGTGGGCAATTAAACCCACATCTGAAGAATAGGGTCAGGCTGAATGACTTCCCACCGACGATTATTGGAATAATTTGAGTTATCATGTCTCACTTAAATGAGCCTTCTCTACTGACATGTTATTACATAATTGCACTTCCATAATTCATCATGGAAGGGCCATTTTAGTTATATTTCATTAACATTTTTGTACTGAGCGTGTCGCTTCGTAACTAGATTACATGCTGATGAGGACATTCAGGTCATTATATTTTTACTAATTATGATTTTACGTGACATTTGGTTGGAATTTGGAACATAACAGTGGCATAATGTCGTAGCTGCATTGACTTGGGGTCGAATAATAAACAAAAGATACAAAATCTGTATTTTCCCATGTACTTTTCCTTAAAATGGATGGAAAATGTTTCTAAAAACAGCTTCAAAAATGATATTGCACTTACACAAAGCTGAGTAAGTATGCAACTGATGTGTTTCTGCTTAAATAATTGTGCGATGACATTTTCTATCTTCCTTTGCTGGTCATGTTAATCCTATGCCAAAGAAAACGTCAGAAAGGAGGCATCGAAGTACCTCTCCTTAGCTTTTAGAGACTTTCTCTGATAATGGCTGCCACTTATACATCCCAGTCATTTCACTCAGTTAGAAAACGTTCCTACAACGCATACTTTCTGAGTGCATGTGTTTGCGTAAAAGGAATAAATCACAGCAGTAAAAATGCAGTTTAAAAATGTCCAATTCATCTGCAAATACTTTCCTTTTCCTTATCTAGAGCTCAAAGAGAAATTACGTTTTCTAATTTTAGAAGGAATTAAGGTTCACACAGTCTGATAAGAAAGTATAACCTGAACTCACAAAGATAAAAGAATCCTTACATGTCACTTAACACTCTCTTCTAAAGTGAGTGGAGTTGATGCTGTTTTACTACTTTGTCAGCTCAGTGTGCAGATATCGATCGTCGCCTGTTTCAGGTCTATTCATCATATTCAATAGCATCTAATCACGCTGTTCATCAAATTACATTCAGCAGCAGCATCACATGGGATCAAAACATACAGAATTAGTTTTCAGATTACATTTACTGCAGATTCAGCATCAATGGCCCTGATAGTATGTGTGTTATTTTTCTTCTCAAGGTATAGATCCAGATAATGACTCTGTACGAGTTTGTTTCCTGAAACTAAACTTTTTGGCATATTAAAACAGTGTCTCCACATCTGTCAGTGGGGCACATCGTTAAAGTGTAATCCATAAGCAAAAAGACAACCGTACAAAAGGTTACTTGACAATTTTCTCTGCTTGTTACTGTCCTTTCTGAAATAATGAAAAGTCTGAGCTCGGGTTTGTATAGGCTTACGGAAATGTAATTGTAATTTTTTGGAAGGACGTAACAATGTTACCTACAGAAAACATTATGAATATATTACATCATGTACACCTATATACATACAAATCAGCAGGAGCAGGAGAACTAGAAAAAGGTGAAGACACCATCAAAAGCAGATCAAATAGCACGGTTGTATTTCTTTTCTGACCTGCGTATGCGTTTCGTTTTTATCCCATTACACATCAATATAGTTGCCTTCAGATTAGGTTTTGAAAATATTATAGTTAAGGTCTCCAGGAAAAAAGTGACAGCTTGCAATTACTTCTTTGATGCTGTTTAACTTGTTTCCACATGATACTATCTTCCCACTCATGTAGGAGAGCAAATACGCACAAAAAAACGTATACTATAAAATGCTAGGAGCAGATTTTAATGAAGAGATAAAATACAAAAAATAAAAAGGTCTAAGATGTCAACTTGAAGAGTTTAGTATTTAGCTTGCACTTGGAAAAAAATTATCAAAACATTCTATAAGGCATACTTAATTAATTTAACACTAGGATGCAAAAGCAGCTGGCAGTTCACAAATGACCTGGGCATTAATATAATGAGTGTACAAACATCATGCAGGAGGCACGTTAATTGGAGAAATTGAAAAATGTATATTTAACAAGAGCCAATGGCCCAAGGGAGGAGACAAAGTTTAAGATAAACATGAACACGAAGATCTTACTTCAGATGATTCCGAGTACAAAACAAAACACACTTGAAACAAAAGTGGCAGAGGGGCTGCGAGGCCTTCTAGAGCAGGTGGGGGATTCTCCAGATACTGCAGAGAAGCAGATAATGTCCTGCCTAGATTACCTCAGGGACCCGATTACAGTGAAGCGTCCTCTTCTGGGTCAGCTCCAGGCTGCTTCTGCAGGGATCAGCTGTTCTCACTGTCGCCCTGCTGGCCTCAGCTGTCTCTCACCTGCTGGGACCAGTTGTGGAAGCATTGACACACTGAAGCCACAGCCTCAACAGGCACCATCAGAGGTGGGAAGTAGTGGAGAACAAATACTTTGTTACTGTACTTAAGTACATTTGTCGGGTATCAGTACTTTACTCCACTGACACATTTTTACTTTGACTTCTTACATTTTCAAAACAGGTTAGTTACTTTAGTTTTAATCTGCATTTAGTGGCGGGATCATTATTATTTAGAGTCATTGCGTGCCTATTGATTTTAACACGATCCGTGTATCCATCATTTCCTGGTCTTCTCTAAAGAAGAGCGACCAATGAAAACGTTGTCATTTTGCCGTATGGAAACATTCATTAGCTAACAATGACATTATTGTTGTATTAATATAAAGGGAGGTCAGGTACTCTTTAAAACAGCTGGTAGTTATGGGTACTTTTTATTTAAGTACATTTCGAAGTCCATACTTCTTTACTTTTACTTGAGTAAAGAAGTTTAGTCAGTACTTTTACCAGAGTATTTTTAAACACGAGTATCTATACTTCTACTTGAGTAAAGGATGTGTGTACTTTTGCCATCTCTGGCTACGATATACTGTGCCGTAAATCACATGTAGCGACAGCTATAGTTGAAGCCTTATTAAACGTTTTTTGTACCTCTGCATCAGGACCATTTTCAGAAGCAAGGAAGTTTTATTTAAGGGACCTACTTGGCTACCTAACTGCTTTATATCCCTGGGCTGGAATCTCTGTTTGATGTGGTTGATGAAAAGAGACACAGAACCACTTGAAAGTGACACAAGACGACTGTGAAAAGAGGTAGATGACAACAACCAGACGCAAACAACCACAGACACAACATAATTAGAGGAGAACAAGAAAGAAAAACATAAAGAAAGACAGAATTGGACGTGCAATGAGATCAAAAAGAAGAAAGGGGACTACAAACAAAGGACAATAATTGAAAAGGGACACAAAACGACCACAACGAGTTACCAAAAAGACATACAATCATTCAAAAGGACCACAAAAAGATTCTAAATAACCCTAGGAGATGCTAAACGGACTGCAAAAAGAAAATAATCGACATAAAGAGATATAGATCAAACAAAGGGACACACTAACTGACTGTGAAGACACATAAAAAGCCACACTATTTGTTGTGTTATTGTTGTTTGTTCACTCTTTACACTCTGGCATGTTTATATTTCTTTATTCCAACCACAATAGTCCAAACACAGGATGCAGCGATGGTGACCTTGCAAAACGGTAACACACAGCTACCGGTGGTGGGGGGGGAGACTCCCGCTGAATTATCTGGACAATGGCGTGCTTATTACCACGGTATACGTCCTGTGAGTCGGGTTAGAAATGTATTTCTCTTTCAGTCAGGCTTCATCGTTTGTAGTCTCGCGTCTCTTTCAGTCTTCATGCTTATGTAGAAGAGTGGGGGGGCTTATAGATGTCTGCGACCACAGGCCCAATGCTCATTATCCATCCACGTTTATAGGGAAGTTTGGAAGAAGTGTCAGGTCGTAAAACTTTGAAGCTGGTATTCATAAATAAGGTCGCGTCACGTCTACACACATTCATTTTTAGCAACTCCGTCAGTTTGTGGTCACTGAGTGGGCAAAAGTACAAATCATTTATGTTGTTTGCTGTGTCTAGGCACCAAACTTAAACCTACTTATATAATGTATCTGAGGGGTGAGAGGGAGAGAAGTTTAATCACTTTGAAAAACATTAAGATAATGCAAACAAATGCTTTTAAGTCCTTGAAATCCTTTTATTTCATTTAATTAAAAGTGGCTTTTGAAGGTATTCAGATACTTCAAAATATATATTTAGGACAAACAATTCTAAACCAAGAATGATAATAGCAGTATCAGAAATATTGCTTTATTTTTTTATACTATCACTCCTCCTGTTTGAGTTAACTTTATCAATCAATGTTTATTTATATAGCCCAATATCACAAATGTTACATTGTTTGTACAGAATATCAGTATGACAATATGAAACCCTCTATCCTTAGACCCTCACATCGTACAAGGAAAAACTTCCGGAGAAAACCCACAGTTTTAAAGGGAAAAATGGGAGAAAGCTCAGGGAGAGCATTGAAAAGATAATACATTTGCAACATAGGTAGTCCAAATGTTTGGAAATGAATGTGGGTATAATAGGAAGATGAATACACGAGGATATCCATCCAGGACTTATGATCCAGGACCACAGCCACGACTCAAGATCCAGGGCTCGCGATCCAGGACTCTGGACCGCAGCAACAGGATCATCCATGACTCCGGATCCCGGCGTATATAGACACCAAAAAGAAAGAAATTTGGGGAAGCTGGGTTAATCGGAACATGAGAGTACACAGGTATAGACAGAGAGAAGGAAGAAGTAAGATGTCCCCCGACAAACTAAGCCTATATCAGCAAAACTAGGGGCTGAATCTAATCAGCCCTAACTATAAGCTTTATCAAAAAGGAAGGTCTTAAGCGCACTCTTAAAAACGGATAGGGTGCCTGCCGCCCGAACACAAACTGGAAGCTGATTCCACAAATGTGGAGCTTGATAAGAAAAGGCTCTGGCTCCCATTGTACTTTTAGAGACTCTAGGAACAACCAACAACCCTGCATTCTTGGAACGCAATGCCCTAGTAGGACAGTAGGGTATAATGAGTTATTTAAGTTAAGATGGCGCCTGTCCATTAAGGGCTTTGTAGGCGAGAAGAAGCATTTTAAATTCCATCCTGTGTTCTATAGGGAGCCTGTGTAAGGCAGCCAGAACAGGAGTAATGTGGTCCCTTTTCCTAACTCTGGTTAGTACACGAGCTGCAGCATTTTGAATCAGCTGAAGCGACTTGACTGACTTCTTGGTACACCCTGATAATAAGAAGTTACAATAATCCAGCCTTGAAGTAACAAATGCATGGACTAGTTTCTCTGCATCGTTTTGAGGCAAGATATGTCTGATTTTTGCAATGTTACGTAGATGGAAGTAGGTGGTCCTTGAAAATGATTTTATGTGGGCGTTAAAGGATAAATCCTGACCAAATATAACACCAAGATTCCTTACAGTCTCACTGGAGGCCAAATGAATGCCATCCATAGTTAGTATATCTTTAGATAATTTGTTTCGTAGATTCTTCGGGCCAAGTACAATAACTTCAGTTTTGGTCGTGTTTAACATCAAAAGGTTTAAGGTCATCCACGTTTTTAAGTCATCAGGCTTGATTGATAAATATAGTTGAGTATCATCCGCATAACAATGAAAATTTACAGAATGATTCCTTATAATATTGCCTAACGGAAGCATATATAATGTGAACAAAATAGGTCCGAGCAGCGAGCACTGAGCCCTGTGGCACTCCATGGCTAACTTTGGTTTGCGTGGAAGATTCATCGTTGACACGTACAAACTGAGAGCGTTCAGATAGATAGGACCTAAAGCAGTTCCCTGTATGCCAACTAAGTGCTCTAGTCTTTGCAATAAGATATCATGGTCGATAGTATCAAATGCAGCACTGAGATCGAGCAAAACAAGAATAGAGACAAGTCCCTTGTCTGAGGCTATTAGAATGTCATTTGTGACTTTAACCAGAGCTGTCTCTGTGCTATGATGTGTTCTAAAGCCAGACTGAAAATATTCAAATAAATCATTGTTTTTCAAGTAATCACACAGCTGTTTTGCGACCGCTTTCTCAAGAATTTTTGAGAGGAACGGAAGATTAGAAATAGGTCTATAGTCTATAGTTTCATAATATGTAATAAAGAAGTGCTAATTAATGGAAAAACTTCCTTCAACAGCTTAGTTGGAAATGGGTCTAACATGCACGTTGATGGTTTAGAAGAGAGAATCATTTAATTGAATTGTTCAAGGTTTATGGCTGAAAAGCATTCTAGTTTACTATCTAGTGTAATATTAGAACTTACATTTCCGGGAGCTGTTGATAACACTATACTGGTCAAAGTATTTTCCCTCGCTTACCAGTCAGTCTGAGCTATGTCTTACCTATTTGTATGCTTTTACTGTCTGTCCATAGCCTTTATGTGCCTTGTATTTATTCTTATGTGTGCTTTTTTATATTTTCTTATGTGTGCTTTTTATCTATTCGTGTAATATTATATTTTATTATAATGTTATGTTCATTGTGAAGCACTTTGGCAAACCCTCTGTTTTTAAACTGTGCTATATAAATAAAGTGGATTGGATTGGATTGGAAAGGCAAGAGGTCATTAATTTTGGTTCTAAGAGTAACAATTGTATCGTTAAAAAAGCACATAAAATCATTACTACTGAGTGCTATGGGAATAGAAGGCTCAATCGAGCTATGGCTCTCTGTCAGCCTGGCTACAGTGCTGAAAAGAAATCTTGCATTATTCTTATTCTCATCTATTAATGAAGAGTAGTAGGCTGCTCTCGCTTTACGCAGTGCTTTCTTATATTCATTGAGGGTAATATGCCAAATTAAACGAGATTCTTCAAGTTTAGTGGAACGCTACATCCTTTCAAGTTGTCTCGACTTTTGCTTTATTTTGCGGGTTTCGGCATTATGCCATGGAGCTAATCTATGTTGTTTTATTTTCTTCTTTTTCAAAGGAGCAACAGAGTCTAATTGTATTCGCAGCGCATCTGTAGCACTATCAACAACATGATCAATTTGGGGTGGTATACATTTTGTATAAGTTTCCTCCCTTACATGCAGACATGCTATCGAGTTAAGTATTGGTGGAATCTCTTCCTTAAATTTGGCTATAGCACTAACAGATAGGTTTCTGCTGCAGGAGCTTTTGACTAATGCTTTGTAGTCTAGTAACAGTACTTCAGAAGTTACTAAGAAATGGTCGGATAAAGCAGGATTATGCGGTTCGACTAATGGTTGCTCAATTTCAATACCATATGTCAGAACAAGGTCGAGAGTGTGATTATAGCAGTGGGTTGGTTTATTTACACTCTGACGAAAACCAACAGAATCTAATATAGAGTTAAATGCAACAGTAAGGCTATTTTTATCATCGTCAACATGAATATTAAAGTCACCTACGATAATGACTTTATCTGTTTTAAGTACCAAAGTTGATAAAAACTCAGAGAATTCAGATAAGAATTCTGAATAAGGACCTGGTGCACGGTACACTGCAACAAATAAGGTTTGGCTGCAAAGTTTTCCAGGTCGGATGCGTAAGACTAAAAACGAGACTTTCAAAGGAGGTATAATTACATTTTGGTTTAGTATTGATAAGTAAACTTGAGTCAAAGATTGCTGCAACTCCACCTCCTCGGCCCTGTGCCTCGGGCAATATGAGTAAAAAAAACTATAGATATTGATACCAGCCAAATACAGTTAGAAAAATACTAGGCGAAATACTGTAGGGCAAAACTAATTATACTAAATACGTAGAAACATAATTGCTTACATAAGATAACTGTAAATTGTGCAAAACAAGCTGCAACACACCAATGGAAAAATACCCCTAATATTCTCAGTAATAAGAAAAAGGTCTATATCTAGAAATATCCTGAGTAGATATTTCAGACAGATGAAAAAAAGAAAGAAAAGATATTTCAACACAGAGGCATCTTGACTCACATACTCACGAGGATCATGACCTCAATTTTCTGTGTCTGCCACCAGGAAAGCACAGGTGCACTCAAGGAGAGACGGCTAGCTAGCTCGCTAGCTATTGAGTTTGTGTACCCCTGAGGCGAAAAACATGTCCAGAGAGAAAACCTTTTATGTTTCTCTCGACAAACGGTTCACTCAGGGGTAGCGAGGGATTGTTGATGGTGATGGCTAGAATGGATTCCGCTGCACATTCAAACTTTGATTGAGCCTGACAGGGAATCCAGCATATAAACAGACTTTTCATTTAAAAGGGGTTCACATTTATTTAAATGTTGTCTGGCTTTGTCGAGGTGCTTTGGTCTGCTGCGCTTCCACTAACTAGGCGAAAATAATGTTTTTTTTCCAGTCAGCTTTTTGGTTTATCAGTATGAGACACAAAGTGAACCTTTAATCCCAATTGTGTGTTCTGAGCATATGCACACATCCCAGCAATTATGCATCCCTGACAGGTTTGCACGCTCTCCAGATTGAGATTAAGAATGGCAAATGCCTGACTGATTACACTTCACTAGGCTGCAGAGGCCCTCGGAGCTAAATCTGAGTTTAAAAAAAAACATCTGTCTCGCTAAAGTGTTCTCTACTCACCAGTTTGTTTATGTGTAAAATAGAACATCATTTAATTCCCCACTTAGCCTCAAAAAGAAATCTTCTCCTGAAACATTAATAGCCTGTTGACATCTCACAGTGAGCCACAGTCAATCAGGTGGAGAGTGTAAATAAGGCTTCATTCTTCATATTGATTTTTCCTCCAGGTTTTGACATCAGAGGAAATCATGGAGCTCATTGCTGTTTGTTGTCGCAGATGCCAGCCTACTCCTGTTTCCATCCACTTCCTCTAATAAACATCATGAGTACACTCATCACCGTGCAGAGACAGGGTTTGGAATTCTGCCTCGTTCATTTGGGGGAAAACATCTTCCATTTATTACAACAGCACCTGAATCACTAAGGATGTATGGCCTGGCATTATTAAAGTATATTGATTTTACTTACTTATGAATTCCCCTGCCTCTTAATACTAATATGTTTCTCTGGAATATGTTTACTACTCATTTTGGTAACAGTTCTTCCTCACGGTACATTGCAGCTTCCAGAATAATAACACATTTTTACATGTTTGTGTCACATATCCCACACAACCTTTTTGGTTTTGTGACCACTTTCTTAACCAGGTTTGGAAACATTGCTTGTGACTCAGACCAAAATAGATATCTTTAAATATGTATTAGTGAGGCAGGACAATACCCAGTAGTGGGATGTACAGGTACTCCCATCAGCACAATGTTTTCCAAATTTGTTCTGCTAAAATGTATGTAATGCTCATTTATTTCAGAAAATGTTAACATACCTAAGCAGCACATTCAAACTAGATTTTGACACAATAACTGTTTAGAACACAGGGTCTTACAATTGGGGCTTATAGGGACTTTTGCTCCAAAGATAGGTGTACATATACCAATAAAAATAACACGTTATGATGGCCTGGATTACTTGCTCTGGCAAATGTTTTTGGGTGAGGGAAACACACACATGTTTCCCAACAGAAGTTAAGGTTTTTGACGTTGTCGACGGTGAGCAAAAAGGATAGGACTTTGATACCGGAGAACTATTTCATTCATGTGTTAGGCATCAATATGTTTGCAGTTTGCCAGATGCATTCATTAGCAATATTTCCTCATTATGTTACCAAATATATTTGTTATATTTCTTTGAAACTGCATCTTCGAGAATAGATATGCTAAATATGTAGCCAAAGCCAGCAGAGGCCTGTACTACGAAGCCAGTTCAAAATAACCTGGATATGTTTGAGTTAGCCGGTTGGCCTAATCCAAAACATACGCGCTCTCGCTAAGCGGTCCTACGACGCGGGTTATCAAGTGGATCGCTCAAGCCAGCCGTGTCCTATCTAGTTAGGTGCACGTTCACATGAAAGGGGTGGTATTTGGAGCATTCGACCAATCACAAACATGGACAATTAAGCGTACTGACAGCGCAGAGTGCCATACTTCCTGAATGAAAAGTCAACTATAATATTAGAAATATGAAGAAGTTAAACTTTAAACATCCATGACTTAAACACTTTATCCAGGATAAAAGCCACATAGTAACATACTAAAAAGAGAACCAGCGTCGTAGGACCGGAAACCCAGAGTTTTCCCTGAAGTTAGCCCGCTAAGCAAACATCCGGCTTCGTAGTACAGGCCTCAGCTATCTTAAATTATGTAAACAGCTAACCTAGCTCTGTCCTAAATTTGGACAGATTATATTCAGAAATTATCACAAAATAACATCTTGTCCCAAGTGTTTGACCAGATAAAAAACCACAATAGAAGAAATATGATTGTTACACTACATATAGATAGATGGACAGATAGATAGATAGATAGATAGATTCAACATTGACGGTGGTAATTCATTCATTTTTTCAGAGCTATGGGAAACTAACTGCCAGGAAAATCAATTTATGTCAGTTTCTGACAAGGCAGTGGATGCCTGTGAATATATTTGTCAGAGGGAGATGTGTAGTCGTTGCGAGCCACAGTAGCACACAACTCTGTAACGCAGGTAGAGCCGCATTACAGAGTTCTGCAACAATCGTAGGAGGTAAATGAACTAGGACATCTGCTTGAGTCTCTTCTTATATATATACTCTAAAAGACACCTGTCAGTGACATCATCAGAGAGTACAAACATAATTAAGTAATCAAGAAGACACATTACATATGTAAATGGAATTAATTGCAGACATCAGTTTGAAATATTCATACAAATTAGTCACGTCATTTAGGCAGGGATCTCTTCCCAGGCAGCGTAATCATTGAACTAATTAGGTCAGTCAATGCAAGTTGAAACAATTTGAAAAGCAATTTCAGATTCCAATTCATTATTGACTGAAAGAATGAGAGTGATTTAGGAAGTAAATATGTGAAGCAATAGCTAGGAAATCAATACGAGCTAAGTGAAGAAAACAGATTGAAAAATACCTTAAAACTTGAACCTCATCAGCTTTAAATGTTTTGCAATATGTGTCAGAATGTGTTTGTGCCAAGGTGACAGCATATGTGGATTTGTATAGTATGTATGTTTTGGAAACAAATCTGGGAAATGATTTAGTGCTGTATAGCGTAAAATGAAAGCCATACTGTCTTAATTTTTCGGACACAAAACAATGCACTTAGAAAATGCATAACCAGCTGGAGAGCATACCTTGTTCAAAAACACACAAAACAAATCCACCTGATGCACTCAGCTAGCACTTCATGATACTCAGGCAGTGTGATATAACGGTACGAGTGTTGGCTAAATGTAAATGCAAACAACAAAGGTAACTCTTAAGGTAAACACTTTATGTTATTCTTTTAATCATTTACTACAATTAAACATACTAGTATTAACACAGTAGCTTAACAGGGAGGCGTGTGGTGCAGTGGGTTGTGCGTTGGTGTTCGGATCAGGGGGTCAAACCCCACTGCAGCCAGCATGTCGTTGTGTCCCTGAGACACTTCATCCCAAATCGCTCCTGTGGGGATTGCCCACAGTATTGAGTATGTAAGTCGCTTTGGATAAAAGCGTCTAACAAGTAACAAGTAATGTAATTATGGTTTGGGAGAGCTGGATTGATTTATTTTTAGATCATGGGAACATTATTTCATATTAAATGTTCTTCTACAGTTTTTCAAAAATAAAAGTAGCATTGTCTTTGTTTGCACCATACAGTCTATATGCACTAAGGATGTAACCAAATATGTATACATTATTTAAATCACCAGATAATTCATGATACTTTTTTGCAGTCAAACGGTATTTGTCTTCTCTGATTAACACAAACTTGACACCACTTCTTTACAAACTAGATACAAGGGAGATATCATAGGAAAACAAGTCAACCCTTACAACTCCAGATGTTGAATCAAATTCAATAAATATTGAAGTTATTCTTTAAAACAAAAGTAAATCAAGTGATTTATGTGGGTAAGATACATATAGGAACTGATGGTAGTAAAGGGATGTTTTCTCAGCAGGTGTATCTTCTTGAATTCCTTTATTGTACAGCAGGAGAGAAGTGAATGTCTCAATCTGAATTGCATTTTGGTCTAACGAAGGTCCCACTCTTACATGATCGGTGCCTTAACCTCCAACCCAGGGGGTAGCCCAACGTCCTCATTTTCAAATCGTAGAAAATAGTAAAAATATAACCGTACAAGTATCTGAGCCTTCTTCTGTTATTAGATCAAAAGCATGCATTCGGATATCCTGTTTTATGTTCACTATTCATTTACATCTGGACCATAAACTGTAAAACAGATTAATATATTCAGTTTACACTTTTCTTTTAAGATTCAAATATAAATCCTGTTTTCTATTTGATGAATGTAATGTATTTCGTTTGTGGATCAAAGTAAGAGTACAGTGTAGGATGCAAATGGCAGTATAAATAATTCAGCAAAAATAAAAATGGTAATAGGTACAGTCAACTGTTCTATTCTTTATATATCTAACATGTTTCTTTTGCTACACTATCATTAGAACATTAACAATGGAACACCAGTGCACTGATAAGAATATGTGACGTGATGCCATCAACGCTCTCCATTTCCAACACATTACCTCTATTCTCAGTATCCAGCTCCCCATGGGGCTGCCCATCTCTCCACCCTCAGAGATCCCACCAGAAGCCTCCAGAAAGACAGATGCTTTGTCCATTCAGTAATTACATTCCTCTGCCAGGGTCTTTGCAGGCTGATTATTTAGCTGTCTGTCTCCTTTCTCTTTATCTGTTGGCAAGCCACTTCTTCCATGTTAGCTCTGATTTGGGCACATTCACAGATAAGACTCCCATCCAGTAACATCCTCCTGACTGTGTTAAACAATGAAAAGAGGTGAGAGGGATTGAACTGCCAGATTCAGGTTTATTTTAGCTCCCGTTCATGGGGGGGAAAAAAACAATCAACACTTTTATCACAACTGACAAATGAATACAAAGTGTTTAAATGCATTGGACATAATGCATATTAGAAAGATACAAGAAGTATCTAAACAGTAACACATGGAGGATGTGCATTGGTTAGCTGAAGCAATTAATCAATTTATGTAGCTTTTATTATCACAATACAACATGTTTACTGTGAAAACAATGGTAGTTCTTGGAAAATATGGAACAAATGCCTCTGGGGTTTATTTCTTGCCTTTATTTTCCATTTCTTGTTGGGTTTAAATCACCAACCGTTAGTGCAGATGGATAAAAGCAGAAATGTAATTCTAAACAAATTCTATGCACAATCTCTATTGTGGCTGTCGCTCTCGCTCACTCTACAGCTGTCTCATCCTTTCTCCCTCGTTTTTTTTTGAGTTTCCAGTCTCCTAATCTTTGATTTTGACACACAGATTTGCCAACATCAGTCTTCAAGTGAAGGTGTTAGTATCCAGGGGCAAAATGGAGAGCGGTTAGGTGCTACAGGAGGCGTGAAGAGGTTGAAAGTGGCTCGCGCTAAAGACAGGAAGGAAAAGTAGAAGGTGGCGCTGCTGTTATTCACAAATGGCCAAGATCAATGTTTGAAGAACATATGGTGCAATTGCGGGAGATTATCCTGTTTCTGAAATCTCTTTTATACACATTTTAGCAGTTACCATCCAATTGCCTGAACAATAACTAAAAACACAGCTGCTCTAAAGAAGACTTATTTCTGGCTGCTGTAGTAATAATAAGAAGCAATGTGGGCACCAGCACATGGAAACACCATATGCATAAAAGGAAAAGCGAGGTACTTATGAGTTACCAGGGTTTTACAGCCTCCCTGCGATGCTATCGAACCTACTAATTTCTGACGCACACATGTCCAGCCTCTTGGAGAAGGTTCCTTTCATAAGATTTATACTGACTGTCGCTTGCTAGTCAAAAGAAAGAAAAAATGCTCCAAATCCAACAACACTTGTGTTTTAATTAATTTCTATTCAGAGGCACTACAGGACATCTCCACATTGGCAGCTGACGGAAGGCCTTTGCTTGTGCTTCAGCTCTTACGATGTGTATGGACAACATTCTGGTTATTGTTCACTCAAGGTTATAGTATATCTTCTTCATAGTTAATTTTAAAAAGGGACATTTGATAGACATTTATATGCTGCGAATGTTTGCCTGTAAAGGACGTAGAGATGTTTCATGCATCTAAATGGCCATAAAATGTCAACTGAATAGGATTAGTCCATTATTTTAAGGCCTAAGACACAAGGCAGATGATTGGATGTCGGTTTCGCCCAAAATGTGAGCTAGTTATCGCAACGTTGGCACATGTCGTGATTTTTTTTGGCCAATTGAGCATTATGAATTGGTGGCGGAGCCCTTCAGTTGGAGAAATTAGTTCCAGATGCAGATCAGCTTTTTCCCCCCTTTACAGTCGTTGTGCTGACTGTAAAGTAAGCACAACGTTAGCTGCAGCTAACTGTCTCTGGCAAGTGAAAAAGCATATTTCCCAAAGTGTCAAACTCAGCAGAGGATGGCTATAAGGGAAATACAACTCAAGACTAAGTTAATTTTAGTTTGAAAATGTGAAAGTAATGTCTTGACATGTAGTAAAAAAGATATGGCTTTCTCGTTATGGAAAGCAAGAAGCTAATACAATTGGAACACTGGTGGAGGAATTGAAAGTGTTTCTTCTTTGATTTTATTTTCTCACCAATTCCACCATAATCTGGTCATAAAACAGCTGAAAACCCCTTCAAACTAAGGGGATTTAAGTCTGAAATGCACGGGAAAGCAACAATTCAGATGAACTAGGGTCATTACGTTTTCTGAATGGTGTGTGCAAACTAAATACAGATTCATTTTACCCACATCAGTGTTATATTGCCCAGAGCAGGTCAAATAATGTGCCAGCAGGGTTGCTTGGTTTGCCCATTTTTACTTCTCAGGCTCAAATATTAATATAAAGTTATCTTTTAATCCTCCATTGAATCATCCGGTCATTAAACTCTGATGAAATACAAGTCTTTCATTTCCTGTCAAGGTTGAAGATGTTTTACTTTATATTTATCTTAGCACAAACTGATCAATAGATAGTAGCTATATAGCAACTAAATGTTGTATGGAATTCAAATTGCCGTATAGCATCATGGGAAATAAAGTCAAGTTCTTTGCTCAAAGTAAAGCAGTGAGATGACTCTTTATTTCTACTTTATTTAAACGTATTAAAAATGATTTAGTAAACAGGATAAAGGAGTATTCCTTTACTGCAGGTGAGGACATAAAAGGAAAATTGGATTGTAAAAGTGAATTATTTCCTCCATATCCTGTAGAAAGAAAAAGAGATGTAAAAAGTGAACCCCTCCTTAGATCTCCATCCAGGACTAAAAACAGAGGTGGGAAAAGTAGTCAGATCTTGTACTTAAGTAAAAGTACAAAAGTATTAGCAGATTGGTCCATTTCAGAATAATATATATGATATGTTTGTATTATAATTATTGATGCATTAAAGTGTTATCTAAGCTAATAGCTAGTTTTAATTTATTTGTATTCTGCAGGGTAGCTTGTGAATTTACTCCAGATACAGTATAACTAAAGTATTATATAAGTGTTGATGATATTTCACATCATTAATCTGCAAAGTAACGAAAGGTATTATAAAAGTAAACAATTTACCTCCGAACCTTTCTTCATCTGAGAGCTACTTTGAAAAAATGAAAGTGGCCAAGAGCTATTGCATCACATCGCTTACATTTATTCATATAGCACTCATCAGTTGAATTAAGCTATACTTTTGTACACGTGTGAAATTGCAATACCTCAAGCTTATCACAAATCTTAACTTCACATCAAGGTCCAAGAAAACGAAAATGTCTCACATATTATTATGGCCCACATAGTAAGTAAGTCACTGAAAATTCACATAAATGTCCTTAATCACCACCTTACAAGCATTGTATGCACTTATGGTCAAATAAGTGCATTCACTCTTTTTTACAGTTAGTGAGATGAATGGCACTGCATGGAGTCCACCATAGAGGTGTATGCTGGAGTGTACCCACTTAGGCTCACTCTAATAGAGTCATTTGAATGTTGATCAGTCAGTCTTGTTCTGTATTTAGATTTCATGACATTCATGCCAGAAAAAGCTGCTTGACAAAGGTCTGTAGAACAGAACCAAATAAAGCAGACATGTTCAGTGCTGCTTGGTGAATGTTCTTATAGTTGTATGGGTCTACAAGGCTCCAGACATGTTGTGAGTTTTGCTGAGACTTAAACTGAATATGATTGGAGATTTATAACCTCCATCTCCATCTCCACAGGATTAACACTGAACAGTTCAGCCATCTTTTTCATCTTCTTCTTCGTCTTGACATTAAATTATAAACCATAATAAATCAACTGTATAGGTCTAGCCTCCCTATATCTGTGTGTGAAATTGTTCCATCCTCAAAAACAAAAAACGAATAGTTCTGCAGTCTAGCTGCAGCTTCTAGCAACGGTCTTCTGTTAAAAAAAAGGATACTGAAGGTCCTGAATGTGGCATCACACACATGACAACAGGAGTATTTACAACAGCATTATAAAAACAAAAATACTGCATGTGGGTGCACACTCACATTCTCTGTCTTACTGTTACATAAATCCCATGAATGGATGAGACTAAGTTAGCTTCATCATATCTCAATCAGTGATTAAGTGAATAATAAAGTTCTCATTCATAACACTCCGTTTGATGTCTCACTATGGGATGCGCCTCAACGCGTATACAAACAGAAGCATCAATCTCATTACGCCAATCCTGATTGGCTGGTGATCTTGACGTCTACGTTAGGGAATCCACCAACCCTTTAAGTAGCTTGCGCTACGTCGCAGCGTCATTCAAACACCTCTTCTCGCTTCAGAGCACATCTCGAATATCAGTAGCCGGGCTAGCTTAACGGTACACAGACTGAACCCAAGCTAACATTCGGTCGACGGGCGCTTGCCGGTTACTTTTTTTGCTTTGCAGAAGAATTGAAAAATATTAACACACCAGTTAATATTGTAATCTGCCCGCCGTTTTTTCTTCGAAAGAACGGTAAGGTTTGATTTTTTCTTCAAACAGTAACATACCTGTTGCTAGTTTATCCCTCCGCACCGACACCACGGCGAGCGGGGACGGACTCTTCTCTCCCTCACACCAGAGGAGACGGAGATAAGAAAGATATTAAAACACCAGTTAATATTTTTTAAAGAAAAATCTACCCCGTCGTTTTTTCCTTTCGGAATAACGATAAGGTTGGATTTTTTTCGGTAACATACCTGTTGTTACTAGCTTGTCCCTCCGCGCCGACACCCCGGCAAACGAGGATGGACCCTTCTCTCCCTCACACCAGAGGAGTCGGAGGCTCGGAGGCTCGGCTCGGAGGCTCGGCTCGGAGGCTCGGCTCGGAGGCTGTGGGTTTAGGATCTCGGGCACGGACTCACACCATGTCTGCTCGTCCTGCCTTGGGCTGGAACACGCCCAGGAAGCTATCGATACCCCCGGTTCGTGCGGGCATTGTGCCCGCTTCACCATCAAGAGCCTCCGCCGACGGCTAGCGCGCCAAGCTAGCCTGTCGGGACCCCTTCATGTCCGTTGATTCGCCGGCCGGCAATCGGGACATGGTGGCGACCGCCGCGGCGATTGAGCCCCGCGCTGTGTCAGGCTGGGGCTCAACAACGGCGGTAGCCGCGGAATCGGAGCCCCGCGCCGTGTCAGGCTGGGGCCCGGTGGCGGCAAGAGCCGCGAGAGCGGAGCCCCGCGCTGTGTCAAGCTGGGGCTCCCAACTGGACCTCACCGTGGTTCCACCCGCGGAGGATGTCCTACAGCTGGATTATATGGAGGAGGATGAAGAGGATGCCTCTGAGTTCCTCTTATCCGACTCGGATGAGCACGAAGATGACATCTTCGTTTCATCTGCCCAGGCTGCCAAGCCGGAGGCGATGTCCGCTCCTCCGGGCGAAAGCACACCAGCTTTGCCCTGCCTCAGTATGGACTTGCAGGCCGTGTGCCAACGCGCTGCGTCCAGGCTGGACATCCCCTGGCCTGAAGTGACCAAGGAGACCTCCAGATCTCGCTATGAGGGGAAAAACTTGCCCCAAGCAGCGAGGATGAAGAAGCAGCTTCTCCCAGTCTTTCCAGAGATGCTGGACGAGGTGTCGGTCTCGTGGAGAGGCCGCCCTTTCAGCAACAAGGCCCCAATCCAGGGTGCCTCCTCTTTGGACTGTGTCGGCATGGAGAAGCTCGGCCTGCTCCGCATGCCGCCCATGGAACCGCTGGTGGCAGCCCACCTCCAACCTCAGCTGGCTTCGGCACCGAGCAGGAACCCCACGCTACCGGCAAAGGTTAGACCGCTTCCAGTCAGCAATGACCGAACAAGCCTATAAAGCCGCAGCTTTGTCCGCCAGGGCGCTCAACGTCTCCTCGCTGCTGACCGCCTACCAGGCGGAGCTCGGCGAGGACATGACGATCAAACCTGAGCCTGCCGTGTGGGACGAAATCGCAGCGATCACGGACATTTGCCTCCGTGTGCAGCGCTGTGCAGTCCAAGCCACGGGCAAAGCACTGGGGATAATGGTGGTACAGGAGAGAGCCAGGTGGCTTACCCTGACGAACCTTCCAGACCGGGAAAAAGAGGACGTCTTGGACATGCCTATTGTTCCCGAGGGCAGATTTGGCTCCGCTCTAGCTTCGATGCAGCAGCGGTGTGAATCCAAAAAGAAGGAGGATGAGGCTCTGCAGCTTTGTCTTCCCCGAAGGGTCCAGCCGCCGCCTTCAACGGCCCCGCGGCAGTCCTTCGCTCAGGCTGCCTCACGTTCTGCCCGTTTCAAGATCCCGAAACAGCAGAGGCCACAGCCCGCCCCGGGTCTCCAGACACGAGGCGAGGACGAGCTGGCCAAGAAAGTCTCCAGTTCCGGCAGCAGCCTGCTCAGGCACAGCCGGCCCAGACTTTCAGCCACCAGACGAGGAAGAATTAGAGGGCGGCCTGACAGCCTCCTCTCCTCTCCTCGATAAAGGAGCTGGAAGTTCCATGTTCTCCAGCTCCAGAACACGTTCCAGTGTTAGATGCTCATGTGTTTCTGGGGTGCAACCAAACGTCATCCTCAAGTTCGCGCCATGAGGGATATGGACTTAACATCAACGACAGCAAGCTCCGCTGCTTGTTTAAGTCACACAAACACATGTCATCACTATTGTCTTTTAATAAATCATTTTCCACTGTCATTTCCAGGCTTAAAGCCAAGGGCGCAGTCAATAAAAATGAAAAGAAAGACAATAAAAACAATAAACAGTCTGACGTGTACCCCCCTTCTAAGAGTGGCTGCTACCTCTCTCAGAAGGCGGACGGGGCTGTGAAGGCATCACCGCCACGCGCATGCGCAGTGTCGACCGGGGTTGTCAACCTGGGGTACCACCGTGTTCAGACACTAGAGGGCCCCATAACACAACAAATAAAGACACAGAGGGCAGACGACAGGGATGTGACATCTCCACTCGCTTTGAGAAGCGAAAAGTGGAGGATGCTCACAGATTCTGCTTGGGTTTTCAAGACAATAACACGGGGTTACAGACTCCAATTCGCTGTCACCCCCCCTCACTTTTCGGGCATTCTGCATTCGCAAGAGATCCTCTCGCTACTAGACAAGAAGGCTATATCTATAATACCCTCCGAACAGAGTCAGAGCGGCTTTTATTCCAAGTATTTCCTCGTTCCCAAACGGGGAGGGAACGGGATTCGGCCTAAACTAGATTTGAGGGCTCTGAACAAATATCTCCAAAGATACAAATTCAGAATGCTCACTCACACATCTCTGTTGCGTCTCGTGCGCCAAAACGATTGGTTCACATCAGTCGACCTGAAAGACGCGTATTTCCACATCCCAGTATATTATCCACACAGGAAATATCTTAGGTTCGCCTTTCAGGGTGTCTGTTACGAGTACAGAGTACTTCCCTTCCGTCTGTCTCTCAGCCCACGAGTGTTTGTACGGTGTACGGAAGCCGCGATAGCCCCGTTAAGACAACAGGGTATTCACCTGGCAACTTATCTGGACGATTGGCTCCTTCTCGCACAGTCGGAGCAAGAGGCTATTACGCAGACGAATGTCCTCGTAAAACACCTGCTCGACCTGGGTTTCGTAATGAACACAGAAAAGAGCATGTTGTCCCCAGCCCAGATTGTACTCTTCCTGGGCCTACGCCTGCATTCGGTGCCCTTTACAGCCCACCTGTCAGCAGAGAGAGTGAAAGCCTTCAGGGCTTGCCTCGCTCATTTCCAGCCACGCAAATATGTTCTCTTCAGATCATGTCTGCGGTTACTGGGGCTCATGGCGTCAGCCATCCTGGTGGTACCGTACGACTGAGGGAGTTTCAGCACTGGGTAGCTGCCCTCAGACTGGACCCCGTGCGTCATGGCGCATGGAGAGTGATGGTCACTATGAAATGCATAATGGCACTGGGCCACTGGCTGCACCCGACTTTTCTAGTACGGGGCGTGCCTATGGGTGCTGTCCTATCGAGGAAGGTGGTCACCACAGACGCATGTCTGACGGGCTGGGGGGGTATATACGAAGGTCGACCTGTGAGGGGTCTCTGGAGCAGAGACCTCCAACGGTCACACATAAATTATCTGGAGCTTTTAGCAGTGTTCCTCACCCTGAAACGCTTTCTGCCTTTTCTCAGAGGACATCATGTCCTCGTGAGGACAGACAACACGACCACAATATCGTATATAAACCGCCAAGGGGGTTTGCGTTCTCTCCAGTTACACATGCTGGCACGCAAACTGATCTTATGGAGCTGCGGACGTCTCCTCTCTCTGAGATCGACGCACGTACCAGGAGTGATGACCCTTGGGGCAGATCTGCTGTCCAGAGGTGCACCACTATATGCAGACTAGATTCTACATCCAATAATTGTGAGTCAGCTGTGGGTGTGTTACGGCCGGGCCGCGGTGGATCTGTTCGCATCAAAATAAAACGCTCAATGTCAGCTGTTCTTTTGAATGCGCGATTTAAAACGCACCGTTAGGAGTGGACGCGCTCGCGCACGTTTGGCATCCGGTCCTTCTGTACGCGTTCCCACCCCTGGCTCTGATACCCCCAACTCTGGCCAGAGTGAGAGAACAACGCCACACACTGATCCTAATAGCTCCACACTGGCCTGCAATGTACTGGCTGGCGGAGATATATCAGCTGCTGTGCGGGCAGCCGTGGCAGCTCCCGCTACGCAAGGACATACTGTCTCAGGCAGGGGGGGACGATTTTTCACCCACACCCACACCCAGAGCGCTTGGCACTATGGGCCTGGCCTGTGAGTGGTATAACCTGAATACAGTGGAACTCCCTCAGAAGGTGATAAACACTATTCTGAGTACAAGAGCTTCCTCCACCAGGTCCCTCTATGACTGTAAGTGGAGGGTGTTTGAGGAGTGATGCCTTAAAAAAGGACACATCTCTTTTCAATGTCCTGTCGGGGTGATTCTATCATTTCTACAGGACCTGATTGATAAACACAGAGACGCTCTACGATCAAAGTGTACCTGGCTGCTATTGCTGCATGCCATGTGGGCTTTGAGGGAAAGACGGCTAGCCAACATCCCTTGGTCTGCCGTTTTATGAAAGGGGCTCGCAGGCTCCTCCCTGTTTCCAGATCACTGGTGCCCTTATGGGACTTGGCAGTGGTTTTAGATGGGCTCACTCGACCTCCATTCGAACCCCTGGAAGAAGCTGACATGAAACACCTGTCACTGAAGACAAGTGTTGTTACTGGCTCTGGCATCTGCCAAGCGAGTCAGTGACATTCATGCGCTCTCTGTACATCCTTCATGCACTCAGTTTGCCCCGGGGCAAACGAGAGTGTTGCTGAAGCCCAACCCTGCCTTTGTACCTAAGGTGGTTGGCTCATGTACCCCCATTGACATTGAGGCATTTCCTCCGCCACTGTGTTCCTCTGAGGAACAGCGGCCGAATTTGCTGTGCCCAGTCCGTGCTTTACGCACCTATATGGACAGGTCAAAAGAGTTTCGATGCAATGACCAACTCTTTGTATCCTGGGCTAACCCTCATAAGGGCAAGCCCGTTACCAGGCAACGGCTCTCCCACTGGATTGTGGAAGCGATTGCTCTGGCTTATACGAGTCAGGGTTTGCAGGCACCAACGGGCTGCATGCTCATTCTACTCGTGGACTGGCTACATCCTGGGCTTTGTTCAAGGGTGTTTCCATCCAAGACATTTGTGCAGCAGCGAGCTGGTCCTCACCGCTCACTTTTGTCCGCTTTTACAGGCTAGATGTCTCCGCTCCAAGTGTGGCCCGCGCAGTGCTGGGCTCCGTGTTGAGACAGGGTTCTACCCGTTAAGTTCTGGTTGTTTTGGTGATGTCTAGCAATACAGGAGTTTCAATATCCCATAGTGAGACATCGAACGGAGTGTTATGAAAGAGAACTATAGGTTACTTACGTAACCCAAGTTCTCAGAGTAACATGAAGTGAGATGTCTCACCAGACGGCCCTTCTTGCTAAGGCGAAGCGAAAAGAGGTGCTTATTTTGAATGACGCTGCGACGTAGCGCAAGCTACTTAAAGGGTGGGTGGATTCCCTGACGTAGACGTCAAGATCACCAGGATTGGCGTAATGAGATTGATGCTTCTGTTTGCATACGTGTTGAGGCGCATCCCATAGTGAGACATCTCACTTCATGTTACTCTGAGAACTGGGGTTACGTAAGTAACCTATAGTTTCTATCGGTCACTATCAGCATGTCACTCATTATTTTCAGGGAGGGGGCGGGGTTTGGAGGAACGGAGAGGAGACGGTGATCGCGGAAGCTTTCCTCCTGCCTTCACAAACTTTACACAAGTTCAGTATTTATCAACTGAAAATAGCAAGAGGACATTCATACTCTGCAATCCAAGACTTGATTAAATCCACCAAAAACCTGACATGATGATAACGAGTGTTTTTCAAAAAACACAAATCCCTCCCTGTGTGTCTCTGAGCCGCAGCGACAGGGTCTGATTCAGAGCGGGTCATTCTGCTGTTGGTTCTGGACTGGTGTTGCTGGAGAAAGCAGACTGGTCCGTGTGTGGTGTCGCTGTGCCGCTGTCACGTATGTTCCTTGATCACTGCGTCACGGACCAATTTAATATTCGTGTGACAGAAAAAAATTCTAAAATAAAAAAACGTTATTGTCCAGCCGCAGCCGAAAAATCAAGAAGCAACCTTACTACGCTATAATCGATAATCGCGCGGCGAGTTACTGAAAAGCTGCCCGCGAGCTACCGGTAGCTCGCGATCGACGTGTTGGAGAGCCCTGCTTAAAACTCTAACACAGAAAATACGTGTCTATTGGCGCGTTTCCACTGCAGCGGGTAGCTCGCTTTAAGCGTGCCGAGCCGTGCGGGGCCCGTTTTTGGTTGCGTTTCCACTTGGCCTACTACCGGCTAGCGGGTCCTAATTCACAGTTTTTCTGCCCCCATTAATCGTGATTTTAGGGCCAGGAACAACCAGGCTGAGTCGGGCTGAGTATGCTAAACTAGAGAGAATCGCTGGCAAGGGGGCTACAACTACAACAAGATGAACATATTTGACCGAGTTTTAATTGTAATACACGTTTCAAAATGATGCCGAAGTAACAACATACTGATACCGGTTAGTAAAAACCATGAATTAATGCTTTGACAAGTCTGCAGACAGACGGCAGGCAAAAAACCCTTTTAAAATGCGTGTTTTCTAAATGGAGCTTGGCTAAGCTAACGTTATATATGCTCCGACCGTCCACACTCACAACAACGGCCTATACAGACATAAATAAACCAGCGACTGTATTCGCCATGACACAGGCAGTCTGTGGTTTGTACTTGTTTAACTTTTGTCTAGTTTCTGAACAGATATGAGGAGCTGTGAGCTCTGAGTGCTAAGAGCTAACGGCTGTGTTGTGTTTTTCTGGGGCGCTCATTGAAGATGACGTCACGGCTCAGCCTACACCTACCCCAGTTCCTAAACTGTAATGGAAGCGCAGCATTAAAGTGAACCGGGCCTAATAAGGCCTAACCAAACCGAGCGAGGCAGAGCGAGGTCTGCAGTGGAAACGCGCCATATGTTGCCCCAGAACGCCTCGTTGGAGATTTTTCTTTTTCTTCTTCTGGGGCCTATTAACGTCACTGAGTCTGGGCCAATTGGCACACAGCTATAGAACAATAGGCACACCCTCTGCCAGGGTGGACTCCCGAGCAGCTCAGGAGTCCGCCCCGCAAGGCTCCCGGAGTGGACAGTGTGAGGTGGATTTCCCGCTGTGTTTCCCTGGATGCTGGACATAGACTAATTGTTGTGCCCTACACACTGATATACTACTTCAACTTATAGACAATGTCATTATACATGTGCTACATACATTACAGTGATGGTTTAGCAGTATCTAATTTGAAACAAACTGTACCCTTAGCGAGGTAAGAATGCAAAACATTCCCAAGTAGTTCTGTATCAAATAGTCTCATTAGCTAAATTAAAAAGGAACACAAATACTCCATGTAGCCTCTCAATATGTTTTTTAATTTCCTTGCTGTGTCTCTTCTCCCACTTTGGATCCCTGCCAGTGTCATAGTTAAGTGTCAAGATTTCGGTCTTATGCAGCAACACTTTTCAGAGAATCTGTTGAGGGCTCCCTGAATCTTTTGCTGTGTTAGAGAGGGTGGCACACACGTCTGAAGAAATGTTATTTTTAGCCAGCCCAACGCTGATCGTATTTTGAGTGATTTAATAAGTGTAGAAGAATATGGAGAAATGTTGCTGGGTTTGAGACATCAACCTCCAAAGGTCAATAGAAATTAGCGCAGTAGGAGTTTAACTTAACCTTTCCCTGGGTTGACTGACAGGAAGACAGAAGTGGCTTGATTGCAGCCATTGTGTACACTTGTGTTTGATGATAATTACACATCCTGTTGTTTGCCCAGCATCATAAATATTTCATGAGTTTGAATCACGGATTTAGAAAGACAAGAAGAGTTTTACAATCATTTAGCAGAAAATGACAATAATATACCTGCAAGGGAGTGTTGCTATGGTTATTTTACAGCACTATGACTTCTTCTTGTGCTCACATTTGTGGGTTATTTCCTGACTATTGCACCTCTGTTGTTCTATAATCTGTGTTAAATATATCTGTTGTATTGCAAGCTGCTCCTGACATACTGTAATGTCCGTTGCCAAAGGAATATATTAAAATGTTATTAGACTCCCTTCATGGTGTAAATAGTAGGAAATTGTTTGCTTATTTGCACCTGCACTGGTACCTGAGTTCCTCATTTCTTTCCACCCTCATGTATGACATGTTCTGGAATGAAAATAAATTATGACAATGACGATGACAATTAGAAGATAAACACCTATTTTGTGTCTTTGAGCTAACTATGGAGTTTGAGCTGTTTAGCTTAGCTTAGCAAAACAAATGGAAGCAATGGGTTAGAGATAGGATTACTTAACCCAAATGTAAAATACACCTACCTACTAGCACCGCTAAAGCCCACTAACTTGTTTATTTTAATGTTCTTCCTGTCCACAAGACATCTGTTTAGACTTTTCCACTTGATTCAGAACCATGACCACTTTTCGCCTGTCCCTCGTCTATATCCACTTTCGCTTCTGCCTTCAAGGAGTCCAATATCAAGGTTTCATATCATGGCACATCATCAGAATAAAACATGGGCATTTAAATATGGTCCAGCACTATCTGGCGTACAATCATAGGAACCGTAATCTCTTTTATCCCCAAAAGTTATTGCATGCCAACCTAAACTGCACCTTATTGGACACCATCTGCTGTAACCTTTAAATATGTTTGCTTCAGATATTGAACATGTGTCCTACTCCCATAGCTCCCATGGGGTCAGAGGCCATGTTTCCACCTTTATTTAATTGCCTTGACTGCCCTGCAAAAGCCCTATACCTCAAGCCACCTGACCTTCAATGCCCACTTCTTCACCTGTTCCCACTCCCCCTTCTCAGCCCAGAAGTACATCTAGAGGACCGGGTAATATCCGCTTTGCCAAGATGGTCAAAGTTGCCATTATGCCTTAATCCTTTGAGTGCTGGCTTCTGTCACCTGAAACCTGAAACGTGTAACCGGAGACTTGTTTCAAACCTTGGCGGATCTTTTTAGACTTTCCTCCTGCCCTCTTTGGATTTGTTTTTCCCTATTTGCAATTCATTTTGATCCTTGCCTCACTTTTGCTTCCATGAGCTGATCAATAAATCCCTGAATTCTACTAGTCTCCCTTCTTTGTCTGCATTTGGGTCCCATACCTTTGCTCCCTAAGGCTATGACAGATCTTTCCTCTGGACCAATAACCAAAGTCACAAAACATCGATATAGTTATGTCACTGCATAAAACTATTAGATCTTGTTTGAACATTTCAGTTTAGATACAGATTAAACAAATGAGGAACAAGTTATTTAATTAGTCAGCTTTACTGGTGCCAGTTGATTTCTTTTTTATCTGAAAAATTGTAGCCTAGCCGTTTCCCAATCCACACAAAAAATCCAAGTGGACTTTCTTGAATGTTAACATCTCAATTTGTCTTTAGTAACAATCCCTTGATAAAAGTCTAACGCTTCTGAATTAACATTAACATTCCAAAATAAAACTATTCATGACGAACCAACGAAGTTGAACCATTTAAACAAGCCTTGGTCACAATGATACATTTGCTAAGACAAATACACAGTATATTTATAATTAAGTTGAAAACTATACTAAAATCTATATTGCAAATATATTTCCTTTTGTGTCAACATAACATATATTATATATATATATTATATTATAACATATATATAAGCATCATGCATTTCCCAAACTTGTGCTGTGTCACTTTACCATATCAAATATGTAAACACAGGATAATTGCAGTACTTAACAAAACACTGCAGTGCTAAATGGTCGCAGCAGCATCAGTTTTTGCCTGCTCTGTACTGTTGAAAGAGAATTATTTACACCAGCAACTCTAAGTTTGTCTCTACTATATACACTGAATAGTAAACATGACCCAGCGGCACAAACCAGCAGACTTCAGCACTATTGATTTCCAGCAGAGGAATACAGAATGTAGCATCTGCAGGCACAGTTTGGCTTTGATTACAATACCCCCTTTGGATACCCTCTGGTAAATTCAGTTTAACATAAGGATTATTTACTCAAACACTGTACAGCAAAATAGGGGTATCTCTTCAAGTGCTTTGTCCTGTATGAATTAAAGCCATATGCACTACTTTTGAAACAGCTAAAGGGATCAGTTTTAACATGGTTATACATTTAACCTGGTATAGGGCCAATCTAACAGAGACAATGGGCACACTTCTGGGCATACAGTAGCTTTTCATGTGCTTGATCCAAGTCCGAGCTCTTTTTTTAATTGACCCAGCCAAATCTATCCATATTATGTCCATGTAAGGGGAATAAAGTAATTTAATATGCTCCAAATTGTTTATTGTACTTCCACGAGTCTTTAAATGTATGTATTCCTGGTTTGAACATGATGGTATGTTTACATTGACTGGAGAGTAACCTGTTTCTTCATCTGCCTGTGTTGGTTAGAATGTTCTCATGACTGTCATCTCTACACAATACTAACATTTTATGATGAATGCATTTTAGTTGGAATCTGCTTAAGAGAAAATGAATGACTCTTGACATTGAAGTGTTTAGAAAACTGATGCACATAGATACCTCAGAGATTCTAGATCCTGTCTGAGCACAACATGGGTTTAATCTAAACCTTCCATTGTGAGATACCTCAAAAGCTCAGAAAAACCGAGTTAAAAGCAATCACAAAAAAGGTATTTTGCCGACCTAAAATATACACATATCTGAGTATAGCACAATAGCAAAATCAAACTTCTCATTCCTATCCCTAATTGGCTTCTGTTTTTGAAACGCATAAGGTAAGTAAGGAGATGAAGTGATGTTTATTAATGTTAATAAAGGCTGCAGAACTAAACACCTATAGTGCATTTTACTATACATTTGTTCAACTATTTCACTGCTGTAAAGGTGTCACATCTATCAGATCAACAAAGAGTAGACCAATTCAAATCATAGAAAACGCACTTTAGCAATAAAGAAGCGCTAAAGACCCAAATACTGTACTGTATGTCAGGCTAGAGGCTGAATGGGTGCTGCATTGATACTCTGCTTCTTACAACTGTAACTGCTGCCATAAAATCAATACCATGGCATGTATCCAGTTCACCCACTTTCATAGTTGGGACACAAGGAATTGGGACACAACCTGGAGACGTGACATCACATGCAGAAGGGAAAGAATGTGAGCAGGTTTCCACAATTCTCAATCGTGTCATGGGTTATGAACACAAAATATTTTCTAGCTCACGCCAGATGAAGCCATTTAGATAAAAACATTGTCTGCATTGTTTATCTTTTTCTGATGTATTATTCCCTGAAAGACTCTACACCAGCCTGGAATAAAAGCCTCCGTTGCATGTATATGAATAGGCTGTTAGACTAACTAGTTTATCCACGTGACAAGTAAATGTTCTATATCATTTAATGCACACAGTGGGAGTATATTTGTCTGCAAAAAACTCTTAAAACCCATGTTTCTATGAGCCTTGAAGATCTTTGTGTAGAAATGTGGTTATTGAGGTAATGTCCTTTGCCAGCAATTCTGAGGTTCAAATTGAAAACACAGGAAACTCTCCAGTTCTTTGTAAAACACTGACATTTCTGTAAAAATGTAAAAAAAAATATTTGAGTCTTAAAGTGAAGGAATTATTTTCAAAAACAGACCATATAATTGGTATGTTTACTATGCTAGCATTGTATAGCTGCCTTCGCAATTTGCTCTTTGCTCACTGCAAAGCCTTACGGTAAAAACAGCAAGTTCATCTTCACAACATGAGCTTTAAGCTAGATGGCAACAGATGACTATGTGTGTTTGTTCTCAGTTAAAACAGGTTTAACTTCCATTGACACGGCTTTGCATTGCTTCTTGGTCCTGCATGAAGGAAATTAAAGCAGGGTGGCTAAAGTGCAGGCACTTAACAGAAAATACCTATATTCAAGGCAATCCATGCAAAGCAAGGCAAGTAAAAGTACACAGACTTCACTACAAAAGCCACAACCAATACAAAGGTCTCCAACAGAGACAGAAGACCAGGACCTAAATACAAGTAGAACTAATCACATAGACAAGACACAGCTGGAGAGGGCACGCACAAACAGCAGGGTGATTATACACAGGTGGAAATAATAAGGGCAGAGCAGACAATCACACCAGGCAGGAAAATGAGAAGGGTCCAGCTGCAGCCACAGCAAGACGGTATAAACCACGCCCCCTACAAAATACGCCCACTTGTACGCGACAGTGGCTGAGGGTTAGGGTTCCCTATTGGAGAACAATTGAAATATAGGAGGTAAAAACAGACATGACAATAATGGAGTTCTCAAAGTTTCCAAAGATACAAAACATGTCATACAAGTGTGTTCAAATCAGGGTCCAGCTGCTGACACAGCAAGACGATACAAATCACGCCCCTTACAAACTACGCCCCCTACAAAATACGCCCACTTGTTTGAGACACTACCGTGGCTGAGGGTTAGGGTTCCCTATTGGAGAAAACTGAAATATAGGAGGTAGAAAAAGACATGACTATAGTGGAAATATAGGAGGTAAAACAAACATGACTGTTGTGGAGGTCTCAAAGTTTCCAAAGATACAAAACATGTCATACAAGTGTGTTAAAATCAGTTAGTTTAGTCCCACAGCGGGGACATTTACATTGTTACAGCAAAAGTGGCACATACGCAAAGGTGGAAAGGCAGGTAAAAAAAGGCATGCAATAACACAGAATATATACATATTAATATATGTAGAAGAAAAGCACACACATTAGTCAGGTGTTGAAACATTATAAAAATTACGATTGATGATGATGATGGTGATTATTGCACAGTATTTCAAGAAAAGTGTCTATAATAATTCTCTTTCAAGTCATATCCAACCAAATACACTTTCATAAATAAACTTGTGGGTGAGTCGTTAGACAAGGAAAAAAGTCATTACATGTCATTTGCATATTAAATCATTGAGCTGGTGGTTGCTTTTGTCAATACAATTTTCATAACCAAGGTTCAACATTATCGAATGGATTCAGATACTCCAGATTCTAAGTGAAAACACGGCATTGTTATTATGTTGTTTCATAACCAAAACATTGACAATTGAATGGATGTGCCGTTTGCAAATGCCCAAGACAAAACTGCAAATTTGTCCTCATATCTGATTTTTTGATGACTATTCATATCTTTAAGGATGTCTGGAGTGAAGTCAAAAAGACATTCTAACATAATACACATGTGTTGTAGCTTGGACTATCTTTGAATGTGCCTTCAAATCATGTCTCAATTTCTGTTCTTGCCACTATCTCCCATAACCACAAATAAATGTGATTATAGTTGCCGTTGACAACGTGTTATGTCCTCAACTGTGTGTTTATACATCAACATTTGACAAAGTTACAATAGCTTTTATTTGTATTTCTTAGCACTCATTAGAAGGTATCATATTTTTGTCACAGGGGATAGAACACTGCTCAGCTTCATTTTGTGTGTACCTTGAAATACTCACCGCTCTACTGTCATGAGACTTGAAAATGTAGGCTATGGATTTGAGATCTATATTACTGCTTCTATCGAACCTTAACATCATCCAATAATAATGGCTGACTTTGAGCTGACACATCAAGATATAACTTGATTTGGTCTGTTCCTTTTTTGGTCTTGGTTGTTAAATGATACATTTTTTATTCAGATATAAACATTTTGCTTCACCAGTGCGGCATAAAAACGCTGTCACCACCAATTACTGTACAGATATAGAGCACCGTGTTTCACAACTGGGTCAATGAGACCGCTGAGGATTTCCTGAATCACTTAAAAATCATGGTAACAGTTCTCATAGAGTAAGGAAAAGTTATAAATAAGCAATCTGATGAAATTATGTTTGGTACAATTGGTCATTAAAAGGGGAGCGACGTTTTCAGGAATAGTCTTTTAGGTGCTTTTTAATATTTAACCTGAAAGATTAGGTTTTCATTTTTGGTCTTTATACAATTTAAGCTCCATTTTTGGAGACACATAATTTTCATAGGACAACAACAATACGCTTTTAACAAACTGGCAAATATGTCGCTTTAAAGGTCACCTATTAAGCAAAATCCACTTTTTCATGTCTTTTAAACATAAACATGTGTCTCCTCTGCGTTAAGAGATTCTGAACGTTTCAATAAAACATATTCGCCCTCTTTTTGATGTGATCCATTTATATAAAAACCTATCTGAAAAAAGCTGATCAGATTTTGGCCACTTTATGAAGTCATAGCGTTTTTGTTGGCTTGTGTAACCATTAGCGGATAACCAACCAAGGTAAGCCCCGCCCACCTTATCATCTGAATCTCCTCCTAGAGCACCATTGTGTTTTTTTGTGTTTTTTGTTTGGTATTTCGACCTATAAAATATTGATGAAAAACAGTATAATAGGGAACCTTTAAAGGTGTATTGTTGCGACGTTGTTAATAAAACCATTTTCACAACAGCACTCTCCACTGGGGACCACACTATGTGTGTTAGCAAAGGCACTGTACTATATGTTGAATACATTTCTATAGGAGGATAACAAAATAGCTGCAGTCAGATGGAACCGTTTGTGCTGCTATAATGCAGACGCTGAAGGTGGGCTGCAGTGCAGTAGGTATCAGAAGTGATTTAGTGTGAGGAGAAGCAGAGGTGATGGATAGAATACCACGTCCGAGCTCCTCAGAGAGATGTGAAGCAGTAAACATTAAGCCGCCTTCAGCTCTGTCATACATATTATTGGGTTAGCTATGAAGGGAACCCAGGCTTAATCCTCTTCAGCTCTGCAAGGCAAAGCAGGGAATCAGCACGCAGCCATTATCACATGATAGTTTTTTTTCAAGTAAAACCATAACTTTGAAACCATGCACGTGGTAAGCAGGAAGCGATGATTACAAGATTGTAAAACACTGTGTCAAAAAAGAGAAACCACAAGGGGGGATTATTATTGTGTTACACTTGCTTTAACTTCACCAGCAGGACAAATTAACAGGATTCACTCTACCATGAAAAAGCTGTTTATCTATCTATTTAAAACTCCCTGTGGTTGCCGTGGCGAGACGAAATACGCCCCTTCTGTCATCTATTTCCTCACGATTCCTTGATCATTTTGTGACCTCTCCGCACCCCTCCTCCTCCCACCCTCGCCGCGGGCGGTTTATTCTCATCCCAATTCATCCGGCAGTCTATCAGCATTAATAATGCAATGTGACAGAAATTGTATAAGGTTGAGTATGAGGTGCCACTCACGGCAACAAACAAGTGAGGAAATGGATGATGTGATAAGGCGTGAGAGGGAGAGAGAGAAAGAGGAGGATCAAAGGTTTAGCAGTTCACTTCCCCTCAAGGCATTTTTGAATTTGACAGATAAAGAGCCCGTAATCCTAGTGGATAAGATTTCTTGTGTCAATGTTTTTCTCCAGATATTTTTTTATTATTTATAGATATTTGGGGGAAGAGTCATTTTGAGTAATCGTTACTGAGTATGTGGGACATGGAGATGGATTTGGGATGAGAAATAGTGACAGTTGTCTGAAAAACAGCCCCAGTGGTCTTTTTCTATTTTAAGGTGGCTCGTCACCCTCAACATTCCCCTCATAAGAACTTTTGCCATCTGAATGTTTGAGGCCATGCATTGGAGGATGAGAGCACTCATCCATAGCTTCAATGTCCTTATGTTCTTTCTTTAGGGCTCGCCATTCATCCAGTATTGTGCTAAAAGGAATTGAAGGGTTTCAGTCGTTTCTAGTGCTTGAAACCCTACTTTATATTTAGTTGTTACCTCTAAAACAAGCATGAATTTTGCTCAGATATAAATACATTTCAGACATGTTGTACGTTTGTGCCTTTTGACAGGAATCAACTTCAGAGAGTAGGTGTCATTTCTTTCCAAATGATGGATGTCTTATTTTGAAAAAGCAATCCCTTCAAATGCATATGATAATGCTGCTTTTTGAACCCCGCCACTGAGCTGGTACTTTTCTAATGTCTATTTTTATATTTTGTTTGTCTTGTCTCATGCGAGTGAAGTCTCAGGCTTGTGTAGTGTTATGCATAAAGCCATATGGTGCGTGCGTTCTATTACTCCATGAGGAGAAGAAGTGTCAAGGGCAGCAGGCAGACTCCATGAGCCTTTTCAGCTACACAAAATACAGCATTTGCTGTCAAACTATCAAAACGTATACTTCAAGGGTTGTGAACGCCGTATGAGGTTCTCCATTCCTTTTCGTCTGCCGTGTGTTCTGTGTGAGTGTCAGATTATGTGTGTTTTTCTAAATCTGTGTATGCACATGTGCTTGTGTTTGTGCATTTCACAGTTGCTTCGCCTTTTTGAGCATGCATGCATCTGTGTATTCATTCAGTATGATGGCTGTTTGACAAAACATTTAAATATTATACATTTGACTAAAGTGTGCAGCTATTATCCTGCATGTCAGCAGACCTGATAAATGGAAATATGCCAGGTGGAGAAGAAGACGAAAATACTGCTACACTTCATGAAGCACGGTGACAGTTTTATTGCCAAGAGAGGCCCTTAAGGGTTCCCTTGGGCTCCAATACCAAAACACTGTAAAAGTCCTACAACTGTGTCTTGCAATTACCGCGTAGAGCAAGTGAGCTGCAGTGTGTCTAGTTTATAAAATGTGGAATTAGCCGAAATTACAACCTGGCATTGTTTTCACACATTTAGGAACCTAAAAGAGCGCAATATCCTGCATTAATAAGCCTCTTCACCAAGATTATACAATTGTCTCTACAGTTCCTCTTGTTTCTGAATTATTTAGACAAGTGAAGTCTTTATAGAGTGTAGGCAAATATTGAGATTGTTTTAATAGTTCTTCACTGTTAAGCTACGAACGCAGTGCAATTAAAAGGAAATGAAATGAGGGGGCGTGATGAAGTGTCTATATGCAGACAGAGAGGGTTGGAGACATTTTTAATGAAGACACCACATGCAGCCAGCCAGTTAAATAAAGCTGTTGAAGATTCAATTTCCCTCTCCAAGACACGTAATTTATTTCATCTTGTCTCTCTCGGTGTTCTTCCATATGACACTTCCAATGCTTTTGGATTTATATGTGTGCCATGCATTGAGTAGATGTGTCATTCTCTTTAGTAATAAGTGTTGGCTCCTTGGGGTTGTGGGTTGTTGAGATCCGGCCCTTAAATGCAGGGTTTGCTAAGCATTCTTAGATTTTTGGAAAGTATGCTCTCCCCTACAAGAGGCTGCTTTGATATGCACATTTTTAATGAAGAGGAATCAATTGAATACAACAGCGAGCTCTGTTTTTGTCTTGAATTCCTTCATTCTTCAATTTGACACATTCCTGTACAGCATTCTCTGATGTATAAAACTAAAACAGAGAACATTGGTAATCTGATCTAACAATACATATACAAACCTGCACACTCTGAACTTATTATCATGTAGTCTTTATGTTTCTATATATTCGTAGCTAAGACTTTTTTTCTGCCTGCTATGTATTTCAGAGGGATGACTACTACTACTACAGTTTGTTATCAATATCACCTAGAAAAGTGTTTGTTGGATATCTTACGACAACGTATTCCTCATAGTTTGTTCATTCTCATACTTATGTCAAGCAACAAATGTCGATTTCCACTTGTTACGCACACAGTCTTTTCAAAAATAAATGTCTTCACAGGAAGACAGTCTTTTTAAAGACTGGTTTGGGTTAAAATAGGTACCAATGTGTCAAAATCTGGATTGCATTAACATTAATTAAATTAAATCTTTATATCCTTCCATAATTTGCTTCACCATTATCCCATTCTCTGTACTACTCTACTACCGCAGTGTCAACATAAAAAGCAAGCAACTACAGTTATGTGGTGGTATTTATTAATTAATTCGCTTTTGGTCGAAGGATGCATTCAAAATCAATTATGAGGGGAATGTTGATTGAACAGGTGAGAGGCTGTGGAAGTTATTAAATCTGTAATAAGTATTTTTCTGTAGGCGTAACATGTTTCTCCAGATCCTTTCTTGAGATTACTTTATTGCACAAGGCAGCAACGAGGTAAGATAGATCTGCAGTAAGCTCCACAATGACTCCGATAAACCTCCAGGATCTCCGATAACTCCCTAATTCACCTTAATGCGTGGCTGCAACTTCTAATGACGTATTCGTTTGACTGATCGCTTCTCTGGGACTTGTAATTACCAAATGTCTTCAGCCATGGGGCTCTGTGTTTCGCACAGACGAGGGACAGACTTTGTCTCAATTAGCTTTCGGTTTTTATCTCCCCTCTTCTCTACACCTCACTCCTCAGTGCCACTGACAAGGATGTTTGTACCTGTTATACACAGCGGCAGTATCAGTTCAATCCTTGGCATGACTTTGAAGATTAGTCACCCAACCATGAAGAAGCTTTTGAAGTGTTGGGGATTCTTTGAAGTTTGCGATGCAGTGGGGTTTTTTCTCTTGTCAATGCTTTACACAAAGTTTTCTGCTACCTTTGAACATTCAGCCTGGCAATAAGAGAAGGGAGCAGTCACGGGCATAAGTAACATGATGGAGATTTGTATCATCAAAGTCCATCTGAAGGGTATTTCAAACACATGTCTCATGCACGTAGATCCCTTCATACAGAACTGCTAATGCTGTTCACAGTGAAAGTAACTATGTGGATACTTTCCCAGACTATATTTACACATTGTTCTTTTAAAGTTACCCTGTTTGACCAACAAGTACTGATGATTATTCCATTCATGTACGCAATGAATAAATAGAATAAGTCTCGGCTTTTTCTCACTTGGCAGACAAAATGTTGATGAATAAAAAATGACGTTGGAAATGAGGAAAACCTGCTCATTCAAGCCTGATGGCCACATAAAGGAGAGCCATAGCCAACTTTTCTTGGCCAACTTTGCATGTGTAGGTTGATTTTCCCTGGCAGCTTACCTCAATATGGAATTAGTGAATTCCGTTGACTTGGTTGATTGTGTCGCTAGAAGGTGTGAATGCTCGACCGGGGCAATGGCACTTCACAACAGACTTGGTGATACACCAGCAGCAGAAATATGTACATAAACCCGACGATGGACATGGGCTAGCATATTTTTGTGTTGTTGTGGCAGGCGTTGCGGAAGGCAAGGGCAGCTGCAGCTGAATGAAACCGCTGCTGACATATACTGTAGGTCATGGAAGGGTACAGATGGCTGACCAACACCACCAGAATGAGGGAATGCCAATTATATCATCCCTATAACCTCTTGGCTATTAACTCAAAAACAGAACACACTGCATTTATATGCATAGTCTACAACACCAGCAAAGTGCAATAACTTTTTTGAAACTTATTTTGATGACAATAATAGTCCTTCTGTCTTGCATAATAATTCCATAAATGTAACCAGTCAATTGTAAGGTCATTTAAATCCCACTGAGCTGCTGCCAAGCCATTAAAGTACAACAATTCCCTGTTATCTTTAACAGTAGACGCAATTGAGCTCAAAGTGCGGCCTACAGTATAAACAAAAAATATCCTTCCGGAAACTGATTACTGTATTGATAGTTTGATTAAACATTCAACTGTTTGGCGAAGTGACTCTAAAAGATGCTGAAGCCAGGGCTGCAGTTTGTGTTTTCAGTACAGTCAAACACTTTTAAGTATACTCTTAATGAAGAGTGGGACTTCTGTTTTACTCCTCCTGCTGAGTAGATGTTAATACATGCTAATTTGCCTCCATTAAAAATGTGTCCCAGCTGCAGCTGCAACTTGGAGCACTAATGATGACACATCCAGATTTAATGAGGAGCAGAACGGTCAACAGCCACTTACATAGGCCGGGCCTGTAAGTGGCGCTGTACTTCCGCCACAAAATACACCAAAAGCAGCGAAGAAGACCTCCCGAGCATGGTTGCCTGGTTGCCCTTCTGTTTATTCTTCGCGGTGGATTTAGCAACATGTAGTTCTCCATGTCCACTTGTTGCTGATGGTTGTGATAGAGGAGCTGTAGATTTGGGTGAGCAGCAGAGGTGGAGAGAGGCAGGGCTCTGGCTGTTTCGGCGGCCTCTGTTTCTCTTTTTCTCCCTCCCCGAGGCGAGCGTGTGCTCCTGCTGTAAAAGGAAGGTGCACCACCCACTGCCACTAACTCTGAGCCTGGCTCCCCGATAGTCCACCAGCAGATGAAAAACACCCACCTCTCCGCTCTTCTAAGGGACGAGGGAACCGTGCGGCAGAGTTTCCGTTATAATTTTTTCGCCGGTCAACATGTCCGTTAAAGTTTAAATCTTCCACATTTTTTTTTAAAAGTGCCAGTCAAAGGACTTCTTAGTTATTTATTGAGCTTTCAAACAAATTGATAACGACTCTATATAATAATATAAGAATAATAAACGGAGTCTCTCTTTTCCTCTCTCCCTCTCCTGACAGCCCATCAGTATCCGTTTCATGCAGCTGGCTGATCCAGTAATGAGTGACCCGACAGTAAAAATAAACATTTATAACTAGTTTAGGTAATTTGAGAGGTAATTAAAATAGCTAAGTGTGATGATCTAACTTGCAGTGTGTGTTTTGCTCCGCTCACCGCTCCATCACAGCGGGCAGAGCTGCAGGTGATCATGCAGAGCTGCGTGTCTGTCAGCTGATCTCTGATTCCTCTCTCCTGTCCGATTAGATTAGGGTGAGCAGGAGAGGTGGGGAGAAGCAGGGAATGATCGTTTAGGGCGTACACACGGAGCCGTTTGGCCCCCCAGAGCGTTCCGTCCGCAGATCTACCCACCTTGGGACCCGATCAGTGGCGGCTGGTGGAAAATATTTTGGGTGGGGCTATGGAAATAGGGACCAAACCATACTAAGGCGGTCTGGAGGGATCCTCCCCCGGAAGAAATGTTTGAGAAATGACCCCTTAAATTATCTGGTGATGTTAGAGGGGGGGGGGGGGGGGGTGGGAGGCTTAAAAATATGAGATAATCCATAATCTTCAGTGTGGTTAGCTATGAATCTTCCAAAACTGTGCAACAGTACAGTAGGCCCACACAAACTGCAGAACACTGGTGCTTTGGGAACACTCAAATGATTTAATTCCCATTTAAAATCAGGAGACTAAATACGAACATTGTGTGTGTGCGTGTGTGCGTGTGTGTGTGTGTGTGTGTCATACTTGCCAACCCTCCCGATTTTCGCGGGAGACTCCCGATTTCATTGCCCTCTCCCCGGTTTCCTCCGGGGGTCATATTTCTCCCGATTTCTGACAAAATCAGATTTACTCACGACTGTTTCCACTCGGACTTTAATACAGCTACACCATTGCTTGGTTTCCATGGTAGCGCGTCTCTTTAGCAGCGCGCGCAACTCAAAGTTTGAGAGGGTGAGGAAGATGAGAACTGAACAAGAATCGACAACTCCACCCTCTGCTCACTCCTTTCCTGTAAAACACAGGTCCAGCCCACACATATGCTCCATGGTGCTACAGGCATTGCCCTTACAACTACAATAAGCATGTAAATGTTAATCTACAGCTCCGGCGATCCACTAGCACCAAGACGCCACCCTCGACAACTACTGTAGCGTCACCTTGGATACGAGTCCAAACAACTCACAGACACACAGGCCAGGGCGCCAGGGTCGGCGTCATGGGGGGTCATTCGCGGGCCATGCCCCCCCCAAATGAGTCACTGTGCCCCCCAACGCAGGGTGGGCAAGCCTTGCCACTTTGCCGTTTTTTTTTATTTTTTTAAATCATATAAGTGAAAACGTTTCCACTAAAGTTTTTGTGTGTGAAATACATTAGAAATAAATATTACAAATATAAAACACAGCATGAGGTGTGCTCACTGCTGCCCTCTGATTGGTGTGTTGCTTGACCAATGACCCCCGACCTTTGTTTTGTTATCATTATGTGGCTGTGTGTTTAGATGAAAGCCCAGTGGCGATCTGTTCATCTGTTACACTGATTATACAGTAAAGCCATCGAAAATAACATGATATACACTACAGTACAAGTAGCCTACTTCTGGGTCTCTGTGTTTCATTCAAGCTCGGCTCTGTGTGTGTGTGGCAAGAGCGCATTTTGTGAGTGCGCGAGCGGTAACGTGAAATGTTGTTGTTAGCATCTGGTTAGCTAGCTATGCTAACGCATATAAAGGGCTGTTTCTACACCAAGGTGGAGGAGAGTCCTCTCCTGTCAGACTGAGAGGCTCTTATAACGTCAGCTCAGTGAGGTAAGGACTCTCTCAGTGTTTAGATAGTTAACTTTAGTGTATGTTAACTTATCTCAGTTACCTCATTCACACCAACGGTGTTTCAGGGCCGGTTCGGAGCTGGAGCTTGAAAAGCACCGGGTTTTCCTCTTCACACCGCAGCGGAGCAGCCTCTTAGCTCCGGAATCCGGTTCGTTTCAAGCACCAACAAATTGTCCGGCCAGAGCAAAAGCACCACATACGTCACGCTTACGTCGAGGCGGGGGCAGGAGCAGAGACAGATCAACTCCTGAACAACAACAAAAAGCCCGCGTTGTATCCAGTTTGTACACAACGATGGAGAAACTTAAGAGTTTCAGTGTTTCTGCCATAGACTGTATAAAGGTTTCTGCTCATGGTGAAGCAACGTGTCTGCGTGTTAAGGTGGAACCTGAGCATTCACGTTGATCACCTCTCATTATAAATCTATAAAACTATAAATATTAAACTTTACTTCACGTGTTCATTTGAGAACAGCTGTTACATACCTGGGTGAAGGTTACAGTTCATTTAAATGAAAGATACAACGTTACTCCACACTCATGGTTCAGTCCACCTTAAGAAATAAGACCGACCTCGGAAGCAGTTGTGTTTTAAAAAAACCTTTATTGACACGAGTACACTTTTTTATAAGAATATAACTAAACCACATAAATGACTCCGGAAAAGCTGCAGATAGAGCCATAAGAAATGAATGCAACTGATTTCATCCACACGGTTTGGCTTTATGAAACAGGCACGCAAACGGTTACGTCATGACGCAAACGATGACGCAACGACGCATTACCAGTCGGACTATGGGCGGTGTGAAGAGAGCCAGAGCTAAACCGAAGAACTGGTTCTGAACCTGAAAAGCTCTAGCACGGTGCTTGAACCGGAGTTGCGTTGGTGTGAATGAGGTAAGTGGGTCTCAAACTGTTTGGTCACCATTTATGTAAACAAGTATTTGCGAGGAATACCTTTATATGATCATTATAGTTATTAAAGAATAAGAGAATAAATGAAAAACCGGTAAATACTATAGGACAGTAACACAAGAATACAGTTTAAAAGGGGAGTGATTAGTAAAATATCCATAAAGAAAAAGTAAATCTGTTTACAGTTGTGTTTTATATGGATGCTGAGAGATGTAGGCTAACCTCTTCTCTTCATTTTGCTCTCAAAGTGCACCAGATTGATGCATTTAACTTCAATATTTTAAAAATAATCTTCCCTGGGGAGCATGCCCCCAGACCCTCCTAGAGGAGGTTAGGTCCACCCCCATCTAAAACATGTTCACATGGATAGGATACTAAATACATTTGCACACTTTTCATATGGTGGCCTATGTCCATATGTTTCTGTTTAGGTGGTCGTGCCACAACCGTGCATGTATGCACAAGTCATAGGTGCGCTATACAATAGCACTACACCCCTGCAATGTGTGTGAAAGACAATAGACTTTACAGCATGTTTTTAGAAGTTACGTTGGTGTTTGTGAGTTGGTTGTTGACGGCAGTGTGTGCCCCCCCTTGGTAAATGATTGCCCCCCCATTCGATTTGTTCTAGAGCCGACCCTGCAGGGCGCTGACAGGCGCCCTTTGAGCATCAGATCTGACGACGCTGATTGGCTGAAATTATGTTTCGGCGGCATAGTATACAGATAGCAACAGTCAGCTTGTTGGCTGCTGCTGCTCTGGCTGAGGGCTCCTTTCTACCGCCCGGACGAGAGAGGGTAATGATACACGCTGCGGCCAGGCAGGAAACATGTGACTTATCAGTAACTTTAGATATCGTAAAACAATTATAAACAAGATTTTATTATAGATTATACATTTTACTGATACCAATTATATAATATTTACCTTGTTCATTAAAAAATAAAATAAAATACAAAATATTTATTTTTTATTTTTAATGACAATCAAACATGTGGGAAGAGGGTGGGCGGCGACCTTAGCGCCCCTATGGGCCGGCCGCCACTGGACCCGATAGTTTGAGGGCTCTTTTCCGCAGTTCCGTTACGGCCTCGTGTGAACGAACTGTCAATACGATAGAGAACTGTAGCGGATAACACCCGTTTTGTCTCCGTGTAAACAGGGTCTTAGACCCTTCAAACTAGCACCTCTACAACATTTTAGCATATTTAAACACTGGTTTCAATTATTTCATTTAATAATGTTTTTCTCCATTTGGATTTAAATTAAGTGTGCTGATCATTGGTCATACTGTAAGTTGCACCAGCGAACATTTTTTATTTGCAAGATAACCATAAACAATATGCAACAAGTGACAACATTCAGAACAGCATGTATAATTTTTTTTTTTTCTGTTAACATTTAATGAAATGTGTGTTTCTCTCCACACACTGGCCTACTGCCTGAAACGCCTCGATTAGACTCTATACTTTATTATGGTTACATAGTGACTGCGTAAGATTGCTCTTCGATTGGCTGGTGCTCCAACACATTGTACGTGATGAGCTGCTGGACAATCACAACAGGGCCAGATAACCAATCAGAGCTGACTGAGCTCTGGTTTCAGACAGAGGGTGAAAAGAGGTGATGCAGCACAGGCAGTGTGCACACAATAGAAGCACAAAATACAAAAAGGAACTTAATAATTACCATAATTGGGTCCATTTAACAACAGCATAGCCCCAGAAAAACCTAACCCTAATGCAAAGTAGGTAAAATAAAGACTCTTTCCTAAGCAGTGATATAGTATGATATTTTACATATCAGTTATATTTAATCAAATGTGTAGTTTCGAATTACATTTCTTTGTATCAACAATGGATCACATCACTTCTTGTAAGTGGTAGAAATCTTTCATGGCAATGAACAAAAACAGAATCCTCACTGACTCTACAGCATTATAGACTTAATTGCTTTACTGTTTTGCTTTTGGCAGAACGCAGGAGAAGTAATTGTTGTAGTTAGTAGTGAATATATGTCAGTGATCTGTTTACATATGTGTCCACTCATTGCAAATTGTGGAAAATATTGACTAAGACAGAAAATTCAAGCTGGTAGAAAGCTGGAATTAAGTGATTAGTATGTAGTTGCACAAACATCATAAAATATCCTGTAATGAATCAAGTATTTGACAACTATAGTTGATGACTAATGCAGCAGTCTGGATTGCCATATGATATGGTGTTGTCATAACAACATGTAAGATTTTCTTACACTTGTTTTTACAGCTGTTATAGTAATTGGAGCCATCGTTATTGTTACACTTTAGTTCATACTGCTGGTTTCAATATATAAATTAGTAGGATGATGCAATACTGTGAGAACTAGGGCTATAAACATTAAAGGGGACCTATCATGCAAAATGTACTTGTTGATGTCTTTTATATATAAATATCTGTCCCCGGTGTGTTAGGGAACTCACTGGCGTGTTTCCACTGCAGGCCTCGCTCGGTTTGGTTAGGCCTTATTAGGCCCGGCTCACTTTAATGCTGCGCTTCCATTACAGTTTAGGAACTGGGGAAGTTACTATAGTAACGCAGTGTAGGCGGAGCCGTGACGTCATCTTCAATGAGAGCCCCAGAAAAACAACACAGCCATTAGCTCTTAGCACTCAGATCTCTTCATATCTGTTCAGAAACTAGACAAAAGTTAAACAAGTACAAACCACAGACTGCCTGTGTCATGGCGAATACAGTCGCTGGTTTATGTATGTCTGTATAGGCCGTTGTTGTGAGTGTGGACGGTCGGACCATATATAACGTTAGCTTAGCCAAGCTCCATTTAGAAAACACGCATTTTAAAAGGGATTTTTGCCTGCCGTCTGTCTGCAGACTTGTCAAAGCATTAATTCATGGTTTCTACTAACCGGTATCAGTATGTTGTTACTTCGGCATCATTTTGAAACGTGTATTACAATTAAATCACGGTCAAATATGTTCATCTTGTTGTAGTTGTAGCCCCCTTGCCAGCGATTCTCTCTCTAGTTTAGCATACTCAGCCCGACTCAGCCTGGTTGTTCCTGGCCCTAGAACCACGATTTTATGGGGCCAGAAAAACTGTGAATTAGGACCCGCTAGCCGGTACTAGGCCAAGTGGAAAAGCAACCAAAAACGGGCCCTGCACGGCTCGGCACGCTTAAAGCGAGCTACCCGCTGCAGTGAAAACGCGCCAAAAGTGTCAGAAAACAAAACCCTCTTGTGTAGCAATGCAGGAGGAGTCACCGACTCAAAGGTGACACGGGGAGAGCTGGAGCTTTGATGTGAAACACTGATGGTTTATTTGGAGCTTCGGCCGGAGAATTCACAAAACAAGTCAAAGAGTCAGAGTTTCTGATTTCACGGTAGAGTTGCCACGTCAATTCTGAAGAACTCTACCCCAGACCCATGTATTTAGCTAGTTCAGAGAGAATAATCAACAGTTTGCATAAAAATATAGAATCATAACACCTCTACCAGCTGACGCCAACAGGCAGGAATAGGGAGACAAACACTGAGCGCACAGCAGCCAAGGTTACAGGTGCGTGTGCTCAGTCAGGACAGTATGAACTGATAAACTGGGTCAAAGTTATGGGCCTTGGAAAATATTTCCCCAACACCTCTCTCTTTTCCTCCGTGCGCAAATCTCTAAAACAACCTGGGCCCTTTCTCATTTCATCAAATCCCCCTCCTCGACTCCTCGGTCCTCCGGTAGTGACCCGGAAATGAATTTTAACGCGCCATGTTGAAGGACATCTCATTTCTCTAAATGCACTTCGAGGACCGAGCATCGAACGCTACAGGTGTTCCCACTAAAGGGTCCGTGTGGCAACACAATACGAGAGGTGAATTATGTCCAATAACGTGTCACCACACAAGTCCCCCAGTATTCATGTGTAAACAAAATCCGTATGGCGGGGAGGAACAATCCGCATGCCCCCACGAGACCTGCGCACCGGAGTCGGTACAGCGACCTCCGCCCGTGCGGCCCCTGACAGAGGAGGGACCGGAACAACAGGTCCACACTCCCTAACAGGAATCAAAGCTGGGGGTCGGCCCCGTCTCGGCGGCCGAGCCAGCACCACCGGCCGGTCCACGTCCAAGTGAGCAGCCTTCACCCGGTCAACCGAGACGTGCTCAGCCTTACCACCCATGTCGACCACCAGGTGTTTTTCACCGTGTTCCAAAACCCGGAAAGGTCCATCGTAAGGGGGCTGCAGGGGGCCTCTGTGTGCGTCGTGACGAATGAAGATGTGCCCAGCCGAGCGTAACTCCGCGGGAACTTGAGACCCTGGCGCACCGTGCTGAGTAGTCGGGACTGGAGCGAAAGCTTCCGCCGCGTCACGCAGAAAAACTCGCTGGGCCATGGCAGACCAGGGAGCTGATGCATTTGGGAGGAAATCCCCCGGAACTCTCAGCGGCTGACCGTAGACCATTTCCGCTGAAGAACACTGCAGATCTTCAACGTCTCAGAGCCTCCAGAGCAAGTCGGACAAAATGACTAACCATCATGCAACGCACTAGCAAGACGTTGATCGAAATTGCGCAGGTCTGGCTTGTAGTCTGCACCACGCAAACAACGCCAATGTAAAGTGAATGAGGCTCCTTTGTCGTGGTGCACACACGCATTTCTACAACGTCCAGCAGTGAGCTTTTAAAAAAAGAAAATCTACTTTATAGCTTGTAGTAACTCACGGGAGGCTTCTTTTATTTTATTTGTATTCATAATTATTTAAATTTTTCGTCAGAATGTATTATGGTGCATTAGTTACGAATTTTTGTTCTCAAAAAACAGTGCATTGTGTGTAATACAACTGTGATTTTTATTAAATTAGTTAGTTTTTAAGGAAGGCCAGAGCTTCAGCTGTGTCAAATAGATTGTTCCCTTTAGTTAACGTTATTTAAAAGATAATTATATTCCTATTTGATCATGTCCCCTTTATTGTATTACGGACGCAAAGAGCAATGTGAGCGTCCATTCCCATTGGATAACGGAGGATTTTACACCGGAAGTAAGTATTCTCTTTACTGTCGATTGATTTTACAGCGATATCTGCACTACTCATCAACTCAAAAACACCAGATTAGCCTTGTTAATTACACAACATTGATTGGTTTAAATTGTGTACAATGCTTTTGTAATTTTCCCCTTCGATTCGGAGAAACACATTTTCGTTCAGTTTAGGATTGCCGAAGACAGTACACTACCCAGAATCCTTAGCTATTGTTCCGCTTTGCCTCAAGCTCTGTGATTGGTTGACCTCCAACTGCATTCCATATAAAAAAAACGTTTCGTAAAAGATAAAATCATACTTTATTCAGCAGTGCTTGCTTTACTCTTTGAAAGTCATCACATGAATGCATTGTAAAAATAAATGTGGCTGCATTAAATATTACACATCTGTCGTAGTTCTTTATTTATCTACAGAGATCGGGCCTCAGAATAGACCGGAAACTATTCTTTTACCGTTCTGTTTTAATTTCACAATAAAGTTAGTACTAATAATTTGTTTTGATATTATTGTTTTTTGATTAACTACTAGACCGCTGGGTCATGTTAAGACCATCTTTTCTGTGTTGCTGTGGGTTTTTTACATCGCTTTTGTGTTACAAATATCAAAACAATAGCAGAATATATCCGTCGTAAAGTCTATGGTCGTAAACTATACCAGAAACAGCAGTATATTTTATTTTGTTAACACTGTAAACTTGACAGCTTTTTAACCCGAACCTCCTACTGGTTAAAGCACGTTATTACACGTTTAGAGTAATTGTAATGCAGGTAGATTGTGTTGCTTTTTAATGACTGTTTTAAAATGCCTTTTTCTTAACCTCTTAATGTCTTTCATTTTTGTAAAGCACTTTTGAATGTGTTATATTTGATGAGTACATACAAAATAGTGGGAAAGTAGAAGGTCAATGATAAAAATATAGAATAGAAAATATCAAGAAGATACTGTAAGTGATCTCTACAATAAAACAGTTTAGTGCCTGATAGGAGGATGTGCAAAACAGACAAACTAATAAGGCTTTATTTAAACATGAAATCATACTTTAAATTAAGGTCTTCTTTTGAATAAGAAAAACACATTGGGGGTATCTACAGATACATCTTAAGCCTGAGAAAGTACTTAACATCTAATATATTGCATAGTTTATTTTGGCACTTGACAATCACCTTCCCTGAATTTTACTCAGGTGTAACCAAAGTCTGCTTTAAGGGTTGAATATATTTCACATCATTAATCAGAATCTGCAAAGTAACTAAAATAAATGTAGTGGAGTAAAAATACCAGGTTAACTTCTGAATTGTGGTGGAGTAGAATTACAAATTAACAATAAATTGCATGTGGTACATGCTATTGTAACAAAAAAAATTCCCAACTTGGGATCAATAAAGTATATATTATCTTAAGATGATCCTTGACAAGTCTATGTTTCAGGCTTATCAATTAACAACAGGAGGGGTCACAGACATAAGACCAGCTATTAAATAAAAGCTCTTCTGACCCTAGCTGTCAAGTGGGTATATTAATGCTGCCCATTATGGACACTAACCCAATTTTCACCCATTTATTAAATTATATTTTTTAAATGTGAGTGTTTCCTAGCCTCCAGGGGTTGACACAGTTTAATACTGGCAACTTCTAATGATGAGAAATACGAAAACGTCTTTTAAAACTACAATTCCCAGTAGAGACGTGCCATAGAACATGTTGCGAAACACAATTAGCCAGCATGTGCAGTTCTGGGGGGTGGGGCTGGACCAGAGTCCTGCACGGGTCTGATTTTGAAGACCCGCACCCGCGATGTGCAATACCGAACCCGCCCCGCCACCCGCACATATTGCCAATTAGTTCCGCAAACCGACCCGAACCCGCATATCCTATGAGCAGTGAAAACATGCAATTATTAACACACGCAGTTGCATATTTGGTTAAAAAAGCGTGGGATGTTGGTTACTTTCTCCATCTAGGATGACACCAAAAGCCTCCCAGACGTTGGATTTCGCTCTTGAGGAAGTATTATTGAAAATGCTGTATTCTCCGCTAGAGAGCTTCACCTCAGCCATTTCGAATGTGGCGTGCTCAGTAGCAGATTGATGCGCTGCAGAGGTTATGATTATGCGCGGTCCCGAGGGGGAGAGGTCTGAGGATTCAAACATTAAATTAAATTATTATTTTAATATATTTAGTATGCAACACCCGCGACCCGACCCACATCTTCTTTGTTTTACCCAGAACCGAACGCAGAAAAAATGTTTTAAAAAATACCACTTTTTTGTCGGGTACCCGACCCGATGCAGGACTCTGGGCTGGACCCAGGCCCGCATTAACCTGCCATCAGGCCCTGGGGCTGATGGGTTTTGTAGGCCCCCTATTTAAACAACAAATCAAAGTCATTTATAGCCTCGGCAGGCTCTGTGATCGCACTTCTCCACTCTGCTCTACGCGCGCCTGGTCCTCTCCTCCAGATGAGTGACGTATCGGGCCTCCCTCGTGTATTTATCCGGTTGCCGTTGGCTCCCCTCCACGTAGCAAGTCCTCGTCGTCCTCTCCATCTCCTCCAACATCCCTCCTGTCTGTTTTTCCTCTCCCGCTACTCCATCGCTATCAGAACCAGACGTATGCCTACTTGGCTCCGAGGCCCCGCAGCCGGCACCGCTGCCGCTCGGTACAGAACTCATCTGTCCTTCCTCCTCATCCTGGCCTACAGGTTTAAAATGACCTGTAAACTTCGGCATTTTTTGTAATAGCTGCTTGTCTCGAAACTCCTTTTCCCTCAACAATTTCCTTTCCCGAGCGCCACTCTCAAACTTTTTCTTCTCAAACTTTTTCTCCTAAACAACCTTCATCTGTCACTCAATCACTCGCAATTTGAATATGTCACAAGTGAAACATATTCTCATTCTGATTGGCTGTTAAGTGGTGCCCACTGTCTGTTTCGGAGTCATAATTTTTGAGAAAAATCTCTGGAATCCATCGATCTGATTGATTAGCGGAGCAAATGATCAAAATACTACGGAGGGAAGATATTTTCGTTTGGATTACTGGTCTGGGGGAAGCTCGCGAGTGTGTGTGTATACGTGTGTGTGTGCGTTTGTGTGTATTGTGTTTGTTTCCCGGGGAAAACACTCACGAGAAACACCGGCTGTTGTTGTGCCTGCTGTAACGTGAAGTTACTCCGTTCTCCGCTTGTAATTATGCCGTTACAAGCTTCAAAGTTGTATTTATCATCTGAATTTGCCGAAACAAGTTTAATATTCTGAAAGCCAAGACTTTGTTTATTTGAAACCAGATGAAAACAAACTGTAACGGACCCTGCCGTGTTATCTATGATTACTATACGCCTTACATTCATAATTTCAGCCGGAGGAAGGGGAACAGCAGAACAGCAGAGTGGCGAGTGAGAGCTGTCTTCTTCCCTTTACAAGCTTCAAAAATGTATTTATTGTGTGATTTTGGAAATAAAAGTTTCATATTCTGAAAGCCAAGACTTTGTTTATTTAAATGTTTTTTAAAAACATCGGAAATAAAAAACGTTATTTTTTTAAAACTTTTTTTATTGGCTCATGATAGGCCCCTGATCTCCGTAGGCCCCTGGGCTTCAGCCCAGGTCAGGCCGTGCATTAAGGCGGCCCTGGCTGGACCCGTTCGAATCCAGTTTTGGATAGTCTGCCGTGGTTTCGTTACATTTCAAAGTGCTGTTTGAAGCTCGGCATAACCTTGGCGCACTGCCACTCCAACATCCAATCACAGAGCTTGAGGACTAATCACGGGGTTTGTCAAGCAAAGCGGATGTTGTAGTCCCAAACGATAGCTGAGGATTATGGGTAGTGTAGTGTCTTCGGCCATCCTAAACTCCGAAAAAACTATTTGTATCTCCGAATCGAAGGTTAAAAACACAAAAGCAGTGTACACAATTCAAACCAATCAATGTTGTGTAATTAACCCTTCTCTTGCGTTAGGTCATACCCCCCCTTCCCATGCTATTTTCGGTCAAAATTGACCGGTGTGTTTTGCACAGTGATATCTCTGGAACCCCTTATCCGATTTTGCTGGTTGACATCTCATTTGAACAGTCAAAGCAAGTAGAATCAAGGGATGACAGACAGAATGACACCAGGGGTGAATTTCATATTATTTTTGGCAGTAAGTTCAAAGATAGTGCTTATTTTACATTACTGTATATTATAAAAATGCTTGCCATGTAGGCTGTGTTTACTGGAGATGGAAATGATTTAGTTAGTGTTGTAGCTGATATTCTTCCCGTTCCAATGATGTATGGGATGTATTGATTTGATACAAGCAAGCCAGTGTTTCATGTCATGGTCCGGACCCACCGGTGGGCCCATCAAGTTCAGCATTCACTGTGATGAATATAAAATAAGACACTGATACTGTTTTCTTCAATGAACATTTATTGAAAGAGAAATATACCATAACAGAACATGTGTGTGTGTGTGTTCACGTGTGTTCACGCACATAGTTGGCAATGCAAAATTGTGGAATGTCACCTCAGGCTCCTCGATCTCAGGGGCCTCGATCTCAGGGGCCTCGATCTCAGGGGCCTCTTCCTAGTCTGTTGTAGGCTCATAGTCTGGATCGCTGTTGTCTTCCATTTCTGAGACATCTTCCTTCATCTCGTTCAATCTCCTCTTCATCTAGTTCAAAAATGTGTCCAGAGCCCCTCGTGCAGAGGCCTAGTGTGGAGGATAACATAAGGTATTGAGGCAATTGGATGAAAAACACAATATTTATGAGTTCAGTGTTTTCATGTTTATTGTATCCTTCAACCCTCTGATTGTGATTGGTTATGCAGAAACATTCTATTTTTCTTTTTGTCAATGTTTTGCAGCACTCTGGACAGGAAGATTTAAAATATTCTGTGGAGCAGAGTTCTATAGTGAGACGCAGGTTTTCAAAACAGTGTGTCATAAAACACCCTGGTGCTATCCTTACCAATCAAATTGGATTAAGAGCAGACAGATCTATACCGCGCTCGACAGCTCGCTGTGTTTGACCAGATTAGTCTCAGCTCTGTCCAGCTGCATACTGCCATTGAAAGAAATCAAATATATTCACTAAACTTGAAGTGTTCCCTTGTCCATCACAAACAGCAGACTCCCCCAGGACAATCACAAATCTTACTCGTAACTCATCCTGAGCCTGCAGTGCCGTGGCACACAGGAGTTGTTCCCAACTAATTTCATCCATTTCCCCTCTGCAGGTGATTGAAGGCCAAGAGAGAAATTGCTCCATTTGCATGTTTCGCTAATTGTAAAATTGCTCTCGGGCTTTCTGACAGTTAATGCACTTTCTGAGAAAAGGTGTTGTAAGAGGAGTTCAGAAGAAAAAAGGTTGGAGCTATAAAAGGTAAAAGCCACTTGAGGCTGTAGTATTGAGGTAAGACTATATATATATATATATATATGAGGTACATATGGAATGGTGTTTTTCCCAACTACTCTCAAGTATATAAAACAAACTCTTAGTAATTTGTTTCAATTATTAATAGCCCAAGAAAGAAAGTCAATGGTTTCAAGAAGGTGTGTGTGTGTCACGTTCACAGTTACGGATGCATGGTCAAAACCGGGCAGAACAGATAACAAGTCAAAAAGAGATAGGAAATCCTGGAGTTTGGCAAAACACACAAAACAATCTGGCAGAAGACAAGTGAGAGTGAGGTGGTGTATATACTGTGGAGCTAATGAGGGAATGAGTAGCAGGTGAGTGGAAGGGCTGGGGAGACCATGTGAGGGGAGTGAGCTGATTGCAAGAGCCTGGAGGAAGGCGAGATCTGGCATGACAGGAAAGCTATGATATGCAAAACCAAAAACAACTCTGCATGTGTCGAACTTGTGACATTGTGGTTAGAAGGAGACTCACAAAGTGTCAGAAAATACAACCCTCTCTCTTTTCCTCCTAACCCACATCTCTAAAAACGGGGAGTACAACGGAGCTGATCCAGATTTGCTGCGGACTTGACGTCATACCGGAAATGTGGGCTGGCTTTACATTGAACTCCTGGCAACGTCCCGCCCACATCCCAAACTATCGTCCCCATATACAGTCGGCTTGACAAACGTTTGAGCTCCATACTGTTTCAGAAATAATGCTTGATGTGGTTTGGAACATAATAGGGTGTTTAATCACAGAGTCTCTCTTGCTAAAGGCTCCGATATGTTAGTGAGCTACTTGCTAACTTTGCAATTTGTTGCTCAGAAGGTAGCATACAGTGTGTGGATCTGAGCTTTTATGATGGAAAAACTGCCTGCCAGGCAAGCTACTGCTTAATTATTAATAATTCAACTTTTTTTCAAAGAGAAACGTTTTCGTCAGAGTTACACACATCTGTGAAAACAGTACAAAAAACAAAAATACATACAAGTGAACAGTAAAACAATCAATAGTATGAGAAAAGCTGAAATCCGTTTTCTCCCTGTGTTGTTTCTTCAAAACATGGCATGACAGATGATTTACGAAAACATTTCAAACTAAAGCAGCTAGGGTTGAATGGTAGAGGGTTGAGTCATAACAATGATATTGTGTCTTACTCACTGTAATTCATTTATGCTTTTACAGCGCTTCAAGGCCCTTTGGCAGGGAAAGTTGTTGTACTTCCTTTTTATTTGCCCTATTTTGTTGAAGCCGTGTACCTACTGAGAATCACAGCCCAACTCGTTGGACTGATGAAGCGAAATTGGCATATTAAGCGTTTTTTCTTTCTATCTTTAAGACTAAATACACTTAAAAGGAGCCGGTTGGCATTTAACCGGCATTTAATTGCTTAAGGCCACTATCCTTTTTTATAATATACTATGTTTCTTCCCCCATCAAATCAGACAAAATACTGAGACTTTCGTTTGTCATTGTCGGGCACAATAGCTTCACCCTCTGAATGCGCTACACAAAAGCGCACTGTGGCTGGTTGCACCACATACATGCTCTGCAGCCTATAGCCTACAGAACAAATAGCATCATTGATTTACAAATAGAGTGAATTTATTGCTTGGTTGTTGCCCTTGCTTTCGCCGGCAGAGAGACATATTTTAAGACAAGATATAAATGGAAGGAATCCACAAGGCAATTATTCCACCTCTGCAGTACATGGCAGCTACACCAATGGAAAAGGTGTATCAGGCTACCTTTGTCTGTTCTGTCTCAGTGAGCAGCTTCTCCAGCCTTTCCTCAGCCCGTCAAGATGCTTTGGCAATCAGAGCAGAGTGGCTGAGGCATGGCGAAGAGAAATGTACAGTGGTGGAGTGGAAGGAAATTACATAAGGAATCAATTCAATGAGTTACCTCCCTCTATGAAAAGATGTCTATAAATCAGGCAGGTGGCCGAACCCAAATAACAACCTTTAAGAGCCTGTCCACCAATACACAATGCATTACAAAGCAAGGTACACGCCGTCATATATCTACTTCTATACTATATTCTATACTAAACACAGCAGTGCTGTTAACCACATGACCTAAGTGCATTTTCCACTGATATAATCCATAATTTGTTTCATTGGCATGAGATTGCAATGCTTTATTATACCAGTGGCACAACTGGACCTTCTGTAGACACCCCTGGATTTGAGTGTTCTAGTCAGACGGACGTCAGGGAGGCAGTCAATTTGCGTTGGACGTCCTTTTTTTATAATGTACATATTTTCACTGAATGATCGTCTTGAAAAGGGTACTAACAATAATCCCGCAACAACATCATCTTCACCTGTTGCCATTTCGACGTAAAAACAACAATAACACTTCAAAGGAATAGCTACTTCTAGAGCAGTGGTTCCCAACCTGGGGGGCGCCAAAGATCGCCAGGCCTCAGATAATTTGAAGCCAAATATCATATTTAGACTTTTAAAAAAAAAAAAATGTATACATAATTGTAAAAGGCCTTGTCTCTACATTACAATAAAATATAAAAAATAATTGATTGATTCAGTTGAATAATAATTCAAGTTAGTAGCTATTAAAGGCATACAAAGACAGAAATGTATAATTGTTTCTTTAATAGAAATGTTTCTTCCGCCCGTAAAGTGTCCAAACCAGGCTTTTCTGGATAAGCGCATTTTTAAAACATAGTCATTGTCCATGCCGGTTTCAGTTGGATTATTTGTCAGTTGCTCCGATCAGATCGGTCTCCTCCATTTTGTAGATTATTTACGACTTTTGAATCCACATAAACACAACGGCAAAATCCGGCTTACTTTGAGCATGTGTTTTAAACAGTTTAATCCCTTTGTGAATTGTTTCCACTTCCGCGCCTTCCTTTCATTTCTTCATACAGCGGGAATCCAAATGAATTAATCCTGAGTCCAATAACCATCAAAGTCACTCCAATAGTGCTCCTTAATTACGCTTTCATCCTCCTTTAACAAAATACTTCACATTCACCCAGTTTGTGTGAGTATTTGTAGCATTTTTGAGACTTTTAAACTTTAATTACCGTTGTTGCGTGCGCCCGAACCCCCCCGACCACCCCCCCCCCCCCCCCAGTGTGTGTGTGTGTGTGTGTGTGTGTGGGGGGGCGCGCAACTTCCAACAGGAGTCATTTGGGGGGGCCCTTGGGAAAAAAGGTTGGGAACCCCTGTTCTAGAGTACCCTGGAATCGTGCAAAACTCTGAAAGAATACGCCCATTGGCTACAAATCAATATATGATTGGTTGATAAAATTGTCAGTCCAAACGTACGCTCTCATTCAGTGTAGGGCCAGGGAATTCTATCAAGGATATAGAATACCTTGGTTGAAGGATATTCTTCCCAGAGACCCAGAACAGTATCTGATTGGTTGCATTTTTTTTCTAACACGAAACCACTGAAATGCGTAGAGCATGGACTGAGAAAGACAAACAAATCAACGTAACACTGTAATATTACAGATCAACAACACAGATACGATTCTCATTTATTCATTTTATTTACATTTTATTAAATTGTATTCATATAATTATTAGTTTTATCTGAGTGTTCAAGGGTATTCTCTGAGTACCTTGAAGGCCCTGACGGTTCACCACTGTATTATACAGAGGTGAGCTTTGCCAGGGTTTTCTGTAATGCTACAAGAACAAAGTGCTTCATTCCAAGAGGAAACATCCACCTTTTGAAAAATGTGACACCTATTCTGACACGACCATGAAAGCAAAAATGAAGACTTATCTGTCTTCTGCTCTTTACTGACAAAAAGGCAGTACTGTAGAAGCTGTAATCATTTTTAAAGAGCGGGTGAACACCAGGTCATACTTTTTTCCTCTAAAAGCCATTTGTAGAGTTTATTTCTGGGATAAAGCTCTTCTTTGTGCTCTTTTATTTTATACAAGAAATGTCAAGTCTTCTGAACAATTACTCTTCCAATTACACTCCCGGTGCCCATCACTTGTGTTGCTTCCTTATGTTTCTCTTCATGATGCTACCACCTCAAAGGATGAGAACCATAATGGAGGTTGTAAATAAAGTAGATTGCAAGGTCAGCAGGAAAAACCAGTGATGGAATAAATTAGGTTCCAGCTCTAAAGAAAACAACATACAAGACAACATGAATTATAACAGTAAGGTGTGGTAAAATGGTTCTGTGACCGCAACCTTCTCCTGATTTATCTGACCAGAGAGGCAATTTAACGCTTCTCTGCTGATTTGTTATGTTCGCTGTGACCTGTCCGCTGACATCAATATGGGTTGGGTGTCAGATGGTGGGCTTAAACGGCCATCGTGAAGCTCATTTGAGTTAGCACATGTATGTGTGTGTGCCGGCGCCACACTCATTTCCAGTTGTCTGCTGCTGATAAATGTCAAGGCCACTTGAGAGATGGCGATCAGCAGTTTATTTCCACACACGCAGAATCAACACACACCAATGCAGCACTATAAACATTGCCACATATCCGTAGTGCATGTTGAAAAGTCAAGCCAATAGCATCACCATGTACGTGATGTAATGCTAAAAACATGTGCAGCCAAGTGAAATAATATGTGTTTATCCATGAGTGAGCAGCTGAATGTCTAGCATGATCTCAGTCTCAGGTGTAATGGATGCCTGACAGAGAATCTCTCTCTGTAAATCACATGGCTGCTCTTGTATTTCCTGCATGACTGGTCAGTTTCCTCATCATCTACCGTAGGTACAGAGCGAGCGACCTTGTGATGGAATTTACCCCTAACTCTGTTTGTGAATTGCATCATCTCACTGTAGTTTGGACATTATTGCATTCCCTGCTATAATAAGCTGAATAAACCCATTACAGTGCAGCATTTCACAATAAAAAGACATCCTGTAATTGTGAAGATACTGAGCTGTAAGGATCTACAGCCTCTTGCAATGGAAAGTTAAGTTGCATACAGGAAAAGAAAGACAGCCATTTGACAAAGTGTGTTTATGTGTGTGACGGTGTGTGTGTCCAACATCAGTGTTACCTTGGTTACTAATTCTATTTACTAAGGATTGGATCCATTATTCAGGTTCTTCGTCTCAAAGCTGAATAGTTGTTATCACTGTGTGTCAGGGACAGAGACTCTGAGGAGGCAACTATTAAATATTCAGTGTTTTAATTCACACTATTTCAGTGTTTAATAAATAACGTGTATACCATGCTGAAATATAAACTGTAATGAAAAACTGATTTTATTAAGCTATAAAAAACTAAAATCAATGGGAAATGCAAACAATCATATATCTACTTATACTAACTGTGATATTATGGAATTAAAACAAGTGCATCCTTTCCTTGGGACATAATCTTACTGCAAATCATGTTTTATAGAACCATTCAGGGCATGAAAAGGTCATAAAATAATTATTGCAAGGGAGGCCTACAGAAGCTGAGGGTAATATGTGCTGATAACTTGACAGCGCAACAAAAGTATGAATAAAACTGTAACATGAATTACAGCCTCCGCATTCTGTGATCAGTGAAACGGCACACAAAGCATTAGGGACGCAACAATATGGGTATTGAGATATAGAAGCTTTCTCACTGACAGCTACTGTATTTGGTTTCTCACAAAGCAGAGAAAACTGCTGTGAAATCCACATACCGTTGCTTCTAATTCTCAGCCATACAGTGGTAGCATTTCAACAATGCAAAAAATGATGCCGAGGTAAGCAGTTGACTTGCCACTGATACATAACGGCCTTCATTAACAATCACTGTGAAATACATTGATTAAGTACAATGTCTTTTATGGAGCCCTAAAGTGTTCAGTATAAAATAAATAAGAAATTGTGAAATAAATGATTGGTTATTACAGCAGGGCATTATAATAAAAAGAATGATCGTTCTTATGTTATGGCATCATAGTTAACTTTTCTTCATTTATATAATTTCCATTTTGAAATGAGCTTTCCCAGTCTGTTTTCCAAGTGATTTTTCATCTCACATTATATTTTATGTCATAATTTCACTTCGCCAGCCTCTCAGCTGGTCCGGAATCGTGTTGCGCAAAATGAAAGTGACGTCCCTATGACCTGCTCTTTCTTTAACCATTCAAGTTCATTACCCAACTTCATGCCATCCCATCAGAAACTGCCAGCTAGCTAATTTACCAGTAAGTAGGCCTACAATTGAGACACCACAGAGAGCCAGTATTAATGGCAGTAGATAACAAAAAAAATGTGACAGTGTTGTTATTAAATGATGCTTTTCCAAGGCACACAACTCTGAAGTGCAAAAACAGATAGTCTTTGTTGTGGTTACTTAAGCCAAGAGTAAGTTAGCTAGTAAGCTGGCGGGTGTTTGATGAGGGAGGCTGGGGCCATGCAATATGAAGATTCAAATGACAAAATTACACTTGATTGTTAACTGATTAACAGTTAAGTTGGTAATTTATATGTTTCACTATAGGATTATTTATTTCATAATTTCTTATTTGTTCAAATAATATTGACCTGGGGTTCCATAATGTTAGAGTTCGATTTAGCTGGAGTTAGAGTGCCCCAAACCTCTAAAGCTGTGTCCTCCCCTCCCCCCTCTTTCTGTGTCCCAGGAGGGCAAGTGGATGAGAATGACTGGTAAACTCCAGACCAGCAACGTGACCAACAAGAATGACCTGCGCTCGCTAAACTCCAGAGTCTTTATTGGCAATCTCAACACAGCCATTGTCAAGAAGACGGACATAGAGATCCTCTTTGGCAAGTACGGCAAGATAGTGGGCTGCTCTGTGCACAAAGGTTACGCCTTCGTACAGTATTTGAACGAGAGGAACGCACGGGCAGCTGTGTCTGGAGAAAATGCACGTGTCATCGCTGGACAGCCTCTTGGTGAGTCATTTTTGCTTTTTACTGTGTCTCTCTATTTTGTCGAATTGCTGATGCCATCAGAAAAGCATAAAGGGCCAACATGATATGTCCCTTCAGAAAACGTTTCCCTTGGACTACAGGATGTTTCGTTAAAGCCTGTTCTTCACAAGAGTAATGGATTGTCTCTCCCGGGAACATAATATGCCTTGGTCACCTTGCAGACTTTTAGTTTAGGACCTCTCTTGGCTCCTAAATGCTGAAGTGTCTGTGCTTGTTGTCACTGTGTTTTGGAGAAAATCCCTTTGGAATCTGTGAAATGATATACAAGTGAATATAAACGCAGTTTGATTTGAACATTTACCAGGCAGCAACTTGCAAAAGTATGTCAAAGACACACTACTAGCAGAATATGTTAAATGGCCATGGGATGTAGCTACTTATGATACATTATCTACTGTGCATGCACTTTGCTATGGGTTTGCTTTCGTGGATGTTGACTATAAAATGTTTTCGTACACATTTTGTTTTGCTCAATTGGAATTCATTTTGTATGTGAAATACATCGTCTCAGGCCTTTTTTGCGAAGCTTTGGAATTAGATTCAGCAGTGCTCATTGCTAGACACTGCTTATTTAAAACATTATTTTAAAATAATCACGACTGGATGAATCTGCATGCAGGCAACAGACCTTTTGATTAAAGTATTTTAAAACGTGTTTGGTGTTTCAACTAAGGAAGGGTTAAGAGTGCAAACATCACTGGCTGTCAGTGTACAGTTAAAAATATCAGCGTATGATGATAAAAGGGATCATTGCATGATGGAAGTTAAGTGTGGATGGAATATTATTTGAATGCTGAATACGTACAGAGTTGATATCTGGCATCAGGGATCTGTCGTAGGCTTTTCACAGCAGTGGTTGTGAATTGATAATATGAATTAAGGGAAAGGAGACTCAAAACCAACAGTGGGGTGAAAGTGGATGTGTGGTGGTTGCAACTTGTTTGGTATTTAGGGTTAGGGTAAATGCTAGGAAGTAAAGAGAACAAGGGTGTTAGTGTATTTAAAAAGTGCTTTAAATGTAATCTTGTTTTCTTTGAGTTGGTCAAAGAGAGCTGTATGTGTTGGATTTATTATGTTAATGTCTACAATTTTTTATTTGGCATTCATGCTCTGGTCACTTCCCACGTTGAAACAGCAAGCTCCACACAGCAGGAATTAGTGAGTCACGATAATACCTTCCCCCCTACAGGTGGACACTATACAGTTGGTGGTGAAAAGTAAAAAAAGTAAATGTTGTTGACAAATAGTTGCAAGGCATATTAATTAGTAATATATGGCCTTCCGATCTGAGGGAAACTAGACCCCTTTGCACTTAAATTATTCAACGTCTTTACATTTATTCCTGGTATCAATATGTATTTTAAGTGTTTGCACTGAGTAAGAGGCTATCACTGTGGATGGCTGATCAAAGGCCTGAAGAGTTTGCACTATGGCTTAGATTATAGCAAGATATTGTCTGAAAATGCAATTCATATACTGTACACAAAACGTCCCTGACAATATACAGAGGTGGTTTGGCCAATTGGATTGCAACTAGTCTTAAATACAAATGACATGCATCCATACTTTCAAGTACTATTACAATCCGGTCACCCAAAAAACAATGAATACAAGGGGAACTAGAATGGTCCGCCATGGTTTTGGTATAAATAGTTCCTTCATGGACATTTCAGCAGGACTATTGTACCCTGGCTTGAAGCGTATATTTCTAACAACTTCTACATTATGCCACTTCAATATACATTATCCTCAGGGCGGTATTTTGGGGTTAGGGTTGTTAATGAAAAATACATTTTTCACACAAGAAAATTAACACAACCAGGGGAAACAAATTCAGTTAAAGGGCATTACCCAGTGAAAAAGATATTCCCCAGACTGTTAATTACTGTGTTAATGAGCATTAACTTTGACACAAGTGCAGTGTAAAATGCATTATTTAGCGAAAGAAAATACAAAGCTCATGGTTATTAAAGGACAGGTTAACGGTCTTCTTTGTATTCCCAGAACACATTAATTAACCTAAACATAACACCAGGCAACTGACTAAACTGCCTCAGCCTCTTAAAAATTCTATTTGGCCAAGACCCTGCTTTCACATGTTTTAAAAATCCTTATTCGACAAAGTGGCCAGCCTTGATACAATTGTAAAATAGTAGCAAGAAACATTATGATCTAATCACTAAAACCACTTGCGGAGGTATCATTTTTACCGTAAATGCTAATGCTTCCTTAGCATCCTGATGACCCACAACAACCCAGTTCTATTATCTCTTGTTGGTTCTCAGATTTTAGGAGCTGGCTTAATCCACAATATCTGAACATTTCCAAAAACCCAGATTGCAATTAACACATATTCTAGGAGGTGATTCAGTTTGCCTGTAACATATAGAATCAATCAAGACACTTTTGAAGATGCATTTATATGCCAGGTGTGAACTTTCCTTTGCAGAGCTGTCCGCTTGAGATCAAAACACCAAAGCTGCAAGTCAATGCCAGATGAAAGCAATTAGTTTGCTTTATTTGCTTTTTTGTTGTTAAAAAGGGTAGTGTGCATCAAGGCTGGCCTTATTGGCGTTTAATGTCACGTTTTCACCAACTAATGGGATGTTCACTCTGAAAATAAATGTTCTGATTTTTATATCCCTGCAACAATGAATAAAGCATGGTAAAGAAAAATCTAAAACTGCAAGTAATGATGAGCTCTGTATGCCTGATTAAAGGGTGGCTAATGTGCTCTCAGTCTTCCATTAGTTTCATATTTGCCATTATGAATATTGTAATCAGCGAATAGGCAGAAAAACAGTTATTAAAACCAAAACCATCGCTGGTCAGAGCCAAAATGAACACTCTACCATATCCAGAATAATGGTGTTAGTGATGTCTTTGTTTGTTATCTACAATTCATAAGACTCTCATTATGTATGATTTCTTGTTTTTGGTTGAGAAAGCACACATAATCAAAAATCTGACACCATAGTTGAATTCAAACCGACTGCAGTAAGGCAACACTGCCCTCAGTGATATCACTCAATCTACATGTCATGGGACAAGAATATGACTGGAGGAGTCTTAATTGACAATCAAGGACACCCTCAGTCTCCTCTCAAGCTGATGCTTTTTATATTACAATGGCAGATTAATCGATCAGCTACATAATGATAGAGAGTTTAGTAAATTACCTCCACAAAGTATCTGTCCTACTGTTTCACCTCAATTTCAGGGATCACATTTGAGCTTTGTTGCTGGTGGAGCTGCATTCAGATATGTGGGTGTTTCAACCACCCTTGACTATTGGGATCATGAGAAGCCCGTATGAAATGAAGCATGGCATTTTGTTACGGAGGCAGAGGTACGTTTGAAAATCACGGCTTTCTGCTGGCACTGGAAAAGAGGTCAAAGGAATAATCACATCGCTCTTCGACTGCACGGACCCACCTCAGCAGCTCAGAGGCACTGGTGATGACTTATCTGTGCACTCAAGTGTCAAAGGTCAAAGCCTGCCAGCCTGCCACCTCCACAGAAGATAAGACTATCACTCTGAATCTATGTGTGTGCGACTGTGGATGAAGAAAAGCTGATAAATAAATGCAAAAACGATATTATAGCACAGCTGGCATCACCTTCCTCCCCCTGCCACTAAGTGGCAAAAAGGGGATGCACCATTACCCTATCAAATATGAATAGGCGTTCACAAGATCACATCTAGGATTGTGAGCACAGCAATCATTACTAAATAGCAATGCTATTCTGAATGGCACAAGTGCAATGTCTCTGTGCATTTCCTGAGTTACAAGCATGAAGAAATCAGTCTTAAGCACTCCACATGAACACAGATGTTGAATTTTGAGTCTTGCAAAGCAGACGTGAAGGATATTTCCTCTGTTGTCTCTTTCACAGCGGTGCTGAAAACTCAGACAGCGTTCCAATTAAATCCATTAAGTAATACCTCTGCATAGCGCAGTGTTTTGGCATTTATAATTTGTTTACTGTTTGCAAACAGATTTTAAACTGACATGCACTAACTGCAAAGCATTTGAATATGTTTAGGATATTGTTTTTTTAGTTATTATTAAAGAAGGTAATACACCTTACATTGCATATAACAGTAATGCCTAGTAGTATGTTGGAATGTCTCACCACTGTTTAAATGTCATAAGCATACTGATCTTTCTTTGAGTTTTGATACCTTCATGTCTCTTTCCATGTTGTCTGCTAACGCTATAAGGTATAGGAATATTTTCATTTTCAGGATACCGGAAAATAATGTACTTTTAGTGGGAATCAAATGAAACAGCTGTAGGTGTTATTGTGGCTAATTAAACCTCTGCTCAGATGGGTGGAGCTCGTAATCTGCAGTCACAAAAGTATCACAGCCATCTGAGTGCAGCTCTATGTTGTGGCATAAGGCACGTTAAGTACAAGTTTATCTGTCTCTCGCTTGTTGTCGTTGTGTGTCTTCCCTCTGGCTAAAAGCTGGATTGGGGAATTCCTCCCGACACAGTGACATGATGATTGCTGGCATCCATGAACCTCAAATGCATCTGAGCAGTTTTCCCTCATCGCCCACTGAGATCTCTCTGCTGTATGTCCATGGCCTCGCTCCTCAGTCAACTGTGGGCTGCCATAGAGTCAAAGAGTGACATTGTTTTGCCCTCAGCTCTCCCAGTGTGCACTAAACCTGACAATTCTACTGCTGAGTCCCCAAATATACATGTATACAACTCACTGTATAACCCATATGTAACTGAAAACTAGCTAGCTTAAAACCAACTTAGGTTTTGGAAAGTTTTCTGAAATGTTCTGATGAGTTGGGATAGTTGGACTACTTTGATGGATTTGAATCAAAAACTTTGCAATGCACACCACCCTTGCCCTATATGTCGTACGATGAAGATCTAGCTTTTTCTTGTTTTTCTCATCTGGTTGTTTCAATTATGTGGCACTGTGTGCTTCTGTGTACCTCCATGTAGGCAGCATATGTGTGATTGGCAGGTGGTGATTGAAGCCCCAGTGGATAAGGACAATGAAAGAATAACATCCCACATTTTTCTGAAAGAGGCCATGAATGGGGATACAAGCTGCTGAGCAACCTGCGAGTAAGGGAGGGGAAAGGAAGAGAGGTTAATAGCAGAGAGAGAGGGAACTAACAACAAATCTGGAGAGTCTGTCTTGTTGCAAGCACTCGTGATAATCCTCCCTCTGTTGACTGCTGTTTTGCGTATCCTAACCCCCCTAGAAGAGATCTGCATTCCTTTCCAGGAGGTGTCATGGTGAAGGTCCAACCCATTACAATATTAATGACCAACTTGAAGGATAATGTGTGATGGATCACCAATCATACTGCCTCCAAATGGCATTGGCCAGTGTTAGGCACATAAATAATAACGTGATTTAGATGCAAAATCCATCCTAAGCGGATTACAAAGGCAGTGGGACTACAATCAATCGTCATTTTGGGCCAACATGATGCATAGCAAAGAGCACGGGACACACAAGTATACATGGAGGGAAGAGAAGAATGGCTAGGGACAGGTAGAGGGAGGGAGAACTGCTTTAAGTGTGTAGTGTGTCACATCATGGCAGTGGAAAAATACACCTAAAGGCATATGTCATTTTTTTTTTATCGTTGAAATAAACTTGCCAAATACAGTTGCTGCTATGTCAATCTAAAATATTTTACATTCTCTTCAAGGCTTTTACACTGTGTCATTTGGGGCTGCCCCAGTTAGAAGAACACAGTTGTATGAGAAATGAAGCCAACATTTGAAAACATTGGACTTATTATGGACTTATTTATTACTATATAGTTTTCCCTCTGCTTGTGTGCATGTTTGCTGGATTTCTGCCATTTGTGTACTATGCCTTTTTTGTATTACTTATGTTAAATGGTCTACCCCCACTGACAACAAATTACCCTTTGGGATAATTAAGTTAATAAATCAAACCAACCCTTCTGTATATGACGAGAAATAATGCAGAGTGGATTAGTAAGTAAGAGTAATGCTGACGCTAAGAAATTACAGTGTTTCATATTGTCCTATTTTTGCTGATCATGAAAAGCTTTACCATCTCTTTCGTCACTTTTATTTTGTATTGTTACCTTTTTTTAAATGTTCTGTTTGCATTTTATTACTATGACGGACAGTCTGACACAGATTGTGACCAAGACTCATCTCTTACAGGGTGACATACTGTTCAATTGACTCGTAAGATTGCTGTTGGCAATAACAACAACAATCTTAAACTATAACCTGCTTAAAACAATAGGTCAACATTTCTAGGAATGTATTTATTCCCAACTTTCATATAAGGAATTAGATATCAATGCCAAATATGTACATACGGTTTTAGCTTCCACTACCTTGCTAGCTTAGCTTAGAACAAAGAGAAACTAACCAGCTAACATGGCTCTTCCTTAAGTCATTAATAGACCCTACTAACTTCAGGTAGAGCAACACAAATGATACATTCTTGTCTAAAACATAACAATGTGTAAAAACAGCAGAGTTGTTTCATGGTGGGTGGCTGGCCTTTGCTTTTTTCCTAACGCCTGTTAAGAAAGTATTTAGATTCAGCGGTATTCTGGAAAAAGACAAGATTATACAACTCATAGAATTCCAACACTCACTCACAAAATACATGAACTCCTGAAATGCTCAAAATATGAGAGGCTTAATATTCTAAGTGATAACCCGAGGGGGATTTTTCTTTAATGTCTATCCAAACCAATCCCCCTGCTTTTTCTCCACCTGGCTGCTGTAATTCTTTCTATCATCCTCCATTAGCATTCACAGGCTCTCTTTCACATTGAAATTTGCATAGATAATTTCAACTATGTCTACAATAACTGCACAGTTCAGTAACTTTATTTTGAGAGCCAGGTTCAGAGATATGAACAGTCATGAGTGAGAGGCCTATGGGTATTGCAGTATGCGACTAGATGGTCCAATTCCTCCTGATCCATTGGCCTGAGCCTTGCCAAAGCGTCTTTGGGTTCAAGAAAAGCGCTATAGAAATATAATTTATTACTATTATTATTAACCCCATAAGGCCCCCTCTGTGCCTTTCATGTCCTCGTGTTTGCTGCTGAAGCTGTGAGAGTATCCACTGTGTCTAAGCATGTGTGTGTGTGTGTGTGTGCCCGCAGATGGGAAACGTTAAAGAATTCAGGGTTGTGCTTGAGTCAGAAAAAATGTTTTAACCAGACACACTGTAATATCGATACATACACATATCTTTCTCTCCGTCTGCTCTCTTATTCTCTCTCTTCCCTCCTTTCCATATCTCTGCTTGTCCTTGTGGGTGATTAGAATGCACCCTGGTTGTCCGTGTCGTCCCTCATTAATCACGCTCGGAGAGACTGGGCCGGACGTTTGAATGCACAGTTGGCCTGACCCAGCACTCGACAAAATAATCCATAACATCAGGTACAGAGTGATTTGCAGGCTCACACTCACACAATAACATCAACTGTATAGCTGAGCTGAGGATTTATGTGAGCTGTAATGTATTCAGGATATAAGAACGTGTTTCTCTGGTGGAAACAATACTGACGAAATATAAAGATTGTCATTGTGCAACTAATAGGCTTTAATAAAGCCACCCAGGAAACCAGGAAAGCACATTTCCCCGGCTGCCAGGATCTCTTATTGTTTCTCTGTCTCTCTCTCTCTTTTCCTCTATCCTTCTCCCTCTTTCAAGCATACTGACTAATGCGTTAGTGGGGCATGAGCCACTGTGTGGACAAAGTGAGATGGATTACTGTGTGGATTTTGGCAGAGCAAACTGAAGCTAATTCTCAGATTAGAAACCTGGGTTCAAAAGGCAGAGAAACACTGAGCTGTGAATCAGAGTCGCAGCGCAGAGCTCAACGGGATCCAGAAGTGTGTGTGTGTGTGTGTGTGTGTGTGTGTGTGTGTGTGTGTGTGTGTGTGTGTGTGTGTGTGTGTGTGTGTGTGTGTGTGTGTGTGTGTGTGTGTGGTTAATATATTTAAGTGGGTGGGTGGATGCATTTGCTCATGTGTAGAGTGAAACATGCTTGTATTGACTGCATGTGTCTTTGCTTTTGTGCTTTGGTTGTGTTGGGATACAGTATGTAATATGGCACAGAGCTTTTTAAAATTCCCCACATGCGTTTTCAATTCGCAACCGGATGCTTTCCTCAGAAATACAGCGCTTGTTCCACCAAAGCAGGATCATGAACAAGAAGCATACAGAATCGCACATTTAAATTAAGGATTGTGTGTCATCTTAAAAGGGCCCCATGATGCTCGTTGTCAGGTTCATTTGTGTGTTATTTGCCTCTGTGACATGTTTACATGCTTTTATGTTCAAAAAGGTCTTTATTTTTTCTCTATTTTACTCGTGCTGCAGAAACCTCTTTTCACCCTCTGTCTGAAACCAGAACCCAGTCTGCTCTGATTGGTTACCTGGCCAGCTTTGGTGTGATTGGTCAACCGCTAGGAGCTGTCACACCCCTTAGCCTATCAGGTATAACATGTTGGAGCGCTTGCTATTAGAAGCGCAAGTGCAGTGATGTCATAATTTGTTACAGAAGTAATTAAAGGAGTCACATTTTAACTTGATTTAGTCTTTGCAGACCATTTACATGCACAGAAACCGATATACTGTAACACACTACAGGGTAGGGAAAACCCAAAAAAGCATGACATGGCCCCTTTAAGACAGTGTGTAAATACCACAGCCAATACATTGTGCAATCAGCATTTACTTTAAGAGATACATTAAAGCAAAAAGGTTTTTCTCATAACCTGAATATAATAAAATAAATAGCTTATTCAACAATCGAAGCTTCATTTTCCATCCCCCTGTGACAGAGCAACATCGTAGGATATTATATAAAAATCCCTATCGGGGTGCAGGGCGGTGTGCTGGTTGTTTGAAGGGTTGCAATGTGTCAAAATATGTGTCAAAAAAGCCAAAGTGTCAAAGTGCCCTTGAGCAAAAAAAAACAAACATGCTTCCTCAGCACAAAATGAAAAATGTAATATCCACTGCACAGCCACCGGGATTTCCAGTAGATATCCAGTGGATCAACACATGAACACATACAAATATAATATACAGATTGAACCCTTATTGCTTCTTACAGTAGTAAATGCAAAGGCTGAAACTAAACTGTTTTTCTACACCAATAATGTTCAATTTCTTGTAATGCATGCATCTAAGCAGGGAAATAAGCAAATTAATGGCCTTTTAAGAGTTGCTTTTAACAGTAATTATTAATGACTGTTATTTGCATTGCCTTACTTTCCTGAATTGAAATGGTGGCTCATACATCTTCATTTGATTTTTCTATTTGAATTCAATTCCGGAAAAACACAAAATCTTATGTAATCTGGCTGAGATGAAAGGCTTCTAATAAAAAACACAATCAAACACAAAGACTGTTTCTGTTTTGTAAAGCAGAGCCACACAGTGTTGCATCTAATTGAATATAAAAATATTGCCATTTCGGAAAAAACTAACACACTTCTACTTTAATCCTAATGTTTTATTTTAGAGATAACTGTGTTGTGTTTAAAGCATTTCTTCAGCAATGGTGCAAGCTTAGTTTGTAGCAGTGTGGTTATTACATAAAACCTTAAAGGGGACCGAGTATGCAAAATGCACTTTTTGATGTCTTTTATACATAAATATGTGTCCCCGGTGTGAAAGGAGACTCACAAAGTTTCAGAAAATACAACCCTCTCTCTTTTCCTCCTTACCCACATCTCTAAAAAAAAAACGGAGTGCAAACGAGCAGATCCAGGATTTGGCTCCCATGACGTCATTGGCAAAATGTGGTGCATGTGACACGTCCCAACCTATCGTCTCCGTATACAGTCGTCTAGCTGAATCCCCTCTCGCAGCTGTGTGTCTGTGTATTCAGCAGGATGTCTGCAGGAGGCACTTAGAGTAAAGTTGTTATGTAATACATATAATGGCACTGTTCTAGCGGTAAACACTTAAGAAAGAACATGTCAAGCTATGTGCTGTATCAGAAACAATGCGCGGCGAGTAATATGCTCTGTGTTTACATTAGCAAGCATCGCTAACACTCAGAGCTAACGCTGTACTGGAGAGAATATGTGTAATGTAATGTCCTAAACCCTGCGAGAGAGAAATGTTTGAGCTCCATACTGTTTCAGCAATAATGCTTGAAGTGGTTGGGAGCATAATATGGCATTTACATGTAATCACGGCAGCGTTTAGCTGAGTTTCTCCCGGTATAAAACTCTCTTAGCAGGGGAAAGCTGTGTGACACTACAAAGGGGCTTGGCTAGCAGCAGCTGTTCCATTTAATGCCACGGTCACAGAATCAGCCTTTTTGGAACAGGGCTGGAATAGAGGGGTATAAGGCATGGCTACAATGGATGATCTGTTTGGTATTTTAAGCAAAAAACTTCACAGACGACATGTTTTGTATACGTATGGCCCTACAATATATTTTTCAAATATAGCATAATAGGTCCCCTTTAAATAAATAAATTGGTTTAAATAAGGTCAAGGCAAGGCAAGTTTATTTATATAGCACATTTCAACACAAGGCAATTCAAAGTGCTTTACACAAATGAAATACATTAAGAGCATTAAGAAACATGGCATTTAAAAACACTCATTTAAAAGCAAAGATAATAAAACATGAATAACAAAAGATAAATGAATTAAAGTTAGAGTGCAGTGTGAGATACACACATCTGAAATGTTTAGGTCTGACTCTCAATCATTGCTAACTTTTTAGCAGAAATAGTTTTCTTTGACCTCACTTTCTTTCTACTTTCTTTGTTAACTTATCCTTTAGTTATTTCAAGTGTTTCATTCTAAACGAACCCCCCTTTTGAAAATGTTAATCTGCAACCCAATATTTTCGAAAATTCAACGGATCCTGGCCATTGTGTAACATATACAATTAATTTGCTCCCAGACATTCATGTGGCTTGCTAGTGTTGGACCCCATCTGTAACCCCAACACACGTAGGGGACTTTAACCACCTAGGCCAGGGGTCTGCAACCTTTTTGACCAAAAGAGCCATTTTGCCCCCTTTTCCACCAATGTGATTGTCTGGAGCCGCAAAACATAATTGATAGCATGATAGCTTATAAAGTTGAATATAATGTTATATCAGACAACAACTACATACACAGGCCTACTTTAAAATAAATTAAACAGCACTTGGGGAGTCCTCTGCACATTTGAAGAACATAAATACAATTCAAATGGGTCCACTTTGAAATAAATAAAACATATAGCTGCACCCTAAAAATAGTTAACTGATTGAATTATGACTGAAGATCGTCAGCTGTCTTCCTCTTCCGTTTTTTTCCTCCAATACGTAAAGGCTGCAGCACCTTTGACAACTTCTCTCCACATATCAAATATACCGGTAAGCCAGCATCGTTTGTTGTGAAAGCATAACTCTAAACACGCAGGATTAAATCTTCTGTTTTCCTCCAATACTTTTATTTGATTTGATTTATCCATAGTTCGCTCATCGAGCCGGGGATCAGGTTATTCGCCTGCAAGAAAAGGCGCTGGTGCGGGACCATAGCAGGATATGATGCATAGTTGACCTAATTAAAACCATTTTGTTTTTATTTATGTGTCTCAGTGCCACCTAAAAATACAAGATACGAAACCGCAGGTTGCAGACCCCTGAAAAGAAAAAATAGTGGGGTCTGAGAGAAAGCATATCCAATGAACAAATCACACATTTGTTTTGAAAAAAACAAACCAACAAACTTTATTTTTAAATGTAGTAAAGTGTTTATATTCCCTACCATTGCACCAGTGTTCGTGACAGCACCCACGATATAACAGCGACACACCGACGTGAGTCAGTAAGTAGAGGACACACATCCATCTTCATTCCTGTCTTCATATCTTCCGACTGACCGGCCAGCTACCTCACAGTCTGAGGCAACATTTCCTTCCTTTGTCTGATCGAGGATCCCTGAAGCCTCTTGTAGCTTTTAGCTGTTAGTAAATAAACTGATGGAATCCCAGACTGAGGTGAACAGTGGGGACAGTGTGAAATAGGATTAGCTTGAAGCCTAACAAGCATCCTGGCTGAGATGTGTTCATTAATATTACATCCGTCTACTACAGAGAGGAGGGAGGAGAGAAACAGAGGGGAGGGGAACAGGCTGCGAAGGGAAGTGACTCTGGACCACTGAAGGAGAACGGAGTTGGATAATTGTTCCCCATGCATATGCAAAGCTGACTGTTTTCTACTGACAGCTTAGGTTCACATAATAGGGCATGCTGATGCACACAGGATAGGTTTGAAATACTAGATAATTGGTTGGAGTTGGAGATCTGGACTTCCTTATGATGCAAAATCAATCCAATGTATATTTGTCTCAGGAGGCTTTACAATATTTTACACGGCACCCTGTGTCCTTAGAGAGGAAAAGCTGCCAATAAGAAACCCCACAATCAACAGGGGAAGAAATGGGAAACCTCAGGGGAGGCAACAAAATAAATCCTGTCCACTCAATATGCATGTTTCCACCTGTTATGATAAGACCACCATTAACTCTGCAGTCTTTACACATCCCTGCGATGTGCTTCAAAAGTAATGAGCCTTTGTGTAGGATTAGTCCTCTTACATATTCTTTACTTGTGCATGCTGAGGTAATACTTCAATAAGAAAAGCAGTGTGTGCAGTCCTGCTATGACAGAGACCACTGCCGTGCAACCTTTATACAGATTAACAGACAGACCTTCATAACAGACTTGACAAAGACCCCAGAATGGATAATCTGCCCTTTTAACACTCCATAATAATTGATCCATTCAGTCATGTCTGTCTCTTAATTGTCGATTTGCGCCTCAGGCTGAATGACAAGAGACAAATCTTGGCGACTACATGCGTGAGAAATGCTAACTTGTGATTACACATGCAGTGATAATTACTGCGACCCCGAGGGGTCGCAGTGATAATTACTGCGACCCCGAGGGGTTCTGCGGACCCCCGCTCACAAAGCCCTGCAGCGTGACCCCTCTAACTCCCCCCGCTTAGTGTACAAATTAAGAATCACAGTGACACATTCACTGTGGAGTTCTCCCCCCCCACCCACCAAATGAAGATGGACAGTATAAACAAAATAACATTAAAAAACAGCCCATAACCTCGCCTGGAGAAATATTTTGCTCTCTCAAGTGTTTACTTTTCCTCTTACATTCCCTTGTTTAACTCTGTCTGTCTCCTCGACCTCTCACGCTACTTTGCTTCCATCCTCATCCTCTTACTTACAAGGCCTTTTCGCCAATTATGCTACAGATCTCGAGGCTTGTGAATCATTGCGTCCAGTTGTTATGTGGAATGGTGACTCACAGCAGGAGGACGAGACCCAGCCTTGGGCTCTTTGCTGTCCGGAAAAAGGTCATGCCGAGCATTATTGCGGTTAACTATCTCAAGTTTATCAAACTCAACACTTTGAACAAGCTGCAGCCAGGAGCAACCTCTTTGACTTCATCCAGAGACATTTTGCAGTCAGGCCATAACCATCCCAAGGTACTCCATCAGTGTTTAGAGCGCCAGTGCATGACAAAACTGGCCACTTGGCCTTCTTAGACCTCAAGCTTCTGCTATTTCGGGGAGCAGCTACAAGGATTGTTTCGCCACTGATTTGTTCCTGACAATAGATCCACACGCAAGTATGTCTAAATGAATGTACAGTGATGAAACAAAAGATCTGACACTTTTCAGCCCTTTCCCGCACTTATCTCAAAGCTTAAAACTATTTTCTCAAACTCAGCTTCTTCTCTTTTTATCTGTCTTCTCCTTTGTGACTAGCACAGATTTAATTAAGGGAATCAGTAAGGCATAATGACTTCTACCTGAATTGACCTCTGTATAAAAGGTGTCTAGAATATTTTGCATATTCTGTGAAGATTTGATTAAACTGCTGAACTGGCTGCTCGCTTGGTGAAACACTCTTTGGGTAAGAGTTAAGCTGCTAAAGCCGTAGAAAGGTGCACACGGTACTGAGCTGACACAATGACCATGTGTCCATTGCAGTTGTTGAGGAAGAGGAAGCATGACACACAGCTGTCTCCAGTGTGCCCAAGGGAATAATGGACGAATGCAAACTTTAAACGCTGGCTTGAAGTGCAAGTCTGACCTTGATAACTCTTGTGGCTTGTTCACACGTCCTTATAAGCCTGTAGCCTTGTTGGAAAAGTATGAAGTGGTAAACAAGTGGCAATGATGATTCAACAGGGGGGAAATGTGTTGGTAAAAACGAGGCGTCCTACAGAATAGTCACATACGGAAATGTATTATGTAATACATGAGAGAGGATAAAGAATAACTCAAAGTGTGTGTACTGATGTGATGTAAAATATGCACAACGTTCGTAAGCAATTTAGTTTTTAGGGTACACATTGCATCGTTCTGGATATTTCTTACCCTGACAACAAAAATTGCACTGTCAAATATGTTTTTTTTTTTTTATTAATTCTGTTTTTCATCAATCACTCAATCAATCAATGTTTATTTATATAGCCCAATATCACAAATGTTACATTTGTCTCAGTGGACTTCACTGTTTGTACAGAATATCAGTATGACAATATGACACCCTCTGTCCTTAGACCCTCACAATGTACAAGGAAAAACGTCCGGAGAAACCCCACAGTTTAAAGGGAAAAATGGGAGAAACCTCAGGGAGAGCAACAGAGGAGGGATCCCTCTCCCAGGACGGACAGACGTGCAATAGATGCCGTGATAAAAACATTTCTAATGAAAGTAATAGGTCATTGGCGTGGATAGATGGGTAAATATAGGGTTAGGGTTGACCTATATTAACCTGATACCTGCTACAATACTTAAATATCATATTTACTTATTTAAGGCCGAGCATGATCTATTATGTAAACTAACCAAGTGGCTATGACTACTGTTTGTTTTGTTTTAATACACAACGCTCTCCACGTGTTTGAAAATGCTTCTGTAATTCAGGACATAATGTGTTTTCCTAAAAAGAAATATGACAATGCATTTCAGTTTTGTGCAAACATCGTTTTTAGAAGACAGACTCACTATGTGAATATACGCATTGTAATTGGCCCATGCAGTTTTTGGAACTCAGAGTGCTTGAGCTCTAAAGTGTGTCACATTTTCTTTCCGTAGCCTACCTGTGTGACAAATAATTATTAATGAGCTGTGTCTGCATTTACGCACCTCATCTAACAGGCAAAGATGGGCTGCCTTCATTACTTTGAGTTGTGGGAGTCGTCCTGTCAGATGAAATTTGAGCCCCGGCCAAGACGAGCGCTTGGCATAACAAAAGGGGAAATTCATCAAGTGCTCATTTGGTTTGAGATGATGGGTCATGACAGTGTCAGTCTCGTCGCCTCATACTTGGAGTCAATGGAGACAATGCAGTCACAAGTATGTGTTTAAAAAGCATTTTTTCACTGTATGGTCAGTGAGCACCACACTGTGGTTTACAGCAGTTATTACCACTTGTGACTTTTATAACCAGTAGAGTAAGCATAAAGAAGTAATCATGCCTCACAGATTTATTTACACCGGAACAGTATATTCCTTGAATAATAATTTGTTGATTGAATTAGTTTCTAGTCGTTTTCTTTTCTTAAATAGCCTTTTTGCTGTGGAGAGGAAAGGTTTATATCTTAACGTGCTCATGTGTGACCTAATAATTCATAATAAGTCATAATTATATATGCTTTCGTCATTTTTATGAAACTGAAATCACACTATCTAGAGTAATAATAATAATAGCGTGGATTATATAGCGGCTTTTTTAAATGTATTTTAGATGTATTCAAGTATTTCTCGCTGCAATGTTCCATTAATGCAGCGTTTCTGAAAGTGTGGGGCAGAGATGTGATTGGTGGGTCGCGAATGGACGCGATGAAAGGGAGATTTTTTTTTTTTTTTTAAATAAATAACTTATTTGGACCTCAGGCCGGAATCGAAACCTGGGTCCTCGCGGGCGGTAGTGGACTGTTACATCCGGAGACTCGCAGCGGCGGTGGACTTTCACAGCGCCGCTGTATTTGCGGCGGCGGGTGAATGAGTTCAATCGGGGCCCTAGTATGGTGGTGGACTTTGGCCCGTTGACAGGCCACGCATGAGTCGACCCAGGACTTCACCCACCAACTTCACGGACGGTTTCCTACCGGGGTGGGAAAGATTGTGAACCGCCTCAAAAACGGGTCGGCGCCAGTCCGCAGAGACTAGCGGTAGAGGCTGATGTCACACCACAGCTTCGCGCCCGAGTCACCGACCGTGACCTCCTCCAGGCATAATCCCGTGACCGAGGCCTTGAGGGTCTGGACCCTGTGGTCAGAGGCCTGGTCAGCGCCCATGCGGAGGTAATCGAGGCCCAGCTGCACAGCTCTGATGACCGCTCTGGAGAGGCAGTCCGCGACCACGTTAGTCTTGCCAGCGATGTGTCGTATGTCCGTGGTATACTTGGAGATGTACGAAAGCTGGCGTTGCTGTCCGGCGGACCATGGCTCAGCCACCTTGGACGTGCGGAAAGTAAGAGGTTTGTGATCCACGAACGCTGCAAATTCCCAGCCTTCCAGCAGGAAACGGAAGTGGCGAACCGCCAAATAGAGACCAAGGAGTTCTCTGTTGAATGAGCTGTACTTGTGCTCCCTGGGAGTCAACTGGCGGCTGAAAAAGGTGAGCGGTTGCCAGGCACCGTCGACCCATTGTTCATGCACCGCGCCCACAGCGTAGTCAGACGCGTCTGTGGTGATAGTGATGGGGGCCCTGTGTGACGGGTGAGCCAAAATGGCAGCTTCGCTCAGGGCGGCTTTGGTGGCGTGGAAAGCGGCCTCCCTTTCAGCCGTCCAGTCTATGGCCTGGCCGGGGGACTTGTCCTTGAGGGCCTCGTACAGCAGGTGCATGGTGTGGGCTGCCCGCCGGATGAATCGGTGATAAAACGTCACCAGCCCGAGGAACTCTCGGAGCGCCCAAGCTGTAGATGGTCGTAGAAAGGCGGACATGGCCTCCACTTTCGACGGGAGGGGGGCGGCTCCATCCTTGCTGATGAGATGACCGAGGAAATGGATGGAGGACAACTCGAACTGACACTTCGCCGGGTTGATAATCAGGCTGTGTTGGTTGAGCCTCGCAAAAAGGACCCGGAGATGTGCCTGGTACTCTTCAGAGGAGGAGCTGGCGACAAGGATGTCGTCTAAATAGACAAAGATGAATGGCATGTCTCTGAGCGCTGAATCCATCAGCCGCTGAAAGGACTGAGCTGCGTTCTTAAGTCCAAACGGCATACGCAGGAACTCGAAAAGCCCGAACGGCATAATCACCACAGTTTTGGGGACGTCCGAGGGATGCACCAGAACCTGGTGGCAGCCCCGCACTAGATCCACCTTGGAGAAGACCAGCTTGCCCGCCAGGTGTGCAGAGAAGTCCTGGATGTGAGGGACCGGGTCGCTACCCGGTCCCTCACATCCAGGACTTCAGGACTTCTCTGGCGTAGTGGCGGCGTAGTGGCGGCGTAGTGGCGGCGTAGTGGCGGCGTAGTGGCGGCGTTAGTCACCACACGGTCGCCAGCCACCGGCTGATTTAGGGACCATGTGGAGCGGCGAAGCCCAAGGGCTGTCTGAGCGGCGGATGATGCCCAGACTCTCCATGTTGACGAACTCTGACTTGGCGACCGCCAGCATGTCAGGGTTGAGCCACCGGGCCCTAGCGTAGACTGGGGGGCCTTCAATGTCAATGTGGTGCTCTACCCCATGTTTGGTAGTGGCAGCGGAAAAGGTGGCTGCGTCAAGTCGGGAAACTCACTGAGAAGGTGCTGAAACTTGTCACCCAGTGAGAGTGAGCTGGAGAGCCCGCTGAATGACACCTCGCCGCGGGTACATGCGAACGAGGCAAACGTTAGTGCGTCCACCAGGCGGCTGTTCTTGACGTCCACCTGCAGTCCGTGAGCGCACAGGAAGTCTGAGCCGAGGACGGCGAAGGAGATATCAGCCGTGACAAAATCCCAATTAAACCGCTGACCCCCGAAACACAGGTCCACTGTCTTTGTGCCATAGGTGCAAATAGGGGTGTTGTTAGCGGACGTTAAAGGTGGGCCGTGGCCCCCACCAGCGGCATCCTCCACCGTAGCCAGCAGGACGCTCCGCTGGGCTCCTGTGTCACAAAGGAGTCTGCGACCAGAGAGGGTGTCCCTGATGAACAGGAGCCGGTTGGATGTTCCCACGCTCGCAGCCACTACCGAGCGCAGGCCTTGGCATTTCCCGTTGCCTTGTAGGTGCAGGGGGGACGGCACATCTTTACTTTCGCCCCGTAGTGTGCATGGTAAGAACACAGGCCAGGGCTGGAGTTGCTGACGTGGGCCCCGGAGCTTCTGCTAGGTGGCATGCCTCTACCAGGGAAGGTGCCGCTGCGTGTCGGGGCCAGCACCTCAAGGGTAAAACGCTGGGTGGCCAGGAAGAACCGGTCAGCTTCTTCGGCTAGAGTGCAGGGCTCAGTAATAGCCGTCTTAGCGAGCGCTGTCTGAACATGCGGCGGCATTTGCCGAAGAAACAGTTCTATGAACAAAAAATTGGGTTCTTCCTTACCTAGCAGGTTGAGCATCATTTCCATGTGGTCGGAAGGCTTGCTGTCTCCCAGGCTATGAATAGCGAGCAGGCGTCGGGCCCGTTCCGACCTTGACAGCTCAAAAGTCTTTAGCAGGAAAGCCTTGAACGCTGCATATATATCCTGGGCAGGGGGAGATGTAATAAAGCCCACCGTCCGGGTCGCAGTGGAGTTTCCCAGTGCCGAAACCACGTGGAAATAGCGTGCTGCGTCATCAGTTACTCCGCGGAGGGCGAACTGAGCCTCCGTCTGTGCGAACCATGCAGCCGCAGATGTCTCCCAAAACTCCGGCAGTTTGAAAAAAACTGCGTTATTTGCCATGCTCGGTTCAGTCTCGGATCCTTCTACGAGACTTATTCCGGGGTCACCAATGTAGTGCCGAGAGACGGGAGTCGGAGGCGGTGTATCAAAAGTACAAGCTAGGACTTCCGGAATGAAGAGTGAGGAGTAGACGTGTTTTCTTCCGCTCCCTCGCTTCCAACTTTTTTATTAGGTAGAAACCTCATTACTCACTTCATACTTACACTTGTCGATACATAACAGCTGAGCAACTTTATACTTAAGGAGACATGCTATCAAAGCCCGCAAAACAAGTCAAGAAAGACTCTATGCCTACGGAGAACGTCGCTACTAGCGACGTTAGCATGGAGGCGCTAACCAGCTTGTTGGAGAGCCATAAAGTGTCCCTCTCAACGGAATTCAAAACTGTCATCGCCGCACTCGAGTCCAAAATTGATCTGATTCATGCGACTATCTCTGATCATGGGCAGCGTATTACCTCTTTGGAGTCGAATGCGGATTTGGTCGATGGGCGCCTGTCGACTTTGGAAGCTACATGCGCGGAGCTAGCCGCTAGCAATGCTAAGCTGCGGGCGAAAACTGCAGACATCGAGGCCCGCAGCCGCCGCAAGAATATCCGCATCATTTGTCTCCCGGAGTCAATTGAGGGCCCGCGACCAACCGCCTTCTTCTCCGACCTACTACGACCAAATCCTGCCTACTTCTCCTGAACTGGTCCGGGCTCACAGGTCGTTAGCCGCGAAGCCGAAGCCTGGGAAAAGGCCGAGGCCTGTCATCATCCGATTTCACAACTTCCAGACCAAGGAAAGAGTCATCCGTGAAGCCCGGAAAATGAGAGCGGATCTACGGTACGTGGGGAAACCGATTGCCTTCTACGAAGATTATATAGACATTTTGTATTGATTGGGATAAACCCCTTGAGATGCACCATCTCGTTTTCAAGGAGCAGCGAGCTCTGTACCGCGAGGTGATGGCGCAGCTGTATAAACTCGGACTCAGGCCTGCTCTCCAAGCTGATGATTACGGCGGAGAATGGAGACAAAGTTCGGCTGTCATCTGTCGAGGAAGCTAAGAAGTATCTTGCCGCTAAACAGAGGTAGCATGCATTGCTATAAAACACAGTAGCTATGGTCGGCCCATCTGCTAACTTGCCACATTACTGAGTGGTCTAACTTAGCTGCTCGTTAGCATAGCCCGGACTGCACTATTGCTACGCTGAACTGTACGGCAACTAGTGATGTTACTTTACGAAGGACTCCCTGTAAGCTAATGTTTACGTAGACTGGTCACTGTTTCTAAATATAGCACTTTAAGTTGAATGTCAGTCTCACTGTTTACATACGTTTGTGATTAGCTGGTTGTGCTCAAATAATTGGTGTTATTCTGCCAGGTTGATGTCGGTTATGGCAGCTAACTCAGGGGTTTTTAATGGGGAATTTGTTCACTGTTCAATGTAGAGGGAACGGAGGTTAAGTAAGGGAAGGATAGGACTGACCCACGTCAGGAATGTTTGTACCCAAGGAGATACACATGTTTGATGTTCCCAATGGGACTGGGGTTGTGTGTGTGTGTGTGTGTGTGTGTGTGTGTGTGTGTGTGTGTGTGTGTCTCTCCCCCCCCCCCCAATTTCCTGTTTTCTCTCTCCCCCTTTTATTTTATTCTCTGCTCAGGTTATGCCACAATTTAAAGGACTATGTCAGTGAGTGGTAGAAATATCCGGTTTATTTCCTGGAACGTTAAAGGGATGAACAATATCACCAAAGCCAACAAGGTAATTTCACATTTGCAACACCTTAGAGGAGACATCTGCTTTTTACAAGAGACACACCTCCGCACGGCGGAAATGTCTCGCGTCAAGAGGCCATGGATGGGTCACTTGTTTCATTCGAGGTTTTCCGAGAGGGCTAGAAGGGCAGCTATCATTATACACAGAGATATTGCCTTTGAACTAAACACTGCTATATCTGATCCGAACGGCCGGTACGTTATAGTATCTGGCAAATTACAAAATACACCTGTGGTCCTGGTCTCGCTATATGCTCCGAATTGGGACGATGACAAATTAATATCCAAATTCTTTACTTCTATACCTAATCTCAATGAGCATCAAATTATAATTGGGGGTGACTTTAATCTGGTCCAGGATATAGAGCTTGATAGATCGTCCACTAAGCAGTTTACTAATCTAAATCGACCAAAGTCTTAAAATTTCACGCCGACAAGCTGGGCTTGAGGGACCCGTGGAGGACTAAGTTTCCCTCCAGTAAAATGTTCTCTTTCTTTTCACATGTCCACCACACTTACTCTCGGATAGACTTCTTCTTACTTGACGATAAACTATTACATAGCGTTCTTTCCTGTGAATACCATAGCATAGTTATCTCCGACCATGCACCTACTTCTGTAGAAATCAATTGTCCCCATGGTAGACCACCCTCTAAATTCTGGAGATTTAGTCCTCATTTACTGTCCGAACCCAAATTGAAGGCTTTTCTTGCAACACAAATCACATTTTTCTTTTAGATAAACGACACTCTGAATATTGGTAGTGATATACTCTGGGAGTCCTTTAAGGCTTATCTTCGTGGGCAGATCATTTCTTTTGTCTCACATTTCAGGAAATCGGAGCAATCCAAATTGGCAGAAATTTCAGATGATATCCGAAATGTAGACAGCCAATACTCGGTTAATCCCACCTCTATTTTGTATTAAAAACGGCTTCAGCTTCAATCTCAATATGATCTGTTATCAACTGGTAAGATTGAGAGGCAACTTCTGCAAACCAGGCAACGATGTTTTGAGCAGGGAGATAAGGCAGGCAAACTGCTTGCATATCAATCGCGAGTGGCCGGTGCCTCCAGGTTGATCCCTAGAGTGAAGTCGCCAACAGGTGATATTACAACAGACCCTGCCGAAATCAGTAATATCTTCTCAGACTACTATTCTGAATTATACACCTCAGTCTTCTCCATAGGATTGGGACAACCCTAACCCCTTAGACACTCTAGCTTATCCCCAAGTCGAGGTTCTGGTGATCTGGGAGCTCCGTTGACCATCTCTGAAGTAACAGAGGCTATCAAATCTTTACAGAGCGGTAAATCGCCTGGTCCTGATGGCTACTCTACACAGTTTTTTTAAACGTTTTGTTCTGTACTTGCCCCGATCCTGGTGAGAGTATTCAATGATGCCTTTCTGAAAGGCCAGTTACCACCTACTTTGTCTGAGGCATCAATCACTCTACTGTTGAAGAAAGATAAGGACCCACTCTTGTGTGGCAGTTATAGGCCGATATCCCTTTTAAACGTAGACTTTAAGATCATGGCTAAAGTTCTATCTAGCCGTCTCCAGAGGGTGATGCCGGGCCTGATCGATCCCGACCAGACAGGCTTTATCTCAGGACGACAGTCATTTTTTAATACCAGAAGGTTGTTTAACATTATTTATTCTCCCTCTACTAGTTCCCCTGAAGTTGTTGTTCTCTTTGGATGCGGAAAAGGCATTCGACAGAGTAGAGTGGGGATATCTGTTCTATGTAGGCCTACTTAACAAATTTGGTTTCAGCAGGGACTTTGTTTCATGGATTCAACTCCTCTATACATCTCCGGTGGCTTCAGTTAACGTCAACGGTGTTAAGTCTGGTCTGTTCTCGCTCTCTCGCGGAAATAGGCAGGGTTGCCCTCTATCTCCGTCATTATTTGCGCTCGCCGTCGAGCCTCTAGCCTTATGGCTTCGTAGTGAGGAAGGATTTAGGGGCATCACGCGCTTCGGTTTTTTGCATAAGCTCTCTTTGTATGCAGATGACCTTTTACTGTACATTTCCAGCCCATCGTCCTCCCTTCCTATAATTCTAAGCATTTTAGAGCAATTTAAAAAGCTATCTGGCTACAAACTCAACCTCCAGAAAAGCGAATATTTCCCTGTTAACAACCTCGCTGAAAAACTTCCCCAAGCTCTCTTTCCTTTTAAGAAGGTCTCAGAGGGATTCAAATACCTGGGTATCCATATTACTAAATCGTTTACTGAGCTTTTTGCCAAGAACCTTAGTCCATTAGTAGAGTGCTTCAAAGCAGACTTAGCGAGATGGTCCTCCTTGCCTTTCTCCTTAATGGGACGCATTAATTTGATAAAAATGGTGGTGCTACCTCGGTTCTTATATTCCTTCCAACACATTCCAATATTTATAAATAAATCCTTTTTCTCAGCACTTGACCAGCAGATTAACAATTTGTTATGGTGCAACAAGAGGGCTCGTATCAGAAGAGTAGTTCTTCAACTCCCTAAGTCTGAAGGTGGCCTGGCCCTGCCTAATCTCCGCCAATATTATTGGGCATGTAATATTAATAAGCTTATTTTTTGGAACACTAATTTGGCACAGGGCGAACACCCTCGATGGGCCCAGATGGAGGCTTCCTCTTCGGGTCTCCCACTTTGGTCGGTGGTATGTTCTCAATTGCCCTTTCCAATTAAACAAGTTGCTCGCAAACACTTTAAAGATTTGGGGTCAGTTTAGGAAGCAGTTTGGCTTTCAAGCGTCATCAGGTCTAGCCCCGGTCTATCGCAATCACCTTTTCCTCCCGTCGTGCTCGGATCCTGTCTTTCTGAGACAAAGGCCTGCGGTCTATTAACGACCTTTATGCTGGTGGTGTTTTCCCTTCGTTTGAAGATTTAGCCAACAAATTTGACCTTACAAGTTCTCACTTGTTCCGATTCTTTCAGATCAGGCACTTTGTGGAAAATAAATACCCCCCAATTTCCAGGCCGGCCTCCTGATTCGATAATTGATTCTTTCTTATCACTTAAGACCGATTCAAGGAAGCTCACCTCCATTATATATAATAACATTTTTAAGATAAATCCTACTTGCTTAAATTCCCTTAGAGTTGTATGGGACCAGGACCTTGGGATTTACATGTCAGATGATCAGTGGGGACGTATATTAGACCTGGTACACACCTCTTCTATATGTGCAAGGCATAGCTTACTGCAGTGCAAGATTCTGCACAGAGTACATTACACTAACGCTAAGCTGGCCAGGATATACCCTGACAGGTCTGACACATGTAATATATGTAAACAATCTCTGGCTGACTACATGCACATGTTTTGGTCGTGCCCTAAACTATCGGAGTTCTGGTCTGCAATATTTGATTCACTTAGGGAGGTCTTAGGTGAGACAGTGGACCCTAGCCCCCTCACTGCCCTTTTCGGAATTCCTGATGCCCAATGCACCCATTACCTCAAAACGAGTTATCGCATTCACCACTCTGCTTGCCAGGAGGCTTATTCTCCTTAAATGGATACATTCCTCCCCTCCCACCCATAATAGATGGATTCATGAAATCCTGTATTGCGCCAGGCTTGAGAGGATTAGGTTCTCCCTTAGGGGCGCCCTGATGACGTTCCATGACACCTGGCAGCCTTTTCTGGACCACATTGACACCCTTACTATTGGTGAAGAACCCCATACTTAATTCTCAGCAGAGCATCCCCCCCCCCCCTTTTTCTTTGAAATACTATTTAATATTCACCCTTTATTTAATTTTGTTTTTATTTCCTTGCCCCCCCCCCTTGTATGTTTGTGTGAATGAGATTGCGGGGTATTGGGGTTTGTGTTTTTTTGTCAACTGTACTAGGAAAACACAGTATTTTACATGTAATGTCTTGAAAATGTTTGATATCTGTGCGAAAACTAATAAAAAGATTTATAAAAAAAAAAGTACAAGCTAGACTTGTATTAAGCATCAGAACAACATGTAAACAGCTTCAAGCCCGGGAAGCCAAGACCGGGGTAAACAGGAAGTACGGTTAACTCAAATGTCCGTGCGGAACAATACCCCAACCCATAGTTCCGTGGGTGAATAATGTCAATCACTACACTACTACTCTTACTGTTTAACATTTTGGGTTACTTCATGTTACTTCATGTTAAGGCTAATAAAAATTACAAGGCTAAGGCTGTAATGCTAACTAACGTGCTTGCTACTAGCTAGGTAGCTAACTTGATCCAGCCACTCCTGGTCCTTTCATCAGACGGGAAGCGAAATAACGAGCAAGACCCATTGCTGGTATGATTACAACCTGGTACTAAGCACACAGGCATCTTGTTAAAGTCATCTTATCTTAGCTATCTCTTATATTTAGTGGAGGAAAACAATAATGACATCAGTCATGACATCACTTACGCGACTCTGGGATTTGTAGTCTTTCTAGCTGCGTACATTTAGTCTTATATTTCAACAGTTTTACGACAAACTGTGACTTTTTTGACATGGAAATTATTTTTTAAGATTGGCATCATATGTGTAATTTATGGCACAATTCAAATGGGATTGAAAGATAAGTTTTCTCTCCCCATTGACTTCAATACATAAATAAGGTCCCATGGGTCGGAAGTAGATGGGCGGGACTTTGCCTCTATAGAAAACCCCTGATATAGATCAATATGAATAGGGGAGATCTTTGTGATGCTTTTGTAAGGCAGTGACTACCTCAGGACAAAAGAGGACATGCTTTTGCAAATCTGCTGTAGATTGTTATAAAAAGGGATTTACATGCCAAGAGATTATTTTCCTAGGCATGCTTTTTAGAAAACAGTTCTCTCACACAGGCTCCCCCCTCTACTGGACTATATGGGTACTGCTCTCATCAATGATAGGCGAGCGTTCACACACTGAAGTTGTATAAACGTAGCCGGCCAATCAGGGCGAGCCTACCTGAATGCGCGCAGGCTCACAGTATATAAGGTAGCTACACCTCCTGAATGTCATCTCTTCAGCGAGCGGGACAACACCTGAGAAAAGCACAAGTAAAAAGTATCTTACCTCCAGGCAAGCGAATGGAGTCGCCACTGCAGGAAACCCGGGCCTGTCCCTCATTTTTATTTTTGCTGTTGTCATTTATTGTCTTCTGTTTGCTATTGTAGTAAAGTGTTTTTATTGCATGTACAGCAATTTGGCTCGACCGAAAATCGTTTTAAAAATGTGCTATATAAATTTGATTTGATTTGATCCCTGTGCTGCTTGTCTCGAGCTGCAGTATGTAGCTATTTGTTGTTTGTATAATGTATATATTAAGCAGTCTGTCCTCTGGTTGATTATTTTGAATGATGACTACACACTACCGCCGCCTGCTGCTAAGGAGAGTTATTGCCACTCACGCATGCGCAGTTCGTACGTGCTACTTGGCCGTCGGCTGAAGTCTTTGCGGTGTGTTCCAGTGTGACTGTTTAGCCAAGACGCAGGAGACGTGAGGCGACACAACAGTCGTGTTCCGTCGGGACGTGTTCTTTGGTGTCAGTTTGGTGTGTAGGGGCCTTTACACCAAACCAAGTTGGGGGTCTGCAGTCAATTGGAGGAAGAGCAGTCCCATACCTCACCAGCAGGTGGGGTATCTGGGGATTTTGCTCGATGCAGCCCCCATCGAGACAGAGGTGTACGCCCCATCGAGAAGGAGGGCAGGCTACGTGCCACTCTGTCAGAGAACAGACAGACGTCCCTGCTTCAGGCAGACTGAACGTTGGTGCGAGGAAAGGAGTCTAGACTCTCTGTCCGGTGCATTGGGCTCTATTATATCGACAGCTGATGGTGGACAAGGGGCTTGCTCATGCCACAGTCAAGGTGTATGCAGCAGCCATCTCGTCCTGTCATGAGGGATTTGGCGGCAGATCAGTCTTTAGCCAACCGCTTATGAAGCGTTTTTTTCCAGGGGATCAGGAGACAGTGCCCAGTGGTGCATGTCTCCACCCCGCAATAAGAACTGCCATTGGTGCTCGAGGCTTTGGTTACAGAACCGTTTGAGCCTCTGGAGCTCTTCTCCCTGAAGGGTTATACAGCTAGACGGCTTTAGTCTTCCAGAGGGGGGAGAGTCTTTCCCCACTGGGGTCCGTGCACACGTGGTGTGGCTGTGTCGATAGCCTTGTTCGACGGCGTGAGTGTGGAGGGCATATGTACGGTGGCGTCTTGGTCTACGCCAAGCCCGTTCATAAGGTTCTATCTCTTGGACATCTGGCTCCTTCTCATCGTCTGTGCTTGCTGGGGCAACTGGTGGACTGGTGAAAAGAGGGGGGCTGTGGGTCTGTAAGCTGTATCTGACCCCGTGGGACATAATACACTTACGTTTTCCTATGCTCCTTAGGGACCTGGGTAACGTGGTGCACAGTAAGCCCCATACAGGGCTGGAAGACTCTCCCCCACTGAGGTCTGTGCACACTCTACACGAGGTAAGCGTGTGGGTGTGGAGGACATAGTACACTTACATTTTCCCATGCTCCTTAGGTACCTGGGAAACGTGGTGCGCAGTGTGTAGTCACTTGCGCTGGCACCTGCAGGGTGGAGCTATGGGCTTATTCAGACCAATTAGGCTCTACCCAGCCAAGTAAGCTGCGGTCCCGACTTCTCCACGGTCACAACCGGGTGATAGGAAGTTGGGGTGCGATGGCTGTTAACCAAAGGCCGGTCAGGGGCAGTGTGGTGGGTTGATGTGTTGGGCGTCAGGGCGTTTATTCATCGAGGCTCCACCCACTGTACCCATAGAGTCCAGTAGAGGGCGGAGCCTGTGTGAGATAGAACGGGGGGTTACGTATTGTAACCCTAGTTCTATATGCACAGGCGGGGCCCTCTACCTAGGGGCCCTGTCTTCCCCATGCCGCTCGCTGAAGAGGGTGTAGGATGACAGTCAGGAGGTGTAGCTGCCTTTATATACTGTCAGCCTGCACGCGCAATCAGGTAGGCTCGCCCTGATTGTCTGGCTACGTTTATACAACTTCAGTGTGTGAACGCTCGCGTCACATTTATGAGAGTAGTACCCATAATGTCCAGTAGAGGGCTCCGCCTGTGCTTATAGAACTAGGGTTACAATACGTAAACCCCCGTTCTGTGATGTCAATAGAAAGTAGAAAGAAGTGACTACAAACATTATCTTGTGAGCAGATGTGTTAACAGTCAGTCCTCTAAACACTTACGGACATAGAGTATATGATCATGTACCAGAATTGTACTTCTCGTAAAGGTTTTTTAGTCAAAAATGCTATTTGTCATCCATGGTATAGTAATCACTTTATTACGAGTGATCTTCAACTCATGGCAAAGAAATCAGATGCTTGTTTAATCAATTATGTACACATTTAGATGAAGTTAAATCCCCTTTCTTCACTGTGTCTTTCCTTGGAGTATTGGCAATGACTGTAATTTGTGGCTCCATTACAGGAGACATTGTTGTCTGTGATTAGATATCTATGAACTGCCGCTTACCTGTGTGGTTTGTATTATCTCTGCAGACTATGTGAATTTCTGTGACACTGACAGTGAGCTGAATTGGATTTGGCAGCTTTTAATGTCTGTATGAAAAGCAATTGTGGCAAGTTCAACATTTGAATACAGATTATTGCTATCTGACCCTGGCAGATGGAGAACAGGAAGCAAAAATAGAGACACATCTGTGAGTGAGAGGATGGTGGAGGGAAACAAGGGGAGTGAACAGGAGAAAGGGATAATCAGATTAGGGCCTAACAAATCTAAATCATGTCTTACTCTAGAGGAGATGGGCTCAATGGGCTAAAACACTAAGGGAGAATGTTTGTTTTAGCATTTGAAAATGGTCTCTCAATTTAATGAAGAAAAGGGTTCAAACAATGTCAACATATTATTATTTTGTTTTGCTAGTTCAGCATTTTATTAGCGTGGGAACAAGAGTTTCTGCTCAATGAAATGTGAATTGTTTTAATTTAGATAGCAGTCATTACCTTACAACACACTGTATGTCACTACAGATGTTATTATCGAAACTGATTTTTGACTGAATTCATGTATAATTGTTTCTGGTTCTGTTTATATTATATTGAACAATGCTCCAAACACTTGTCATAGAATAGACTTTTAAACCTATGAATGTAAATGTGTTAGTTTGTTTTCTATCTGCATGGTATGCTCTGTAACAGACTGGCAGCCAGGTTGTTCTCTGCTTCTGGCCCAAAGGCATGCTGGGAAGGGCATCAGCTCCCATTATGATCCTGAATAAAATAGGAAACAAATGGATGAATGATTACTATTTATATATTCAAGGAAAACCCATTCAGTTTAGCATAACAGCTAAACCCATCTACTGATTAACAGTAACCGATCTTGTGATTTTAGATAATAAAGTCCAGATGTAAAAACATGACATTTGAACAAAATATTTGGACAAATGTTTGCCCACTGACCCTAGTAACTTCAACACACAGTATAGACAGAAGATGTATCTAAATGTAAGGTCTGCTACATACATCCTAATTTGTCTCTGATGTCCACCTTATGAGGAGAAGCTAATGTGAACGGTGTAAATGTTGATGTTTCTCTCTGTTGAAAGGGATGGATGCTGCTATGTTGTGTTTTCTCCACTAGAGTGTGCAGTTATTCTTCTTAGGTTTGGGTGGCAATCAACACTTGAACCACAGGAAAGCTTTTGTTGGAAACCTGTTAAGAGGTTTCCTTACGCTTTTCCTTTCAGAGTGGTTTTGTGTGTGTGTAGGACAGGATGCCTGTTTTCTCCTTAATACTGTTATTTTAGAAAACTCTCTGAGGAGATAATGGTTATTACTCCGACTATAAGGTCCACTTTGAACACACTGTCCCTTTGAGTAGTATAGCACAATCTATATAAACCTGAGAAGCAAATGTTTAAGAAAAAACTCTGCTAAAAAGTCCATAATGTTGCACTGAGTGCATTATAGACAGTTTATTTTCATTGTGAATGCTGATGTTATTAAATGAACTGAATGTGCAGATTTACCACACAAGCTTTGTTTCCCAAGAGAGTTTGTTTTGAGTTTATTTTTAAAATATGTTGACACCTTGACACTGGCCTGTCAATTTGGACCAAATCCGATCACATAAGTCTGTAAGGCTGTGTAAGCTTAGCAAAGAGAGATGATTTTCTGTCGCAGACTGTTAAGCAGTTGCATCAGTTGACACTAGATACACTTGCAATTACTCAGTGCCAAAAGCAGTGCCTGTCTAATGAGCTCAGATAGGCTGTAAGGCACAGGCCAATGGGATGCGGCTTGAGCAGATTTATATCCATCATGTAGGAAATGTTCCCGAGGGCATCCACAGCATCCGTCCATCTATGCTATTAATGAGGGCCATTTGTTAACACAGTGTGTTTCAAATGCCAGCAGAGACGGTCTGACAAAGGAGAGCACTTTAGATGAGGTTGATGCATGAACTTCTTAGAATCTCTTTGTATCTTAAAAAGGGTAACAATGTGATTAGTGCATTAAACTCACTAATTTAGTTGTTTGTCAACCTGGAGAACATTTGTGGGGTCTAATAGGGACCACCATTTTTGTATTTGGTCCAGTATTGAGTAATAGAACTGCAGCTAAACAGGCTGCAATGCAGTCACTCAGAAAAATGCTCTTTATCAATTTACGTCCAAAAAAGAGTGCTTGTTTTGGCCACTCGCTCATTGTGTTATTATTATCTCAACATTACTCAACAGAAAATAAAATGTTTTATTTTACTACTCTGTCAAAGTCTCACTAAAATTGCCAAAGTTGTCAATTCGCAACAAGTCACATAATGCAATAATTAAATGTGACACCATAATGTTATCAGACATTTATGATAACAATCTGAGCCTTTCATAAAATAAGATAAGATAGTACTTTATTGATCCCAATTTGGGAAATGTTTGTGTTGCAGCTGCATAAAAAGACAATACAAATTAAAAGACAATAAATAAACAAGAAAGTAGAAAATATACTTGTTAACAATAACAAGACATAAAGCATGGTATTATATATACATGAGTATGTGACAGATGGAATATTAAATATGAAACTGAATATATAAATGTACAGTGTGACTTTATTCCAAGAGAAACTATGGAGTAGAGACTTCTCTGCCAGTCAGAGGTGATTTGTTATAGAGAGGACATTGGACATAATGATGAGTCTTTCAAACTAGCAATTGCAGTCAGTTAAGGCTCTGCCAGTTTCTTCCGTGCTCAATACTAGAGCATTCTCAAAAAAGATTGTCACTTAGACACAAACACATGGGAAAAATCATTCCAGAATGACAAAATACATCCCAAGTTAGAACCAGCTTTCACTTAAATCTTCCCTTAACACTAAGGAATACTCAGCACCCCGTGGTGCAAGTAGGCAGTGGCTTAAGAAAAGGGTTCATATGTTATATATTACAATAATAGAAGAAAGAAGAAGAAGACATAATTTAATATGAACACAATTATAATTGAACAATTATAATGGAAAAATGACAGCACTGTGCTTCTTTGGGAACATTTGTATTTTCAAGGTGTTACCCTTTCTTCCATTATGAAATATTTACAACTAGTTTAACCTACAGTTGCAGGTGTGCATTTTGTATGTTTGGCCACCTGATGGCAGTGAAACAAGCATTAATGCATTTTCAGCTTTTTTGCTAATAAGACAAACTCTTTTCTGATCACCTACTATATTATATACTCTCCATTTTTAACTCTTTTTCAGTCACCACCAACTGCACAGGGAAGTATCTGGCTCTATATCTGCTAAATACTGGTCTATGTTTAGCTAATAGTCACTGTCTGTCCACCTTTTGTTGGTTTGCAGTTAACATACTGTCCAGACCATTTTCTTTTTAAACAACACTAAAATAAAGTGTAATGTCAAAGAAAACCTAGAAACCGTTCAAAGGTGTTACAAATGCTCTATATAGTTGAAGGGGAACTGCACAATGATGTTTGAAGTTTTGCTCTGATGCTCATTGAAAAAAAGTCAAAGAGTCAAGGTTGAAGGTTCAAGGCTTGTATTAGTCATACAAACATAGCTACAGTGTAGTTATGACGATGAACATCTTAGGTCCCAGGCTCCACCAACTGTGCATGTCTAAGTGTATGTAGCAGCTGGCCCTGTGTAGAGTACAATATTAATTTCTCATTTTGAGGATAATAAAGTTGAAAAAGTAAGCACATAAAGATAATTAACATTACACATTCAAATGTCCTCATGTTCTGCCTTCTATTGCATTCTTGAGGCTGCTTGTATTAATCCATCATGGACACCAGATGTCCCTGCTATACTTTTGAATACCATTTTATTTCTCATTGCTGGTGCTGATGATTGTGGCAGGATTGTAGCTGTATTTCTGTTTTCCACATTCAAAGAAGGAGTTTGAAATGTGATACAAAAAATGCTAAAAAGCCATTTATACAACAAAACACTTACCTTTCTATACCAGGGCATACACAAGTACAATCTTCTCTGTTGATTCTTTTTTATTTTCACAAAACTCACTGAGGGATTTCATCTTTTCTAGGTATCAAAGTAAAGCATGAAGCGAACCATTTTTCATTCTTGACTAGGTGAGAGCAGCAGCAAAGGAAAGCAGTACGTACTGATTGAATTTCTGCTACTTCCATGAAGTTGGCTTTTTAAGGGTTGTTTTGTTTCTACTCCACATTCATCTTGGGCCAAGAAACAGGTGTTCTTATTCAACCCACACATACAAATATGATATAGTGAAATGAATTGCACAAAAACATCCAGGCTGCTTCCATATCCTTGTCTCCGTAGCAACACAATACCCTTTGCAAGTAAGATGAGATGCACCTTTTTTCAATTGTGCCCAGAGGTTCTTGTGGGAGTAGAATATTATATGTATACAGGGACGTGCAAAGGTACGGGCTAATGTTTCCCGGGCAATGGCCCTTTTGCCCTTTTTGGCTAACCTGCCCCTCTAAAGAGAGCAAGAGATTTTTTTTCTTTCTGTTGTGGCCGAATCAACATGATAAGCCCACAATTAGTATTGTAGCGTCTCGCTGCGATAAAACACACCTTGTCAGCGCTGTCATCTGCCCCCAGTCACGTGACTTTGTTTACAATCTGACAGCTGAAAGCAAAGGTTATTTACAACAACAAAAAAACCTAAATATACTTGTTATTGTGCTTCTGTCTTTCTGTGTCTTTGCATCTGTAAACTCCCTCAACGGGGCCGCTCGCTCTCTTTTCTTGATCGCCCTCTCTCACATACGGGAGAACACTTCACTGTCCCGCTTCATTGTAGGATTTCTGCCATGTCTCTACCACTTTAGTTTGACCATCTCTGTTATTAAGTTATGGAATACTAAATAAATAAGTAATTAGATACCTTACCGTTACTGCGCTCATAAAGAATGATAAGAATAAGAATAATGCGTATTGAACTGGTTTAATTAATTAGTGAGTTTATTTAAAAAAATTACTTAGAAGCCCTATTTTATCAGTATGTCCGCACAGCAGTTACAATGGTCAAACTAGCCTACATTAAAACAGAATTGTCCCCATTTTTTCTTTAATAGTTAGTAACATTAGATATTTTAATGAGATATGTACCGCAAAACAAAAAATGTCCCTGGTTTTAATTTAGAAAAAAATTCAAAAGGTCTTGTGTTTTTTTTCGGGGGGGGGGGGGGAGGCCCTTTTTCTAGTTTAGAGCAATAGCCCCTCCAAATGTCTGTGCACGTCCCTGTATTTATACCAATGTCACTGTATGCAGAAACAGAGTCAGAGAAGTCGTAATACAGAAAGGACCTATCACTGCTACAGTTTCACCTTCAAGGTCCTTCTTTAAAGGTTGGATTTGCAAAAATAAAATGTTTTTTCTATGTGTGTGAATCCAAATGAATGTATTCCTAACATAATATCTGAAGAAATCTGAGGCACGTTTGAAGGGTAGTAAGTACAAAAATACATTTGGTTGATTTAGAGCGAACTAATTCTGTATGTTTTGTCATGCTAGCATTATGGGTGGTGCTGTAAACAAGCCTGAAACATTACATGTTACTTGTTAGACGCTTTTATCCAAAGCGACTTACATACTCAAAACTGTGGACAATCCCCACAGGAGCAATTTGGGGTGGAGTGTCTTGCCCAGGGACACAACGACATGCTGACTGCAGTGGGGTTTGAACCTGTGCTCCCCTGATCCGGACACCAATGCACTAGTCCACTACACAACATGCCTCCTGGGAAACATCCCAGCAACAATATATGGATTGCCATGAAATCCTCATGTCATCAGCCTTATTTTACGCTTGTGTTTAGTTTTGTTTAGAATACATGCTATCATGCTAAAATAAGAATTTATAAAAATGTACCTGTTGCATTGAGCTAAAAAGCTTACTGTGCTTAGTGCAGCCTTAAAATGCAATTAGCATGGCAGTACATCTGTATAAGTATACAGCCTATATAGAATAATTAATCAACCATATAACTTGTAAGTGTATGAAAAGAAAATATACACCTCAGAAATAACTACATAAAAATGAGCTGAAAAAGGAGACTATACTCTTTGAATCCTGACAGATTCTTCTAGTGCTACTAAATGAAGAAATTGCACTAAATTAATCCTGACAGACTACTCTATTGTTTCAAGTCATGTATTTGTATTCACACCTTATTCAGATGTATTTCCTCCTAATTAGGTGATGTATGATTACTTATTGACTTACTTAAAATCATACTGTCTATGCTTGAGATGCTGTGTAGTCCTGCCCCCCTCCCCCGTCTCCCAGTTTGGTATGGTCCTCGCTCCAGCGGCGCTTCCAATCCCCGGTCTGAAGGGCTCATTTATTCCTGCTCTGCTCTCAAAGTAACGCAGCACAAAAGTCCCGACGCTCTGTGTCTCTGAAGCACCTGAAGAGGACCTGAAAGAGCGCAAAGCTGGACCGCTACACAATGACCATGTACAAGGGGAAGCGTCGCAACCATAGATGTAAGTTCAAACTGAATATTTAGGGCTACGTTGTGCGCGCGAGGACATTTTCTTTATACTGATGTCGCGCGATACAAGTTTCAAATATTGAGCCGTGCTTAATGTTTTTCAAGATGCAGCCGGTTCGCTTTAAACTGCGTGGGTTAGGGTTAGGGCCACATTTATATTAAACACAGGCACAGTTTCAGACAAAGTTAAAGGTTAAACCACCGCTATTTGTCTGGCGCGTGAACGCTTTGTCTTTGTCTGTAATGTAACACATTTTGTAGGATCTTGTATTTGACAAACAGTAAATCCTGCTGGCCGTTTTACTGTTTAGTTTGTGTATCAATATCCTAGTTTGAGAAGGCATCCTTGCATATGCACTGTTGTAATATCCATTCTGCTCTTGTTGGCATTGGCATACATTTTAATGAGATGTGGCGACTCATCAAAGTTGATGATGGAAACTCATTTAAGGTATTTAAAATGTTAATGTCAATTATAATAAAGTCCTGCTGGTGCTTTGCAAAAACTTTACATAATCATTCTGTAGTGAATACACAGTTTGGTATGCAAATTATTTCACTCCATGTTTCTGCTGATGTTAAGGTTATCCATGCAACAATGGTGTTCCTACAAAAATAGAGGTGGGGTAATAATTGGTCCCTTCAGTTATACATTGACAAAAGATTAATCAAATCTCTTATCTGGAAAAAAATGTCCATCATTACCTAGGTTCTTCCTAGATTGTGAGACCGAAACAATTTTACGATGTCACCTTGGTCTCAAGGCAATTATGACATCATTTTTTTCTGATGTTTTATAAACGAAATTGGGATACGAATAATCAATAGATTGAGGACATAATCAGCTAATTAACTTGTATAATAATGACAGAATAATTTCGTGCAAACATATGACTGTGTTATACCAATGGGTATGGTAACATAACCTGGAGTTAAAAGCCTGTTGCACTGAACAGTTTATTGTTAAAATATTATGGGTATTCATTAATAACCAGCTGGTTAGTGCACACTCAACGGTAGAAAGCGATAGAGGTTTAGGACGGTTTGTGGTCTACATGTGTGTGTTTTAGAAGATACTTTGTTTTCTTCTCAGCAGAGAAAATGCAAAACTACATTGTGCACTGCATAGGCTATAAATATGTCGCATTGCATGCATTTTGTGATGGTATATAGACTGCTTAGTATATAGACAAGATGGGAGGACAATTTGGACTCAGACCACAGAAGAGTCAGTGTCAAGAGACCAGGTCAAAGAGCAGTGATAGGCTGGTATAAAGTCAATTAACAGGCGTATTGGCTGGTGAAGAGGTTCCTGAATCTATCTCTATTAGGAAGGAGAGTGCTGCTGCAGGTCCAAATCCCTGCTGTACTTTAGAAATAGATAAACCTGTGAAGTGTGTACAAGCTGCAACATTAGGTGCTGTGGAGTCGTGGAGCGGACGATAGACGGTAAATCGTTGATGAGAGAAAACTGCAGTTATGTTGTTGTGTCCTTAGGTGCACTTCTAACCAAGGTGATACAAATGGCCTCCTTTCAACACAGCTTACCTCAGGCACCTTGGCATCACCCCTTCAATGGCTTCTTTTTGCTATCAGTTAGTGTGAGATTTCATCAGCATACACTGCAGACTCAGCCATGGATGTGTGAGTAACGTATAACTGAGAAGATGTTTGTGTAGGTGTAACTCTTAGGATGACTTATACTACAGCAATTCATTATTTCTTCCAATGCACCAGCAGCTATTCTTTTCAAAATAGGCTTAACAGTGGTGCATAGGTTTAAACAATTACAAGCTTTAACAAACAGTATTGGTTTCCTAATTAGAAAGTCAGGTGAAGATATCTCTTCTATTGTTGATGCGCTTTGAGCAGTTAATACCAGTCGGAAAATCCATCTTTCGTGCCTTGGCTTTGTTCTTTTATCTAAATGTGAACCCTAAGCCTGCGTGCATGTTTATGATGTTGCCTGTTGTGTTTAATTAAATCAGGAAAGAAAACGTCTCTTTTTCTCATGAGCCTGAGCTAGAACTTGCGTATTTGAGTCCATTAATATTTAAGATTTTGCAGCTCAGGAATGTTCACAGATCAAATGGGGTTAGAGCCGTGTCCCTGTGCATGTGTGTGTGTGTGTGTGTGTGTGTTATTCCCTGGTCTTTGTACAGTATGTGGATTCGCGATTTCTACTTCAAGCATAGCAATACTTTGAACCTTGCTAGTGCAAATGGAAATGTATCAATCGTACGGAATCTTCCTTTTCGACACACGTTCTTTAGACTTTTCTCTGCAGTGTTTTTTATTTCCATCAGGGCCTCCTTCTTTCAGTTGCAATTCCTGTCGTGATTGAAAGCTGCAGCGCATGCCACATGAATGTGTCTTTCTGTGCTGCGGATGTTCGTTTGTGGCTCTATTTGTATGCTGCTGGTGGTGGAAGGAGGGGGTAAGGGCACAGGGGGCAGGCTGTTACATTTTCTGTCAAATTTCCTCCGCGTATCTTAAGCCATGTGTCAAGGGCAGTCATGGTTGCATGTCTGTGGGTTTTTTCGACTAGATTTCGTTTCAGTTTAGCTCCATTTGCGTGTCTACAGGAACCAAGGAACACAAATCTGTGTCTGCTGCTCTGCTTCTCTTGAATACATCACAAGCTTTTACAGAATATAACCCGTACCAGATACTTTAGTTGCTGCTCAAGATGCAGTTGTTACACTTTCAAAAAGACACCAGCTGTTATGCTTTGCCTTTTTTTTTCTGACCTGGACAGACACAATCCAATCTGTCCTGAAAATGTGATTTTATCTGTCAGAAATGACCTAATGAGACTCCTCGGAAGATGGACGATGATGAAATAAATGTGACAGAGTTGTCACAAGATGTCGCTCCCCCCCCCCCCCCCGGAGTCATCGGCTCTCCCACCAGCAGCTCCTCTGTTTGGGCTGTTGCCAGGGGAAGTGCCAATCAGTGTGAAATAAAGACAAGCTTTCAGTGACACACACACACTTGTCTCTCACCTATGCAGGGATGTTTAAAATAGGCAAGAAAAAAATAGCATCACATTTTCATAAGCCAGCATAATGCCTGCCATATTCCTTTCAATCAGTAATTCCTTGTTTGAATGAAATATAAATGTCTGCATGATGTCTGAAAGACCTTCTGCTGTACGTCAAAGAGACACTGTTTTTGCAGTGAGGAAAGTCGATGGTGATTATTAACGTGATTGATTCTCGGAGGAAAATCTTCTCAATGTGAGTGCGTCTGACTGCTAGGTGTTTGTTTTCACGCCTCGCTTCCCACCGATTAGCTTCCCCCAGCGGGACCGTGTTCATCCGCCCGAACGCCCCAATCGTCAGCTTTCTGCAGAGCATCATTGTTGGCTGGCGTGAGACAGCTGGCTGGGCGCTACAGGTCACACTGAGAGGATGTGATCTCAAACCGATGCCACGCCTTTATCTGTTCTGCCGAGGAACGGGGGGGATTATGAGCTGATCCCCCTCGGACTCAGGGCCATGCAGCCTCAAAGAGGCAGCGAGGAGGAGAGGCAGACTGAAAGCCACACTTGTGTGGTTACAGAGAGAGAGATGCTCCAGTTCTGTAATGGGATGTTCACTGAGATGTTGCAGTGGAATATAATAAAAATAGCACTTTGGAGGACTAAGTAGGATGTGATTTTTGAGGAAATGGTTGTGTTGCCAAGCCAGGGAATAGCATGTGTTTGGAAAATTCCAACAACATAGAAGTAAAACAAATGTAATCTGCTGCTTATAATTAATCATTAGTTATTTATTGATGTCATTTTCAAACCAAACATCCGTAATTTCAGACGCTCAAATGTGCTGGTTTTCTTAGTTTTCTATGATTTTCAGCTAAATATATTTTGGTTGTGGACTGTTTGTTGGACATAAAAAGGAATTTGGAGATGTCAACTGAAGTGATTTTCTGATATGTAATGTGCCAATTTAATAATAATGCAAATAATGTCTAATGGGCTGTGCATAGTTTCATTAATTGAAGCCCTCAAAGAAAAAACATTTCAAAATGAGTTTTTAAGTTAGTTTGGAAACCATTAGTGAATCTTTCAAGCCCGAAATGCCAATCATCTGCTGAGTTTAAAGCTCAAATCGGAATCAGTGTTCTGTTTTCTTTCATTTTGTGAATTAAATCTCAACCCTGGGTTTCAGACTCGTCTGTCAGAACAAGCAATTTGGAAACTTCACTTGGGATTCAGGAACTTGTGATTGGCATTTGTACGAGTTGTCTTTTCTTTCTCGCAGGCTTTTAGAGGAATAAACATTTTTAATTTACTTTTTGAGTGGGGATGAAGGATGTGTGAGGTCTGATTCAGCGTGGAGCCGGAAGATCCACTGTGAATGGCATCATTTATTTTAAACCCCCTCTGAGATTATTTGGAAATCTGACACTTAAGATGTCAGTTCACCTGCAATATGGCCTTCTATCAGAGAAGCAAGAAGATGAAAGGAGTATCTGGAGTGCCTCGCTTGCAGGTCATGATGAACAGCTCTGGGTATAAGATGCACAAACTCCATCTCAATCCACTTGCCTTCCTCCCTGACAGGTCCAGATTCACAATTCAGCGAGGAGTTGGTGTCAAATACAACCAAGCTGAAGATAAAGCGGAGACGAATTTCCCACATCCCTACCTGTCCTCTCGGCACTTCCATCGCCTGCTTTATTCCGCTCCTTCACTTCCTTTTTTTTTTGTCTCTTAGCTTACGTCTCTCCCGCTGAGAAGCAATTTGCATGATTTGTTACTTTGTTCAATTAATTAGGACGTTGGGGAGATTGTTTCCAGAGTTTCTCCCTCCACGAGGAGAGGTCCTGCTTCCTCGTTCTTCCTCTGCCTTTAATGTTTATCATATGAAATAGACAGTTGGTGAATGCGTGGAGAAGAATGAAATAAAATAAAACATTAAAACAATGACTGGTACTGAGTTCTTATAAAGGGATACTTGCTGTTATTCTCTGATTTATATAATTGTGTATTGAACCTAATCTGATGGTGGGACAAAACAAGCTATTACAGAGACTTTTCAAACATATTATTGGCTCTTTTGCAGTCCTTTTTATATCATTTTTTTTATAGATTAATCAACAAAGAAAACAACACTTGCAATGTGGAGTTAACAGACTATGCTTGTGCAGTGAAGAAGCCAACTGTACTGTATGTTCTGCATTAAGTAGAGTAATCCATTGTGAAAAATGGTGCACACAATTAATTCCAAGTTCGGATTCTGCTAATAATAAAATGCAGCGACTGAGACACAGCGTTGTATCTTAGGAAAAGGGAACAGGGATATTTGGAGCTCCATGCAGCAGTGTGTTGTCGCTTGTGTCACCTTGAAAGTTGTTTCATATGGAGGCGGAATAAATGGCTCGGAATTTTAATTGTAAACTTAGTCTTGCAGTACTTACAACATAAAATTATCAAAGTATGTTTAATATACTGCTGCAACTCAAAACGAATTGATCTGTTAACCATTTCTTTGTTTAATCTATCAACATTTCTAGCTTAAAATACAGAATATAGTGAAAATGCCCATTGCAATGACCAATCTGATATTTTTAATACAACCAAAAGCCACAAACTGTAGTTTATTCAGCATAATATCAGTTAATTGCTAATTATTTTCTGTTGAAGCGGACAAATTCATTAACTGACTTATCGTTAAAGCTCTAATGTGTTTTTACATCAAAAACAATTGATATACTGTATTTTTCTAATAGTTGAAGTATCCAGACAAGAATCTAACCAAATGTTTACCTCATCAGATTGATGCCAAAACCTAATAAAATATCCACATTTCCAGAAATCTGTTCATCGTTCATTTGCAACTCCTACTGGACTAACACATGTACAATCAACGTGTTAAAGCGATGCGTCTTCTCACGGTAAATATCCGCGTAGCTTGAAATGAATTAAATGGAATGGGCCATGAAATGAGTTTCAGAGTCGTGCCTTTAATTGATGCAAAAATAATTCCACGTTTAAAAAAGAAAAATGTAGAGACACATCACTAAACCTTGAACCTGTGTCCCGGTTTTACTCAATAGCTCCATTTGATATTATATGTTTCAAAGGTTTTCGAGAAGAGCACCTCTTCATATGCAGATTGCCCTCTGTCTCCATGCCATTCCCCATGTAATTAGACAGCAGCCACCCACAGTGTTGGCCGGCTGCGAATGTCCTTTGATGAGAGTGGTTAAAAAAAGCTGAGTGCTGGTGTTGAGAGGTGGGAGGTAAATGCAGTTTGAATGGACAGCACAACCTTGAAGCCTTGTTTAACAGCTAATGTCTAAAAGTAAATGCCTGGGATTTAGGATTCAAAATCGAGGGAAGATCAACTGTGAACGGCATATTGAGATTTTGAGGGAATCTATCAATAGCGTAGTCAATTGATATCATGGATTAACACCTACTATGTGGCCTTTATCAGATCAAAAGCAAACATGAAAGGCATACCCCCCAGTCAAGTTTGGAGGAGTTCAGTCAAAAACAACAAAGTGAAAGCATGTCCCCTCGGCACATCTCTCACCTGATCCATTCTCTTCCCTTCTTTTTAGTCTCGTTGCTTATGTTTCTCCCACTAATGAGACATTTGCATAACCATAAAAGGGGCAAGACATCAGGGAAATTATTCTTCCACAAGGTACTGATCGGTATCTCCCACTGCGTACTGCTCAATCTTTTTTTTTCTCTGCTTACTTTTTGGTTTTCTTTCATTATATTTCTCATTCCTCGAAGGTCTGAGTTGATTGCAGTCAATCACCTGGTCGCTGTGCTGCACGTCTGCGATATCAATCAAAAAGGAGACCTCAAAGCTTTTTAGGTTATCAATGGGGGGAATTATTTTCGTACCTTGATGGCCAAAAGGTGTTTCCGGTAATTAAGACTGCCCTTCAAATAATATTTTGCAGGTGTTGTCTCTTTTGACTATACTATTACAACGCATAATAAAATCTCTTAATATATCGGTTTATGTCATGGCCCTCAGTTATGCTATTGAGCACAACTGTGTTTCTTAGAATACATGCTTTTTCAATCAGTTTGGCATTGTGAGCCATGAGCCTTAGTCACCGTTGCCTTGACCACTACTATGGATTAAAGCCAGAGGAGGCTGGAAAATTCAGAATGCTGGAAAACAGCAATTTGATCCAAATTGAACCCATAATCTGTCATTTAATATACAGTAATAAACAGCGTATGAGAATTTCTCAACAACTATTGGATGGATTGTATTAGAATTTAGTTTAGGCCTCCATGGTTCCCAAGGTAATTCCAATGATGTCATGTGATTAATATTATGGCTTATTAGCAACAAATAAATAAATGCAAAACAGAAAATGGATGCCAAAAATACTTATAATGAAGGTATATCAAACATATCATATCTTGTCAGGACAAATTTCACAAACTCTGACATAGTTTTTAAATAATGTTTGTGTCATAGTTGGTGTTATTTTAAGTTGCCTTGGTGTGAGAGCGTAGCACCAAATGTCTGCTGTTAATTGTTTTGAGCTTGTATTTATGAATGAGTGATGACGTTTGACGGTTTTTATCTTGAATACGATTGACTACATTTATTGACGTGACTTGCAAGGTGTCTACAATAGTTTTAATGATCTGTTTTGAAAGCAAAGCCTGTGCAAAATGAGCTATTGAAAGCTGAGTGATTGAATTTTCATTATTCCAATAGCACAGAGAGATGACTGATGAGAAGAGCATCTTGCGAAATAAAAAGATTGTTCACAAATCTGCCAATCCTCCAGCACTCTAACAAAGACGTTCTTTGGCTGAAATGATAGAATCTATCCGTCTCTCTTTCTCTCTGACCGGTGCTTGTTAGCTTACCCCCTGAAGCCACAAGCTATTAGCTTGTTTTATCTCCTCTGTTTGTGAGAGGAAGAGAAAAGGAAGAGCGTCGAAACTGAGTGAGAGACGGAAAGATTACAGTCAACAGGTGTTTGTGGCTGCTCCAGTGGTTCAATCATTCTCCTTCCAGTAATATAAGGTATCTTCCTGTTCCCTGCATTCTGGCAAGAATCCCCCTTTCCTTATGTTATTTGGGTCCTGTTGATTTCCACAAAAGTACTTTCCAATCCCATTGAGTTCCCCGCAATATGTTGCCATATGGCCCTGCTTTATTCAAAAGCCTAGACTTCCATTACTCTGCCGTTATTCATCCCTCGCTAATGAAAGCAGGGGGAGAAATAAGACTTGTGAAGCTTTTCCATGTCGGCACAGGTGTGGAATAGAAAAGAACCCTCAGGTGATGCTCAGAAATGAAATGTCTCATAATGAGCTTCCTCTGAGACACAGGAAGAAGTATGGGATGTGAGAGAGAGTGACGGATCTTGTGCGAGGGGAATGGAAGGTGAGAAAGCGAGAGAGAAAGAGATGTTGAGGGATGGGGTGAGGCCGACGGCAGATCAGGCAGTACGAGAAGTTGGAGGGAGACAGAGATGTAAGGCAACAAATGAGGCCAATAAAACACATGGGCAGGCTGCTTCGGGGAGTCACGGATCCTTGTTTTCCTGACAGAAGAACACAGGTCTGTCCTCAGTGATTACTTACGCTCTGTGCCTTTTTTCTTTCCACGGCAATTTACCTCCATAACCTTTTCTCTCCCACGGTTTCTGAGCCAATAACAGTCGCGCCTTACATAGTTATTCAGTGTTGTGTTTGTTCAGTATCTATATACGGACAGACAACAGCCCTCTCGATAGAACGAGTCAATACCATATCTATAAATAATTTCACGGCTGCAAAATACAAATTGCATCATGTGTATGCTCGCGCAGCAGGTCGAGTCCTTTTGTTTTTTCTGCAACAGACCTTATAGACCCGCTTTGTTCAACACCACAGACAGGATAGAGGAGGATAATTTAATAATAATAAATTACTATTATTTATTTTTATAATAATAAAGCACACAAATGTGGTCCCTGAGCCTGGGTACATCTCATTCATATCAAACGCAGCCTTTAGGGCTGCACAGATACAACATGTTCTGCTAAAAGCTGCTTCAGAAGTAATCATTACCAGCATAGCAGTTAGTTCCTCCAATGCCGTTTACACAAATGGAAGTAAAGATAGTATGAGCACAGTATGTGTTTTAGACACTCCATCTTTTTCTGATAGAACCCCCTCTGAAGTAGTGTGCCACCTTTTTTGTGATGGCCATTATTATGTGCAACAATGCCTTTGGTTACAAACCAAAACACTAAGAAGTGATATTTCTCAATGTTTTTCGATTGATTTCTGAATGTTTTTTAGTATACTACAGTTTAAACCAAGAAAACCAACCGTTTTGGATTTGAATTGATAAGTTTGACAGACAAACACAACCAAAACATAATCATGTCTTTGTTTTTAGAGATTTATCAAGCAAGAATGCCAAATATTCGCCAGTTTCTGCTGCTAACCAATATTAAATAGACTAGACTATAATTTATTGATCAAAAACAGATTTAGCAGTCAAAAATAATCTTTAGTTGCAGTCTGGATTGACATCTAGACTAATTAGAATTACTTTATGAGCAGCTGTTGTATACATATGTAAAAGACGTATCTTTTACCCTGCCGAAAAATGTGGTATTGATCGTTTGAGTGGACTGAACTCTTAAACCAGACACATCCTGACAGCCTCAGTCAAAGTGTGCAAAAGCTCTCCTCTGCTAGAAGCACTAGCTGGACAGAATACCAATGATTTGGCTCAACAGAGAACCCATAAAGTAGCACTGACTCTGGTCTGAAAACAGCATCTGGGGTCAGGGATTTATAGAAATCGCTTGAGGTTTTGGATGCCAATTATATTTGTGCTCGATTGGTATGGGCTAATTAAAGGGTTGGTCTAAATTAGTTTTACTAGGCTGTAAACATGTTCTTTTCTGGTGTTAAGTTGGGTATTTTAGCATAGGGGTCTAGGGGGATTGACTTGACGCCAGCTAGTATCCATTTGGGAAACTTTTGGCACTTCCTTGTTTGCTTCACTTCTTCGTTAGCTGTTGCCACTTCCACTCGCCCATATATACACTTATGCGCTCATTTGGTCATGCAACTTTGTGAAACAAGTCTGTGTTTTAGCACGTCTAAGTAAGTCGTATAGAAACAGAGCAGGGTTTAATCCTATTTCTCTTGAGAGCAGCCACTGTGAGAGAGAGGCATGAGTTTGCCTGTGGCTTATTTTCACCACAGTGCTATAGTTGCTCTCCGGGGGATCTGGGTGCCTCTGTGTGTTTGGTATTTGGATGAGAAGGAGAGGGGCAGGGCAGGAGCATACATTGTTCATGCAAATGTGTGCTGCTTGTAGGGACAACATGATAGTGCGAACATGGCCGAATGCGAAAAACAACAATTTGTGAGGAAGTGCTTTTTTAAGTAATCCATACCCTGGAGGCACTTGGGTTTGGGTATCGTCGCTGAAGGGCACCTTGTCATTTTCGTAGCTACGAAATGGCTCTTCAGATTACCTTGCTGCATGTAGATGCTTGCTCAAAAAAATTGTGATATCCAAGACAATCTAAAAAAGCACATGATTGAATTATTCTGCCTTCTGACAAAGTATTTAAGTTATTTATCATTTAGATTCTTAAGAATCCTCAGCGCATTTTTTTTTGACTGTATAGCTCATATCTAACCTCTGAATGCTACTTTTGCGACTTAAAGGTCACCTATTATGCAAAATCCACTTTTTCATGCCTTTTATATATATTAACATGAGTCCCCTCTGTGTCAAGAGATTCTGAACGTTTCAGGAAAAAATATTCGCTCACTTTTTGTCCTGATCCATTTATATAAAAATCTGTCTGAAAATGAGCTGATCAGATTTTGGCCACTTTATGATGTCATAACGATTTTTTGGCTTGTGTAACCATTAGCCAATCACCAACCAAGGTCACGTGAATCTCCTCCTAGAGCACCATTGTGTTCTTTTTAACCAAATATCTCTCAGAGGGGCGTGGGGAGGGGCTCATTATTTTTCATCTAAAGTAACAGACAGAGAATCAGCACTTTTGAAACAGGACTGAAACAGAGGGGATTATGGGATGCCACAATGCACAATCTGTTTGGTATTTCGAGCAAAACACTTCGGAGACATGTATATCTGAGACCTATAATACATTGATGAAAAACAGTATAATAGGGGACCTTTAAGATGATTAAAAAACTCCTGCATCATTCCCTATCATTGTGGTTATAGCCTCATGACTGCATCCATATGGTTTCTGGAATATTGTCCTCGCCTTTGAGTGTTTTTCTTTGGACCGGCGGCTTGTTTTGACCCACTGGCTCCTCTCCCGGAAGCCACTCAAAACAAACCACAAGGACCTTGCAACACCCTTGGCAAGGCACGTATAGCGATTTGTAAAATTCTGCATCACTGACTGGCTTTGTCACCAAACATGATGGTATCTTTTTATACACAAAGAACAAACAGCCGGCTATAAATCAAAGCTCCCGGAACATCCAGCTCAGTGCAAGTTCTTCTTCATATGCTTATTCTCTTTCATTGTTTTTATACGTTTAAGGATTCTCTCCTGCCTCGCAACAAGAATTCCATTTTGTAATCATTCCGGTGCACGGTAGCAAGGTCTCCAGTCTTGTCTCAGAAAATTGGCTCTATATGTCCTACAGTACTGCAGCTTTGTCATTTGCTTATTCAAATGTCTCATGAAAAGTTCAGCTTTACAATGGAACGGCACAGAGGTTCCTGAGAGCTTGAGTTCATTGTACTCTCTTTTTATTATGAAGGGGGGACTTTTATTCTCCCTTGTGCTCAGCCAGGGCTTTGAGCTATATGTATAATGCAGAACCATTAATGTTATCATGAGCCAGCTCTGTTTGGAGAAAGAAAGTTTTTTTTCACTCGCATTGACACAGTTCTCCTATTTTAAACTAGGTTACTCTGCGGCTAGAGACGTTATGACATTAACCGATAAAACCCATCATACTGTAGAGCAAGGTTATATAAACTGAAACAATTGACTTCATCCTATTATTTTGCATCAATAAAGAGTATATCAAAATGTAATACAAATAAGTAACACAATATAATGCTGTGATAAGCAGATTTAAGGACATGTCTCCCTGTGAATAAAGTAAATGTCAACACTTTTAAATACAAATAGTGTAATAGAAATAATGTAATCTCTAAATGTAATTATGAAATAATTCACATTTCAGATATCTTTATATAATACATACAGTAAAGACTACTAAACAACCATATTCAAAGTAAATACTGCTATTTTTTTACTATATTAAAAAAAAAATGTATGTTATTATAGTTTTCTTCAAATCATTTTTTAATGTGCTTTTAATCCTTGTTTGATGTAAAATTCCTCGTATGTGTTAACCTACCTAGTAATAAACCTGTTTCTGATTCTGATTCTTAATCTTATTAGCCACTCAATAGCTTTTCGAGGAAATGTGAGGTTTAGCACTATTCTTTTCCCCTTCTTTCATTATTATTTCATTTTTTCGCCCCTCAAATATTCATATTCACATTAAAGACTCCAATTTTTTAAAGAAAAAAACAATGGCTATGTTCTTACAAAATAATGTGTTTGAATGCAAAAATGTATTACATTCCAATGTAATGCCTGTTTATGCTCAATGAAGTCTTACCAAAACCTATTATTATAAAGTTTTCAGTATGGCTGACCTGTTTTCTGTCTGTTTTTGTGTGCAGACATAAACATGGCGGGCGAGCCGAAGCCCTACAGGCCCAAAGCAGGCTCCAAGAGGCCGCTCTCAGCTGTTTACAGGTAAGATCTGACCATCCATACTCCTTCATCTGAGGAGCTGCAGCCATAAATATGATCTCTCCTCCACACCCTGCTCTTTTCCGCTGATGTAAATGTAGAGTAATATTTGAATGAGGATTTATATTATGTTTGAGCCTTGAATTTGTAATTGAGTTTTTAATGCTCTCCATATTTTCAGCACTGACTGGAGTTTGTAAAGCTCAGAGGAGATGCTGTTGTGTAAGCTTCATTAAGCATGACCCTGATTTTCTGCCCCGTTCACATCTCCTGGTCACACACGGATCAAAGCAGTGCTTGTTTACTGCAGGCTGATGTGACGGAGGCTTTTTTTTATTCACTGGGACTCTTTATTGTGTATTCAGATGGTGTGTCCATTGGCAAAAATCCCTCCAATTTACTCCTTTCTGAATTGTTGGTTTCTTGTATTGCACATCTTTGTTTACAAATGCATTAGTTTATGCATTGTTTTACCATAAACCCTCATTTGCATTGGATAGCTACAGCTGAAACCCACCAGGAAGTAATATAGCAATTACGGAAGAGCAACAAGAGTGGCAAAAACAACAGTACACCACTTCAAGTTGAAATAGAAATACATTAATACTAATTACAATTCCTGTGAGAATTTGCAGAATTTCAAAACAGCATTTATTTTCCAACTATCAGCATTTCAAAACAGCTCCCTCTTTGCTCCTCTTCTCTGCATTTTAAATTAGTTGCCATCCTGAGTGTGTACTTAACATTGATTTTCCTCTCCAGGGTCTAAGAAAAAAATGTTTTCCTTTCATTCCCCGACTTTATTTCCCCTCTGAAACTTTATTTAGATTATTTGTTGATCTGTGGTCTTTGCATGCCTGTGTGTCTTAGTGTGGGCTTTAGACATAGAGCATGTCAGTTTGAGTCAAAACAACTTGAGTTTCTTTTTGACAGATCTCATCTCTTCTTTATCTGTTCCCCCGTCTGTTTCCCCTGCTTGTCTCTCTTAGCGGTTATGAACTTGATTACGAGTACTACAGGGATGACTTTTACAGCAGGTATGTATCGTTCACATTATGTTATCACATTTGAGATTTAACAAGGAAACAGCTGACTGTTAACTTTGCCTTACCCCCATTAGTTGTAGTTGCTATCAAACTACACACATGCAGTTTACAATGCTAATTAGGGCACATTTACAACGTAACATTATTAGTTTAAGACAGAGGAAAACAAAGCTGATCATATAAGCTAGAGGTAGCTAACTAATTTACTGTCATTATTGTGGAATTATCCACAACATAACCTACATTAACGCACTTATTACACGGCTTCTTAATTAATACAAATTAATAATTTGACACAAACTATTGATTGAAAATGATTGTATTAATCAAAGAACATTTGTTTTTGCTTCTGTCTAAGAACTGGCTCCATAGAAAACAAAGAAATCCGTAATCTACCAATCACCAATTCTTGATAACTCTTAAATGTTTTGAAATTACACTCTTAAAATATGTCTTTTGACAGTCTAATGTTAGTAACGGATACGTTCCATGCTAATATTGTTAGCCGGGTATGCTAACGATTGCTACCTCTGTAAACTTTTTGTTGACTGCTTTTCACCACCCTCTAAGAATTTTTTAAATACGCTCTTTCTACATAACAAAGAAATACAAAGCAAGACCGACCATTGGACAATCATTTTCAGGGGCGTGGTTTAGCTAAAGATCAATAGGTCTCTTTATTTATGACTCCCTCATTAAACGTCTAATGACAGATGTAGTTCAGTATCCTCACAGAGGCACCTTGAAATAGCCAACATGTCAAAATGTCCGATCAGATCAAGCATGCGACTCGAGGCTGATGAAGGACACTTGTTTCCTCGATCTCATTTAACCGCTGGTGATCTGACTGCTTATCTGTTGAGACACTTTCTAAATGTCAAACTTGTTGAGAACTGTGACAGACTCCTACTGTCACTGAGAACAGTCAATGCTGACGCCTTCATTTGACATTAGCACCCTCTTCTTTTCAGCCTCTGCATTTGCATGCATGTATCGGCCTTGGAAAGAGGGCTGGAGGTAGATTTCAGCTGCAAAGTCTGCCTTTTGTTTTACGGGTGCCGTTTCGGAGAATGAACCCAAGAGAAATCCATACAACATGTATCTTGAAAAACAATACTGGGAACAGATAATAGGCTTGAGAAAGAGGTGATGGTGATATAAATGGAAAAGCTTTTAGATGCTTTAGCACATCTTTTAGAAGACAGTGACTTATAGGAAAAGTGTGGGAAGTGAAGTGTAATATTTTAGATTTTTTTTCTTTCCTTGAGGCTTTTTGACTACCATGGCAGAGTGGCCCCCCCACCGAGGGCCGTGATCCCTGTCAAGCGCTCCAGGGTGCTCGCTCCTTCCTCCCGCCGCGGGAAGACCTCCTTCCCCATCAAAACATCATCCTCTTCCTCCTCCTCATCCTCCAGACCTCCCACGTCCTCCTCCGGGCTCAAACGTACGTACAATAAGGTGCTTTCTACTTATCTTGTGTTTACACTCAGATTAGACTTTATTTAATATGGATTTTTCAAAAGAACGAAGCCTAATTACTCTAATGGCATTCTGTCCTTTTGAAAAAAAGAAGCCTTAAAATGCAAAAAAAGAAACACGGCTCCAAGAGAGAAAAGGGTTGGCATTATTCCGCTGTGCTACTTACGCCACTATAAAAAGCTATTTAATTCACTCCAGCAGCTCACAACAAGCCACACTGCAATGTAGAGCAAAACACTAAGTCGCAAACACAAATATAATCCGAGCTTTGCGAGGAGCACTATTCGTTCTGCGAGCTATTGCTGTCACCCAGGATCCATCTGGATCTCATTCGCTCCTTTGATTAACTGGCGATTAACGTGCTAAATGTAATTAATGTGAGATTGGGGCCATCTTTTTGGATCTGTGGTCAGCTGTGTTTCCCTAAACGTTAGTCTCTATTCGTAGCCTGTGTAATTGGCTACAGTGTTTATTCCATTGTTGCCTGTCTAGCCAGTGTTATCAGCGCGAGCAGCTTGAGAGGGAAGGTCTGTGAGGAAGACCTAGTTGCAGTTGGTTTTATAGAGAAGAAGAGGGGGAAAAAAGCCCATTTCCCAGCCTCCTTTCGGGCAGAGTCGATGAATTATCCTCTCTTTCTAAACTGCAGTGTGTTACTAATTTGCCCCTGTGAAAAAAATCCCTGTTTGTATTGACTCTGGCCTAGATAGATTGGACAGTGCAATAAGGCTAGCGTGTCCAAACAGGGGGGAAGGGCTAGTGGGGGGAGTTTTAAAACGATATAGTCTGTTCAAGTAGTTTTTCACTTTAGGGGAGAAATGGAAACAGCTGTCAGAGGCAGGGACCACGGAGATGGATAGATTTGTGTTTTCCACATTAAACCCTCTTTAACGCACAGTGTTGAGTGAATGAAGAGAGATTTGGCTTTTGGCTCATTCTGTCAGTCTATTAAGGAAAGACTGAATGAATCTTTAAGTTTGGTTGTGTTGAGAAAGTTACACAATCATATGATTTATAAATCATATGATATAAATAGTAAGTATACTTACTATTTAATGATACCTTTATGTGTCTATAATACCCTGTGTTTATTCTGAATAGTACTCATTTCACTGTTGCACTGCTCTCCTAATCTGTCCTTTTATTTTCCTCAACTGTCACAATTACTATTTTGATCAAGCCCCTAAATTATACTTACATTTTTTTTAATAAAGTCACAATCATATTCCTCTCTGATAAGCACATTTGTTTCAATATAAGTCTTACATGATACTGAACTAGAGCTGCAAGTCAAATTATTTATTTTTTAGACAGATTTTACAGACACTTGGTTGAATTTCTATCGATCAAATTGAACATTTACAGCGGCGAAATGTAAGACTTTCAGGGGCACAACAATTGTAAACTTATTTTTGTTTCTGTGCACTCCTGTTACAAAATGTTCTGCAGGGGAATTAGGATCTCAAAATGGTTTGCACTGATGAATGAAGAATAGATGTTATCCTCATTTAGTTAAAAACTCAGGATACTGCTTGTTCAGTTTATTCAGATATTAAAATAAGACATTAAACACATAATGTATGGGCTTGATTATATTTAGAAGTTTTACATCAGTAAAGATATCTTAAAAATATTTCTCTAAGAATCTTCCTGATGTCCATCCTCTGAACTTGTAACCTTTTTACTACCATTAAGAGTCACACATCAACATCAGCAGCCCCAAGGTCTTTTTCCAGTCGAATTATCATAAACAAGTGATTTGAGACATCCTCGCTATCCCCAAAATAAATAAATGTGCTCAATCAGATCTAATACCCATTCCATAAATCTTATTTATAATGCTTATTGAATAACAATGGCAATATTTTCGCCTGTTCCTTCAAAACGGGCTATTTAAAGATGCTGTGTTGATAAGGATGTGTGTGTTGTCTCTCTGCAGCTTATGTGACTGATAGCACAAAAGGGAAAAAGACCTGGAGGCAGAGATAAATTAAAAGCTGTCCCACACATTCTTATCATCAAAGTAAGCCGCCCAGAGCGAGCAGGGATAATGTTGGAATAAGGAAGCGAGTGTATGTGTGTGCATTTATGGATGTTGCTTTGTACACCGAGATAGAGACACTTCAGTGTGTCCCACCATTGTAATATCAGAGTATATCTATCTGCTATTTTCTCCTTTTTCCCCTCAAGAAAAAGTCAATTTTCCGCATCCCTGTAGCTTTAGAGTTGACTTCAGCTTTACGAAACAACATGAGACACATTCTTGTGATTGCACATAGATATTTACCTAAATATAGCTTTCAGTGGGGCATTATATACCCCTTCTTTCCTAAATATAGCTTTCAGTGGGGCATTATATACCCCTTCTTTCCTATTTCACTTTCCCACATTAATCATCCCGTTTTTGAAATATGTTTTGGTAGATAGCCTAAAGTATGTATTGGATCTTACCTGGGCAGTGTTGTTTTTCACTCTGAATTAGTGTGAAAGATTATTTTTTGGAATGCTAGTTTACAGTCAGCTTCACGCACTGACATCTCCAACCGTAGATGTTTTATGCAACAAAATGAGGAGTGGATCTGCATTGTGATGTAGTCTGGGTGTAAATATACATCAAAGAAACGCACTTAAAGAGCCGCGTGCCGACATGATACCTGACAAGATTCTATGCATGTCTCCTCCTCATTTTCCATCCGCAGCTCTACAGGAAACTCGTAGGTTTGTTTACCGAACACTCATCCAGAATCTGATAGGTGTCAGATTTTCTTCTCAACTTCTGCTTTTCTGTTTTTCCCTTCCTCTCTGAAGATGACACATTTCAGCTGCCGTGGGTTACGGCATAAGATTATTTTATTGCTTTTTATGGTCTAAATGATTTTATCTTCTCAGAGCTGTTCACGGGTACACCCGCAACAGTGATACAGTCCACATTGAATGAATTGTTACGCCCTTCAGATGCATTTGTTCGTTTTGTTTTTAAGCAGATGTTTTTCACGTATGACGCACTGATGTTAAGACTCAAACTTTGGCAAAGCAGAAGGGAAGAGAAATTATTCAAGAAGCAGTAAACAGAAACTGTGGGGGGTCATATTGTGCCCCCTGTTTCTAAAGCAGTACTTTAAGTGAGGCGATAGTCTGCTAAAGTGGCAGGAAGTGAGTGTAAGCAACTAAAGCAAACTGGTTTAAGTTTATGTGTCAATGTAATTTAATACAAGTGAACATTTTCAAGTTTGGATGAAAACACAAAACTACTTTTTATCTATATGTTATATTAGATGCGCGTCATTCATAATTTACTGCAAAATACTTGTATGTGGATATTTCATACAGTGAATGAGCAGCTTTCCCTCTTCACATACGAATCCTAGATTTATTTTACTGAACTCCATGTGTCACATTTATAATTTGCTGCTAGGATTTAAGTCTGGTATTTTACGGGTCCCATACCTGTTTAATAATTTGTTAAGAACACTTAATTTGGTTCCACAGAGACCCTTATCTGGGACAGTTGCTTGAGATGGCTGTTTTTTACTCGGGTCAACATTCATGCATATTTAGAAACCATATCTCATGTATTTTTGATTGCTTGCCTGTAAAATAATTTGATCTTCTTTATGTCAAGCTGTGCTGTTTTGCCCTAAATACAAGACTCTACATTATGTTCCCAATGATTTCATTTGCTATAGAAATTGTTGAAATTGTTTTGTGTTGTTTGCACTGTTAGTTAGGAATGACACACTTCCAGATAGCAGTTCAATAGCATTTTCTTTTTATAATTCTTCAAACTCAAGAAGCATTGACAGTCATGTTTACTAATAGCAGTTTAAGTTTTTAGAAGTTACAAAATCATAAAATGATTGAGTTCTTCTTCATTCTTGATAACTGTTTAGTTCTTAAGAAGCTACTCTGTTGAACATTTAAAAAAAGCAACTGCAGTATATGCTTCAAAACAAGAGCCGTCCAATGTTACGCCTGGGAAACTGATTTTAAAGATGCACTATTATACTTTTTGGGTTTATTCCCTTTCCTGTAGTTTTTTTTGTAGGTTTCAGTGCATGTAAATTGTCTGCAAAGGCTAAATCCCAAAGTTCACGGCAGAATAATTGTTCTCCCACACACTGCCTGAAACGCCTCGTTTGGACTATTTAGTGCATTTTCGTAAAAAAGTGACATCACTGACACTTGCACTTCTATTGGCTAGCACTCCAGCATATTGTACGTGATAGGCTAAGGGGCGGGACAACTCTAAGCAGTTTACCACTCACAACAGACCCAGTATTAACAGAGTATGAATACATTAAATGGCTTCTGCTGAAAGGTAGATCATAACTACTTTCTAACAAAATTATATAAAATGATCATCTAAAGGATTACAAATTTAAGATTCATGTCTTTGACCTGACCTTCACAATATGCACATCCAAACAGATACTTCGAATAGTGTATGACATTCCCTTGCTTTATATAATCACCGAAGCCAGCTGAACTACAGAATAGAGTGTGTTCAGATATTGACGTTTTTGAGCAAAACTTGAGCAGAACTGCACAGCATGGTGGGCGTAAGCTGTGCACTAATCTTCAAATGGAAAGCAGCAGGTCCATATTTTCAGCAGGGTGACTTTACAGATGGCCAGATGAGATGTTCCTCCCTGAGGATAGAGTGACTCAGAGTGAAGACATGATATCCAAAACTAAGAGCATTAACAGATGACAGCATGCGGTCTGTGATAAAACGGTGTGAAGCACGGCCATTAAAATGGCTGCACGAATAAAACGAGAACAACTTAAAAGTAGCTATAACTCTGTATTTTTTTGTTTCCGTCCCTCAGCAGTGAAGACGGACCAGCTTCAAACTATAAAGCGGGAGCTCACTCAGATCAAGTTGAAGATCGACTCTTTACTGGGACGCCTGGAGAAGATCGAAAAGCAGCAGAGAGCCGAGTCTGGTGAGAAGCAACGCGAATCAGAGCGGGAGGGAGGGAGGAAAATTAACAGCAAACGCTGGCCATAAGTCTTCATGACATTTTGGGAGATAAGAGCCGTAGAGCCCTCTGTCATAACTGCTGACAGGTGTCAACGCCACGCTGACGCCACGTTTATTTGAGAGGTCTTAATATATATTCGACACTAGAGGACAGTCTCCTATTGAAGGTCACTTACTGTAGACAGCATTCATGGTACAATTTTTTTCTCCCAGGCTTGCTTGCTTAGTTTTATTTGAGCTATCAATCTTTGTATATTTGAATTCCATCACCAAATAAATCACACAAATCCTTGTTCATCCTTCCAGCAATCCCTTTTTTTCAAAGGGAAAACTTCACTAGATACGTAAATAAACAGAAAAAATCAAGGTTTTTCTTTTGGATGGAGATGGATTTTTGTTTCTAAAAGCTATCAGCTTGAAGCATGAAGAAATATTTGATTAACTATGGTTAGGCGGCACGATGATTCATCATTTATTTTCCTTTCTACGGAAAATTCAGTATGTATTCAACAACATAATGTGGTAGGCCTATATATAGCCCACATGACTTTATGTCATGAGCTGCTCTAATGATGCAATTTATCATGGCTATTAACTTGAGCAGAATTCACCGTCATCCTGGTGCTTTATCATTCAGGGTCAAAGATAAATAAAAGAAAGGACGAGAGATCCTGCAGTGTTTTGAACACAAACACATACTCATTTACTATTTATGTAAATAAATGCAAACTGTCAAATGCATGCCAATGACACAGAATTAGCTTTTGATGGTTTACATAGAACACTTTAATTCCCCAAAATTGTAGCGTTGAGTTAAATACCAGAAATATTTCCCCGCTTATCATTGAGTACTAACTTCTTGCCTACATGTCGAAAGAGGCACATCAACAGCAGCAACTGCGGTCCTTTGTCAGTGTCTAAACTTTATTCAATCATGTTTTATCGGTGTTAGCTGGAAAGCTAAATAGAGTCTTCGGTTGCATTACGGTTGTTCAGGTTGTCTGAATTTAGCAGCTGGTATTCACATCTGAATTGGCAACAGTGTATTTTCTTTTAGATGATAAATTACAGTGTTGACAATGGACATATGTCAATTTGTCACTTGTTGAGGTCACCTCTTCTGTCCAGCTGATCGTATGTAGCAACACGTCCTCTTGGGAACGATAGTGAGGGCATCACATTTCTGCACAGGTTTTAAAACCAGAAAAAGGCAGCCATGTCAACTTTATTGTACTGCTGTGTGAACCAAAAACGATTGTCTTTGCCCTTCTTTCTCACTCAGAAGCTCAGAGAAAGTATGAGGACAACTGTGACTCCCTGCATGAGGAGTCTGTGTCAGAGACGGCAGAAAACTCTGGGGAGGAAGCGGGCGACGGGGCTCTGGGGATGGAGGCTGGAGAGATGACCGATGGAGGCGAGGATGAGTACGACGAGGAGGGCAACCACCATCTGGTAAGAGAAACGGCTGACAGGCATGACAGCGAGGCAGAGAGCAAGGCACTTTGGGAGATCTCAAGTGGGCAGACAGTATTTACATTCTTAAAGTTAATTTGACAGAATTATTCATGGCCGCAGATCTAAGAGAGCCGAGCTTCATATGAGTGAACGGTGAGAGCTTTTGGACTGACAGTTTCTCCCTGTTGACCCCCTATCACTCTGGAAGACTCTTCACAGGCCCACACACAGGCACACACAAACTTATAATTGAAGCAGAGGGCTCAAGAGACACAGAGGAGCGCTTAAGACCACCGGTGTGAATCTGGATGTAAAATAGTGTAAATACCGTAGGTTTCTGTTCACAAGGCTGCTGAGGAAGTAGCACCTGTATGGAGAAGCCAACTGGAGCTGTTGGGAAGGTTTAAGTTTTATATATTATAAAAAAATGTGTTGATAGTGTTCAGGAATGCTGATTATAATTGTTTCTAATTAACACCAGTTTACAAGTTTCCTTTTTTTTGTTCTTTGTTTTTACAAAACTAGGTTGAAATGTATTTCTCAGTGATGATCACCAGAAACCATATTATTCTGCAACATTTAGCTTCAAAGAGACAGAGCCACTCACAGATTCACATGTTTTACCAATATCTCAACCAAATCAATTCATTTTGACAGGCCTCAAAATGTTTATGTTCTTCAGAAAAATGTACTCAAACTTTAAAAACATGGCCATCAACAATTATATTTCAATAAACTCGTATAAGTAGAACTTTTCCTGAATTAATGGAATCCTATAATGGAATATTTTCATCAGTTTTAGGCACACGCTGTACAATTGCTTGTGCAAAATGTTCCGATTACAAGAAAAGTAACACATTGAACTGGTATAAAGACAGAGACTGTGTGTTCTGTTTCCTCACTTTTAAAAACTGCTGCATATAAAAAGTATTTTTCAGCATTTCATTTCATACCACACTGCATTCAAATCTGAATAATTATCCTCGGTTCCATCCTCTGTTCTGTTGCATTGGCCATGGGTTTGACCATGCTTTCTCTATAATGATATATTTATTAGCCATTAAGCAGGCGAGTACGGGAATGCTCTCCTTGATGAAAGCTTGCTGCCCCCGCTAATGGAAGACATTATTTTTCAGCGACATGGCGGTAAAGATTTATTTGTTTTCTGAAGGTCACACTGATCACACATCGTGATAATGTACACCACAAAGAATGTTCTCAGGCTGCGCTTGTTCACCGTACAGCGGCGATGACCTTTTAGGAAGAATGAAATACAACCTGCTCGCTTCTGAACGCTAAATCATATCCATATCTTTTATTTCCCTCTCCCCTTCTTTTCAGATAGAGAACCATGTATCGGATATTGACAACTGAGATCAGGTAAGGTTTATTAATCCATTAGAGGATCTGTGAGTTTGTTTTACTAGACTGCAGCCAGTCTTCAAAGCCTTCATTAAAAGCCTTAACCGATGAGCTGTGTCTTGAGCATCTCTAAACATTAGTTAATCATCTTCTAAGTCATAAACTCTATGACATTTAGAAGACCAGCTCCACTGAAGGCTAGCTAATGCGGAATTCAACAGAGGGATCAATAATGGCATTCCAATGGGCCAGAACTGCCCATAAACAACATTCATCTAATTGAATTGTGAGCATGAATGGTGAGGCCTTAGGTAGAGAGTTTCCTGCTCTCTTCTCTCAGGGTGAGGGTAATGATGCAGCCACATCATCAGTTGGCTCGCTGCTGGCCGGCTCCACGTAGCGGGGGTGCTCAGCTGTATGTATGAGTTTATGTAAGCTCTGTTTAACTCTTCCATAGCTTTATGTGTGAGCAAAGGAAATCAATAGTTCATATTGGCCCCGGATTTTGATGTATTTGAAGTTGTTTTATTTTCCAATTGTGGTCACATTTGTAATTTTATGCAATATAGTTGTATAATTCTCAGGGTGTGTCGACTATAACCTCCAACGTGTGCAAGATATAGGCTAAATAAACAGTACTTTATTGTTGAATACCATTAAAACAATACATTCTTGATTAAAGACATTAACTTGTATCTCTCATTGTCACTCACTGTTCAAGTTAAGTTTGAAAGAATACTTAAACATTTCAGGAAATTAGCTTTTTTCACTTTCCTAAGATCAATGACACTGTCAAGTCTGTTCACAAAGTATGACGCTAGATTCAGCAAGCTAGCTTAGCTTAGCATACATATTAAACTGAGGAAAATGGCTATACTCTTAATCTTTCCGAATGTAAGAAAGTCAGGTCACCAGTAGCCCTAAAGCTCACTATTCAATAATTTGATGGTTTTATCAGAATGTAAACCAAACTGTATGGAAGACAATTAGCAGTAATATTAGCATTAGCGTATCTCTTTCTCAATGTTAGCTGGCTAGCCTACATTTATTAGTGTGAGCCGTTTTGTTGGCTTGATTTATGATGGGATTGCGGATGAATTTATTTAATTAATCTGTTCTCTTTACCTTAAAAGAACTGTCAGTTGCTCTCAATTTTATGTTTATTTTATGTCATTTATGTGTGCACCAGCTAAAGTGTTCATAGCTAACCCCCTACTGCTTTTCCCATATGCCTTTCTAGGCGTCTAGTGTCCCAGTTCTTGCCACTTTAAAAAAGAAAAAACACGTTACGTTCCATTTCCTTTCCTCATGTCTGCCTTTTCAAAATTCTATCAGTAGCCAATTCACCAGAACCTCCTCACAGCACATGCATTTAAAAACCTGAAAATCCCAGTCAAGGTCGCAGAGAGTATATGAATGTGGTTATATGAAATCACAGTGAGAAGAACCTTAATAAGTCATGTCCAGTAGAATTAGGAAGGCAGCTTTATACCAGCAAGTATTTCTGCACTTTCCAAGATATTTCGGAGGCCATTCAAAACGGACAAGCTTTAAAACTCAGCCTAATCCTCATCAGATTAACTGCATTATAAATAGCCACCATGTTTTAGAAGGAGAAGCGGTTTTCTAATGTGTGTTTTCATCTTCTTTATCTCATCAGGATGAGGCAGCAGACGCTCCCGGTTGGTGGTATTAGAATTTATCATCGCCTTCAAGACACAGAAAAAAGATTTCTGAGGGATCAAGACTCTCATACTGGACTGTAAATTGTATTCAAGAGATGCTGAATCACATTTAGATTCCCAACTCTGCAGCACATAGCGAACGTGATGTGCTCTCTGAAGAAAATCTATTCAAGACTCATTTTCATGCAGTGGCCACCTTCATGGATATTCTGTGCGACTTATATTTCATTGCAGGAGGCTGAGAGTATTATGCGCTAATCCTGCTCCTGAAAAAATAAATACTATGGGAATGTATAATTAAAAAAAAAAAGGCTTTTTATTCAGATTTGCAAATTGAATTACGTGGAACGGAAAGGAATTGTTGATTTACCATATGAAATGTGTTAACAATGTAATTTCACAAACTGTATTTCAAATAACTTTTGCTCGAAGATCAAATGACTAGAACAATCGGCGACCGCAGTATGATATCCACAAAACTAATGAAACATCGGTGCCGTCTGGGTCTGCTTTTTCTCGTGTATAAGCCATGAGCTACGAGCATAACTTTATCCAGCTTATCCATTTATCACACAAATACCCTGTGGGGCTGTTCCATCATATTCCAACTCCTGCCAACTTTCAAAGCAGACATTTCCTAGAGTGGTAGAGAGCAGCGACGTGCAGTCAGGGTAGGCAGGGGAGGCAGAGCCTCACCTGTCATACTCATAGACTGGCCATACTACAATGTAACGGAAAAACAACTAAAGAAAAACTAAATAGTAATAATAATAAAATGTCTCCACTGATCTGTGTTGTAAATGTGATTTATGTTTGATTCCAATCGCTTTTTATAGTCAAAATCAGCAAATTTGCCGAGCTCCGCTACAACTAGATGGGAGCGAAGAGGAGTGAGGCAGGGACGAGCTCTGCCTCACGTAAGCCCACAGTAACTTGCTGGAGCGCGGGCACTAATTTAGCGCGGGCACTTATTTTGTGAGTGCGCTCAAGCCAGTTACTGTGTGGTAAGGTGAGGCACAGATGAGCTCTGCCTCACCTCAGAATGCGTCACCTCACAGAAACTGTCTGGAAAGCGGGCACTAAGCGCATGCCTGCACCATCTCACTGTATGTCACCAACGTAATGTTTGTAGATCCCTTTATTACATTTATCCTCGCCATCCATAGTCTCTAAATAACTTATTTCACGTATATGATATTTAGGCTCGCCGTACAACGGCAATGAAAAAAGCACTAGGGGAGGCAGCCATAACCTCTGCCGCACTGAAGGGGGCGCACGTGAGCCCACAGGTCCTTGTTGCTACTGTTATTCTACGCAGAGACGGTATAGACGCGAACAACAAACTAGACTTTTGAAACTAGAGGAAGATAAGGAGGACTTTTACAAAAAAGTAATAGAGATTGTTGTCCAGAAGGATAGCATGGACTTCATCTTCAAGTCAAGGTAAGACCACATTGGTAATGAAAATTGGTTCTTACTAAGAAAGAACAATCCAATATTTAGATTGTGGTTAGCCTATCCTTTTGTTGAACGGTCTGTTTAAAATGAATCGAAACATCAGACCAAAAAAGCTTTTGAAAATAACAGAATATTTCGATTAAGGTCAGAATATAATATTTGTAAATCTGACTCTGAAAGAGTCAGTGCCTCACCAGCCATGAACCTCACCGCACGTCACTGGTAGAGAGCCAACACTGGCACAGGCGTCCTGCCAGGGAGCAATGCCCCAACGTCTCAAAGCGCTCCTCCCTGCTCAACTTGTGCATCCCAACATGCACTGCTGCTGTTCAGGAGCCAAGGCCCTTTCTCATTCTCCTCTACTACCCCCCTGCATTTTGATTTGATTCTGCTCAGGCGAAAGTGCAAGCTGAGGTTTTTTTAAATTATATATCAAGACTCCTTTTTGAAGTATGTGATCTGTCTTTTGGATCGGTTAGATTTGGAATACATCTGTTATAGTATAACATGATACACTGGCCTTAAAAACCTAAACAAGTAGTGAGACAATACAACCCATTAATCTATTAATAAAATACCTAAAGTGGAAGATAATCTGGCCAGCATTGGGTGATTTGTCCACTCACTTTGTGCAGTTTACTTCATTATATATGCCAATTTATTCAGAATCCGAATCAGAAATTCATTATTAGTCCCAAGGTGGGGAAATGTACATTGTTACTGCAAAAGTGGCATTAGTTGTTGTGTTGTTGCCATGTGGAGCAGCTTCAGTTAAGTGATTTTAATCAACCTGATTATCAACAAACTGCTGCAAATTGAAATATGTCACCAGTGAGTGGATATCTTCATGTTCTACTGTTAATAATTTGCAGCAGGTTTGCCCAATTTATTTCCAGTTTGCAAAAAAGTAAATTGACAAGCAACACTGACAAAGGCATGTTTCTCGTCTTAAGCCTTCAGTTAAAGGTATTCGCAGAAGGAGGTAGATGGAACATATGCTGATAGCTCAATGGCATCAATAAGCTCAATCAGCTGGCACACCTGGTATACTGTCAGTTAGCTATGGGTTGTAAGAAAAGGCTAGTGGGCTGAAACATTAATCACAGCTGTTAATTATACAGCTTCTTATGAAACGCTCATTAACCTCCATCATTGTCCTTAAACTCACTGCAGCTGAGTAACAGCTCTACTTCTCTCTGCTCCTATAACTTCACTGTTAAAATCTTTCTCCTTAAGGTTTTTTTTCAAGACAAACATGGCTATTGTCTATTAGAGGAGATAACTGTGGTTCTTTTTGCGCTTTAAACACTTGGTAATAAAAAAATAAATGCAGGGCTTGATGCATAAAAACACATTTTGAGAAATTTAACAGCAATGTTACTTTTTGACTCAATGTCCTATTTATCCCTATGAAAACATGATAATACTAATCTTGTTAAGGGGGGTTTAAATGTAATTGCTCAATGTTTTGAACCACAAAACACCTTTGAACCTTTCTTATGACCGTACAACCTGAGCAAAGAAAACCAAAATACCGGGGTTTTTTGCTATTACTGACCCTTCTTAACAGAGAATTAATTAAAATGTGAAGGAACGGTCGCCTTGCACAACTTCATAAATACAACAGTCAAACCTGGCAGTGCTGCCTGAAAAAAGAACATAAAATAAAATGTCTGTTCTGCAGCTCATTCAAAATAAATGTCTGGTGAATGATGATAATGTGTAATATTTAGCACTATTTTTGTATCCAAAGACATGTCTAAGGGAAATGGCTCTGCTACATGTTTATCTTTTTTGCTGGTAGCCTGTTATTTACTGAGCAGTATGGTGATGTGTCAAATATTTTGCAAAAATGCTTAAAAAAATAAATAAAAACCTCATTGCTTTTAACTGTTGGAAATTATCTGGGTCACTTTAAAACATTTCTGGCTCAACCATCTTTAAGTTTACCCTGTATATAGTCCTTCTTGTTATTATTTCAAATAAATGAAAAAAAAAAACTTTTATTGAGTTTAAAATAATGCTGAAATGATATACTGACAGTTTGTTGGAGTGGTTGCAGGTTTTACCCAGAATCATGGGGCTTGTAGAGATAGTGTAACTGACAACTGTTGTATAGAAATGTACATTTTTTGTAAAGATATTTTTATCAAAAGGCATGTTTACTGTAACTTTGTATGTTCAGTTCATGTATTTAAAAAAAACAGTATAATTCAACTGTTGTACGGCTATAAAAGTCCATGTCATTTTAGATAACTATTTGTGTTCTTTGAGTCAATAAAATGTTTGTGTCATATAATTATGTAGTCAAATTATTGAATGATCAACACTTTATTTTACAAATAAATATGAACTGAAGGAAGCTTTTGGCTTCATTGTTAAGGTCTTTGCATAAAAGCAGACATGATAATTATAGGTTGTGAAAAGATGTATGTAAATATTTGGTGCATCGCTATTGGGTGCCACTTAAAAATCCATTCTCTCCTCCATTTTCCTTCAATGCAAACTGCCTATTTAATCATGATATATAATTGATTATGCAGCATGTGCCTCTGCTGCCATCGAAATGACACTTTAACAAGTTTACAGCACCATGTGTGAAAAGATGTCAAATTAGTGTCAGTCAGCAGAAAAGTGGACACCATGAAGGCAGCTTGTCATCTTGTATTTCACTAAGAGCACCGGTCTCACTGGCTGCCGTTTAATATCACTGTTCCGTGAGAAGCATACTGATTCCATCTGGCCACAGCTGCATATATCCACCTCTGGCAAGTCATTCTACACCCCACTAATTGCAGTAAATCATTATAATAATGCGCCAATCAACGTCACAAATACTCATACTAAATGGTATAAGTTCTGCCTTAGATGAAAAGAAACCCTGATTTTTGATATACTTATGTTGCCCCTGTTATTTGAGTAAAGGAATGTTTAAGTCTTTGTTTTGCGTTCTGCTCAAACTTGCAAGCATGTGATGAAATACAGGATATATTAAATGAAAGCAATGAAATTGTTTAACTTTTCTCATGTAGGCCTATACTCTTAAATGCAGGTATTTTTTCCTGAATTCTTCGGAGAAACTGACAAATTGTTTCTCCTCTCATTGATTTGAAGCGTGTCAAACTAAAGTAGAAACAATTGAGTTCAATCAGGATTTAGTTACATTGAAACAGGTTGAAGTTTTGATAGATTGTTTAGTTGCTATCAATCAAATTTGATCAAAACAATGAACAAATTAGTGAAGTGTTTGAGATTAAATAAATAATATTCTTTACGTTTAGAGTAGATTTTTTCTGACAAACATTTATTATAATACTTGTGTGCGTGTGTGTGTCTAGAGAGGTTTCTCAATACTCTAATTTCCTATCCCTGAGACTTAGTCCCGCCCACAGGAGATGCGAGCGGAGGAGTCGAGGAGGGGAAGCAGCAGGCGGTTAGAGAAATGAGAACTCCTCTCCTCTGAGCGGTCATTTTAAAGAGACGTCCATTAATGATGACAGGAGGCACAGCAGCCCTCTGTCTGATAGACAGATGTGTTCATGACGACTTATATATTTACTTTTAATTCCTTGACAGTGCGGTATAATGACACAATAACAGGTTACAGATGCGGACATATACACACACACATCTATATAAATATATACAATTTCAGAATCAAACAAGTATGAGAGCACTCTCATAATAACGTAACACAATCAGAGACTGGATATATCCCCCCCGCACTATAACACACACACACACACACACACACACACACACACACACACACACACACACACACACACACACACACACACACACACACACCTCCTAAAGCACAATCAGGCTACAGCCGTTGTGTATTTTATTATGTGAAGCACTAAATGGTCTTAGAAAAATATCGACTCTTTGTTTGTAGATATCTACGGAGCCCTGGAGTACGGAGCCCTGGAGGGTTCATAGAGAGAAAAATAAATAAAACGTGGCCACGTTTTACTTTCTCGTGTGCACGCTTTAGTAACTCGTGCGCACGAGTTACTAAAGTGTGCGCACGAGTTAATAAAGCGTGGCCTCGTTTTATTTAAATTGAGGGATTCCTGTCCGTGACTCACAGTATCTGCTGCCCACAGCTGTTTTATAGAAGGAAAACCTCCTTCACTTTATGAAATCTCAGCGGCACCAGTGGCCTGTACTACGAAGCAGGATTGGCTATTTACACTATTCATTCATGAAGTATGATGCTGCGCTGTCAGCACGCGTCTCCATGTTTGTGATTGGTTAAATGTTGCTAACCCCGTCCCTTTCACATGAACGCGCTCTCAGCCGGACAGAGAAACCCTGGTTGATTTACTGAGTTGATAATCAGCTTCGTAGGACCGCTTATCGACATCGCGTTTGTTAGGGTCAGTTAAGCCGGGTAAATCGAACATATCCAGGTCCAGGGTCTGTTGAACTGGCTTCGTCGTACAGGGCACTGGAGGCAGTAACGTGTAACTCAGCAGAATCTGAGAAGAGCAGCACCAGCTGCAAAGAGCTGTGCCTTTTACTGTTTACTTCACTAGAACCGCTGAATAGAGATCGAGGCTGCTACGTTTAACCACACACACCTATACACACATCGAACTGAGTATTCCCCCTCGCTTTATGAAGGAGATGTCCTGTCACCGGGGCGCATGATGTGTGTATGTGTGTGTATCCGACACCACCGGCATTTGTTTTCAAATTACCACGAACAGCACACGCACACACACACACAAAACGAGGCCACGCTTTATTAACTCGTGCGCACGCTTTAGTAACTCGTGCGCACGCTTTAGTAACTCGTGCGCACGCTTTAGTAACTCGTGCGCACGCTTTAGTAACTCGTGCGCACGAGTTACTAAAGCGTGCGCGCGAGAAAGTAAAACGTGGCCACGTTTTATTTATTTTTCTCTCTATGAACCCTCCAGGGCTCCGTAGATATCTACTAAACTAAAGCAAAAATAGCCTGTTATACTGAGTGATATTGTACACACTGCTCTGCTTTCTGCACGGACCTCACAGCTGTTCTCACTGTAAACATCGCAACGCGATGAAAGCAGTTTCTAAAATAATATCCAGGGGATGCATGCAGAGCTGTCATTGGCTGAAATAAGTCCGGCCGTGCGTAACGCCTCCACCGTTCCCGGAAATGCATCCGCGGAGGAGCCATGGAGGACCCATCAGTGTCTCCTCGGTTAGAGCTCCTCCAGAGAGCCTCCTCGATGCTCGATGCTCGGTCCTCGACGTGCATTTAGAGAAATGAGATGTCCTTCAACATGGCGTGCTGAAACTCCATTCTCACGTGCTAGAAACCTAAAAATGTCAAGTGTTGGTCAATGTAGTGCATGGAATGAAGCCAGGACACCTATGCGGAAATATCTAAAACACAAAAGTCAGCAAAAAAAAATAATCGTGGAGGCTGTTTACTTTGCTTCACCAAGGTCGACCAAAAAAGAACAAGAAGGCTTTAGCTATAAAATTGCTAGTACAACGTTGTTATATAATGATTCCGGTGTCTGCTCGGACTTTGTTTTCTGTCTATGATGAAAGAAAGTTATTTTGCATCGTACTCTGTCTGCCTCCAGTAACTTCTTCTGAACCTCTTCTGAAAGAATAAGTTGTTAGACAAGTGTTGAGGAGGTCCGGAACTGGCACAGACTGAGATTTCCTCCAACAGTTTATACAGTATGTTTATGTCAAAGATTGATGAAAACACAAGTTGATCGAGTTCCTTGCTTTGATGAAAATCCATCCACAGTTAAACCAACAAGTTGAGTTTAGTTGATCTGTGTGGTTGAATATTATTTCTGTTTGACATCTTTGCAAGAAGGTCAAAGTTCATTGTCACCTCCATCAGGTGCTGTAGTATCAATGTCATGCTTAAGGGCACTTGTGCAGCAGATATGGGACTTGTACTTCAGGTCGATTAACTGTCTCCAAATTTGTTAAACCTGCACTCAGTCAGATTAACAAACAGTCCAGTCATTGTGTTTCACTTTGGAACATACAACGTGACCTAAAGGCTGATTCTGACCCTGAGTCAGCAGAGCAGCATTTACAATCTGCCCACAGCTGGGAAGAAAGTTGTTCTGGTAACAGCCAGGCTCTCGTGTGTGCAAGCCGGTTCCATGTGTGACGCAGAGCATTTTCACAGTTGGACGGTTTTTAAGTCCACATGGAATATTTGGTTTTGATTGTGTCCGCTGCTGAAAATCATTTCCTCAGCACTTCCTGAGCTGCCAGTCCTCTGATGTAAAGGGTGTCATAGTAAAAAAACACATGCAATAAAAAAAAACTGGATTTATCAAAACATAAGGAGTTTTTCCGACATTAAATCGTAAAATCAACAACTGCCTCAATAAAATAACTATTAAAAACACATGGAACAAATAAAAAAGCTCCCCATATTGAAATCCTGTCATTTATGAGTGTATACAGTGGCTTCAAAGATGGTCTGCATGGTGTGAGAGTAAAACATAAATGTCCTTGAAAGGTTTCAGTATGTCACTTCCACTCTGATAGGGACTCTGTAAAGGAAGCTAGTCGGCTACAGATGGCTGACTTAAAGCCCCCACACATTTATCCCCAGTAAAAAGGTAACATAGTAAGGTTAATGAGGGCCGACTACAATGCCACACACAATTAGCTCGCTGTATCAAGTTCACAGCACCATGGCTGGCATGATCGCACACAGCTGGTCCCTTTTAACCTATATATGAGGAAACGTCTCACCCCTGTCTAATGCACCGGAGTTTATTCATATATACAGAAATGACTGTGGCTTCTGAAGATATTCAGCCATGTGATCGTGAGCCTTGGAATGAAAATTACTACACGATTTGAATTCACCACCCGTGCTGTTAAAATTCTGCAATATTGATTTGTTTTACTTTCACTACTGTGGGAATAGAAAATAGATTAACACTTGGGTTTCTACTGCCAGTCAGTTGGTCATCTCCAGTAATGGGTTTATATGTTATCATTTTAATATATTTCTTAGTCTGAGGCACTCCCATCAACTGGCGTGTGTGTATCTTCTGGCAGATTCATTTCAATCATTCTTAATTGTCTCCAATGTGTTTACATACAGATCTGCATATTTACATTTTCTCAATAAACATATGTATTACTGTGATTGTTACGTTCCCTATTGGGCTAGGGGGACCAAAGGGACACGACACGACCAGATTGGAATTGGTATATGTTACCGGTGGTTTATTTGTAACCAAAACAATGAACACAATAATGTACACAAACAGTTTGACACAAACAACGGGCCAAACTGTTACTATTTAACAGAAGGAGAACTCCAAAAGGGAGTTGCACCGTGGTATACAAAAGAAAAGAAAAGTACCTCACTTCTAAAGTGGAACAAAACACTAAACAAAATGAGGCTGTGTGGGAACACAGCTGTTGCTGATCAACAGGTGCTAATCACCTGGGTCTAAGCTGTTTCACAATGTCAATAATCCTAAATGCTGTTCTACAGGAGCTAAGCAACATGGATCTAAGCAATACACTCACACACCCTATACTAAACACAGAACACTACGATACACTGCTAATCAGTGTACTCGCACAGAAATCAATCAATCAATCAATGTTTATTTATATAGCCCAATATCACAAATGTTACATTTATCTCAGTGGACTTTACAGTTTGTACAAAATATCAGTATGACAATATGACACCCTTTGTCCTTAAACCCTCACATCGTACAAGGAAAAACTTCCGGAGAAAACCCACAGTTTAAAGGGAAAATGGGAGAAACCTCAGGGAGAGCAACAGAGGAGGGATCCCTCTCCCAGGACGGACAGACGTGCAATAGATGCCGTGTGTAAATTGAAAAGATAATACATTTGCAACATAGGTAGTCCAAATGTTTGGAAATGCATGTGTGTATAATAGGAAAATGAATCCACGAGGATATCCATCCAGGACCTATGATCCAGAACCACAACCACGACTCAAGATCCAGGGCTTGCGATCCAGGACAGAGGAGCGCAGGATCATCCATGACTCCGGATCCCGGCGTATATAGACACCAAAAAGAAAGACATTTGGGGAAGCTGGGTTAATCGGAACATGAGAGTACACAGGTATAGACAGAGAAAAGGAAGAAGTAAGATGTCCCCCGACAAACTAAGCCTATATCAGCAAAACTAGGGGCTGAATCTAATCAGCCCTAACTATAAGCTTTATCAAAAAGGAAGGTCTTAAGCGCACTCTTAAAAACGGATAGGGTGTCTGCCGCCCGAACACAAACTGGAAGCTGATTCCACAAATGTGGAGCTTGATAAGAAAAGGCTCTGGCTCCCATTGTACTTTTAGAGACTCTAGGAACAACCAACAACCCTGCATTCTTGGAACGCAATGCCCTAGTAGGACAGTAGGGTATAATGAGTTCTTTGAGGTAAGATGGCGCCTGTCCATTAAGGGCTTTGTAGGCGAGAAGAAGAATTTTAAATGATATCCTGTGTTCTATAGGGAGCCAGTGTAAGGCAGCCAGAACAGGAGTAATGTGGTCCCTTTTCCTAACTCTGGTTAGTACACGAGCTGCAGCATTTTGAATCAGCTGAAGCGACTTGACTGACTTCTTGGTACACCCTGATAATAAAACCCTACTTAACACACTGCTAGGCAGTCTAACGAGGCACAGAATATGGCAGTATCACAATGAGGCTTGAGGCGTCTGTCCCACAATACAGAGCCTTCTGAATGATGTCCGTGCCCGGCCTTTGTACTCCTCCACCGGATGACGTGGCAGAAGCTTGCGGGATTGGATGACGTCCGTCCAATCACCGCGGATGTTGCGAGGACGGGACGGCCAATGACAGCAGAGGAACTGCACAGCTCATTTACATGTGCACACACAAACAGAATTAATGGCACAAGGAAAACAGTGGCTGTAACACCCCCCTCCCTTAAGACAAAACCCACCGGGTTTTTGTGAACCATAACCCACATACGTACACTAACACCATGACCACAGAACACATCACTACAGTCTGGACAACGCATCTGCGAACACATTCTCTGAACCTTTCTTATGGCGGATTTGCAGGTTATAGTCCTGGACGATCAGAGCCCACCGCATGAGACGCTGGTTGTGGTTAGACATGCGGGACAAGAAGACGATGGGATTATGATCGGTAAACACTGCAACCGGCAAAGAACTGGACCCGACATAAACCTCAAAGTGCTGGAGAGCTAACAACAAAGCAAGCGTCTCCTTTTAAATGGTAGAGTAGCGGACCTGGTGTTTGTTGAACTTGCGGGAGAAATAACAGACAGGATGATCAACTCCATTCACATCCTCCTGCAGTAGAACAGCACCGGCCCCGACTGCACTGGCATCGACCTCGAGTGTAAAGGGCTTAGCAAGATCGGGAGCAGCGAGCACAGGAGCGTGACTTAAGAGTGTCTTTACACACTCAAATGCATGTTGGCACTCAGGGGTCCAAACGTAGTCCACCTTGGGACTTATCAAATTAGTTAGGGGTTGGGCTATAGTGGAAAAATTGCGACAGAAACTGCGGTAGTAGCCTGCCATACCGAGAAAACGGCGGAGGTCACTCCTGGTGACGGGCACCGCACATTCAGCCACCGCAGCAACCTTAGCTTCCACTGGTCGGACTTGGCCTTGCCCAACCTGCTTCCCTAAATAGGTGACAGTAGCTTTACCAAACTCACATTTGGCCAGGTTCAACATAAGCGACGCCTGTGCGAGCCGGGTGAATACCTGCCCCAGGATCTTCATGTGCATCTCCCAGGTGGGCGTGTACACAATGAGATCATCTAAATAGGCGTTACAGTTACTTATCCCTGATAGGACGGTGTTCACCAATCTCTGGAACGTAGCAGGAGCATTACACATACCAAACGCCATGACTGTGTACTGCAGGAAACAGTCAGGCGTAGCGAAAGCGGAGATTTTTGAGGCACGGTCCGTTAAAGGTACCTGCCAGTAACCTTTAAGCAGATCCAATTTACTGACGTATTTAGCGGAACCTAAATTGTCGATGCAATCCTCCATTCTCGGCAATGGGTAGCAATCTGTCACCGTAACAGCATTCACTTTACGGTAGTCCGTGATAAAGCGCGGAGAACCATCAGATTTAGCTTCTACAAGACACGGAGAGCACCATGGGCTAGAGCTCTGTGTAGCTAAGCCATTAGATACAAGGTATTCAGCCTCCTGTTTCATAAGCGCGCTCTTGGTCGGATTGGCACGGTACGGATGTTGTTTAATCGGCCTCGCGCATTTTACCTCGATGTCATGCGTTATCACATTAGTTTGTGTCGGGACATCATGGAAAAGGCTCGGGAAACGAGCCACCAACTGGGTTATGTCATGCTGCTGCCTCTCCTGCAGATGACCTAACGTAGTCGGCAGTGTCTCTATCATTTCCGAGTTACATAACCGGGCACCCGGCCGGTGATGTGAACGCATCACCAAACCGTCGTCAGATGGGCCGGAACTATCGGTAACGATTAACGCGGAAGCAGCTACTCTTTGATTAGCCAAGCCGGCCGGCGGACTATCAGTGGCAGTGCGTGAATAATAACGCTTCAACATGTTCACATGACAGACGCGCGTTTTACGTCGTCTCTCTGGAGTACCAATCACATAATCTGTGTCACTGAGACAATCACGGATTTCGTACGGGCCGAGGAATTTGGCGGAGAGCGCAGCGCCGGGGATAGGCAAGATTGCGAGGACCTTGTCACCTATCTCAAAGTGCCTAGGGACAGCGGCACGGTCATAATTACGCTTCATGACCGCTTGTGAAGCGGAGAGACTCTCTGGCGAGTGAATTTGCCCGGTGCAGACGCTCACGAAACTGACTAACGTAATCCAATACGTTTTTATCTGGAGGAATATCAGCCGAAAGAAACTCATCATGTAAGATTTTAAGTGGACTCGTATGGCCGAAAACGAGCTCCGCGGGACTGAATCCTAATGACTCCTGAACAGCTTCACGGGCTGCGAACAAAACGAAGGGAATTCCCTCATCCCAATTTTTTTCTGTTTCCATACAGTATTTTCGCAGCATGCTTTTTAAAGTCTGATGCCACCGTTCTAACGCCCCCTGCGACTCGGGATGATACGCACTGGATATGACATGTTTTACCTTAGACACGGGGAACTCAACTGGTACAGCCGGTACCAATAACTCCCTTCTCACCATCTCATGCCACCAATGCCTTCAACTCTTTCTTTAACATTTGCCGACTTACCACAAGACTGAAGTGCCGCGCTATCTCCATCAAATCGTCCTTTTACACTGGTCCAGCTGCTCATAGCACGGCCAGACTAAGAACGCCTCTATGTCGAACGATGCCATACCTGGGTGTACCGCTACCCAGGAATTAATTTAAATATCCCGGATGAGTCTCCACGTGTTACAACAGCGGCTGTAACAGTGATGGAAAAATATACTTATTTTCCAGACAGTTTTACAACAAATTTAGAAGCAGGACTTTTTGTGAAAGCTCTTGCTCCATCTTAACCATGTATTGTTTTGTATATCCTAAAATGTAGGTATACAAAATAAAAAAAACGAATACTGTATTCCATATTACGAGTTGGAGAGCTTTATTGCAAATATTCATTTTCCCAGCTCGCAGCACATATCTTAATTAACATTTATATTATGTTAGCTCAGGGGTGCATGATGAGCATATTTTCCTTGTCTGATTTGAAAAATATTTAAATGAATCCACATGTGTTGCCAATAATCCGAGTGTCAAAATTGGAATGAAGAGTCCTGATCTTCATCTCTGCAGAGGCTTTAATGAAATCAGAATAATTTATGCCTGCTGTGAAGGATGAGCTGTTGCAAAGTCATTAAGTTTGCTAAGGGGCCAGGAGGCTAACGTTAGCCGTTAGCTTGTAACGGTGGATGCTATCAGACGGTTTTGATGGTGTGACACATTCAGTTGATTTATCAGTCAGATTCATATTTTTGGGTGATTAAAAAGTCAGATGGTGGTCATAAGTCTGCCATCCCTACATGAACAGACATTAACATGCAGCAGTGCCTTGGTAAGGAATACAATAATTTGAATACTCTAGTCTAGTAGGCTACATCTTCCCAAATTGTAATATTGCCAGCACTCGTATGCCTGTTGGATGATATTACATTGATTCAGGAGCGGGGGAAGAACAATAACTCCTCCTGTGCCAGAGCTGCGAAAGTCATCCATCACTGGGTAATTTGAGATTGAAAACATGTCACAGTGATGTATAGGATGTATGGAAGGTAGAGCCCAGAGCAGGATGATCGTAACGGTTAATCCCGTTAAATCTGAGTCAGAAATACACAGTGTGATTTGGATTTGCAGCTTCAGCAGAAATTAAATGTCACAAAACTGGAATTCAGAAGAAGAAATTATGAAATCACATCGCATCTATGCAGATTTAGGATTGTAAGGAGTGTTACGACCCTGGGTCGTTATGATGTTTGTGTGCAGGTATTTTCTTCCTCCTCTTGTGTCTGTGGCTGCGTATGAGTGAACAGGTGGTGCCCTGTAGCTGATTGGAGGCCCTCGACAGGCTGATTGGTCAACCTGGGGAGACGGGAGGATATTTAACTGCAGCCGTGCAGTTCGTCGGCCGCTCTCACTGACTCCGCTTCTCCTACTCCCAACGCGGCGCTTTTTTAAAATATTTTGTTCTGTGGTGCTGTGAGCGCACCTTGGTATAGTTTTGTCCTTCTCCTCTGGCTGCGGGCCAGTGTCACTTTACCTGTCTTTGCAAGACAGATGTATGTTCTCAGGAGTGCAAACCCTTTTGTTTTTCTTTTCCATTTTGGATTGATCGTTTTCTCCTGTTTACGTTAGTGTAGGTAAGAAGCCTGTATATTTATTTTCTCGGTTAGGTAAGATTTTGAGTTGTAAGGTTTGTTTCTTTTTAGTTGGTTTTGCTACTCCTGTTTGTGTATATTTGTTGGTAAATATATTTACCAAACGCTTTCTCTGATTCGGTGTCTGTGTTCTTGGGAGTGGGGGAGAGTGCACATTTTGTGCTGCGCCTAGGTTCCCCTAGACCTGGGCGTAACAGGAGGACTTGAAGTTGGCAACTTTAAGAAATAAACAGAGATAGAATAGGATTTCCTTTTTAATTTTTACTGTATATTCTTCAGTTTAACTAACTTTATTACTACTTCAAAATGATTAGTTGAATATCAGATTACTTTTAAATGGTTGTATAAGGCTTGATGCTAAATGCTCGGGTTGGCAACCTAACACACTACAAGTTCTGTAGTTTAAGGGGAAAATAACAAAATAAAATAACAAAATAAAAAGAATTGCTGCACTCCACGTTACCTTTAATACACTTGATATAAGTTGTTATACTGTTGTACTAATTGTAAAGCATTTATTTACATTAACTGTGGAGTTTTTATTGTAAAACCACATGTTTACATTCAGTGCTAAAAGGCATTGTTTGTATCCTTAAGGTCTAACAAAAGTGTTTTTATCATGGCGTTTTTTCTTTAAATATCAGATCACATATTAACGTCGTTAAAGTTTGCTCATGCAGTTTTACACTGTTTGAGACATGAAGTCAATGTGTTTCTCTGTGACAGCTGGTAAGACTGAACTCAATACACCTCTGTCAGTTGCTTTTGTTTTTGTTGCCTTGAAAACTTTAATAAAAACAATGATCCTCAGACCTGTATTGAATGAGACACAAACTGCATTCAACCTAATGTGACGCATTCTCTAGCCGTTGTCATTTATTTTATTTATTCATTTTGTGTGGGGGGCCTATGTTGTGAGCATTGTAAGATAATGAATGCAGTGTTGCGTTGAGAAACCCTAATAGCATAATGATCGCTGCCAAAAAGAAACACAGAAATGAAAGACACTTAAGGGCCATTTGCTCCTCATAAATTCAAAACTATAGCCCAATTAATTTCTGTTTTGTACAAATGTACTATTTGTACATTTTCTTTATAGCATCAATAACTAAGCTGGGAACGAGCTTGATGAGAGCGGTAAAAGGGAAAGTTGTGGGCTGAGTTGGGAGGGTTACTTTAAAATGTATAACGTTATAATCAGTACACATATGTAATAAGTAACCTAATCGAAGTATCATAATATAAAAGTAATTACTTTCCCTTACTTTTGGATTACCTCAACATCAAATGCAATTCAAATATATAGAGAAAATAAAGATCTATACGATGTTAAGTATTACGTGTATTATGTAAGAAAAATGAATTATCTTGCAAGATATTTGTATCAAACGTGTTTTATTAAGTTATAGGCTAGCATAGAGAATAGTTAAGTTCACAGGTGCTTTAACATATGAATTAACAGCAATCACAGTATTTTTGTTTAATAAATCAGGCGTTAACTTACTGCATCTGAAAAAAAGGTGTTTCAAATAAAGAAGAATGAATGTAAACTAAAATATTATAATCCTGGATTGTGTAATCCAGTCACAAGTAATACGTAACTTCCCAAACCTGGTTGTGGGCACATTTACAGAATATTACTACTGTAGCAACACCTTTAACATAATGTAATTGTTCATATATAAAAAAACAACATTCATAGTTGAACTTTAAACCAAGCAGAATAAAAGTAAATAATATGTGCATCTGTGTTTACAGCAGTCTTTTAAGGGGATTTATTATTAAAATACAAGTAATTTAACACGTGTTAGTCCAAAATGTACTGTACATTGGAAAATCAAGGAGAAATCTGACTACTGTGTTTTTTATTATGTATGCTGATGCAGGCTCAGTTATCCCTTCACTTCTGCACTAATTGAATCAATAAAATGCTTTAATCCAAAGGAAAAATTCTCACATTCAGAGCAATATGACCTTGGGAGCCACCCGGAGAGACATTTATCTATTTTATGCTTTCCAGAGCAACACTATAGGAATCAGTGAATTGAGATGGGAGAGGGTAAGACAGGCTGGCAGACGGAGGGGAGATAAAGGGAGAGGAAACATTTTGAGTGATCTCTTTTGAAGCAGCGTGTCACTTCATAATTGAATCCCTTTCGTTGTGCTGCTGTGAGGCCAAGGAGGCTCGAGGACAGCCCGAGGACGGAGATGTGGACACCTCCTGAGCCCGAGGGCCACGGTTCCCCCCCTCCCGCTGATAACACTGAGCAGTACCGCCATCGGATAATTCTCCATGGAGACAGACTCCTAATGGAAAATAAAGTTATTATGCATCTCAACGGGGAAACGATAATTGGTGCTGAGAATTGGCACATTATAATTACGGCCAGTAAATGGGCAAAGGAACCCTTCAGGTTTGGTGACTGAATCCGCTCCTGCTCCAATTATCTTGTCGAGAGGCCGCTGTCCATTCATGCACTGACACAAATGATTGTCATTTTACTACAACTGTCATAATTATCTTTCACATTGTGACAAAACGTCAAAATAAGGTTAGACAGGTAATATGGTGTTTAAAAAGGGAGAAATAACTCGGATTTCAGCACTTAGTCATTATATCTTGTTTATAAAACAGAGGACTCAATTAACTTAAAGAAGTTAAAGAAAAAACATTCCTCTGCATGTTTTTAAAGCTAGGCTAAATGAAAGCTTTAGCGCAAGTTCAATAAGGAAGACCTAACAATGAGTCACTTACACGTCACTCTATTGCTCCCTCCCCCCTCATTAAATACGAGGGCATCACCCCTCAGCAGCCAATTGCTGCACATGCTAAAATCCTTAAAAGCCTGCTCTTCCTCCCTGTCAGTTGTCATTTCAGGTGACCACACGCCGTGGTAGCACTACAATACTCCTCCTCGTGAGAAAAACCGTAAGAAACAATTAGCTCAAGATGTCCAACTCGGACAATTCGGAACACGAACCTTCTCTGGAAGTCTCCGATCCCGGTTCGGCTCCCCACAGTGGCTTATCAACAGAGGCAGACTTCCTCATCGCCCGGCTCCTGCAGCAGGGCTTTCCCACAGCCCCAGGCCTCACTCTCTCTCAACTCCGAGAGCTCTCGGACCAGGTCTCCAGCGTAGCGCCCCAGTCCGGGGCAGCAGCTCCAGTCAGCTCCCCAGAGAGCAAGAAGAGGACGCGGCCGCGGAGGTAAAAAAAAAAAAAAAGGGCAGGAAGTCGAGCCCTCCAGGATCCCGTCCGCCTCCAAAATCCACCCCTTCCCAGGCTCGCCAGTCTGGGAGTGTCACTAACACACCCCTTAAGGAGAGTAACGTGGCCGGCTCCCTGCAATCCCTGGCTAGCTCCATGATAGCTATCGATGCTCGCCTCTGTTAAATGTTGTACCATTATGTGCGCCCTTGCTCATTGTGTCCTGCAGAGGGCAATGTTGTCTGCAGTGCGTCCAGGACGTGACGTCACTGACTATACCTTGCACTACCTGTGGCCTCTCAGATGTTGTTTGGATCGAATACAGAGCGGCAGCACAACCGCATCTCTCCTACCACGATATAAATAAATATGCCTAATAAAGGCTAAAGAAAGCTGTCTACTTCTGAGTTCTATTAAATCTCCACCGCAACGCACTCCGCCTAACAGGTTATGGGCCCAGTAATGCCAGTCTAGAGCAACAAGGTAACAGAAGAACGAGCTGTTAGCCAAGAGAAGCTACTAGTGGGACCTGGATGAAGACGGCGCTGAGAGACTCCCGCGTAAACTGAAGACACGGTGTTTCTACAAGCCGCAACACAATGTTTGGAGATACGTGAACTGTAAATGCAACGTAAACAATGGCCGGAGCAGGAACACCCCAGCAGATTTGATTCGATGGAACAGAAGATAAGTATGTTCTGTGGGAGACGAGATTCCTTAGCCGTTTGCACATTTTGAAGCTAAAAGACACTATTTTGCGAGTGCCCACGGGTGAAGCCGCATTAGCTGCAGATCCAGGAAAAAATGAAGACTGTTATGCACAGTTAGTGAATGCCCTGGATGATAAGAGCCTGTCATTGATAAGACATGATGCCGCCGAGGATGGAAGGAAAGCCCTGAAATTATTGAGGGAGCACTATTCAGGAAAAAGCAAGCCAAGGATTATAAACCTGTATACATCATTGACCACCATACAAATGGCAGACAATGAAACTGTTACTGATTACATGATAAGGGCTGAGAATATAATTGCAGCTCTACGTGATGCAGGAGAGAACATGAGTGATGGGCTGCTTGTAGCCACCATTTTGAATGGACTGCCAGATTCATTCAGGCCACTGGCTGTCCATGTAACACAGAACGAGGACGATGTTACATTTAAAGACTTCAAGAGAAGACTGAGGGTCTATGAAGAATCTGAGAAGATGGGGACGACTGGATCTATGGACAGTGTGATGAAGACTAACACAAGGCACCAAGACACACTGGAAGAATGGAGAAGCCACTCTGACTTCAGTGACTTGTTACAAGTGTGGAGAAAAAGGACACATTAGAAGCAAGTGCACCCAGAAAGTGTGGTGCAGTCACTCCAAGAGCAACACCCACACAGAGTCCCTGTGCAGGAAAAAGGGAAAATAAGACGGAGCCAGGAAGGTTGCAGAGGAAGAAGAGGAGGACAACGGCGACGAGGATCATTGCTTCATGGCCAAGCAGGCAAACAGCGAGAGGCCATCAGCCAACGTAAAGAAGAAAGGCATCATGGTGGACGCCGGAGCGACATCCCACATAGTGAACGATATCGCCAAGTTCAAGAGCTTTGACAACACATTCCAGCCCGACACCCATTCAATCGAGCTGGCGGATGGGACCAAATGCAGCGGGATGGCACAACGCAGAGGGACGGCGCTGATCTACCTGCTAGACAACAATGGACGTCAACAAAGAGCACAGCTGCATGAGGCACTGTATATGCCGACGTATCCACACGATATCTTCTCAGTGGCAAGAGCAACAAATGGAGGAGCGACAGTCACTTTCAAGAAGGGGGACAGCCACATGATCACCAAGAGTGGTAACAACCGGTTTGACCTCCATGAAAGTGGTAATCTGTTTTACTTGCCAGAAAAATGTTGATAAATGTAATGTGTGCCACGACATGCAAACTTGGCACGAAATGTTGGGACATTGCAATTATGAGGATGTACAAAAGTTACTGGGTGTGCTAAAAGGCATGGAGATAAGAGGCAGTGCAGTCAGGCCAGCACAGCTGTGTGAAATTTGTACAAAAGGAAAATTCACCCAAACAAGGAATAGGGAGCCAGACAGACAGGCTACAGAACCTTTACAGCTGGTCCACACTGATTTAGCCGGTCCTATGAGAACCCCAAGCTTAGAAGGGCACAAATATGCACAGTCTTTTACAGACGACTATTCGGGTGCCATAACTGTTTATTTTCTCAAATCCAAAAGTGATGCAATACATGCCACAGAGAGGTTCTTGGCAGACTCAGCACCTTATGGAAAAGTAAAAATGTTTACGTTCAGACAACGGTGGCGAATTTACTAATAGAGAATTCAAATCACTGTTAACCAAAAATAGGATTAGACATGAGACATCTGCACCCTATTCACCTCACCAAAACGGCACAGCAGAGAGAGGTTGGCGAACCCTCTATGAAATGGGCAGGTGTATGCTGTTAGACAGTAAGTTGCCATACACACTGTGGAATTATGCTGTACAGACGGCAGCCTATGTAAGAAACAGGTGTTACAGTAATCGCACAAAGAAAACACCTTATGAGATGCTCACAGGCAAGAAGCCAGACATGTCCAAACTTCAGAAATTTGGATCTGTGTGTTTTGCCTACACACAAGAGAAGGGGAAGTTAGATTCCAGATGTGAGCAGGGCATTTATATTGGACATGATAAGAACAGTCCAGCTTATCTTGTGTACTGTCCAGACACAGATAACGTCCAAAAACACAGGTTGGTGAAATTCACAAACAAGACAGCCAAAGAGAAAGAAACACAGACACCTGGGTCACACATTGAATGTCAGGACCTGAAGGTTATGAGAAAAAGTCAAAAACTGGAGAAAAGTTAGTATGCAAATGACAGAAGTCCCTATATGGTCTAAAGCAGTCAGGCAGAAACTGGAATGCTCTGTTACATGCATATCTCACTGAAAATGGTTTTGAACAAAATCCTGCTGATCACTGCCAATACACAAGGGAAAAACAAAACGAAGTGATTCTGATTGTATGGGTTGATCTGATAATTGCTGCTAACAATGAGGAGGTTGTGAAAAGTGTCAAAATGATGCTCACTGATAGGTTTAAAATGAAAGACCTGGGGAAATTAAACAATTTTCTTGGTATAGATTTTAACCAGTCAGAGGGTCAAGTCACAATGTCACAGGAAAGGTATGTGAACAAAATCCTCTCCAGATTTGGAATGCAAGATTGTAGGGCCAGAGAAACCCCATGTGAGTCTAAACTTGAATACACAGAAAATGCTGAAAAAATGGAAGAGCCAAGGATGTATAGAGAGGCAGTAGGAAGTCTGATCTATTTGGCTACATGCACTAGACCAGATTTAAGTTTTGTGGTCAGTAAACTTTCCCAGAATGTTGCTGAACCAGGTGAAGAGCATTGGAGCACTGTGAAGCATGTGTTCAGGTATCTTAAGGGTACAACAGACCGGGGATTATGCTTCAAAAGGATGACGCAGGTAAACTCGGCCTAATAGTCCATAGTGATGCAGACTGGGCCTCAGAGGTTACAGACAGACGTAGCACCACAGGGTACTGTGCCAGTCTGAGTGAGAGAAGCTCTCTCATTTTTTGGAAGAGTAGAAAACAACCAACAGTTGCACTGTCTACCTGCGAGGCAGAATACATGGCCTTAGCGTCAGCCATACAGGAGTGTATGTATTTACAACAGCTACTCAAGGGTATTGATGAGTATCAATATGGGCAAACCAAGGTTTATGATGACAACCAAGGAGCTAAATACTTGCCAGAAATCCAGTAAATCGGCAGCGGTGCAAACATATCGATATTAAATATCACTTTATCCGAGAAACTGTGAACAGTGGGAGGATATCTTTGGAATATTGTCCTACTGACAACATGGTAGCTGACCTAATGACAAAACCAGCCACTAAGCTACAACTGAAAAAGTTTGCTCAGTATTTGTTTGGCACTTAAAGTGCAAGAAATGCATATATGTGCCTTTGTATTTTGTTGTTTATTTTGTATTGAAGGCCAAATGGGGAGAATATTTGTTTTGTTTGTATTCTGTTATGAAAATGTACCACAATAAGCTAGGATCGAGTGGGGGTGTTAAATGTTGTACCATTATGTGCGCCCTTGCTCATTGTGTCCTGCAGAGGGCAATGTTGTCTGCAGGACGTGATGTGACGTCACTGACTATACCTTGCACTACCTGTGGCCTCTCAGATGTTGTTTGGATCGAATACAGAGCGGCAGCACAACCGCATCTCTCCTACCACGATATAAATAAATATGCCTAATAAAGGCTAAAGAAAGCTGTCTACTTCTGAGTTCTATTAAATCTCCACCGCAACGCACTCCGCCTAACAGCCTCCAGGCCCTGGAAGACTCCGTCACAGGAGCTTCAACTTCCGTTGCACTCAGGTACTAGTTTTAACGAAAATGTTTGCACTCACCCTTACCCCCTGATCCCACTGGAAGCGTCTGCGCTGCGCCGCGCTGCGACGCGCTGCGACGCGCTGCGACGCGCTGCGACCTCCTCCTGCGTCCTAACCCACCAGGCGCGTTTCAAAACGTTGCGGAAGCGGAGCGTCGTGTGTGCAGCCTCGCAGTTGTTGGATGAACGTTCCACTTCCTGCCTGCGCCGCGTTGCGTCAAAAATAGGATTCATCCTATATTTTAGAAATTCCTTGCGGCGAGGAGCTTCTGGGACGCTTCGAGCCGCGGCGCAGCGTGTCTGGTGGAATAGCACCCATTGACTAGAGTGGTCGCGATCGCTAAAAACGCCGCAGCCGCAACGCAACGCAGCGCAGACGCTCCTGGTGGGATTAGGGGGTTACACAGGGTTGGGTCGTAACGGAATACATGTAACGGCGTTACGTAATCAGAATACAAAAAAAATCAAGTATATTCAGCTGGCGTTACATTTGAAAAACGAGTAATCTGAGTACAGTTACTTTCGTAAACCTGAAGTGAATACTTATTGGAATTATTGGTGGAAAAGTTTCCTCACAATATGTAATATTCATTACCGGCAGAACCGTGTGCACACTGCACAGCGCTGCAGCGTGTCTGTGAGCGAGAGATGCAGCGTGCCTGCGAGGCCCCGCCCCCGCATGCAGATGAGAGAGAGAGAGAGAGTTCTCTTTCAAAATATATTGAAAGGTAGAAACGGAGATGGTAGATAAAACGTGGAAGATAACGTTTATGTAGCATTTATTTATTGTCGAAATGATGACATTTATAATGGGATCAAATCAAACTGAATGGCCTGCTGCGGCTGAATGCAGGGGGCAAGTGACTGGGAAAAGTTTTAAAAGTTATTACATCGTTTCAGATAATAAATAATAATGATAATTCATTCCATTTAGGGGCGCCTTTCAAAGCACCCAAGGACACCTTACAATGCATAACATATTCCAAGGAAAGGTTTTAAGACAGTACAAAGAATGCAGTCTGGGTGAGTTTATGTGTGGTGCAGATGAGAGAGCTGTCCAGAATGACATTAAGATGTTGTGTTTGAGTTCTTCATAAGCCATTAAAACAGTAAAATACGTGTCTCCCGTTCACCAAAACATACCCATCTGTTATGGAAAAGAAAGTATTCCAAAGAAGAAAAAGAAAAGATAAGAAGACGAAAGAAAGAAGAGGAAAGAGAAGAAAAGGAAGTATCCTAAAAGTAATCTGCCACCGGTACCGGCGGGGACTGTTGTTAGCTTCTGATGCGCAGAAGAAAAATCTGGCCCACCCTATATTTTTACAGGCCCACCCTAAAGTACATTTCTGCCTACGCTACTGGTCCGCACAGCAGCGTGCGTTGGCGGTCGGCATGTCTGAAGCAACAACCAATCACATGAATCTCTTGCCCCGACATACAAAGCAATAGCAATGTTAAAACGAAGTAAACTGGAAAAAATCCCAACAGGCGAAAACCTACCAGTTTCACCCACTGTCTCTGCCACCTCCCTCCATGCCTCGCTCCCCCGGTTTGTATCCTGGTAGATGAACAGAGACTGATCATACAGCACCGGGTGATTCACTACCGCTATAATGAATTTTCCCTCAAATTTTTGGAATATGAGGAAATGACCTGCGTAGTCTCTCCCAGCATACACGCGGTCTGATTGGCTAGCGCTTGTACCGGCAGATTTGCATAAACGGGATTTCATTGGCCGACGCTTCTGCCGAGGCGCCAAAAGTTGAACATTGCTCAACTTTTGAAGCGAGCAACGCCAGCAACGCTCCACGTCGCTTCCCAAAATACAGTTCTACTAAAAGTGACGTCACCCCATTCAAAGTGAATGGGCAGAAGCATTTGGAAGCTTTAACGCATGCCACCGTGTGGACGGGCCGTCACAGTAGCTCTGCGCCAGAAACATCGTGAAAAAAATAAAATAAATAAATAACCATTTTGGAATATCACTCCTCCACTCCCATTAACATCCCTCAGCTAGCAGCTGCGCTATCTACTCACCCAGATTCCGTGTTTGTTGACTATCTCCTGTCAGGGCTCTCCCAAGGCTTCAGGGTAGGGGTCCTCCCATCTCCCACAGTGACTTTCGTAGCAAGAAACTTACAGTCAGCCGCTAAAGAACCCAACATAGTTTCCCAGCTCATCGACAAAGAACTTCTCAAAGGATATATAATCGGTCCTTTTAGCTCCTCCCCCTTCTCAGTGTTCCATTCAAATCCCATCGGAATAGCCACACGTAAATAAAAAGGCTGATTTTCGATCTGTCCGCTCCCCGCTCCGGCCCATTCTGCAGCGTCAATAGCATCATCCCTCCAGATCAGTTCTCCCTTCACCATGACTCAGTGGATAATGCAATAAAGATGATCAAGTTCACAGGGCACGAAGCTCGGCTATCCAAAGCGGACATTACCGATGCCTTCAAAATCATCCCCATTCATCCGTCTCAGTGGAATTTGTTCGGTATTAAGTGGGAGTCCAAACTCTATTTTCGCCGTTCGCCTGACCTTCGGGTGCAGAAGCAGCCCCTGCATCTTCAATTCCTTCTCGGAAGCGCTCTGCTGGATCCTGCTAAACATCGTCAGAATCCCCTCCGTCCTTCACCTACCGGACGACTTCCTCCCCATAGACCCGCCACAGGACAGCTCAGGGATCTCACTGGCCAAGCTTAAACACTGCTTCAGGAGTTAGGTGTCCCTCTCTCCAAAGAGAAAACGTTAGGTCCCGACACACGCTTAGAGTTCTTAGGCATCATCCTCGACTCCATAGACATGAAGGCGTCTCTCCCCTCCGTCAAATTGCAGCGCATCCGGGACATCACCAAGTCATACTGCGAGCAACAAGTTATCACAAAACAACAGTTGCTCTCCCTTCTCGGACACCTCAACTTCGCCATGCGCGTCATCCCCCAGGGGCGCTCGTTCATCTCCCGCCTCCTGGACGCAGCATCAGCGGTCGACAACCTCCATGACTGCGTTTTCTTAGACGAAGGCTGCCGCTCAGACCTACGTTTCTGGTCCCTCCTGCTCGCCCACTGGAACGGAGTTACTTTCTTTTACGATGACCTCATGCGTTCCTCTGACAAGATGAGGTTCTTCACGGATGCCGCCCCATCCGTGGGTTTTGGGGGTTTCTTCCAGGGAGAGTGGTTCGCAGGGTCATGGCCCCCGTCAATTTCTACCTCAAGCAAGTTCTCATTAAATCCGGCCTATCACCTATATCATACTCGGGACATTCCTTCAGGATAGGTGCAGCCACCTCTGCTGCTAATCAAGGTCTCTCTACCTCATCCCTACAACAACTAGGACGGTGGTCCTCCTCCGCCCTCACAACCTACATTCGCCCGGACATCAGCGCTGTACTGGCTTCCCAAAGATCTCTCAGACCCTAACTATGGTATCTATGCATATAACTGGTGGTGGTTCATAACACGTCTACACGTATGTATGTCTCATTATGGTACCGGATTTCAAACTGCATTCCCGTCCTAGTCCGCAGGCCCCGCCCACAGGGAACAATGTCTCGTCTCACGCTGCATCTACATGTAACGGGCTACATTCTCCTGCACGCAGGTATCTAAATCCCAGGCCCTTGTTCAAATGTATTTGTGTAAAATGTATACCCTGCGACGTCAGGTGTGGACTTGGGGTCCCCGTAGACTTCGGTCTCGTGGACTGCTGGTCACAGCAGACTTCGGTCTCGTGGACTGTGGGCCACCGTAGACTTCGGTCTCGTGGACTATGGGCCACCGTACACTTCGGTGTCGTGGACGTTGGGCCACCGTACACTTCGGTGTCTGTTAAAAAACAAGATCCCTGCTTCGGCAGGACGTTCGACCTTCGGGCGGCATAGTCGAGCCCTGCTAGCCAGGCAGGCGACCCTCAGGTCGTTTTCAGATAAGACCGGCACTGATTTCGGCAGTCAGAGTCTCAGCATGACCCGTAAGCTCCGGCAGTGATTCCGGCCTCCTGCCGCATACATATGTTAATCTATTATTTCATCCCCAGATCACCACAGTCACCCTATAAGGTAAGAAACTCAGTTCATCTCAGTATTTCATACTTCACTGGTTTTGGGGATTTCATCGGAGCGGTTCTTTCCCTCCTGAATGATTATCCTGAAAACCGGGGCCTAATCGCCAAACACCATTACATTCTCCTGTTGTATTATCATGGCAATCATTTCATTCATATGACGTGTAACAATAAATATGTATTCCTTACATCACGTCTCTCCGGTTTGGTATGAAATGCTCGTTGATACTATGGGAACTTGTAAATGTCTATAACTATATAAATGTATGATGTCCTTTATTGTTTCATGTGGAACCTAGATGCTGCAGGTCTCCCTTGAAAAAGAGATCTATGATCTCAATGGGACCAATCTGGTTAAATAAAGGTTTGAAATGAAATAAATTGAAGTCAATGGAGAGAGAACTTATCTTTCGATCCCGTTTTAATTGTGCCATGAATTACACATATGATGTTTGTCAATCTTAAAAAATAATGTCCATGTCAAAAAAGTCACAGTTTGTCCTAAAACTGTTGAAATATAAGACTATGAAAAATACGCAACTAGAAAGACTACAAATCCCAGTCGCATAAGTGATGTCACTATTGTCACAATTGTTTTCCTCCATCAATCAATCAATCAATGTTTATTTATATAGCCCAATATCACAAATGTTACATTTGTCTCAGTGGACTTCACAGTTTGTACAGAATATCAGTATGACAATACGACACCCTCTGTCCTTAGACCCTCACATCGTACAAGGAAAAACTTCCGGAGAAAACCCACAGTTTAAAGGGAAAAATGGGAGAAATCTCAGGGAGAGCAACAGAGGAGGGATCCCTCTACCAGGACGGACAGACGTGCAATAGATGCCGTGTGTAAATTGAAAAGATAATACATTTGCAACATAGGTAGTCCAAATGTTTGGAAATGCATGTGTGTATAATAGGAAGATGAATCCACGAGGATATCCATCCAGGACCTATGATCCAGGACCACAGCCACGACTCAAGATCCAGGGCTCGCGATCCAGGACACAGGACCGCAGGATCATCCATGACTCCGGATCCCGGCGTATATAGACACCAAAAAAGAAAGACATTTGGGGAAGCTGGGTTAATCGGAACATGAGAGTACACAGGTATAGACAGAGAGAAGGAAGAAGTAAGATGTCCCCCGACAAACTAAGCCTATATCAGCAAAACTAGGGGCTGAATCTAATCAGCCCTAACTATAAGTTTTATCAAAAAGGAAGGTCTTAAGCGCACTCTTAAAAACGGATAGGGTGTCTGCCGCCCGAACACAAACTGGAAGCTGATTCCACAAATGTGTGGAGCTTGATAAGAAAAGGCTCTGGCTCCCATTGTACTTTTAGAGACTCTAGGAACAACCAACAACCCTGCATTCTTGGAACGCAATGCCCTAGTAGGACAGTAGGGTATAATGAGTTATTTAAGGTAAGATGGCGCCTGTCCATTAAGGGCTTTGTAGGAGAGAAGAATAATTTTAAATTCTATCCTGTGTTCTATTGGGAGCCAGTGTAAGGCAGCCAGAACAGGAGTAATGTGGTCCCTTTTCCTAAATCAAATCAAGTTTTATTTATATAGCACATTTATAAACGATTTTGGGTCGAGCCAAAGTGCTGTACATATAATAAAAATAGCCTACAGTAGAGATACTTTACAGCAAATACAACAGCACATATTGTTCAGAATATCAGTATGAGAAAAATGACACCCTCTATCCTTAGACAATCACATCGTACAAGGAAAAACTTCCAGAGAAAACCAACAGTTTAAGGAAAAAAAAAACTAACTCTGGTTAGTACACGAGCTACAGCATTTTGAATCAGCTGAAGCGACTTGACTGACTTCTTGGTACACCCTGTTAATAAGGAGTTACAATAATCCAGCCTTGAAGTAACAAATGCATGGACTAGTTTCTCTGCATCGTTTTGAGACAAGATATGCCTGATTTTTGCAATGTTACGTAGATGGAAGTAGGCGGTCCTTGAAATTGATTTTATGTGGGCGTTAAAGGATAAATCCTGATCAAATACAACACCAAGATTCCTTACAGTCTCACTGGAGGCCAAATTAATGCCATCCATAGTTAGTATATCTTTAGATAATTTGTTTTCGTAGATTCTTCGGGCCAAGTACAATAACTTCAGTTTTGGTCGTGTTTAACATCAAAAAATGTAAGGTCATCCACGTTTTTAAATCCTTGAGGCAGTCTTGAATTTTATTTAGATGATTAATTTAATCAGGCTTGATTGATAAATATAGTTGAGTATCATCCGCATAACAATGAAAGTTTACAGAATGATTCCTTATAATATTGCCTAACGCAGGGGTGCCCAACCAGTCGATCGCGATCGAGGGGAGATTCCCAGTCGATCGCGAGATGTGTCTAAAAATAGAACAACAATATTCTGTTTTATCGTTAATGTCCTATAACATAATCTTCCTGTGCCAGAATAATGCACTTGAACGCATCAAAGCTTTGTGATTGGCCGGCGTGACCCCATGTGTCGGGGCGTGGCTGGTCGGCAGTGGTCACTATTTCGCTGACGTTGTCCGTGTCAACCTGGTGTCAACAGGAGTGACAGTCCGCACACACACAAGACCGCAATTATGGCAGAAGCAAAAAAGCCCAAAATATATAATTTTTAGGGCCGGGACTTTAACGCGTTAATTAAGATTAATTAATTACACAAAAATTAACGCGTTAAAAAAATTAACGCATTTTAATCGCACTTATTTTTGCACCGCGGAACGTTTCTCACTGGATGAGTTTCAGGCGTACCGATTATACTGGAGCACCAACTAACGTTCATGACTTCAGACAACAACAAACCACAGTGAACAACAGTGGGAAATGTTGTTTTAAAAAACGGACGGATGGAAGCGTCGATAAGAGCACGGTTGTGTGCAAATTATGCAAAAAGGAATTCGCATATCACCGCAGCACATCAAGCCTCAAGTATCACCTCAATGCAAAACATATAGCAGCTAGCGTGGAAGCTAGCGTGGACGTTAGCCTCTTTTATCGCATTCACACCAAAAAGAGCCGGTACTAAAATTAGTTCACCCCACGAAAGTCCCTGCTAGAGAGCAGGGACTTTCGTACGGCTCGCTTGTGAGAAGAGAGCTATATGTCTGATTGGCTGGGCGGATTGCAAACCACGCCCCGTAAAACTCCCAAAAAGTTTTGTGAAGCCGCCATTGTCGCCATATCCTTGCATTAGCATTATTAGCATTAGCCCAGCGCAGAAACGCAGAGAGACTAACTTATGGCAACACAAAATAAAACATGGGAGCGGTGGAGATGAGGAGGTGTCGGCGTTCTGGCGATTTACTCGGAAGGCTTCAGTAGAAGCTGCTGGGACTCCCAGCAGCTTCTACTGAAGCCAGTCCCCAACTCCGGGGACTTCCGGCCGGGGACTTTGGGCGGCAGTATACGCCGTGAAGTGGTTTGCGGCCTGCCAGTAAACCCAAAGCAGAAGAAGAAGAAGTGACGTCAGCGGCTTCATTTGCCTAATCCACCCCCAGGTTCAAAGAGTTCTCATGAACCTTTGTGGGAAAAGTACTGCGGTGTGAATGCGCCTAATGGTATACTAAAATCCATGTGAAAAAAATTGCTTCTCACTGTTCTCAGGTCAAATATTTATATGTGATTAAAAATGCGATTAATTTCGATTAATTAATTACAAAGCCTCTAATTAATTAGATTAATTTTTTTAATCGAGTCCCGGCCCTAATAATTTTCACTCCGAGTGGGAGGATGATTATTTTTGTATCTATTCCAATTCAAAGTCCATCTGTCTCGTCTGCAATGCGAGCGTGGCTTTATCGAAGAAGGGTCATTTAGGAGCGGCATTTCAAAACAGTGCACAAACGCTACGAGACGGAATTCCCTCCTAATTCTGCCCTACGCTCCAAAAGGGGAGGGATTCATTATAATTATTGTACAAAATGGTATAACAATGCAAACTTAAATTGATTATAGTCTATCATCAATTCAGGTTAAGAAACTAGTGTTGCTTGCATTCTATTTTAAAAGGCATTTATTTTTATACTCTACTAAAATACAACAAAAAAAGGGTTTGATTCTATTGATTTTGTCTTTTTTATTGCACTTTGGCAGCAGATTCCTGTGTAGCTTCAGATCTGAGTTGTCTTATTAGTAAGCCTAATTTATACTTTTGTAGCAACACTATTTTTATATAATGGCAAAGAAAGGGTTCAGAGTATTTTCTTGTTTTCCTGTGTCATATGTGGCAGCACTGTTCAATGTTTCTTGAAAACATTACCCACTGTAGTATGTGACGTGTGAATAAACTCCAACTCTGTATCAACAACACTGTTGTGTAACTTCAGTTAAATACTTGTATGTGTGTAGATTAGAAAGAGGTAAGATAAAGGATCTGCAGTAATTTATGAAGTATTCATCGTACAAAGGTCAGTTTTATACAAGTAGAAGTGTGTATTTACCTGGTATTAGGCTGGCTACGCCTCTCTATTTGGACTGGTAGATCTCGGCAGACTGGCAACTTTAAAAGTAGCTCTCGGTTCAAAAAAGGTTGGGCACCCCTGGCCTAACGGAAGCATACAGTATATAATGTGAACAAAATAGGTCCGAGCACTGAGCCCTGTGGCACTCCATGGCTAACTTTGGTTTGCGTGGAAGATTCATCGTTGACACATACAAACTGAGAGCGTTCAGATAGATAGAACCTAAACCAGCCTAAAGCATTTCCCTTTATGCCAACTAAGTGCTCTAGTCTTTGCAATAGGATATCATGGTCGATAGTATCAAATGCAGCACTGAGATCGAGCAAAACAAGAATAGAGACAAGTCCCTTGTCTGAGGCTATTAGAATGTCATTTGTGACTTTAACCAGAGCTGTCTCTGTGCTATGATGTGTTCTAAAGCCAGACTGAAAATCTTCAAATAAATCATTGTTTTTTAAGTAATCACACAGCTGTTTTGCGACTGCTTTCTAAATAATTTTTGAGAGGAACGGAAGATTGGAAATAGGTCTATAGTTGGCTAAAACCTCTGGATCGAGGTTGTGCTCTTTAAGAAGCGGTTTTATCACTGCTACTTTGAATGATTGTGGAACATAGCCTGATAATAGACATATTCATAATATTTAATAAAGAAGTGCTAATTAATGGAAAAACTTCCTTCAACAGTTTAGTTGGAATTGGGTCTAACATGCACGTTGATGGTTTAGAAAGAGAGAATCATTGAATTTAATTGTTCAAGGTTTATGGCTGAAAAGCATTCTATTTTACTATCTAGTGTAATATTAGAACTTACGTTTCCGGGAGCTGTTGATAACACTATACTGGTCAAAGGCAAGAGGTCATTAATTTTGTTTCTAATTGTAACAATTTTATCGTTTAAAAAGCACATAAAATCATTACTACTGAGTGCTATGGGAATAGAAGGCTCAATCGAGCTATGGCTCTCTGTCAGCCTGGTGCTGAAAAGAAATCTTGCATTATTCTTATTCTCATCTATTAATGAAGAGTAGTAGGCTGCTCTCGCTTTACGCAGTGCTTTCTTATATTCATTGAGAGTAATATGCCAAATTAAACGAGATTCTTCAAGTTTAGCGGAACGCCATATCCTTTCAAGTTGTCTCGACTTTTGCTTTATTTTGCGGGTTTCGGCATTATGCCATGGAGCTAGTCTATGTTGTTTTATTTTCTTCTTTTTCAAAGGAGCAACAGAGTCTAATTTTATTCGCAGCGCATCCGTAGCACTATCAACAACATGATCAATTCGGGGTGGTGTACATTTTGTATAAGTTTCCTCCCTTACATGCAGACATGCTATCGAGTTAAGTATTGGTGGAATCTCTTCCTTAAATTTGGCTATAGCACTAATAGATAGGTTTCTGCTGCGGGAGCTTTTGACTAATGCTTTGTAGTCTAGTAACAGTACTTCAAAAGTTACTAAGAAATGGTCGGATAAAGCAGGATTATGCGGTTCGACTAATAGTTGCTCAATTTCAATACCATAAGTCAGAACAAGGTCGAGAGTGTGATTATAGCAGTGGGTTGGTTTATTTACACTCTGACAGAAACCAACAGAATCTAATATAGAGTTAAATGCAACAGTAAGGCTATTTTTATCAACGTCAATATGAATATTAAAGTCACCTACGATAATTACTTTATCTGTTTTAAGTACCAAAGTTGATAAAAACTCAGAGAATTCTGATAAGAATTCTGAATAAGGACCTGGTGCACGGTACACTGTAACAAATAAGATTGGCTGCAAAGTTTTCCAGGTCGGATGCGTAAGACTAAAAATGAAGCTTTCAAAGGAGGTATAATTTAATTTTGGTTTAGTATTGATAAGTAAACTTGAGTCAAAGATTGCTGCAACTCCACCTCCTCGGCCCGTGCCTCGGGCAATATGAGTATTGATATGGCTGGGTGGAGTGGCCTCATTCATGCTGACATATTCTTCATGTCTCAACCAGTTTCAGTGAGACAGCATATATCAATATTATAATCTGATATTAAATAATTTACCAATATTGCTTTAGATGCTAGAGATCTTATGTTTAAGAGACCACATTTAATCTTCCTGTTTTGTTGCACTGTAGTAGTTGTTACATTTACTTTTATTAGGTTATTATTGTAACGTTCACAAGGTGAGTCGGAAACAGGCTGTAGCTAGTAGCTAGCACGTTAGTTAGCATTACAGCCTTGTCATTTTTATTAGCGTTAATATGAAGTAACATTAAGTAACCCAAAATGTTAAACAGTAAGAGTAGTAGTCATATTTCGTGAACCCTTTGAAGAGTACTGTCACCGGTGTGATCATTCTATAATACACAATTTAAGCCCGGGGGAGAAATGCTAACGCTAGCATCGGCGATCGCCGATCTTTTCTACTTCATGCTATCTGCACAAATGGTTGACATTAAACATTAAAAAGACCAGGCAATTCAGAGAGAATCAAAGGAAGGCAGGCAGGCAGCTTTGCATGACATTCTTCTGGACGTGTTTCATTGTGGTGATAGTGAGGGTAGTCAATCGTTTTGTTGACAAGACAGTGTAGTGATGGCCATATTGGTGACGTGTGTTGTTCTGCAAGACCAGAGATGTAGTTAATTGAGCGTTTCACACAAACAAATGTGTTACTTCACAGTTTTACGACACATTTTTTTTGTTTTGACTTGCAAAATTATTGTAGCGTTCACAAGGTGAGTCGGAAACAGGCTTCTCGTTATTAGGCTTTAATACTTCTTGTTTGACAACAGATGATCACGGGTACATGTACACTTGTGGGTTCAACCTCACACTAACTTAACTCCTACCCCTACACATATATTTATAGCAGTGTCTACGTCACAACTCCCCGCCCTCCCCCGTCCGCTCCCCCAACCACAGGCCCGCACCTCAACCAGCATCACTGTGCAGCTCTATGATTGGCAGAGAGACGGGGGATGCCTGAGTGACACCCTGGACATCCTATGCAGGGTCGCTACATTATCTTTTAAATTGACAAACATCATATGTGTAATTTGTGGCACAATTCAAACGGGATCGAACGATAATCTTTCTCTCTCCATTGACTTCAATACATAATTTTTCCGAAATAAGGTCCCATGGAGGTCCACCGGAAGGGGAGGGACTTCGCACCGGAGGTAACAAAGTAAGCAGAATTTGAACTTCTCTTCAAAACAGAAAGGTAACTCATGTAGTAGATTAAAACATGATAGTTTTTCTCCCTTAAATGTATTAGAGTCAATATTAAGTAAATCGAGAAACAAATGGAAATTCTCAAGGGGAACATTTAAAGGTCCCCTATTACACTATTTTTCAACAATATATTATAGGTCTCAGATATAAACAAAACATGTCTCTAAAGTGTTTGGCACTAAATACCAAACAGATCATGCGTTGTAGCTGTTAACCCCCAATATTCTACAACTACAATATTCACGAAACTGTTTAAGGGCTTCTTAACATTTAACAACCTATTAATGTGTCATACCCACTTAACCGGAAGAAACTCAGATAACTGATGATATGACATTTTTTTAGCTAAACAAAACACAAGGGTAATACCAAGCCTCTGAATTAGCCATGAGCGAAAAAATGCTAGCACAGAACTCACGGTAGAAATACTTTATTACTTATCGGATCTGCAAAAACAAGCTATCAGATTAAAGCTGAGATTCCACAGATTTTAGAGGTATAAGTATCATCACTGTGCGACCAAAAACTGTGGCAGCGAAGGCAAACCCAGACAACACACAACGTAGCTTTACTGAGCCAAAACTGCAAATATGTCTTACATTTGCTGTTTTTCTGATCAAAAGTTGTGTTCAATGGCATTACAACGATAACAACGCTGCTGAAGCTTAATCCAATGTGTCTGTGTAACTTTGAAAGGATTACTGATAATCCATCCTTCCATTTTTGTCCAAAACCCTAAAAAACGGAGATTTCGGCATATTCCCAAACCGCCCCCTACACCCTACCCCTCCGTTTGCACGTTCACGCGGAGGGTCCGCCATATTGAGGGCTGTTCCAAACCAACAAGTGTGGAGCGGTGTGGAGGGGGAGTGGGCTATCAAGCCTTCAAACAACGAGTCTGCAGCGGTGCTGACTTGAGACCGGTCTCTACCTGACCGGTCTCAACGCTGTGTGTGTCCGTCAGGTGTTTACAAGTAGTTTACAAGTAGTTCCAGCAAACATCCACTGATAAACTGCGATGTTAACAATCTCATGATAACCTCATATGTTTTAACTTAGGATCGTACCTGTGTTTATTCTAGAAAAAGGTAAATGTGTGCATTTTATTATAAAGTTGTGTATATTTACAGACTGTTGCAAAAACTAAGAAGCTTATAAACATCCGGTTTAAAACAAAAAGAGCTTTACAAAAAAGTAACACAATGAAAGATGTTTGGAGTTTTATTTGAGTTATTAATTTACATTTTTTGTCTAAGAGATGCTGATTTGAAACCGTTGTTACATACAATTACGGCATTTCCTGTTTCTGCCGGAGAGAGGGGAGGCCGTCCCAAAGCTTGCTGCTGTATTTACTCCCTCCATCTGACAGAAGGGACCCTCGTTGAGCTGCGAGTGTGGCTACAGATGGAGTTCACTCCGTCACGGAGGGGTAGGGTCGAGGGAGTGGTTTGGGATTGGGCCTTCATATGCATCCTTGTGAGAGCTACAACCCAGCTTCCGGTTTTGGGCGTGCTGGCATGCATTCACCAATGGTAATGTTTAGATGGATTTTAGGAACTTCCCCTCAATTCTATTGGCTCTAACGGTTCAAAAGAGGTGTCAATCATCAATATCGACCGAGGTGGGCCAGAGATATGGCAAATCCACCCAAATGACCCCAGAAGTGGTTTTATTTTTGCTAAACCACTCTAAAATGGTCAAATGTCACTTGTTTTGTATCAATCTTGATACAGTACTTATTATATGTTATAGTTTGGATTCCTAAAGCTTTTAGTCTACTATCCCATCATTCAAGGGTGGTTTTCAGTAATGTTTTTTTTTTGGACGGACACTATAATTTACATTTTTTTACTATGTTCAATCTCCATTTACTTTAAAATAAAAAAATGCTATATTGATTCTGACTTTTCTACATCCAACTCACAGGTTTATCATTGCTTTGAGAAAAAAAGATTATTAATTTATTTACCCCATTTAGAAGAGAAGATATAATAATTTGTTCTGGGAATGTCATTTTCGAGCATGAGACCTGAAAAACAGGCTTGGGGCTTAACAGGATAAACCCCTCTGTTTCAGCCTTGTTCCTAAACAAGCTATTCTGTATCTGTAGATCAAAATGCAAATGAGCTGCTGCTGGCCACGCCCCTCTGTGAGATGTAAAAAAAAAACACAATGGTGCTCTGGGAGGAGATTCAGGTGAGAAGGGTCCAGGAAAGTAAAGACAAAAAAGGCAAAGCACTGGATACCTCAGACTGGACTTACAGTGATATCTGCACTACTCATCAACTCAAAAACACCAGATTATCCTTGTTAATTGCACAACATTGATTGGTTTAAATTGTGTACAATGCTTTTGTATTTTTCCCCTTCGATTCGGAGAAACAAATATTTTTTCGGAGTTTAGGATGGCAGAAGACACTACACTACCCAGAATCCTCAACTATGGTTTGGGACTACACCATGTGCTTTGCTTGACAAACCCCGTGATTAGTCCTCAAGCTCTGTGATTGGATGTTGGAGTGGCAGTGCGCGCAATCCGCAGGCCGACACGGCTCAGGCTAGCGCCTTCTTCAGCCGCACTCAGCCACCGGCTTACAGTGGTGGTCTGCAGAGGTCCCAGCGGCCCACTCAACCGCCTCCCAATGACTTTCATGCCCCCGATCGCCAGCCTTCTAGGCAGCCTCGTGCCTCAGAGCCTTACCGGCGCCCCCCAAGGGTTCCGGAGGCCGGGGGGCTAGGCCCTGAAGTCCCGGGGCCGTTCGTCGGCTGCTTTTCCCAGCACCAGCTCAGCTACTGGGCTGCCTGTACTCCCGACCCTTGGGTGGTTTCCACCCTAACCCAGGGTTACTAATTGCAGTTCCGACGCCGGCCCCTAGCCTTCGGCCAGGTCAAAATGACAGTTCTCAAGAGTTGTCCGTCCTCTTGGCCAAGGGCGCAATCGAGCCAGTAGACCCTCTGCTTCAGTCCGGGGGGTTCTACTCTGCGTACTTTCTTGTGAGCAAGAAAGTCGGCGGATTCTGTCCAGTCTTGGACCTCAGAGGAATCAACAGATTCCTGAAGGTGCAGCCCTTCCATATGCTAACCACAGCAGACACCCTTCGTGTTGTCACACAGGGGGAGTTGTTCGCAACCGTGGACTTGAGGGACACCTACTTCCACGTGGCAATTGCATCCCACCACCGGAAATTCTTGAGGTTTGCCATTCAGGGCCGACACTATCAGTTCCGGGTGCTTCCCTTTGGTCTCTCCCTCTCTCCAAGGGTGTTCACCAGGGTTGTGGCGGCAGCTCTCGCACCCCTGCAGGCGCAGGGTGTAAAGGTCCTGCCGTATCTAGACGACTGGCTGGTCTGCGTGCCGTCCTGTGGCCCAGGATACGGCGCACCTCTTATCTCACCTAGTCAGGTTGGGCCTAACAGTAAACACCAGGAAGAGTTGCCTGGACACCTCCCAACAGGTTGGGCAAGAGGGTGCCTTACATTCAGTTCCTCCGGCTCTTGGGCAGACTGGCGGCTGCCTCATGCAGATGTGGCTGAACAGCCTTCACTTGGACGCCAAGTGGCACAGGCACAGGAGAGTCAGGGTGTCTCAGCGGTGCCTCCACTCTCTGTCCTGGAGGGACAGGGCCTATCATCTGATGGGCGTGCCCATGAGCGCCATCCCATCCCGCCGGGAGACTGTCACTGTGGATGCATGTCTCTCAGGGTGGGGTGCGGTGTGGCAGGGCAGGGCAGGACTGCTCAGGATCAGTGGTCTGCCCAGGAAGATGAACGCAATATCAACGTGCTAGAGCTTCGGGCTGTGCTGCTTGCACTCATGCACTTTTTACCCCAACTGGCGGGCATGCATGTGCTCGTTCGGACAACATGTCCGCTGTGGCCCAAATCAACCACCAGGGGGGCACCAGGTCCGCACAGCTGCTCCGAGTTTCACAGAGCCTCTTGTCTTGGGCGTTCCCCCGACTGGCCAGTCTGCGGGCAGTCTTTCTACCAGGAGACCAGAATCAGGTCGCAGATTTCCTCTCGGCACAAGCCTCCACCGGGGGAGTGGAGTCTTCATCCAGAGGTGGTGGAGACAATTTGGAGCCTTTTCGGCAGGGCCGAGGTGGACCTCTTTGCCTCGGAAGGGTCGAGGCAATGCCCCCTCTGGTTCTCCTGAGCAGAGGTGACCAGCCCGATGGGTCAGGACGCTCTGGCGCACGACTGGCCAGACAATCTCCTGTATGCCTTCCCGCCACTGCCTCTGATACTACGGACGCTTCAGAGGGTCCTTACTCAGGGGCAAAGGCTCCTTCTGGTCGCTCTCCGCTGGCCGGGGAGAGTTTGGTTCCCACTGCTGCGCAGTCTCTGCTGCAGCCCACCATGGCGTCTCCCCGACAGGAAGGACCTTCTGTCACAGCTCAGGGGTCAGATCAGGCATCCCGACCCTCGCCGCCTTCAGCTTTGGGCTTGGCCTCTGCGGGGCCCAACCCGCTGTTGAGCGTTTTCACGGCATCTGTCAGGGAAACTATCCTGATTGCCAAAGCACCATCCACTCGAGCGCAGTATGAGTGAAAATAGAAGCCATTCTAGAGTTCCTGCAGTCCCCTCTGGATAGTGGATCTTCTCACTCCACTTTGAAGGTTTATATGGCTGCTATCTCTGCCCTACATGTTGGAGTTGACGGCGACAAGGTGGGGTGCCACAGGTTGGTGTCCCTCTTCCTGCAGTGATGCAAATTAGTTGGTTTTCGGCGCCTCTCGCTTTTTTAACGCTGATTTGGGTGACTTGTGTAATTCGAACCAAAGAGTTTTCGTTTTGTGGGGGGGGGGGGGGGGGGTCCGACTCACGGACTGACGGACAACTTCTCACTTCAAAACATAGACTTTACTTAGGCGGGCCGCCCACGTATAACCTATTAACGGCCGACAAAGTATATTTTTGTATCCATCCGCGAGCATGACTAGTGGACAATGATCCCTCGCTCTACGCCTCCTGTACCTGTTCGCTCTGCTATCGCGTGAAGGGTCTGCTAACAAGCGACCAACAGAAGAGTCACATGTTGTTGCACATCAGTCATGCGCAAATGCGGCGCACTTCTGCGCTGTAACCCAGCTGCGAGGGTCCGGCCAACTAATGCCCCTTTGACACCAACGCGGTTGCAGGGCCGGTTCGGAGCTAGAGCCTGATAAGCACCGGTGGCGTCATGACGCAGCAGCAGCAGCACCAGTCGGTTGCGTAAAGCAGTAAAGCAGTTAGTAAAGCAGACGTAAAGGATTAGAAACACTTTCGCAAGCAAAGAAGAAGAAAAACTGAAGCCCTTAAAGTCAAAAGTGTATAATATCTACCTGTAAATAATAATAAAAACCCTTGATTTATAACTTAACATCTCTGTCTCCTCTTGATCTGAGTATATGATAAAGAATAGCCAGTTAATTGAAGCATTATACAGTTCTGTTTTATATGAGTGTTGAGAGCTGTATCCATACATCTCTTAATGTTGCCCTCAAAGTGCATCAGATTGATGCATTTAACTTCAATTAAATTAAAGAAAAAAATCTTCCCGGGGAGCATGCCCCCTAGAGGAGGTGAGGTCCCCCCACAAATAAACAGGTTCATATGGATAGGATACTAGATAAGTTTGCACACTCATTATCAGTGTTGGGACTAACGCGTTACAAAGTATCGCCATTAGTTACCTTTTTGCGGCAACTAATAGCGTTACTAGTTACATATTCCCATTAAGTAACGCCGTTATAGTTATTGTGATTTAAATGGGTGCGTTACTGCGTTACATTATGTGATGGAACTGAACCGAATCTCCCTGCGGATGTAATTTACAGGCGAATACAGTGATGTCCTCTCACAGTACCATGGAAAAGTGAAAATAACCAGAGGAGTGATGATTGGTTAACGCGGGGTAACATTTCACGGTAAGCCAATCAGAGACAGAGTTGGGCGGGTCTTGCCTTATGGGGAAAATACACACACACGAACACTTGCTAATGCTAACACACACACACACACACACACACACACACACACACGGCAACGCTCACCACCAGTACACACACAATGGCAGATGCAAGTATCAGCGAGAGCAGCAGCGCATTTGCAACTTGGAAATATAACCACTATTTTCAATTTGTGGGGATAAAGGACGCAAAAAACGGTAAAAATGTAAACTGTGTGCAGGACAGAAAGCATTGGCCACATCGAAAAACAGCAATGCCAATCTCCTGAAGCACCTAAGTAATGTACATGGGGCTATAAAACTAGTCGCCAAAGACCCCACCGTCTCAACCACCGGCAGTGACCCAGATGGAGCAACACCTCTGAACAGCCCTTTTGTGTTTTATTGTTCCACTATTTCATAATGATAATTGCTACAATGATGGGGAGTTGTCTTTTCTCTTACGGTGCCACAGAACAACACAAAAACGTGTATTTGTATTGTTATTATTTTAAAAGTAAAGTAACTTGTTACTTTTATAATTTAGTAACTAATAAAGTAACTAAAAGTAACTTGCCCAACACTGCTCATTATATATAATGATAATATATATGTTTAATTGCGGAGGACCCCCTGTTTTGTGTGACCCCCACTTCTTAAACCAAAGTCACACCCTTGATAATGTCTACCTGTAAATACACTGAACAAAAATATAAATGCAACACTTTTGTTTTTGCTCCCATTTTTCATGAGATGAACTCAAAGATCTAAAACATTTTCTATATACACAAAATAACCATTTCTCTCAAATATTGTTCACAAATCTGAAAAAATCTGTGATAGTGAGCACTTCTCCTTTGCCGAGATAATCCATCCCACCTCACAGGTGTGGCATATCAAGATGCTGATTAGACAGCATGATTATTGCACAGCTGTGCCTTAGGCTGGCCACAATAAAAGGCCACTCTGAAACGTGCAGTTTTGCTTTATTGGGGGGGGTCTGGGGGGGGTCTGAAAACCAGTCAGTATCTGGTGTGACCACCATTTGCCTCACGCAGTGCAACACATCTCCTTCACATAGAGTTGATCAGGTTGTTGATTGTGGCCTGTGGAATGTTGGTCCACTCCTCTTCAATGGCTGTGCGAAGTTGCTGGATATTGGCAGAAACTGGAACAAAATAAATCAAAAATCTAAATAAAGTGTTACCAATACGGTAACACTTTATTTTGATAGTCCATAGTTAACACTCTATAAGTCATCAGTTGACATTCAACAACACTGTTTCAACAGACAAGTAACATGCATTCAACTAACTGCCAGTAGAATATACATTAAGCATTAGTTGATGATCAACAGATAAGCAACTAAAGTTTAGTTGACTATTACATTAAGCATTAGTTGATGATCAACAGATAAGCAACTAAATTTAGTTGACTATTACATTAAGCATTAGTTGATGATCAACAGATAAGCAACTAAATTTAGTTGACTATTACATTAAGCATTAGTTGATGATCAACAGATAAGCAACTAAAGTTCAGTTGACTATTACATTAAGCATTAGTTGATGATCAACAGATAAGCAACTTTAGAGTTTAGTTGACTATTACATTAAGCATTAGTTGATGATCAACAGATAAGCAACTTTAGAGTTTAGTTGACTATCTGTTGATCGTCAACTAATCTAGAGTTGACTATTAGTATACTTTTAGTAGGTTCTCCACTAAGCGTTTGTAGGCATGTGTTAGGACTATCCAATTAAAGTGAAAAACAGTTGAGAACAGTAGAAAGTCTATAACCTATCAACAGAACACATACATTCATCCACTAATTATATGCAACAGACATGGGAATAAAGCGAAATGTTTTGCACAACTGATCACGAACACTGGATAACTGAAGTCAATACCAGGTTATAAAGCACAGTAGAACAAACACTATAGGCAGCATATCAGAGAAAGAAAGCTTTTTTATTTTAATAATATACTACAAGTAAAAACACTGAACAGTTGTGAACCACATTCAATCCTACTAAAGGACATCTAAACATAATTATTAACAGGTCGCCAAAACACTTCCCCAAAGTAGCTTCCCAAAATGAAAAAACTTCCCCCCCAACAATGCTCAACCCACATTCAGAATTACCTGACAGAAAAGGGGATGAGCTGTTTGTTGCTTTTCATGTCAGCAATCTTTTCTGCCAGTTCACCGACTATTTTCTTCTGACAGAGTTGGTGTTACGTTCCCACTTGGCTAGGGTACAAATGGGAAACGACACGACCAGATTGGATTTGGTATATTCGTTACCGGTGGTTTTATTGTTACTGAAACTAAGTAAAATTATGGTCACACAGATTGGCCCCACAACACGGGTCAATCTGTCACTATAACACAACACAAAGGGTCTCCAAAAGAGAGTTGCCCCGCTATACAAAGAAAAACAAATCTCACTACTAAAGTGGAAACAAACAATAAACAAAACGGGACTGTGGAAACACACAGCTGGTGCGGGTCTACAGGTGCTAATCACCTGGCTCTACGCAATATCCACTCACAGGAACGCTGGTCTACAGGTGCTAACCAACCTGGATCTAAGCAGTATACACACACACAAAATCCCTACGCTAACACAGAACCCGACGACACACTGCTACTCAGTGTGCTCGCCTAGAAGTTAACCCTACTACAGACACTGCTAATCAGTGGAGCTAATACAAAAGACACACGGCTAAATACTCTCAGAATTCACAGAAGGAAGGCTTATCACAAGGATAGGGTTGAGGCATCTGACACAAAATACAGAGCCTCTCGACTGTTGTCCGTGCTCAGCCTTTATACTCCTCACCCGGATGACGTGGCAGAAGCGAGCAGGGGTTGGGCGACGTCTGTCCAATCCCCGCGGATGTTGAGCGGTCCGGACGGCCAATGACAGCAGAGGAACTGCACAGCTCATGTACATACACAAACAGACTTAAGCTCACAAGGTAGCAGCGGCTGTAACACCCCCCCCCCCTTAAAAGACAAACCCCACAGGGTTTTTGTGAACCAACACATCACACACCATGACCACAGAACACATCACTCCAGTCTGGACAGAGCATCTGCGAACACGTTCTCTGAGCCTTTCTTGTGTCGGATTTGCAGGTTGTAGTCCTGAACGATCAGAGCCCACCGCATGAGACGCTGATTGTGGTTGTACATGCGGGACAAAAAGACAATGGGGTTATGATCGGTAAACACTGCAACCGGCAAAGAACTAGACCCGACATAAACCTCAAAGTGCTGGAGAGCTAACAACAAAGCAAGGGTCTCCTTTTCAATGGTAGAGTAGCGTACCTGGTGTTTGTTGAACTTACGGGAGAAATAGCAGACAGGATGATCAACTCCAGCCGCATCTTCCTGCAGTAAAACAGCACCGGCCGCCACTGCACTAGCATCCACCTCGAGTTTACAGGGCTTCGCAATATCGGGAGCAGCGAGCACAGGAGCGTGACTTAAAAGTGTCTTTACACACTCAAATGCATGCTGGCACTCAGGGGTCCAAACATAATCCACCTTGGGACTTATCAACCTAGTTAGGGGTTGGGCTACAGTGGAGAAGTTGCGGCAGAAACTGCGGTAGTAGCCTGCCATACCGAGGAAACGGCGGAGATCACTCCTGGTGCCGGGCACCGCACATTCAGCCACCGCAGTAACCTTAGCCTCCACTGGTCTAACTTGACCTTGCCCAACCTGCTTTCCTAAATAGGTGACCGTAGCTTTACCAAACTCACATTTGGCCAGATTCAAAGTAAGAGACGCCTGTGCGAGCCGGGTGAATACTTGCCCCAGAATCTTCATGTGCATCTCCCATGTGGGCGTGTACACAATGAGGTCATCCAAATACGCGTTACAATTGCTTATTCCGGAGAGGACAGTATTCACCAATCTTTGAAATGTAGCGGGAGCGTTTCACATACCAAACGCCATGACTGTATATTGCAGGAAACAGTCAGGCGTAGCGAAAGCGGAGATTTTTGAGGCACGGTCCGTTAAAGGTACCTGCCAGTAACCTTTAAGTAGGTCCAATTTACTGACATACTTATCGGAACCTAAATTATCAATGCAATCCTCCATTCTCGGCAATGGGTAGCAATCTGTTACCGTAACAGCGTTCACCTTACGGTAGTCCGTGATAAAGCGCGGAGAACCATCAGATTTCGCCTCTACAAGACACGGCGAACACCATGGGCTAGAGCTCTGTGTCGCCAGGCCATTTGCTACAAGATAGTCAGCCTCCTGTTTCATAAGTGCGCGTTTGGTGGGATTGGCGCGGTACGGATGTTGTTTGATTGGCCTCGCACCTTTACATCAATGTCATGTTTTATCACATTAGTTTGTGTGGGGACATCATGGAAAAGGCACGGGAAATCATCCACCAACTGGGTTACGTCATTCTGCTGGCTCTCCTGCAGATGACCTAACGTGGTCGGCAGTGTCTCTACCATCTCCGAGTTGCATAACCGAGCACCCGGCTGGTGATGTGAGCGCATCACCAACCCGTCGTCAGAGGAGCCGGAACTATCTACCACTATTAACGCCGAAGCAGCCACTCTTTGATTACATGAGCCGGCTGGCGTACTATCAGTGACGGTGCGTGCATGATATCGCTTCAACATGTTTACATGGCAGACACGCGTTTTTCGTCGTCTCTCGGGAGTACCAATCACGTAATCAGTGTCACTGAGGCAATCACGGATTTCATACGGCCCGAGGAATTTGGCTGAGAGCGCAGAGCCGGGGATAGGTAATAGTGCTAGGACCTTGTCACCTATTTCAAAGTGCCTAGGGACAGCGGCACGGTCATAATTTCGCTTCATAACCGCTTGTGAAGCGGAGAGCGACTCTCTAGCGAGTGAATTTGCTCGGTGCAAACGCTCACGGAACTGACTAACGTAATCTAGTACGTTCGTATCTGGAGGAGTGTCAGCCGAAAGAAACTCATCGTGTAGGATTTTAAGTGGTCCGCGGGGCGTATGGCCGAAAACGAGCTCCGCGGGACTGAATCCTAATGACTCCTGAACAGCTTCACGGGCTGCGAACAAAACGAAAGGAATTCCCTCATCCCAATTTTTTTCTGTCTCCATACAGTATTTTCACAGCATGCTTTTTTAAAGTCTGATGCCACCGTTCTAATGCCCCCTGCGACTCTGGATGATACGCACTGGATATCACATGTTTAACCTGCAGTGTTTGTAGGACCTGTTTGAACAATTTAGATTTAAAATGTGTCCCTTGGTCACTTTGGATTACTCGCGGAATTCCAAATGTAGAAAAGAACTTCGTCAAGGCCTTAACTACAGATGTTGAAGTAATGCTACGCAGCGGAATTGCTTCCGGAAAACGAGTCACCGTACACATTATCGTGAGTAAATACTGTTGACCTGTTTTCGTACGTGGTAAAGGACCAACACAGTCTATCAACACCCGGTCAAAGGGCTCACCTATAGCCGGTATGGGATGTAACGGAGCCTGCGGAATTTTTTTATTAGGCTTACCGACAACCTGGCACACATGACAGCAGCAGCAGAAGCTAGAAACATCTTTCTTTAAACCTGGCCAAAAGAAATGCTTCAGAATTATTTGATACGTTTTAGTCACGCCCAAGTGTCCCGACCATTGACTTTCATGCGCGACAGATAACACATGTTGACGGTATGGCACCGGCACGACTACTTGATGCACTACACTCCAGTCAGCTTCAGCAGTAGCAGTGAGGGACCATTGGCGCACTAATATCTCCTTATCCAACACATAAGCCACCTTCTCACCCCTTGCTTTGTCATTACTCACCACCTGCTCGAAACACTTCACAAGCGTCGGATCCGCCCTCTGCGCGGCGAGTAAACGCTCTCGGGTTACCGGGAGTGTGGAACAGTCAACAGCTGGGCTGGCAGGTTGCGCTGGCGCAGCGGTTCCAGCCGGGAACGCGGAGGATGCAGAAACCTCCACTGCTGGCTTTTCCTCCGGTATTTTGTCCTCTGTGAATATTTTCCCAAACATAGTATCATCTAGCGACACCTCCGAGTTACTCTTACGCGCTTGCGCGCGAGTGACAGCACAAATAGGGAAAATGTGGGCCTGGGTTACTTCAGGCACTACAAGCTGAGGAGAATCCAATATTTCTAATGCAGGGGTTACCTTACCCCCTGCGATGTCATTTCCCATTAGGAAAACTATACCCCTTATGGGTAATGCTGGGCACACAGCAACAGGGAAAAATCCAGTAATTAATTTACATTGTACATGTACATTATGTACGGGCCGGGGCACATAACCCATTTCAATGCCACATAAAGTCGATCCATACCCACACGCTGATTGTTCGGAAAATGGTAGAGCCGAGGCAACAATCACTGACTGTGAGCCTCCCGTGTCTCGTAGTATGCGGACGGGTCTCTGATCGTCTGACTCACCTGTTAGTGAAATCAATCCCTCGAACACAAAAGGCTTAAAACAGGGATCTATTTCCTCCTCATTGTCAGGTGTGGAAATACTGAGTGAGTTAGTGTTAATTAAGCCGATGCCTTTCGGCCTGGTCACGTTTGGTGGCTGCTCCTTCCGCTTCAGAATTAGGCAATTATTAATGAGATGCCCAGGCTGATGACAATAGTGACATTCTCTCTCCTCTTTGTTCCTCGTAAACACTCTCGCTGGCTGACCAACAGGTGCACCCGGCATGCGGCGAGAGTTCTCAGCAATAGCCGGAGAAAACACCGTTTTATGCATCAGCACATATTCGTCTGCCAGTACAGCAGCTGCGGAGAGAGATTGCACTTTCTGATCATTTATATGCCCCACAATACGGTCAGGTAATCCCCTCTTAAAGTCCTCCATCAGGATTCATTCTTTAAAGGCAGAATACTCTGCAGCGTCACATGAATCAATCCATTTATGGAGCAACATCCCCTTCTCCCTGGCATACTCGACATGTGTTTGATTAGCCCCCTTTCTGTGATTCCTGAACTTCTGCCGATAAGCCTCGGGAACTAACTCGTACACCCTAAGTATGGCACGCTTTACCAGGTCATAACTTAGGCTGTCCTCCAGTGAAAGAGCAGCAACCGCCTCCTGAGCTCTCCCGTGAAGTTTACACTGCACTAACAGAGCCCAGGCGTCAGCCGGCCACTGTAATGCCGCTGCCATGCGTTCAAACGCACCAAAATACGCATCCACTTCAGCCTCACGGAAAACCGGCACCAACGCAACATGTTTCCCTACATTGAAGGCAGGTGGATGAGAAGGAAGTGAAAAGCTTTCTCGAAGATTGCCAACAACACCGGATGCGCGCAGTTCGGAGTCTAGCTCCATCTGCCGTATCCGGATCCGGACTTCTTTATCTGCCTCGATTTTCCTTATGTCCAACTGAAACTGCCTGTCTTGCTCCCTGTCCTTAGCCTCTAGCTGAAGCCGGGCGAGACGGATTTTCAGTTTATTCCCTACCCGGGAATCTGTACTGCCCACAGAAGAGGGTGGACCTCTGCGAGGCGGCGTGAGCGGTGCCTCACACGACTCGCCCCCCTCGCTGTCACCACTCTTTTCTTCCGTAGCGATAAACTCCGCCGCCTGCCCCTGACTTAACGGGTCTTCAACTAAACCTTTGGACACTGGGAGCTCAGCAGATACAGCCAGTACTAATAAGCCCTTTCTCACCATCTCATCCACTACCAATGCCCTCAACTCTTTCTTTACCATTTGCTGATTCACCACCAGACTGAAGTGCCGCGCTATCTCTATTAACTCATCTTTTTTACATCGGTCCAGCTGCTCGTAACACGGCCAGACTAAGAACGCCTCTATGTCAAACGACGCCATACCTGGGTGTACCGCCAACACGTTTACAAAGTTTACTGCCACAATAAACCCACCTATAACCCCAGGAATTGCTTTAAATGTATCCCGGACGAGCCCCCACGTTTTACGTTCCCACTTGGCTAGGGTACAAACGGGAAACGACACGACCAGATTGTATTCGTTACCGGTGGTTTTATTGTTACTGAAACTAAGTAAAATGATGGTCACACAGATTGGCCCCACAACACGGGTCAATCTGTCACTATAACACAACACAAAGGGTCTCCAAAAGAGAGTTGCCCCGCTATACAAAGAAAAACAAATCTCACTACTAAAGTGGAAACAAACAATAAACAAAACGGGACTGTGGAAACACACAGCTGGTGCGGGTCTACAGGTGCTAATCACCTGGCTCTACGCAATATCCACTCACAGGAACGCTGGTCTACAGGTGCTAACCAACCTGGATCTAAGCAGTATACACACACACAAAATCCCTACGCTAACACAGAACCCGACGACACACTGCTACTCAGTGTGCTCGCCTAGAACCCTACTACAGACACTGCTAATCAGTGGAGCTAATACAAAAGACACACGGCTAAATACTCTCAGAATTCACAGAAGGAAGGCTTATCACAAGGATAGGGTTGAGGCATCTGACACAAAATACAGAGCCTCTCGACTGTTGTCCGTGCTCAGCCTTTATACTCCTCCCCCGGATGACGTGGCAGAAGCGAGCAGGGGTTGGGCGACGTCTGTCCAATCCCCGCGGATGTTGAGCGGTCCGGACGGCCAATGACAGCAGAGGAACTGCACAGCTCATGTACATACACAAACAGACTTAAGCTCACAAGGTAGCAGCGGCTGTAACAGTTGGGCTAATTTTAAAAGTGTGGTTTTACCCTTAAACTGGTCTAGGACACTTTTGTCCACCAGGAATACTTCAGCAATTACTGCAGTGTCTTTCACAGCATTCCTGGAAACATGAGCTTTCTTAAAAGCTTTGGTCATCTTGAAGCCTCTCTGCACCAGTTTAAGGACACGCCGATATCTTCTCACCACATCTGGAATGGAAGACACTGAAAAATAAAGAATACATTAATGTCAATAAATGTTATTGCCCCCCAATAATTGTTGTGGTGTGTATTGTGTGCAGTGTCTTTGTTGCAGGATGAGCCAGTGTTTCTCACATATTTTCTCTTGAAAAGGGACTACAACTTGGATGAATGTGTGTGACTTCCCATTTGTTTTAGAACATGTGTTGTATTTTATAGTAGGTACTAGGTAGTGTGCAAATCTAGTTAGATAATTTGCTATTTATTGATAAAAAACATATTGGTGGTAAAAACTGGTGAGAACATTATTTATATTTCATTATTCATTACAGGTTCAGCTCAAACAGCCATAGTAGATGAGCATTAGAGGTGTGGACATTTCTCCATTTATAAGATGCATCGCGATGCAGTGACGGAACATAATCGGGAGTTTGGTTTCATATCAGCTTAGTGAGTCTTACTGCGTTCTGTCATTTTCTGTCACGCTATTTTCTCTCCTCTCCTCTGATCTCCGTTTCAACGAGGGCAGAGCTTTACACTTTGAATGCCGCCTCTCACCTCCGCACACACGGGGTGTCTGTGTGTGTGGAGGTGAGAGGCGGCATTCAAACGATCTGCAGTCCACTAACTTGTTGCTCTCACTACCAATAACAGCTGCTCTGTTATGCCAAATTCACATCAGGCAGCTGCGAAGTGCAGATCGCCACAATGATAACATTTTTCTGAGGCGTGTTCATGTGTTTCAGGCGACAATAAATTCTTTATAACATAGGTCAACATGTCAGGACTCTGTTTACTGATTGGCTGCGGGTACTCTCTGGCTGCGCTTCGCCACTAAAAGTTTAAATATCCCCAACTTTTTGTTTGGTTGCACTTCCTCGCAGAATCAAACGTCCGCTGTGCGCTCATAGATATCGCATAGTAGAAGAACTATGAGTAAGGGAAGGTCCGTAGCTGCTAGGCAGTGTAAATGCCATCGGCTTTGTGCTGCATTCACATGATGTCGGAATAATCTGAAAAGTTATCTCCCTGCCCATTCAGTCAACCTAGGGAAACACTGAGCTGCTATGTGAAAACCTTATTTTTGTAGATTACAACACACTTGTAATGCACTGCAGAATTATTTAAGTTTTGTTTTTATTAAGTTTATGTGAGGTGGCTCACACAGATACTGGTATTGAAAAGAAGCTTTTATATTAAAGTCTGTACAGTCAGATCTTTGAAAGCACTTTCTAAATATAAAAGGGAGTTCAGATTTATCTGACTGCTTGTATTAATTGATAACATGTTTTGCTATGTGCAGTAATATAGAAAATTGAGGATGCAATACATTGAGATGCATCGAGGATCGTTGGGAATTTGAATCGTTGACAGGTGAATCGTATTCAAATCGAATCGTGAGGCCAGTGAAGATTCGCACCTCTAGTAAGCATGTGGTGTGTCTCTATTTCAGTTAATTCAACCTACACCCCAACCACTCCGGCAAGATGAAGAGTACATTGGTGATAAGAGTGATGATGATTGGTCAATGGGATTGTATGCCCCAACCCAAACCCAGTATAAAGCACTAAGCTCACAATAATAACCTAATTACCTAATACCTAAATACATTCAGCAGGTGTCTTAGTTTATTATACCTCGCTCTCCTTTTCCTTTTGACGTCTTCGCCTTTTTGTTTTCCTTCTTCCCTTTTTTGCTTCTCTTCTTGCCATTCTTCTTCTGCTTCTTTTTCTTCTTTCCCTCATCAGAAGAGTCAGAGGTAAAGCTTGAGTCAGAGCTTGAGTCAGTGCTGGAATCGTTGCTGGAATCCGTGCTGGAGTCCAACCTCATGGCCTGCGGCTCCTTATCTCCAGTGGCCATTACTTCCAAGTTCCCATCTGTTGATGAATGATAAATGACAAACAAAAATAAACTTTAAGTTGAGTCCCCACAAAGGATTTGCCTAAAGCCCAGAGGAGTCTGCTTTTATCACAATATACAACATTACAGAATTACATTGGTGTGAGCTTGAGCAACTGATAACCTAAGGTGGTTTGAGGTTGTACATGAACTGAATTGCATACTAATTGATGCGGTGGAGGTTAGATTGGGTATGAAGAAACATTGCAGATGTACACAAAACTTTAGATGGGATGTCTTATAAATATAAAAAGGAGTTGTGTATGAGAAAATGCATTAGTCTGCTACTTTCAAACTGCATTGTGTAGAATGTTTCTATCACTATTAGTGTATTTCCATGAATTCCAATCAATTAGTGCTCATGTGGTCTAAGCCAATTCATCTTTAAATGGAGAGCCAATATGCTATGACAAGGCAGCAGTCAACAGCCTATACACAAGTGAAGTTAATTAAATTCCTAAAGGAATTCCTTAAAAATGACAACAATAGCTGAAATATTGTAAATATTATAGCCCAAATAAGAGACATGAATTCCCTGGGCATTTTTATTTTCTCTGTTAAATTGTTTTTAATATTTTTGTTGAACATTTCAAGAGTTTGATTTATAACGCAAAATAGATTTGCAGTACTCTGCCTGAATATCAAGAACAAACTACAAACCCCTTTGAATAACACTGAGCAGAGACCTATAAATGTAGAAAGTACATGTCCAGGGACTACGGATGAAAAATATTCTCTTGGCTAACTCTGGCATATTTACAGTAATGTTTATCAATTTGCACTGTCCCTGATAAATAAATGAATAAATAAAAAAATAGATGGCTTGGCAGCCATTTTTGTTTGCAATTCAAGAGATGCACATAAAGCAGCAGCCAATAGGAGGCTATACAGTTTTAAATGCAATTGATAGTAGCCCAAATAGGTAAAAGCAAAGGGGCGATGATATGCTGTCAAGATACTGTCATAAAAACAAACCCATGTGCAGTGGTAGCACTTTGATGAAGTGCTCCCAAGCGCCCTGCCAGCAGTTTTCTTTCAGTGAAAAACGCTATATGGACACACGCCATTAGTGACCCTACACATTGTCCAGCTAAATATCTACATGCACTAAATGTAAAAATATAAGGCCAAATCAAAAATAGTTACTTGAGAAAAAATAATATTGAAAGGCTGGCAATAATATTCAATAATAGCTGAAATACTGTTGTGGTATACTGCGCCATAATTATTTTTGAAGCCACACAGGTTCTGGAGAGCCCAAATGTAAAACTTTGCTCCACCTGTACAAACCTTGCTCTTGTATAGAGTTATTGTCCTCAAGCTGCTGCTTGAGTATGCCATTTTCCTCCTCTAGCTCATCCACCGAGACTGGAGCATCTCAGCCTTCTTTCTCCATGCAATATGTTGCTTGACAGGCATACTAATTTCCACGTTACCAGCTGCAAAATAGGACATGAAAAATTAGGAATACATGTCAGAAGGCTAAGGCAATGATTTGGTATGAAAAACGTTTCACATGTTAGAGTACTTCTGTTCTGGAACTGCTCAGAAACCCCCTTATTGTCAATATACCTAGGAAAGCTACACATTCTCTAAATGTCTCTAGCTTGTGGTTGAACAGTTTCATGAGGCTGTGATTATCCTAGATGTCACAACATCTCATTTTATACATTGATGTCAAGTTTCAAAACATGGTCTCACTATGAAATGACTACTATGGGGACTAACATCATCACACATTAATACAATTGAGCTCATTGGATCCACAAGAGTCTCCGCTTTACAGTCTAACCCAATTAATGCAATTCCAAGACTGTATAGGGCCCCCAATATGCAGAAATATTGAAATACACCATTATGAAAAGGCGTAATTAACACATTATACTGCATGTAAAAAACGGTTTTTGCCGATGTCTGTTTTTGCACAAAACTGCATGTGATTATCATAAAGTGGGTAGGCCTATGTCTGTAAAGGGGAGACTCGTGGGTACCCATAGAACCCATTTTCATACAGGTATCTTGAAGTTAGAGGTCAAGGAAACCCCTGTGGAAATTGCCATGTCAGTTTTTCCCTCCAAAATGTAGAATGTTTTTTAGCCCCATTGCTGACAAGCTAGCATCACGTGGTTGGTACCATTGTATGCCATTAGGTCATCTACTTTCATATGATATCATCATTACCAGCTTCAAAACCGAGCCCGGTACAGCCGCTTAAAGACAGTAAAGTCAGCCGCGATCCTGCGGGTCTCATTAAGGAGAAGATTCAAACTAAGCATGTTAGCTAGCATTCTGTTTGAGCTACCAAGGAACCTTCTATATGAACCGCTAGCCCTGCTGCTCCAGTAAGGATAACTTTAGTTGTTATATTAGCTTTTTCCTAAGACCGTGTCTATGGCTATAAGTCGTTAGCTTTGCTGGTAGGAAAGGTTAACAATGTTAACCTTACCGATATGCATGTTAACTTAACAGGCATATCGGTTATTTAACATAGCTAATAAAGTTAGTGGTAATTTGTCAGGATAGTTCACATATCTAGAGTGTGAAGTTAGCACACTAACGTCAACTACTTTGACATTTATAAACCCAACTTACCACTTTCTTGTATGGTATCGCCTCCTTCTACTGCCTCATTAATCTCTCTCCGTGACTTTGCGCGGGTACAATGCACGGGACCAACGGCACTGCTCCCGTTGTCAGATGAGGGGCGGGTTACTGAATGCACCTGAGCAAAAATGCCATGTCGATGCTGAAAATAAAAGTGAGATAGCAATATTGGTTCACATGCAAGTAATAAGGAATGCTTTCTAAAAAAAAGACAATGTTACCTAAGGAAGTTGACACTTACCATCTCAACGACCAAAACATCTGAAATCCAAGGGCGCACTTGCGCAGTAGACCAATCAGGCAGTAGAAGTATGGCGCTGGTAGAAGTGCTTGGTGAATATCATTTAGTCACGTGTCAACTCTGCCAACACCATAGACCAGTGGTTCTTAAACTTTTTTCAATAATGTACCCCGTTTGAAACAAAAATTCAGCCAAGTACCCCCTGATCAGCGCAAACACGGTATGTAAGGAAAATGTCTGTCTTATGGACAGAGCTAACATGGGACTTGTCCTTCAAATGTACTGATGTCCGCACAATGGAAACGTGATGTCAACTACCAATGCAAATTCCCTGCCACCGGCTGGACAAATTTGACCAACTATGCCTACACACATGCAACACTTGGGGGTTCTCTATGCATGTGTCTGAGGGTAAAATAATCATCATTCTGTACATAGATATGTTTGTCAATATCATGGACATCACAAAGCTGACACCCTGCTGACACAGCAGTGACTCTGCTGTACATTTCATGAGAAATGGACATATTCCTGTACATTTCATGAGTCAAATGTGGATGAAATGGACAGGTTTCAAGCTTCTTTCCTGGGTTACATAGTGCTGTGAAGCAGCCTGTCCTCTGGGTGGTGGGAGAGCGAGGTGCTGGAAGGAGCTCTCTGAGTCACATCCTGCTGCTGCTGCTGCTGCTGCTGCTGCTCTCTCTCCCTCCCTGTATTCACAGTACTTTTACCCAGCTTTCACACACTCATTCCGGGGTAAGAAAGCCATGTGCATCACCCTGGATCTCTGCCTGTGAGTGTGGGACCCTGCTTACAGCAGTGAACCTGGTGCAGCCTGCTGCTGCTGCTGCTCTCTCTCCCTCCCTGTATTCACAGTACTTTTACCCAGCTTTCACACACTCATTCCGGGGTAAGAAAGCCATGTGGATCACCCTGGATCTCTGCCTGTGAGTGTGGGACCCTGCTTACAGCAGTGAACCTGGTGCAGCCTGCTGCTGCTCTCTCTCCCTCCCTGTATTCACAGTACTTTTACCCAGCTTTCACACACTCATTCCGGGGTAAGAAAGCCATGTGTATCACCCTGGATCTCTGCCTGTGAGTGTGGGACCCTGCTTACAGCAGTGAACCTGGTGCAGCCTGCTGCTGCTGCTGCTGCTGCTGCTCTCTCTCCCTCCCTGTATTCACAGTACTTTTACCCAGCTTTCACACACTCATTCCGGGGTAAGAAAGCCATGTGGATCACCCTGGATCTCTGCCTGTGAGTGTGGGACCCTGCTTACAGCAGTGAATCTGGTGCAGCCTGCTGCTGCTGCTGCTCTCTCTCCCTCCCTGTATTCACAGTACTTTTACCCAGCTTTCACACACTAATTCCGGGGTAAGAAAGCCATGTGCATCACCCTGGATCTCTGCCTGTGAGTGTGGGACCCTGCTTACAGCAGTGAACCTGGTGCAGCCTGCTGCTGCTGCTCTCTCTCCCTCCCTGTATTCACAGTACTTTTACCCAGCTTTCACACACTCATTCCGGGGTAAGAAAGCCATGTGCATCACTCTGGATCTCTGCCTGTGAGTGTGGGACCCTGCTTACAGCAGTGAACCTGGTGCAGCCTGCTGCTGCTGCTGCTTCTGCTGCTGCTCTCTCTCCCTCCCTGTATTCACAGTACTTTTACCCAGCTTTCACACACTCATTCTGGGGTAAGAAAGCCATGTGCATCACCCTGGATCTCTGCCTGTGAGTGTGGGACCCTGCTTACAGCAGTGAACCTGGTGCAGCCTGCTGCTGCTCTCTCTCCCTCCCTGTATTCACAGTACTTTTACCCAGCTTTCACACACTCATTCCGGGGTAAAAAAGCCATGTGCATCACCCTGGATCTCTGCCTGTGAGTGTGGGACCCTGCTTACAGCAGTGAACCTGGTGCAGCCTGCTGCTGCTGCTGCTCTCTCTCCCTCCCTGTATTCACAGTACTTTTACCCAGCTTTCACACACTCATTCCGGGGTAAGAAAGCCATGTGCATCACCCTGGATCTCTGCCTGTGAGTGTGGGACCCTGCTTACAGCAGTGAACCTGGTGCAGCCTGCTGCTGCTCTCTCTCCCTCCCTGTATTCACAGTACTTTTACCCAGCTTTCACACACTCATTCCGGGGTAAGAAATTCATGTGCATCACCTTGGATCTCTGCCTATGAGTGTGGGACCCTGCTTACAGCAGTGAACCTGCTGCCACATTTAGTCGCGTCCATGTCATGTACATTTAATGGGTAGTCACATGTGGATGAAATGGACACAATTCCCGGAGGTTCCAGGCCAAATTTGGGAGCTCATATGCGGCCTGCCATGCACCCCCACCCGTGGAAAGCAAAAAAAAGTAAAGAAAACGGTCAATTATATCTTAAAATAATCAAAAATGAAGTTCCTGTCCATTTCATGTACATTTGGTCGCGTCCATGTACATTTAATGGGTAGTCACATGTGGATGAAATGGACACAATTCCCGGAGGTTCCAGGCCGAATTTGGGAGCTCATAGGCGGACTGCCATGCGCCCCACCCGTGGAAAGCAAAAAAAAGTAAATAAAACGGTCAATTATATCTTAAAATAATCAAAAAAGTAGTTTAAAATGTTTTCGAAAAAACGGCTAAGTGCCAACGGAGGAGGGGCTGCAAAAAGCTCAAGTCTTCGGCTACCCCGTTGCATTTTACAACGGAGAGGGGAATCGAGACCTCCCTTCCTCCGTCCAAAAAATTCATTCATCTTTTCCAAGCTACCATCTGCACGAAATCGGAAACCCGGTTTTTGAGAGCACCTAGAAAAAAACGGCCTATTTCACATGATGGGGAAATCATGGAGGAATGCATCCGCTACATGAGCACTTTGGATCGGATACAATTGTTGCCTGGAAGACCCCCAATCATGGTTCTTACAAAACTTTAAGTTTTTGAACTGGTCTCTGGAGGAATTCAAGGGGAGTTGTCACGGAATAATGAGACACTATTTTCGGATACATTTTATCCATTTTCACCCCTTTCTCTGGTTCTTCCAAAAGTTAAGTCAGACTTATTCTGACTCTGGAGGAATGTAAGGAGAGTTGTCAGGGGACTCTACCCGCCTTATGGAACACTATTTTCGGATACAATTGATCCATTTTCTCTGGTTCTTCCAAAAGTTAAGACAGGCTTTTTCTGACTCTGGAGGAATGTAAGGAGAGTTGTCAGGGGACTCTACCCGCCTTATGGAACACTATTTTCGGATACAATTTATCAATTTTCACCATTTTCTCTGGTTCTTCCAAAAGTTAAGTCAGACTTTTTCCTGATTTCTCACTGATCGAATGGCAAACGTGACCCGTCATCAGAGGGTTTTTGAGAGCACTTAGAAAAAAACGGCCTATTTCACATGATGGGGAAATCATGGAGGAATGCATCCGCTGCATGAGCACTTTGGATCGGATACAATTGTTGCCAGGAGGACCCCCAATCATGGTTCTTACAAAACTTTAAGTTTTTGAACTGGTCTCTGGAGGAATTCAAGGGGAGTTGTCACGGAATAATGATACACTATTTTCGGATACATTTTATCCATTTTCACCCCTTCACCTGGTTCTTCCAAAAGTTAACTTAGACTTTTTCTGACTCTAGAGGAATGTAGGGGGAGTTGTCAGGGGACTCTATCCGCCTTAAGATATACTATTTTCGGACACAATTTCTCCATTTTCACCCCTTTCCTCTGGTTCTCCCAAAATATAACAGAGTATTTCCTGACTCTGGAGGAATGTAAGGAGAGTTGTCAGGGGACTCTCCCTGCATTATGATGCAGTATTTTCGGATACATTTGGCCCGTTGTCATGGTTCTACAAAAAGATAACGGAGTATTTCCAGACTCTGGATGAAAGTAAGGGAAGTTTGATGGGAGTTGTCAGGGGACTCTACCCGTATTATGATGCACTATTTTTGGATACTTTTTTCACTTTCATGCATCTTTCCATGGATGTGGAGCAGGGTTTTGTGCATGATCTGTTTGGGTTTGATTGGGGAAAAATCGATCTGTGTGCTGATGTAGAAACCGCATGGTCTTATTTTTATCTTGGTTTATGGAAATTATAGATAGACATGCACCCCTGCGTACATTTAGAGTGAAGGGACGAGACAATCCTTGGTTTTCTGCTGAATTATCTATTCTCCTACATGAGAGAAACAAGGCCTGGGCAAAGGCTAGGAATTCAGGCTCAGAGGTAGAATGGCTGCGTTTTAGGCAGCTAAGAAATAGCTTCACTTCACATGTCAAAAGTGCTAAATCTAAGTATTATCTGTCAGTTACCACAAATAACCTGAACAACCCTAGAAAATTCTGGAAAGCCATAAAATCGATATCCACCGGTGATATCCGTAATGAGCTACCTCCGTGCCTTACCACAGTATCTGGCACTATATCGGATAGGACCACCATACTAAATTGTTTTAATGAGCATTTTGTGTCCTGTGGCTCTCTGTTTCATTCTGTTTCTAATTCTGCTTCTGTGAACACCACAGTCGGTGACTCAGAACAATGTGGTCTGGAAAACCCCTTCAGTTTTACTCCTTTTACTGTTGATGTTGTTCGTGAAGTCTTAACCAAGCTAGATCCTAAAAAGCCGGCTGGTCCGGACAACGTAGAACCTTTCTTTTTAAAGATAGCTGCAGATTTTATTGCTCCACCTCTTACTACTCTTTTTAACCTCTCCCTCAGCACGAACAAAATCCCAAAAGTATGGAAGTCAGCTTATGTCCTGCCACTACTAAAAGGAGGGGAGGCCACCTTATTAAACAATTATAGACCCATCTCTAAGTTGTCAGTTCTGGCCAAGGTTCTTGAACGCTTAGTGAGTGAACAGGTAAAGGAGTTTTTATGTAACAATGACATCCTGTCTAAACATCAGTCAGGCTTCAGAAAGCAACATAGCACCATCACTGCCACAATGAAAGTGGTAAATGATATTACGAGTATTTTAGATAATAAGCAGAGTTGTGCAGCTCTATTTGTTGACCTATCCAAAGCTTTTGATACTGTCGATCATTGCATTTTGAAGCAAAGGCTGGTCAGTATAGGCATGTCCAGCCATGCAGTAGGGTGGTTTGTAAACTACCTCTCTGAAAGATCCCAATGTGTTCAGTTTGATGGGCTGTCTTCTGAGTGGTTAAACATCACTAATGGTGTACCACAAGGTTCAGTTTTAGGTCCGCTATTATTCTCTATCTATATTAATAGTTTAGGTGAAAATGTCGAAGGAGCAACCTTACATTTGTATGCGGACGATACCGTTATGTACTGTGCAGGTCCCTCGATTAACGAGGCTGTTGTTAAATTACAGGCTGTTTTTAACATTATTCAGGCTCAGCTCTCTGAGTTTAAGCTTCTTTTAAATGTGGATAAAACCAAGGTAATGCTCTTTTCTAAAGCTAAAGCTAAAAATACACCAGAGACTGCTTTGGATATTGTAACTACGCAAGAAATACAACTTGAAGTGGTTACCTGTTACAAATACTTGGGTATCTGGCTTGATGACTGTCTCACTTTTAAACTTCATGTCAATAACCTGCTTAAAAAGCTGAGGGTTAGGCTAGGTTTCTTTTACAGAAATAAGTCCTGTTTCTCGCTTGAGGCCAGGAAAAGGCTAGTCACTGTGACCTTTTTACCTGTGCTGGATTATGGTGATTTGTTATATATGAATGCACCTGCCAATTACCTGAGCAAGTTAGATGCTGCGTATCACAGTGCACTGAGATTTTTGACAAATTGTAAAGCACTTACGCATCACTGTACCCTGTATACCAAGGCGGTTATGCCATCACTTACTGTACGGAGGCTCAGTCACTGGTACTTTTTCATTTACAAAGCCATGTTGGATAAACTACCATCTTATATCTGCTCCCTGATCTCTCTGCGAATTGAAAGTGCTTATTGCCTGAGATCGCATGCTGTGGTTTTATTAAATGTGCCAAGTGCTAGGACTGTCTTAGGGAAGAAAGCTTTTAGATGTGCAGCTCCACTAACATGGAACAGTCTGCAAAAAGAATGGAAAATTACCAAGCTAGTACCACTACATGTTTTTAAAGCTCGGTTGGATGCTACAAAATCAGATGCTGTTGGTACCTGTACTTGTGGTTAAATATGTAAATTGTAATCCCTGTACATTTTGCTGTATGATGTCATTTTGTTGTTCTGTTGTTTATGTCTTCTTGTGGAACCTACTGCTGCAGGTCTCCCTTGAAAAAGAGATCATTGATCTCAATGGGATTTTACCTGGATAAATAAAGGTTTTGAATTGAATTGAATTGAGTAGCAATGATTACCTCTTGGGATGTGGACACTGTGGGTGATGAGGTCCTGTCACAACCTCCACCCTTGTCCCCAGTGATTGAATGTGACAACCCGGACTGTAAGGAATGGAGGATGGAGGCAAACACAATGAGGGCTCAGAGGGACAGATATGCTGCTGAGGTGAAATCCCTGCGCTGCAAGCTGCAGCAGAGGATAAAACATAAGCGACATAGGAGGAACCAGAGGGCCGAGGACATGCTTGGGTTCGATGAAGAGGATGGGGAGGAACAAGAGCGGGTGTTTCTAAGGAAACGACCCCGAACAGAGTCAACACCAAAGAGGCTGTCCAAGTCCAAAGGTCCCTCCTAAAGCAAGTCCCTCCTGCAGCAAGTCCCCCATTGCCTCTCAAACACCTGTATCCAGCTCCTCAGAACCTGCATCCATAGATACCGAGGCCTCGTCATCCTAACATAACATTCCCACGCATCATGGAGGAGTATCTGCAAGGCTACCGGGACCATTATGAGGGCATCGACCCAACAGTGAGGCTCCAAGAAAACGCAGTCTCCAAAATAAGCAGAGTGAAATCGTTCCTAAGCTTCATGGCACACGGTTTCAATCGCCTGTCTGACTGGCTCTTTCTGAGGGATCTGAAGAGGATACGTGGGTGAGTAACATCAAAAACTGTCCATGATGTTAGCATCATTGTGTGTGTTCTCCACATTGACACAATACGATGTACTGATGCGTTTTCCTTTGCCAACAGCTGGTCCCGGAGCCTGATAAAGTCAAGCCTACAGGTCACGACCTCTGACTTCTATATCAAAAATATATCACACTTTCTCAAGTACATGGCAAACACACCATGCAAGGGGAGCAGGCTCAACCAAAACGACATGATTTTAATCAAACGGGAAGTTGTTGCCATCCTGAAGTCCCTTAGGAAGAAGGTGCTTATCCACCAGATGCAGGTGAAGCGGGACAAGATGGAAGGTCTGCCGAGCCATAAAGACATCATGGCATGTTTGACTGCGGCCAAAACTTGCATCCCTCAGCTCCTGGACGTGATGGTCAGCAATCCGACTACTGCAACCCGGATATTGTTCTATGGGTACATGACCCTCCATTGGAGCTGCATTTATGGCCACCGTCCGGGGGTCTACTCCAACATGACCAACGCCGAGGTCCAAAAGGCGGAGACAAGTGGCACTGCCTTTTGTTACCTCATCCACGTGAGTGCTATTAAAAAATGTGTTTATTCTGGCAGTGATACAAATGTTGTGCATGATTGATACTTGTATTGACGCTCTCTACCTCTGTCATAACAGGTAAGCAACCACAAGACGGCCAACGCGTTCGGGGAAGTGCAGCTGTACCTCACCATAGAATAATTTGGATGGATGAAGAGGTGGCTGGAAATCAAGGGGACGCTGACCTGCACCCAGAACCGCTACTTCCTATAGACAGCGGGGAAGAACGCGTCGAGGAACCTTGCCTCCGCCCTGAGGTTGGCATGGGCTGATGTGGGACTAAAAGGTCCAATTAACTTCACCGACCTCCACACAGTCCACGCAGATAATGCGAAGAGGTTTCAGGACATAGGCAACCGCCAAAGAGTGAGTGATTTCATGTGTCACAACACTGCAACTGCAGACACATTTTATGCCAAGAATCCTTCTTTGAAGGAGGCTGCGGACATACGGCTGCTCTTCACAGAGTCACTGCAAGCAGCGGCGGCAGCAGCAGCAGCAGCATCAGGGGGGAGTGAAGACAATTTGGGGGACGTTGACATCGACAGTGACAGCGACAGTGACAGCTCTGGAGAGGAGCATAGCCCCACTCCCTACCAAGACTCCCCCGATGCCGAGACGTCAGATGAAGAATTCTACAACAACTTCAACGCTTGGAGAGCGGCGAAGAGGGAACAGTCAATGGCCGAACACAGTCCCTCAGACATGGGTGAAGAGAGGGTGCCAGACTCTGCACCAACTTCACCCGATACGGACAATGTTGCCAGTGACCAACTTGTAAATATGCAATGTTTTGTTGTACTCAGTCCCCTTGTGCTGGATGAGTGAATAATGTTATAATGTTATAAAGTGTCAATGTATATATTTCTGTAAATAAAGTTTGTTAAAATTACTTACTTTGTCCTCTTTTTTAAAACCCACTATGGGTGTTTCCCCTTTAAGATCCCCAGGGGCACGAGGTTCTGGTGGTGTGCATGAAGGGGTTTAGTCCGAGTGAGGAGTGCTCAAGTGTTGGAGGATGTGTAAGGCAGAGGAGGGTAAAAAAAAGTTAAAGTGTGAACCTCCAGCAGGGCAGGTGGTGCTGTGAAGAAGGCCGAATATGGATGCCGATGGGCGGACGATAAAGCACCGCAAACTCCACCACCTTTAAGTGTTACGAGGGCCATGAGAACATCCTCCACAGGAGGGTGGGTGGTGCTGCTGTGAATAAGGACGAATATGGATGCCGATGGGCGGACTATAAAGCACCGCAAAATACACCACCTTTAAGTGTTACCAGGGCCATGAGAACATCCTCCACAGGATGGTGCTGGTGTGAATAAGGCCGACTATGGATGCCGATGTGCGGACGGTAAAGCACCGCAAAATACACCATCTCAGGGTGACCAGGGCCATGAGAACATCCTGCACAGGAGGGTGGGGGATGCTGTGAATAAGGCCGACTATGGATGCCGATGGGCGGACGATAAAGCACCGCAAACTCCACCCCCCTTTAAGGTTACCAGGGGCACGAGGTTCTTGAGGGTGTGATCATCTGGGTTTAGTCCGTGGGGGAGTGCTTAAGTACGGGGGCCCGGGGACCCAAGGTGCGCGAGGTTATGGAAGTATGCATGTCAGGGAGAGATGCTGGAGGTCTGTAGTCCGTCATTTGGGGCTCTTGGAGCGGCCACAGTGAGGTGGTTTTCCCGGTGTATTTAATGGCAGTCTGACATAGGCTATTTGCTCATGTCAGGGAGAGATGCTGGAGGTCTGTAGTCCGTCATTTGGGGCTCTTGGAGCGGCCACAGTGAGGTGGTTTTCCCGGTGTATTTAATGGCAGTCTGACATATCCTGTGTCCTGTGAAATAGCCTGTCTGTTTTGTCCAATGTTGCTACTAATTGATAACTTTTAATAGGAATCTCTGTTTGTCATATGTTCAGAATGTTCTATTTATTCAGAAATAGCACATTCTGAATGACCCATTTTAATTGCAAACTGAATTAAAACAGTCCCCCCGACCTTTGAAACTAATCTACCCACGTTTAGCATGCTATTTTCGGTTATAAATCTTATCTTATCACCATGGATGTGCCTGTATTTAACACAAAAAAGCTTACAGCACCGGGTATTCCCAGGCGGTCTCCCATCCAAGTACTGACCCGACCCGGACTGTCAAACCTCCATGTCGATCCCCAGCACCTGCGAGCTCTCCGGGGTCCTGGAGGTATCTGTTAGCATAGTTTAATCCGATTTTTAGCACTCTTTTCCCCGCAGAAACTAGTTTAAATCACCGTTAAACACTTATTTGCAATGTCTATTTCATGGACACCACTCTATGTATTAATGTCTGTGATATGGAAATATTATTCTGTACATGCCACGGCCAATGATGTCCACTCAGTGGACCTGCGAGCTCTCCGGGGCTGGATATATCAGGGCCGAATTTGGGTGATGAAAGGCGGACTGCCAAACCTCCATGTCGACCCCCAGCAGCTGTGGGTTCTGCAGGGGTCCCTGTGAGGCTGTCTCCCCCTCTCCAGCACCTGCGAGCTCTCCGGGGCTGGAGGTCCGAGTTTGGGTGCTGAAAGGCGGACTGCCAAACCTCCATGTCGACCCGGGGTCCTGGAGAGGCCTCAGGGCCGAGTTTGGGTGCTGAAAAACCGATTTTTAGCACTCTTTTCCCCGCAGAAACTAGTTTAAATCACCGTTAAACACTTATTTGCAATGTCTATTTCATGGACACCACTCTATGTATTAATGTCCGTGATATGGACATATTATTCTGTACACGCCACAGCCAATGATGTCCGCTCAGTGGACATTACGCCCTCTGGTGCGGGGAAAGCTCGTCCGTCTCCAGTTCTTTTTCCACGTGGAAGGTCCCTGCACTGTCTATCCATGTAGAACCCCAGATTATTTTAATTTTGCTCCGGGGCCGAACTGCATGTCTGTACATTTGGCGTACCGCGACCGGTAGTTAATGTCCATACGGTGTACGCATATATCCCTAAGGTATGTTAGGCCTATATAAAGAGGTACAGTACAGTGCTGCACCATCAGAGTCTGATTTAATAAAACAACAACATTGTAACTGAGAAACAGTTAAATGCTACATTTCAAACCATCACTAAATTCATGGCAAATCAATTGACACTTTGACGACATTAGTTGCATTGAACTGATCTTTTTAAAAAGTTGCACTTTTACACCACAACTTACAATTTAGAGAGAAACATGGGCTTGTGCTTCACTGAGGATCTTTGTCATTCTGTGTGACAGCGAGGCAAACTGCAGTTATTACACTTCGCGTTTTGAAATATGTGTAACTCTGTTAATTATAAAACCCACAGTGCTCAAACTTAGTTACTTTTCCTAAAATTGGTATATTTATTTATTTTGGGGCGTGGGGAATGAAGAGAAAAAATATATGAGCATGGGATTTTGACCCCTCATATAAACATATGCATAATGCTGCGCTATACTTTGCGGCCACACGCCGTTGCCAAGCAACGCTTATTGTTTAGGTGTCCTTTGATAAGCAGGCAGTCATATAATTAACTAGAACTAGCTAGATCTGATAGATTTGGACATAAACGCGAGTGAAGTATAACCGGACGCGAGAGAGAGAGATCAGATCAGCTGCTGCTGACGGAGAACACGTAGCTCTGCATGATCACAGCTCCGCCGCTGTGACGGACCGTTGAGTGGAGCAAAATACACTAAGAGTTAGACCTAACATACTTAGCTAGTTTATCTACTCTGGAACTAGCTAAACTAGTTATAAATATATTTATTCTTTACTGTCGGGTCACTTATTACAGGTTCAGCGGGCTGTCAGGAGAGGGAGAGGAAAAGAGAGCACCCCGTTTATTTTTCCCATGTTATTATCCAGAATTACTGTAAACTTATGAATAAAGTAGTTAATCTACTATTAGTAGTTTGTTTAAATGCATTACTTATGTTTTTTTTTTCATTAACATAAAAAAAATCTCACGTACCCCCTGCAGTACTCCAACGGGGTCCGCGTACCCCCATTTGAGAACCACTGCCATAGACTGTACATATAACGCTGGTCCCGGGAGGTGTTTATATATAAATCAAGCGTATCCCATAAGTTCTCCAGCCAATTAAATTAAAGTGCGCCAGTTTTGCATTTTTGGGATGTCTGGTAGATAAATATATGCATTGACTAGCTCGGTCCGACGGCTGGCTATATGGCTTCACTGGAGAGAAAACTTATGAGAACAGTTTATGTTAAAGAAACAAAAAAATCAACTTTAAAATTAATAAAATGGTTGCAAACGATTGGCTTGATGAAACGCAAATTGAAATGCAAAAACTGCCGCCACCAAATGAAGATGGTCTCCTCCCAGACCAAGGACCATCACATCTGGTAAGAATAACATTCTTGCAAACTAAAGGGCCCCATATTTTGTTATGCAATCGGCTGTAGGTAGGAATAGGGCATTCTTCTGCTACATTGTTTGCTAATATTAAGCATTAAGTTAGCTTACCTAGAGGGCATGTTCACACAGAACCATGGATTGCTATAGGAAGGAACCAGAAGGCCCGGATAAGCAATTCACAAATTAATGTCTATGACGGTACATTGTTTTCTTGGCACATTTTTGTTATTTTGTAACACACCTACAAGAAATATGCACAAATGTCAATGCCCTTGTCAATTAACTTCAAGTGCTGTAATACCAAATAGTAACATGTGGGGATTGTGTATGGACAAAATGAAGATATCAAGTGTGAGGAGGCCTCTAGGATGTACAGTTTTGTTCTCTCTCCCTCAGCTACCCATGGAGGCAAGATACAATTTAGACAAGTAGCCAGCTAGCTAATGTTACAACATATTTATTTCAGCGTATAGTATAGATCAGTGTTTCTCAAACTTTTTCATACCAAGGACCACTTAACCAATAAAAAAACACTCGCGGACCACCTAACTCCACAAATATCCAAAAACACATCGTTTTTTACAAATCGTCTGAACATTGTACAAACAAGTGGCAACATGTGTGATAAAGGTGCTTATCTTGGCTATATCATGCAATCGAAAGTGAAACTTAAGCTCGTTCCATTGCGGAGATATTGCTGCGAGAGTGCGAAAAACTTAAATAAATTTATTTATTTCAAATGTGAAATGTTACCAATATACTCACGGACCACTAGGGGGCGCTCACGGACCACCAGTGGTCCGCGGACCACACTTTGAGAAGCACTGGGATAATGACACTGACATGAACTAGGCTTACTTGCATAAACGGCATGGTTTTTACATCAGCTGCTGTTATTTGAATACATTATATATCTAACTTAGTGTGTGTATGTGTGCGTAACACACACATAGAAAATGTTCAGTTTATTATACAATTTGATGTCCTGCAATTTACAGGGAATGCCGACGTAAAAGATGTGGACGTTTGAGGAGAAGTGTTAGGACAAAGTCACTTTTCTCACAATCATACTGCAGTTTATTCGCATGGATGAAGTACATCCATAGGTAAGCAATGCAAAGGTATTATCTTATTACAGTATTTGATAGATTGCTGTTATCATAATTTATGGTGGCATGGATTTATGGTCAATCTGAAAGAATATTACAAAAGCATATCCTGTCATATAACCTGCCTTGATTGGCCAGATATGTTACAGTAACAAAAAAACTCTGACGTTATTTTTGGCTCTTGCTAATTTCATCATGTTGTAAGTTGACCATATTTAGTTTTTCTGCTCTTAAGTATTATTTTGTTCTGCTTTCAAGCATTAGGATTTCTTATAAATCATAAGTTTGGGCTTCTGACAGAAGAGTATGGTGGTGATTATATCTATACAACCAGATGTGACACTGTGTTGCAATGAGCATCAGTTTTAGTCAGCCATGTACAGGATGGTTGATTGACAGGCTGGCTTGTTATTGACGCTAGTTAAAAAACTAATGGCCCAAATACAATATACTCGGTATAAATGATGCTTCGTGACTTATAGCTTGATCAAATAAATGTTTTCTTCTTTTGGAAATGCACTGTCCTTATTTCATTATTTGTGTTAATCCTTGATATATTTGCCCAGGGTTTGCATCTACGGCAAGTTGACATGCTTCAAGATGGCATTGCAAAGAGCTCAGCAACACTTTCCATGATGTCAAAGAAACTCAGAAGAATCTGTGTAAAAAGCCTGGGAAAGCACCAAAAGAAAAAGAAGCAGAAAGTCGGTGGAATTAATGTCCTTGTCCACATTGATGAGAGCAAATTCTGCCACAAACGCAAGGTAATATAATTGAAATGTGCAATACACTTGACTAAATGTGTTACATTTTCTATAACCTCAAAGAGCTTACATCATTATGTGAATCATCATTTAGGATAGATATAGAGAGTGGGTGGGAGGGGAGAGTCATAGATGGGATATACAAAATAAATGGCAGAAATGAATATCACTCTCCCTAAAGTAGTCAATCAGTTAATAAAAAACATTGATGAAAAATGTGATTATGTGAAATACTCATTTTATTGTATTTGTTTAACCTAAAGAAGGTTTATTTACGGAAGCGTAATGCATACATGTGAGAAATAAAAGTTTTCTGTTTTTCTTAATTAACAAGATTATTATCTCAGAATTCCAGGAAAAGTTCTCGTGAAAAACCTTTTTTTCTCAGGTGAATGCATTAGGCTTCTGTATTTATCTTATATATTAGTCAAATAAAACAAGAACAGGTGTTCCTAACTCAAACATTACATACATAATGAATAAATAATTAAATATTCACACAAAGCCAGAGTCAAGACTAAATTGTGGGTTTTCTCCGGAAGTTTTTCCTTGTACGATGTGAGGGTCTAAGGACAGAGGGTCTAAGGACAGAGGGTGTCATATTGTCATACTGATATTCTGTACAAACTCTGAAGTCCACTGAGACAAATGTAACATTTGTGATATTGGGCTATATAAATAAACATTGAATGATTGATTGAATTGCATTGCAGTGTCACAAGATTTGGTAATTGTTTTCAATCAATTTCAGTCAAGATTTCCTGGTTCCTAATGTGGTCATAGTGACAAAAATAAAAGCACAAATTCATGAACTGTCGAGGAGAAAAAAGATAACCTTATAGACCTTGAGAAGATTATCCCTTTCCAGCAAATCATTTTGTAAGCATGTATACTGTGTTATAAGGAATTTAAAACAGATTTAGATAAAAAGGTAATTACACCTGACTAACAATAGATTGATTAAACATAAAGTCAAGAGATTATTTTTGTAATAATGTTCACACTGTTTTTAAAAAAACTTTTTAAAACTGTTTTTTGGTAGTATGGAAGAGGACGCTTTGGTAACACCTGGAGAAGAAAGAGATCTTGGGTGTTTGGTATACTAGAGATCAAAGCTGCAAGCAGACGTCCCATTCTTCGCCTTATAAAGAGAAGAAACAAGGAGACCCTTGTTCCCATCATCAAGAAGCATGTCAAGCCTCAAAGTCTTGTTGTGAGTGATGAGTGGAGAGCATATGCCAGTCTTTCCCAGGAGGGCTACAGGCATGTCAGGGTCAACCACAGCCAGAATTATGTTGATTCACAAACAGGACTACATACACAAAATATTGAGAGAGCATGGCAGACATACAAGAGGGAAGTTTGGCGTATGCGGGGGAATCGTTCTGAGAAAACTTTAAAAAAAACAGCTCTCCTTCATAGAGTGGACCTACTGGTTAGCAAGAACCTATAAACATGGTGTACTTGGAAGACTTATCAAGGACATACGGAATGCTAACCACAGATAAGTTTAGGACCTTTCTGTAGGCAAATTATTGTTGTTAACTGATCGAGCTGCACACCCTGGTAATTAGCAGGGGGTTAGACCCACACATTGGGCCCAAAGGCTGTTTGCTGACGCCCATAAATGTCCTGAACACAGCAAAATAAAATTGTATTTATAGTTATTAAACTGTACAAATCTGCAGTGTAGTGATTTTTTTCCGTTTGCCAGGTATTGACTACCAGCTGGTAGATAATGTGTTTCAAACTTTATTTTTTACCATTTCACAACTGTTCAGTGTTTTTACTTGTAGTATATTATTAAAATAAAAAAGCTTTCTTTCTCTGATATGCTGTTTATAGTGTTTGTTCTACTGTGCTTTATAACCTGGTATTGACTTCAGTTATCCAGTGTTCGTGATCAGTTGTGCAAAACATTTCGCTTTATTCCCATGTCTGTTGCATATAATTAGTGGATGAATGTATGTGTTCTGTTGATAGGTTATAGACTTTCTACTGTTCTCAACTGTTTTTCACTTTAATTGGATAGTCCTAACACATGCCTACAAACGCTTAGTGGAGAACCTACTAAAAGTATACTAATAGTCAACTCTAGATTAGTTGACGATCAACAGATAGTCAACTAAACTCTAAAGTTGCTTATCTGTTGATCATCAACTAATGCTTAATGTAATAGTCAACTAAACTCTAAAGTTGCTTATCTGTTGATCATCAACTAATGCTTAATGTAATAGTCAACTGAACTTTAGTTGCTTATCTGTTGATCATCAACTAATGCTTAATGTAATAGTCAACTAAACTCTAAAGTTGCTTATCTGTTGATCATCAACTAATGCTTAATGTAATATTCAACTAAACTTTAGTTGCTTATCTGTTGATCATCAACTAATGCTTAATGTAATAGTCAACTAAACTCTAAAGTTGCTTATCTGTTGATCATCAACTAATGCTTAATGTAATATTCAACTAAACTTTAGTTGTTTATCTGTTGATCATCAACTAATGCTTAGTTACTTGTCGGTTTGAACGGTGCTGTTGAATGTCAACTGACACATGTCAACTGATGCACTGTTGACATGCTACTAAATGTCAACTGATGACTTATAGAGTATTAACTATGGACTATCAAAATAAAGTGTTACCAAAGTATTTAATATAGTTATAAAGAATGTGATGTGTGATAACATTTGGATCAACCGGATGAACCGATAGATCACATAACTTCCATGCGTTAACGTTAGCTGACTCTACTTTTGGCTAACTTAGCTTTGCTATCATTATCCCTAGGTAAACATAGTAATCTTAGTCACTGTACTAGACGACAAAATAAAACAATATAATAGATATCCCAAAATAAATATCCTTTTGATATCTGAATAGTCACCTTTATTAGCCTGTCTGTAGGAAAAAATGTATGTTGTCAGTGATGCAGTGACGAGTCCTAAAACCCAGAAGTGAGTTAGCATTTTACCACTTCCGGTTCCCTCGCCTCAGAGTCAATGGGATTTCTCCATAGGATTTGGGAAAATAGCTCGAAATAAGATCTATGGTTGACACAAATTTAAGAGACAGATCACGTTTTGTTCAACGACATTAAATACATCAGCAGTGACCCCACTGGTGATTTTTGAAGAATGTACGTGACTGAAAAACGATGGTTGAATAGGACTACAGAAGTTGTCGAGGACGTTGTACGTCATTACGCCGAACACGTCATCATCCCTGCACCGCTGACGCTCCCGTTGATTAATAACGCTCCTGTGGGTCGTAACTGAAAACAATCCTTAGGGTCGTAACGGTATACAGGCTGACGCTCCCGTTGATTGAAAACAGTCATGTATTATGGGTCGGAAAAATCAACCTATTTGGTCGTATGAGTTGGAGGACTTGTTGTTCCTGTAATGCTGTTACTTCTGTGTTCTCAGTTTTGATTTATTTTTGGATGTTACAGGAACACTACTATGATGCAGATGGTGGATCTGGCTACTTGGCATGGAAGATAAAGACGGTTCAGCACAACACTGCAGTTCAGTCCCGGAGATGCTACCCCAGCACCTACCAAGATGGTCCAAAGAGCAAGAGGGATTTTCTCTTGACTTGTGAGCAACTGACTGGCGAGGAGTGCACATTTCTATTGATAATTTGCGTTATTATAGACCCTATGACAAACAGTTTTCTAATGAGATGGATGGAAAAACATACATAGTGCCACATTGTCATATTGTGTGACCTGTGCTGTTAAGGACTGAATGGACGTACTGTGGAATGTTAATGTAAGCCAATGCTGTATGTGGTGTTTTTACACAAATACAGTTCGATGTTAACTGCAAACTTTGAAACTTTGCTTGTGTCTTTTTTTTACATTGTTTTTCTTTCTTTTTTAAAAAAAATAATGTTGCATTGTGTGTGAGATTATAAATTGACACTCTACAGTGCTTTTAAAATATGAATCAACTCTAAAGAGTTAAATATTGAGTTACATGTTATATCCTTAATAGTGTTAATATGACTAACTCTATTTAGTGTTAAAAAAAATTACACTTGTGATGTTAAGTTTTGACTATGCAAGCTAGTGTTGCGTACATTTAACACTGACCGGTGTTGACCAGAGTAACATTTTAACTATAGAGAGAGTTGCTGTAACTCTGTCCTGGTGTAAACTTTTGAACACTTTCAAAAGTGTAGTTTTAACTCAAAACAGTGTGGACCAATAGAGAACCGCAGTGACGCATCCTAAAACCCGGAAGTAAGTTAGCATTTTTAGCACTTCCGGTTCCTTCGTCAAAAAGCAATGCATTTTCTCCATAGGGTTTTGGAAAATAGCTCAAAATAAGGTCTGTGGTTGACACAAATTTAAGAGATAAATCACGTTTTGTTCTACGACATTAAATACATCAGCAGTGACCCCACTGGTGATTTTTGAAGAGTTTACGTGTCTGAAAAACGATGGTTGTTACCGAGTGGCTGAATAGGACTACAGAAATTGTCGAGGCCGTTGTACGTCATTACGCCGAACACGTAAACACTCCCGCTAAGTTTGTTTTCCCCTGTGTTCTGCTTGAAAGCAAGTACCTGCCTATCTTTAGTATCTGTATATCTATATCTGACCATTAGAATCTGTATTTTTGAAATTGTCATTTTTATCACCGTAGTTTTACAAATTATAGAACAATTAATTACCAGTGTTTTCCAATTTTACTCGGCAGTTCATTGGTTAACGTTAGCTAAAGCTAGCGCTACTAGTTAGCTACGCAATGGTTTGTTGCTTTGCTCCGGGTTGCAGCCACAGGTCTTCGCATGAAACGTGCTCGTTCTATCGTTTCCCAGCCAATGTTTTCCAAAGGAGAGTCTGGATTCGTGCCATGAGGTAAGCTGATGTTACATTTTTGTCCATGTCACGGTGAAATGTAAATTATGGGTAGTGACTGTATCGCCGTTTTAGAGATGGCACTGCTGAAAAGACCGCAACATAAGTAAAGATATTTAATACATCCTATTAAAACATGTGTGGCTTATATGATAAGTCTAATTAGTACAAGCAGCATAACGTTTCACCATGTAACTAAAGATTGTAGTCAGGGAAATCAGTTTGACATATTGAACTAATAACAAATAACCTCTGCCTGGCAGAGAACTCTCTGCTCCATAGCTTCTCTTGGACGTAAAATCACATGTACATTTTACATTTATATTCAATTTAATATTCCATCCCTCACATACTTTTGTATATATAATAACTTATATTTTGTTTTTCTTGTTATGCTGCTGCAACACAAACATTTCCCAAATTGGGATCAATACAGTAATATCTTATCTTAATTAAGAAATATAACTATTATAATTAGTGTAGCAGCTGACACCTATTTTCAATATGGATTAATCTACCTTTATTTCTTTAGTTCAATTTTGATCTATAAAAATGTCAAAATAGTGAAAATGTTCACGAGACTTATCAAAGTGCAAGGTTATATCTTTAGATGTTTTTGTTTTAGCCTATGTACTGTATGACTTAATGCTCTTATATGTGACGGTGTGACTTCCATGAAACTAATATTTTATATCTTCCCAACAGACGAGCTGACAGGAAACCTAACACTCTAACAACCACAACATTGCAAAGGCGAGTAAATGTAAATTAAAAACGATTCACAATTTATTCTTCTTTCTTGCAGTGAGGTGAAGCTGACCTTGCACTTGGTGCCAGTAAGGATGCTCCTCACGCAGGCTGAATGTTACTCCTTCCTTACTGACACAGAAGCCCTTGATTTGCAATGCTTCACTAATTGTCATTTCCCTGGCTCCGTAGGGACACTTTACCTCCAGACCATCTGGAGATGCCCCCAACAATCCTGATTGGGAGAGCCACAAACCTGACTCATGGACCTGCATCTGGGTTGCAGTGGTGAATGCCCTGACGCCCTCACATTCATTCATAGTCCCCCACTGTACAGACAAAACACCATCAAGGGCCTGTTGTTGCCCTAGCACCCTGGCAATAAGGGAAGCAGTCACACACTTTGACCTCAGGACAGCTCCAAAGTTGCTGGCAGTCAACCTTCCTTTCCTGAACAAATGCCAGTTTGGGTTGGTTCGCTGACCAGTGTAGCCACCTGAATTGCCCTCTGTTGCTCCTCAGACAATGCCATGCTTGCCACAATTGCCTCAGGTCCCTGATGCCAAACAGATTTGATAATTTCAGGAACAGTAAGTGTTTCCAAGCTGTAGTGTTCCTCTTCTAGCTCGGGGGAGAGAAGCCAAGAAATTCCTGAGAACCTGCCCCAGAGTCTGTCCCTCAGCCAGTCACGATCTTCGGAGATGGGCTCTCTTGTCAGCGGGTTGAATTAGTTATTGGTTGGAGGAAATAGCTCCTCCACTGAATGCGTACGTTGAGCTGCCTTTGGCTTCTTCCACTGACAGGGGGTGTCAGTGCAGCTGAAATTGTGGATGGCAAAGATGGCTAATGTAGCCGCATGACTGCATTTCCATTCTCCACGTGGGCATTCACATTTTGTGGAGAGAATTCCCTCTTCTCCTGTAGATACCTGTGGTGGTGGGATTGTTTTATTATTTAAAATATATTTACATTTATAATGCCTTCCCAATTATCCCTTTAATTGTTTGTAGCTTATACTGTATGTTTATTTCATGGATATTTCTGTGTTTTCTGGTATGTAATATTTGTAATAAAGATTTCATGTGACACATAAAATGGATTTGTTGATGGGAATTAATGTCACTAATGTGAATAAATTAACTCTAGGTTAACGGTACTCTTGCTATCACTGCTCACCGACACTATAAACCTTGTCCCTCATGCTAGCCCTGACAACACCGGTAAGCACACCTTCATATAGGCTGCACTGTTGTACGTGTCCTGACTTGTAGTGGTTCTCTCCTATCTACACTTCTTGTTATCTTTGTAAAACGATATCAGACTGGTCATTGACAGCCATGACTTCTAGTTAAATTCAGTGTGGCTAAAATGAAAAGCTTTGTTAAAATATGCAAGCACGCTGAAGTCAAAGTCAGCTTTTTTGTCAAAAATTCTACATGTGTTATACATCCAGAAATATCGTTTCCCACAGTGTGACATGTATACATAAAACAAAACAAAAAGGGCCTAGATAAACGTGGTATACATTAAACAAACAAAAAAAGGGCCTAGATAACCGGGGTATACAGTTTAAAATGTTAATAATATATTTAAAGTGTTCAAAGTGCAGTTTCAGTGCAAGTCAGTTGAAACGATCTTAAGTTGGCGTGACGTTGAAGTCGTGCCCTGCTGCTGTACTAGCTTGTAGTTCGTTTATAGCATAACGTTAGCATTTTGCTTCTGGCGACTAGATTTATGATTAAAAAATTATAAAAGTAGGGTTGACATGTGGAGATTATCCGGCTGAACAAAACGTGATCCCTCTCTTAAATGTGTGTCAACCACAGACCTTATTTCGAGCTATTTTCCAAAATCCTATGGAGAAATTGCATTGCGTTTTTGACGAAGGAACCGGAAGAAGTTTACTTCCGGGTTTTAGGATGCGTCACTGCGGTTCTCTATATAGATACTTTAAAAGTTTTGTATTTTACTCTATACAAGTTTAATTAGCACTGCTGATTTTGCTGTAGACTCATATTATTAAGACAAAATATAAATCAACTAATGGATTGGGATGTATAAAATGTGCACCTTTAACCGCAGGAATTACTATCACTGAAGCAAAGGCTCTAAGTGCTTCTTATCAAACCCCTTCGAGAATCTAGTCTTTTAAACAACAGCATTGATCGAAAGTGGTGCAATTTAGTACAGCTCCACAAAGAATAAATGCAGTTAAAACCATTGTATGTGAAGCATAAGGCCTTGGTTTTTATGCTGTACTGTAGCCCAATGTGAATAAACCTAATTCCATTTAAGCAAAAAGGTATTTTTAAGAATCGGCTTGGGGAAAATAATTGTGTTAAGATAGTAGAAAGTCTAGATATGAAAACAGGCTCCCACTACCTGTTAGCATCTGGCAACTGTTAGCATCTAGCTCTCGTCTTACAAACATTTAGCCATCCTTGCTTATACAACATCTTGACGCAGTTTGGCATTGGTGCATGGGACAGTAATTGCCCTAAACCTTTCACACTCAAGAATGCCATCAAAACACCCTGAGGATGATGTGCTACTTCAAAGAGCTAATAAACAGATGAAGTCTGAAGTGGTGCGCAGGAGCTTTTTTAATGGGGTAACTTCACTGCCTCGCCTGGGACTTCGGAACCGCTTCGCGGCCCTGTCCGACATTCCGGTCCATCCAGTTGATGCTCCCGCGGCACTGACCCGTCCAGATGATCCGGCCCGTCCAGCTGATGCTCCCGCGGCACCGACCCGTCCAGATCTGCACCCTGCCGCCTCTGCAACTTCTGCGCCGGCAGCCGACAGCATTTGTGCTGCTTCCCAGGCCACTGTGGAGTTAACTCGGCATGGGTCCGGCGACCACCTCTTCACGTCGTAGACTCCTCAAAGAGGCCGTGCTGAGACACTCGGGAAGTTTTCCGGGCCCTGAGCCAGCAAGGAAATCCTCTCCGAGCCCAGCTGTTCCTGCTCGGTCACCACATCCTCAATCACCGGCACCTCCTCGTCCCCTGTTCGCCCCAACCACATTAATAATCGGGGATTCCATAATCATAAACATCCGATTTTCAACGCGGCCACACACTGCCTCCCTGGAGCCACCGTCCCGGTTATCCTGGAGAAACTCCCGGGGCTGCTGCACTCACTCCCGTCCTCTGTCAATCGTCTAATCGTCCACGTGGGGTCTAACGATACAGCCCGCCAGCAGTCGGAGCTGACAAAAAAGGATTTTAAGAAACGTTTTATTCTTTTACGGAGCTGTGAAAAGTTGGTTTTTATCTCAGGTCCAATCCCAACGCTAGGCCACGGAGCAAGGCGTTTCACTAGGATCCTCAGCCTCCACACTTGGCTCCAATCCGCCTGCAGAGCTGCCAATTTTGGTTTTATTGACAATTTCAATCTATTTTGGGACCGACCCGCCCTCTTCGGCACTGATGGAATCCACCCCAGCAGGCTTGGTAGCAGCATGCTAGCGGCTAACATGCATCACGCTGTTCAGACGTCTCCCTGACTTTTCCCGTGCCACGTTGACACACCCCCCTCTCCGGCGGTGTCATCCCAGGCCACTGTTTCCACGCCTGCCGTCTCGCTCTCTGGCACCACCCAACGACCAGAGGCTTCTATGCCAGTGCAGTGTCCCATTTGTGTTGTGGCCTGCTTACACAGAAGGCTGGTGACTCAGACTGAGAACAGAGGATCCAAGGGCATCTGTCTGAATGTATCACATTTTGCAGTGACTCCACGGTCTGTCGTTAACAGTCAGAGTGGTGGTATGTCAAACACACTTAAACTGGCTTTATTAAATGTCAGGTCTTTAGCAGGTAAATCATTTGTAATCAATGATTTTATCACCAAGCACAACCTGTATTTTATGTTTTTAACTGAAACGTGGTTAGACCAAAACAACAGCACAGCTGTTCTTATAGAATCAACCCCTCCCAACTTTAATTCTATGAGTCAGGCAAGACTACATAAGAAAGGGGGTGGAGTAGCTATTTTGTTTAACACTAGAACCGCCAACGGGTACATTTTACCCGCAGCTGTTTTTTGATTGTATGTAACTTTTTTTCAATAACATATCAAAGTCTCCCAGTCCGTGACTTTTCCTGAAAGTGTGTTATGTAGCACCCTCTGTTGTTAACAATTGTCAATATGAAGTCAGAATGAAAAAATCGCCAACAAAAATGCCATTTATACCCATATCCGCCAGCGGGTAATATTTACCTCATAGAAAATGCAGCGTAAACATGACGTGTTGCTATAGCAACGCCTTTTGTCTACTGCGGTTCCTTACAGAGAGATAGATTGAGAGAGATCTATTGATAGATGGACAGAGAGAGATAGACAGATAGATAGTTATAGATAGTGTAACATCTTGGAGAATACAAGATCTTGGATGACTGAGCTCACGTTGAGGACGTAATGCATGTGTGCAGGTTACGTGCCAGTTGAATAAAGATGGACACTCGGAATGAGATAAGTAGTCTGCGTCGTCTGTTTATGTAGACAATTATATGTCCATAGAACAGAACATTACAGATAGATCGATAGATAGATAGAGAGATTTGTACAAAACACAAGTCTAACACCAAGCATTTAAATCAGCACTCTTAGCGATATTGTATACTTCATGCTATCTGCACAAACGATATCATATGAAAAGCCGAGAGTCCACAGATTCTATTGGTATAAGTTTCATCCCTGTGCGATCAAAACTCACTGTTCTGTATGATAAATAAAAGAACATTGTACCTTGAAAATCAATAACCGGTACATTTTACCCGTTGGCGGTTTTAGGTATACAGCGACCTCTGGCGGTTCTAGTGTTAATGACTTATTTCAATGCAAGCAGACTATGTATGGAAACGTTGCTTCTTTTGAATATGTGGCCCTTCAGTTGAAATGCTCCTTTCGAGCTCTTTTCCTAAACATCTATAGACCACCCAAATACTGTGCAAGCTTTTTTGATGATTATACCGAGTTGTTGTCTATGGTGTGTATTGACTTTTAATCATTGTTGGCGATTTTAATATCCATGTTGACAACCCTGAGGACAAAGGGGCTAAAGAACTGTTTTGTGTTATCGACAATTTTGGACTGACTCAGCATGTCAAGGGTCCGACGCACAATAAGGGGCACACCCTGGAATTAATTGTATCAAAGGGTCTGAACATCTCTAAGCTTGTGGTGACTGATGTTGCGCTCTCCGACCATTCCTGTGTTTTCTTTGAGAGCTCTATTACCGTCCATACAATTGTTAAGAAAGAGGTAACCACTAGACGTCACTTAACTGAAAATGCACAATAAATGTTTGCTCAGATTTTTACTCCCTCAATTGCCCATGCTAACTTCTCAGTAAATGAGCTAGTTGATCATTTTAATTCTAAAATAACAAATGTCATGGATACCATTGCAAGAAAATATCTCCTTGGAGAAAAGCCATGACTGTGAGAACAGCAAAAACTGAGTGCAGAAAAGCTGAACGCAGGTGGAGAAAAACAAATCTCCAGGTTCACTTGGAAATATATAAAAAATAAACTTGGTTTCTATAAATCAGGAAATAAAAAAGGCACGACAATCGTTCGTCTCTGACATCATTACCAAAAATAAAAACAACTCATGTGCCTTGTTTGCTACCGTCAACAAACTAACTAACCCCCCTGTGTCGATAGCCTCAGAATGTCTATCCACCAGGGCCTGCAATGACTTTGCCTCCTTCTTCACTGACAAAATCATGCAAATTAGACAGGCAGTCAGTGCCTCTGTATCAGGTACAGCAAATGTACTGTTCACCTAAAGCCAATTCAGACACCATGTCACAATTCCGTCTGATAAATGCTAAAGACCTGGAAGACATTATCCAACATCTGAAATTTCCATTGCTTGGCCTCAGATATACTACACATAGTAAACAAGTCTCTTCAATCAGGTGTAAAAAAGCATAACCTAGACGCAACCATAATGAATAACTACAGGCCAATATCAAACCTTCCCTTTTTAAGCAAATTGATTGAAAAAGCTGTTTTTCAACAGTTGAGTAATTTCATGTTTTTAACAGACGGTTTTGATGTGTTTCAGTCGGGCTTTCGACCTAACCACAGCACTGAGACTTCAATTGTTAAGGTCTTAAATAACATCCATTTGAACACAGACAGTGGCAGAATATCAGTGTTAGTATTTTTAGTTTCTTTAATGGTCTTTCAATCATCGTGAAAACTAAAATATATACAGACATAGAACAAGTACAAATCATTGATTAAATCACAAATATATATTCACGGATCAAACAAACACTTGTAATACAGTCCCTGTAACGTACCTCGCTCCGCTCACCGAGGGTGCAATATGTGCGACGTCAGGCATGGCAGTCCTTATCTTAATATATCACTTGGCACTATGAACAGTTGAGCCAAGGAACAACACACACAGTTTCAATTAAAACCTATATAAAGCGAACACAATGTTCGTGGCAATTCAGTAACTTACATGTATGTTTGAGAGGTCCGTAGCACAGGCTAGACCTCGTTGCCTGGGAACAGTTTAAATCAGTTATGATTCCGGGGTTCGCAGCGTCACACCCCACCTACGCCCACCCCTAACCATGCATATTAAAATAACGTAGCGGTCAGTTACACTCCCACCATATCCTGTCCTGATGAACAAACTTAACGAGGTAAACAAACTGGGTGAATCATACAGGATTTCTAGACCGTCAAAAAACAAAAACACACTTAAAGGTATGGTGGTTCACACACAAATAAGCTTTTTCGCCTTAGCAAACATGTTTACTAGTATGTCTGATGCAAGTGTATTTTAGCCAATTATTCACCTTCAATGAGTAAAACTAGCTTCTGAATGGGACGTTCTATGATCGAGGGTTTGGAGGTGTAATCTTGTTTCTTTGTTGATTTCCGATCTCCAACTTGCACCTTGACTCGACGAACCAAACCATCGGTCCCTTCAGTTGTCTCGACCACTCGCCCTAGCTGCCACTGATTCCTTGGAAGCATGTCTTCCTTGATAATGACTATGTCGTTAACCTTCAGGTAGCGCCGGGGTATGTGCCACTTTTGTCTTAAGGAAACGTTCTGGAGGTATTCTTTCTTCCACCGACTCCAGAACTGTTCGGTCAGGTATTGCACTCGTCGCCATCTTTTGGCCGAGTACGTGTCTTCCTTCTCAAACTTTCCAGGAGGTGGAAGAGCAATCTTAGATTTCATCAAGATGAGGTGGTTTGGGGTAAGTGGCTCTAGTGACTTGGGATCACTGATTACATCAACGTTTAGTGGACGGCTGTTGACGATGGCCATTGCTTCATAAAGCAGAGTTCGGAGGGAGGCATCGTCTAATCTGCCTGGACATTGTGCGATTGTAACGTTCAGCACATTGCGAATGGTACGAATCTGCCGTTCCCAGACGCCACCTGCATGACTTGCGGAAGGAGCGTTGAGAATGAACTCGCACTGCTTATCTGTGAGGAATTCTTCCAATACCTTGGTGTCGCATTGCTTCAGTGCCCTTTGGAGCTCGTTTTTTGCCCCAACGAAGTTTGTGCCCTGATCACAGCTTAGAACGCATACAGCTCCTCTTAGACTAATGAAGCACCTTAAGGCGTTAATGAAGGCGTCCGTGGACAGATCTTCAAGCATTTCAATATGAACTGCTCGAGAGGACAGACATGTAAAGATGAGGCCGTACCTCTTGCACTCTTTACGGCCCCGCTTGATTACAAATAGGCCAAAGCAGTCCATACCACAAGATGTGAAAGGAGCCGAAGCTTCGACACGTTCTTTGGGCAGTTCGGACATTCGTTGCTCCCCAGCTGGTCTTCTGAGCTTCCGGCATTGCACGCATCTGTGTATCAATTTGGCAACTAATTTGCTCCCACCAATAGCCCAAAATCCATTGGCTCTGATTTCCATTAAGGTTTGACCTCGGCCCTGATGGCAGATCTGGACGTGGTAGTGAGACAGAATCAGCTTGGTGATGTGGCTGTCTTTCGGGAGTATGATGGGGTGCTTTAGTTCTTGACTAAGGGTTGACTTCCCAAGTCTTCCTCCAACGCAGAGGAGTTCTCCGTTCAGGATGGGGTCCAGACGAAGAAGAGGACTTGAACTTGGGAGACTGTCTCCTTGAACATCCTTTTGAAATGCCTTTATCTCTTTTGAGAAAGCTTGCTGCTGGACGAGCCTAATCACCGCTTCAATGGCCCTCCTACGTTCTTCGACTGTCACAAGGTTGCCGTGTTTTTGCTTGGACCCTAGTCTCTTGATTCTTGCAACCACCTTAACGAGCGTAGTCCATGAAGAGAACCGACTCAGGCGACTTAGAACGTCCTGCTGCTCGCTGACTTGAGTTGCGAATGCTTGAATCGATTTAACTTCTGGATCACCAACTAGCAGCTCAGTTGAAGGGGTAAGTGATGGAAGCGCCTTCTGTTCCCATAAAAACGTAGGCCCTAATAACCAGATAGTTGAAGTGATGTCCGCTGCATGAAGACCTCTGGAGGCATGGTCAGCTGGGTTTTGTGTTGTATCAACGTAGTGCCACTGGGTTGCTTGTGTATTATCTCTTATCAGTTGAACACGATTTGCAACGAACACATGAAACCTTCTTGCTTCGTTGTTGATGTATGCAAGCACCACCTGAGAGTCAGTCCAGAAGTATTCTTCGTCAATTTTCATCTCAAGCTCAGTTTTCAACAAAACGCTCATCCTGGCTGAGGTGACCGCGGCTGAGAGTTCAAGTCTGGGAATGCTGGTGATCTTAGTAGGTGCGACTCTTGCCTTTGACATTACGAGACTGCAATGGATTTCGTCTTTGTCATTCTTGTACCTGAGTTAGGAACATGCACCATATCCGACATTGCTAGCATCTGAGAAGTGGTGCAGTTCTACTCTCACAATTTTACCAAAGTCTTGAGGGTGGTAGCATCTGGGTATAGTGACTTCCTTTAGCCTTTGAAGACCGTTCTTCCACTCCTCCCACCGTGAACGTAAGTTCTCAGGAAGTGGATCATCCCATCCGATGCCTCTGCGGCACAGCTCTTGCAGAATGCACTTTCCCATCAGGGCGAAGGGAGAAACAAAACCGAGTGGGTTGTAAAGAGAGGCAACGACTGACAGAAGGCCACGGCGGGTTGGTGGCTGGTCCTTTGGTTCGATGTTGAAGCTGAACGTGTCGTTTTCCATTGACCACTGAATGCCAAGAATGTGTCCTTCTGTTGTTGCATCAGGGTTAAGATTGAGAGGGTCAGTGGTTACTGCTCTTTCTAAGGAGGCTATGCAGGACAGTGCTTCCTTTTGATTTGAGTTGAACTTGTGAAGACGTAAGCCTGCATTTTTGCACAGTTCCTGCGCTTGGACTATCAGTCCTTTTACCTCTTCGACTGATGGAACACTGGTTAGCTCATCGTCCACGTAAAAGTTATTCTCGATGAAAGCTGATGCTAACGGGTAGTCACTTTTGTGGTGCTGAGCCAGGTATTTAAGTCCAAAGTTGGCGCATCCAGGGGATGAGGAGGCACCAAAGAGGTGGACTGTCATTCTATACTCTTGCGGTTCTGTTTCCAGCTGTCCGCCCTCCCACCAAAGGAACCTCAGGTAGTTGCGGGCTTCAGGTGAGACGTGGAATTGGTGAAACATCCTTTCGATGTCACAGATCACTGCCACTGCTTCCCTTCTAAAGCGACAAAGGACTCCCACCAGTGAGTTGATTAGGTTGGGACCTGTGAGTAGAGTATCGTTTAGAGAGATACAGCTAAACTTTGCTGAACAGTCGAAAACAACTCTTAGTTTGCCTGGCTTCTTGGGGTGGTATACCCCGTGATGAGGAATGTACCAAACTGTCTCTCCTTCGGGAGCTGTGGACGCTAGCTCTGCATCGCCTTTGCTAATTATTTCTTTCATGAAGGCAGTATAATTATCGTAATAGTTTTTGTTGGCTTTTAACTTTTTCTTAAGGTGTTGCAGCCGGATAGTCGCCAGCTTCTTATTGTTTGGTAGTGATGGTGGACTAATGTCCTTGAAAGGAAGAGGCATCTCGTAGTGTCCGTCTTCCTTCTGCCTAATGTTGTCACTAAGGAGTTGCATGAAGCGAACATCATCTTGGGACACATACTTGTCTTCGTAGCATTTTTCATTGAAGTCTGATTCCAAGACTTTCAGCACGTCGGTGGCTGATGGTGTTGGCATCTCTTTCACTGTGACTCGATGTACGAAGCTTTGGTGTCCCTGTCAATCCAAATGGGGATTGGCTGAGCCAATGATGCTCCATCCAAGCACGGTTCTTTGTGCGAAAGGTTCGTTTTCGCCTCCTGTGACAACTTCCAAGGGAGCCAACGCTGATGGGCAGTCATAACCAATTAGCAATCCTACCTCGCAGTCTTGAAGTGGTGGTAGCTTGTTTGCTAAGTGTTTGAGATGAGGCCATTGGAGTGCTGTTCTTTTAGTGGGGATATGAGACCTTTCAACTGGTATGAAGTCTCGTGTGTAGGTCTGCTGTAGTTTGACATAGGCTTCAGAGTTGAGTCCCCGAACTTGAAGACCACTGGCAGTCTTACTTGCAATGACTGTGTTAGCCGCTGTCATTGTACTGAGTTTCAGCTGCACTGGTTGAGTGTCCACGTCTAGTTCAGTAACTAAATCTTCCAAAATGAAGGTTGAATCACTTTGTGTGTCCAGTAGGGCATAAGTGAGAATTTCTATATCTGGATCCATTGTTGACGACACCAGAACTGGAACAATGCTAGAGGTATGCTGTGTCAGTGCATGGGACATAACTTTGTGGATCTCCTTACTAGTATGTTCTCCTGTGGCAGCAGAATATTTGCCTGATGTCTCTGCAGGTCTTTTGTCTGTTTCTATGTGTAAGCAGGTTGGGTGACGTCGACTGCATGTGCTGCAGGTGTGTCGCCTTTTGCAGTCTTTGGAAATGTGCCCCTTTCCTAGGCACCCGAAGCAAAGGTTATTTTCGTGAATCAAAGTGTTCTTCTCGTCTGTAGTCTTTGCTGTAAAGGTTGGGCACCTTGCAATACCATGTGTTTCATCCTTACAAACTAAACAAGGTGACCATGGTTTTGAGTTTGAAGTTACAAATGTCTCTGAGGTGGGTTCATTCATTTCAGTACTGGTGTTGAGTGCTTTCGTTCTCCTGAGAAACCTCTCATCTGTGGTCTTGGTGTTTTTCATCAGGAGGGGGAATACGATGGGATTACAAGCTATTCTAGCTTCCTTTTGTGTAAACTCTGTAAAACGTGCAAAACTTGGATAGTCTCCAAATTTGTCTAACTCTTCAACAACAATCCGACTCCACCTGTGAACCATCCACTCAGGCAGTTTTTGGAGAAGCTTGTGATTTTCCTCGCAATCATTTAGGATGGACAGGCCCTTTACATGGGGAATAGCTTCAACACAACCTTGAAGGAAATCTGCAAACTCTCTGAGTGCTATGGGGTCGTTTAAATCTATCTTGGGCTACTTCATGAGCTTGTCTCTGAAAGCCTTTTGGACAATAAAGGGGTTTCCATATCTATCTTGCAAGACTGCCCAGGCACTGTGATATGCATCTTCTGAGTTTCTGTAGACAAATCCTTCTACAGCCTTGCGCGCCTCCCCTGCGAGGTAACTCTTTAGATAGAGCATATTTTCACCAACTGGGAGGGGCTTATTTCCAATGAGGGCCATGAAGGACATCTTCCAGTCTATGAACTTCAAAGGATCGCCAGTAAACGTTGTTGGTTCTGGGACAGGTAGACGATTCAGAGTAAAAGAGTTTGCAATTGCCTGGGTTAGGCTGACTTCTTCCTGAGACGTTGGCGCTTCAGGCGGTGCAGGATGAAGCCGGAATGGCTTTGAGTAGTTATACTAATGCCACTTTCGTCTCATTAGTATGCATAGAAAGTGACAGGTCACACCTCTAAGCCCCGCCTCCTAAGCCCCGCCCCTTCCGGTGGATGTCCCGCCTCCACTGCTGGCAAGCCCCGCCCCCTTCTGGCGGATGTCCCGCCCCACTTCCGGTTTTACAAAATAAAATAAAATAAATAATAATTTTAAAATCAATCACATTAGTATGCATAGGATCCATGTCCCACCTCCTAACCACTTCCTGTGCCCCGTAATCCTGTATACAGTATTGACTGTAACTTACAAATACTTGCAAATAACATGAAATTTAGCAACCATATATTTAAAAAAGTAATGTCAATCTCTCTAACCCCTCTTTGCTCTAAAGAGATCCGTGAAAAGTTTTGTGAACAGTCTGGAGATGCCTGAGACAAGTCAGGACAAGTGCGGGAGAAACCATAAAACCCCCTGACATCCCTGACCATTTGTAGCCTAGGTAGTGTGTGTGTGTGTGTGTGTGTGTGTGTGTGTGTGTGTGTGTGTGTGTGTGTGTGTGTGTGTGTGTGTGTGTGTGTGTGTGTGTGTGTGTGTGTGTGTGTGTGTGTGTGTGTGTGTGTGTGTGTGTGTGTGTGTGTGTGTGTGTGTGTGTGTGTGTGTGTGAGTGAGAGAGAGAGGAGATGGTCTGAGGCTGTAAATTACAGAGTATACGGATTCAAGGCAGATGGCCAGAGCAAAAAAGAGAAAGCAGTTACATTATTTTCTCATGTATACATCTACTATCTACATGTTTTTGTAATGTGTATGCATATATATATATATATATGTGTGATATATACATACATATATACAGGAGAATAGCCTAAACCTAAAAAAGTATTTGCTCTGCCATAAAAACCAAATACAATATAATGCTAATTTGTTAAACAATCAGGAATAACCCTATTGGCTGTTTAGTCATTTACATATTGCGTTGCCTATAAGTAAGCTCAGAAACATCTAGACAGCCTCTCTTCGCTTTTCCCCATCAGGCCCAGATCTTTTGAAAATATCTGGTAAGTACTTTATTTTTATGTTATAATATCATATAGTTAGTTAATGCTGCTTGATGTGTGTTAAATAACCTCTATGCATCTGTTGTTTTTCTATTATGTAACAGCCCTAGATTGTAATTATTTAGAATCTTTAATGAAGTATCCTTCTAAGTACAAATAATGTGGTGTACATTTTTTAACTATAAGTGTATTTAGCTATATTTCTTCAAATCAAATATGTTTTTCATGTGAAAGTATCCAGAACAACGTACTCTCTTGTTTTAAAAAAAAGGTGGTTGCACCCCTCCTGCAACTTGAATGGTCTCAGCTCAGAGCTCTTCATCAAGTCATCTCAACACAGACTGTGCTTGAGAATTAAAACCTACCAGGTAAAAAAAAAAATGCTTTTTATGTTTGCTTTTACAAGATGATAGCTAAATGATTTTGTTTTCTTGTTCTATAAAAGTTAGCGCTGAGCTTCAGTGTGCAATGTTCAAAACAACAGATAAAGCCAGAAATCTAGGTGTAGTCATGGACCCTGACCTGAGTTTCAACAGTCACATTAAAACTGTTACTAAATCAGCCTACTATCACCTAAAGAATATATCTAGGATTAAAAGACTAATGTCACAGCAGGATTTGGAAAAACTTGTCCATGCTTTTATCTTCAGTAGACTCGACTACTGCAATGGTGTCTTCACAGGTCTCACTAAAAAATCTATTAGGAAGCTGCAGCTAATTCAGAACGCTGCTGCTCGAGTCCTCACTAACACTAAGAAAGTGGATCACATCACTCCTGTTCTGAAGTCTTTACACTGGCTTCCTGTGTGTCAAAGAATAGCTTTCAAAATACTGCTGCTGGTTTATAAAGCACTGAATGGTTTAGGCCCAAAATACATTTCTGACCTCCTGCTAAATTATGAACCATCCAGATCTCTCAGGTCTTCAGGGACTGGTCAGCTTTCTGTCCCCAGAGTCAGAACTAAACATGGTAAAGCAGCGTTCAGTTATTATGCTCCAAATATCTGGAACAAACTCCCAGAAACCTGCAGGTCCGCTACAACTCTGACTACTTTTAAATCCAGGCTGAAGACTTTTCTTTTTGTCGCTGCTTTTAATTGAACTATTCATATCTTAGACTGCACTGTAACTTTTATCCATGTACTTTTTTCTTTTAATGTTTAATTGACAGCACTGTAACTTTTATCCATGTATTTTTTCTTTTAATGTTTATTTTATTAGCTTTTCTTTTTAATGACTGATTTTAAATGCCATTTTCTTAATCTCTTTCATTTTTTGTAAAGCACTTTGAATTGCCTTGTGTTGAAAAGTGCTATATAAATAAACTTGCCTTGCCTTGCCTTGTTAAATGTATAATCCCGGGTATTTCAAAAAACATACTTATACCCTCTTCTTTTATTTCTGTCTTTTTTCTCTATAGAGCACTCCTCCCCGTTATCAAAGGACAAACGCTGTTTGTTAAGTTCTGCTTTAAGGCCACACCACCTGAATAAGCTGCACGTAGATCACATGTAAAACTGTTATTGATGTATCCGCCAGGTATGTTGACTTTACGTCCATGAATGTAGAAGCAAAGTGAAATGTTTCTTCAGCGATGACACATCTGATTTTGTTTTTTGTTTTTGCGGGGGTGATTTCTTAAAAAACGGTCAAGCATGGATGATTTAAAAGATAGTGAAAGGTCCTTTATCGCGGGTTTACCTGATACAATTGAACTATACAATGATGAGGGCTTTGTGTACGAAGACATGCCATTTCCACAGTGTTCAGACAGTAACAGTGAGCTAAATGACGCAATAACAGATGTAAGCGAGCCTATGCCCTTGACAGAAACAAACCCCTATACCAGGGGTGCCCAACCTTTTTTTAACCGAGAGCTACTTTTAAACTTGCCAGTCTGCCGAGATCTACCAGTCCAAATAGAGAGGCGTAGCCATTACTGACAGGTAAATACACACTTCTACTTGTATAAAACTGACCTTTGTACGATTAATACTTCATAAAATACTGCAAATCCTTTATCTTACCTCTTTCTAATCTACACACATACAAGTATTTAACTGAAGTTACACAACAGTGTTGTTGATACAGAGTTGGAGTTTATTCACACGTCACATACTATAGTGGGTGATGTTTTCAAGAAACATTGAACAGTGCTGCCACATACAGTACTGTATGACACTGGGAAAAAGAAAAGACTCTGAACCCTTTCTTTGCCATTATATACAAATAGTGTTGCTACAAAAGTATAAATTAGGCTTACTAATAAGACAACTCAGATCTGAAGCTACACAGGAATCTGCTGCCAAGGTGCAATAAAAAAGACAAAATTAATAGAATCAAACCCTTTTTTTGTTGCATTTTAGTAGATTATAAAAAGAAATGCCTTTTTAAAATAGGATGCAAGCAACACTAGCTTCTTAACCTGAATTGATAATAGACTATAATCAATTTAAGTTTGCATTCTTATACCATTTTGTACAATAATTATAATGAATAAGTTCAAACAAACTCACAGCTGATTAATAACGGTATCTAACTTGAGTTTTTATCATATCAAAAGCCTGTTGAAATGCTACTGTTATTTTTATTACGCATCGGCAGCCTCCAGGAATGCTTCTTTCACAACTTCGCAGTCTTTCAAAGACTTGTGTTTCGCAAGAACGTGACTGACACGATAAGATGCTCTGGTAGCAGCCTTGCTCTTGTTGTTGGGCCTGGTGAAAATGGACTGCTGTGCATTTAGCTGTCCTTTCAGGCCCCTCCCCTTTTGGGAGCGTAGGGCAGAATTAGGAGGGAATTCCGTCTCGTAGCGTTTGTGCACTGTTTTGAAATGCCGCTCCTAAATGACCCTTCTTCGATAAAGCCACGCTTGCATTGCAGATGAGACAGATGGACTTTGAATTGGAATAGATACAAAAATAATCATCCTCCCACTCGGAGTGAAAATTATATATGTTTTGCTTCTGCCATAATTGCGGTCTTGTGTGTGTGCGGACTGTCACTCCTGTTGACACGGACAACGTTAGTGAACTAGTACACTGCCCACTGCTCACCAGCCACGCCCCGACACATGGGGTCACGCCAGCCAATCACAAAGCTTTGATGCGTTCAAGTGCATTATTCTGGCACATGAAGATTATGTTACAAGACATTAACGATAAAACAGAATATTGTTGTTCTATTTTTAGACACATCTCGCGATCGACTGGGAATCTCCCCGCGATCGACCGGTCGATCGCGATCGACTGGTTGGGCACCCCTGCCCTATACAGATGGAGAAAGGTCTTTTCTCGATGTGTTACCTGATGTAAATGAACTATACAGTGATGATGATGATGAATTCAGATATAGGGACCTGTCATTTCCGCAGTGTTCAGGCAACAACAGTGAGTTAAATGGCGAGGGAAATCCAACAAAAACATTAGACGGTGCCTTGGATTGGGTGATAGACTGCTACGAGGACCGGGGGCTTTTAGATCAGCCTCTAGACAATGTCCCCCGTCTGAATGGACAAAATAGCAAAGCTTCGGCCAACGCCGGCCTACCCGTTTCCAGCATGCAAGATGGCGGGTGTGTTAATGACAGCTCGAATGCTTCTGAATCACAGGGCCCCCTGTCACAGCATGGAGGAGGCACTAGCAGAGATGCCGTGCCAAGTGTTTTCTCTCGACCTGTATTCAATAACACAGAAATGAGACAGTCTCTAGTCCTACTGCCTATTAGGGCTGAAGCAGACTTTGGAGTCTATTTTGAGGGTCTGATGAACAATGTGCATAGCATGCTTGCATATGCTTTTGCACGGGTAGAGAGAGAAGATATCGTGCAGATTGAATTACATGGTGAACAACTAAGGGGTAACGTGTCAGCCATTTTAAATGGTATCGATGACAATCTGGATGATTTTGAGGAGGGGCTGTTCAACGCCATGCAATCGAATATCATTTTAATGGCAGAAAGCAACATGGAGCTAGTGGTTCAAATTGTTCAGTCCCCCCGTGGAGGGGTTCAGGGTAAACGGATGATTAGTAAAATGTTAGACAGTGAGATTGTTAAAAAGAAGGGGCATTTTCTTTACGTTGTTCAGAACTCCTCCAACCAGCTGTGTTTTGCTATTAATTTAGCACTGTTGTTACACGACAACCTCACTGATAATGAAGGTGTTGAACGTGGTAAAGAGATTCAGAATAGGGTGGGTTTGACAGCTCATACAGCTGTGACATTCAGCGACATTGATACATTCGAAGACAGTTTAAAATGCAAGATAGTGGTATTTTACCGAAGCAATGATGATCGTACCCTCTGTAAATTCCAGACAGACGCCCCCAAACGAGACAAAACTGTGTTTTTGTTCCTCCTTCACAACCACTACTATGGTGTCAAGAACTTGAAGGGGTTTTTAGGCTCTTCGTATGTCTGTGAACATTGTTACACAGGGTACAGCTCTCAATGGAATCACTCCTGTACTGGTCATTGCTATGTCTGCCTTGACCCCTCATGTACTCTGGGAGAGTTTAAACCCATCTTTTGTAAAGACTGCAACAAAACATGCCGTACAGTCGGCTGTCATTCTCGACATAAAGAGCAGAAACAGAGATCAACAGTAACTGTGATTTACACAAAAAGTGTGTAGATTGCCAACTTTCTTACTACACCCCCAAGAGTACAGCAGATAAAACACACAAGTGTGTGACGAAAAAATGTAAGACATGCAAGGAAAAATTACCATCTGCTTCTACGCTCGGGTGTGAAAAACATTTGTGTTACATAGGAGTGCTGCCTAAAGAGACAGAACACAATGACAACATTGTGTTTTATGATTTTGAAACAATGGCGGGGGCAGATGGGGTACATATACCTTTCATGGTTTGTACAAAAACCTTGGGGGGTGAAATTTGGGTCGGAGAGGGAATCGACTGTGCACTGCAGTTTCTGGCACACTTTAGGCGCCCAAAGTTCAAGAATACAACATTCATCGCTCACAATGCTAAGGGTTTTGACAGCTATTTCATTATCAACGCAATGGTTGCACAGGGGCTAAAGCCCCCGTTAACAATGCAGGTAAGTAAAGTGCTCTCTTTTACTGACAAGGATTTTGGGCACAAGTACATAGACTCACTGTCTTATCTGTCTATGCGTTTAGCAGACATGCCAAAAGCTTTGGGATTTGGAGATAAAATCAAGGGATACTTCTCTCACGGTTTCAGCTCCAAGGCTAACCTGAGTTATATAGGCCCTTATCCACCCGCACACTGTTATGGGGTTGAACGCATGACAACTGGTGAAAAGAGTGACTTTTTCACGTGGTATGAGACGGTACGCCAGGGTACTTTTGACTTCCGAGAGCAGGCATTGCTTTACTGCAAAAACGATGTGGACATTCTTGCCCAGGGGGCCACATTATTTCGGAAAGGTTTTCTCGGGGAGACAGGAGTTGATCCTTTTAGTCGCGCGACTATAGCTTCTGCCTGTATGAAAGTTTTTACCACAAACTTTCTATCGCCCAAAACCTTAGCAATTCCCCCACCCGACGACTACCGCCGTGAAAACAAGACGTACTCAGACGCAGGTATTCAGTGGCTGGAGTGGGTAGCTCAGACTGAAGGTGTTTTTATTCAACATGCGTTGAATGAAGGAGAGAAACGAGTGGGACGTTTCGTCGTAGATGGGTTTGCCGAAGTTACCGGGGAAAAGATTGTCTGGGAATTTCTTGGTTGTTTCTATTACGGATGCCCCTCTTGCTATAAGGGGCATGAGAAAAATCCATTGATAGGTGACACATTTGAGCATCTCCATGCTGCTAGTGAGGCAAAACTGCATGAGCTAGAGTCTGTTCACGGGGCCAAAGTGAACGTTATGCGTGAGCATACATGGGTTGAGATGAAAAAATCCAATCAAGATTTGAAGGCTTTCCTCAGGGTATACAATGCACCAGAACCGCTGACCCCCCGCGATGCTTTATACGGGGGAAGGACATGTGCAGTAAAGTTGAGGCACACAGCAGCGGCAGATGAATTGGTTCATTATTGTGATTTCACCTCACTCTACCCTTTTGTAAACTGCACAGGCCTATATCCACTTGGACACCCTCAGATCATATTCCGAGATTTCAAAGACCCTCGCAGTTATTTCGGGTTAATCAAAGCCACAGTAGAACCTCCTAGGGGTCTATACTTTCCTGTCCTGCCCTACCGAACTGCAGCTGGTAAACTGGTGTTCACTCTATGCCGCACATGCGCTGAGCTTAACAATCAACAGGGGCCCTGCATGCATAGCAAAGAGGAAAGAGCATTAACAGGGGTTTGGGTGACCCCAGAATTCACCAAAGCCCTGGACATGGGGTACAAGATGACTCAGATCACAGAGGTGTGGCATTTTGAGAAGAAAAGTGACAGCATTTTTGTAGACTATATACACACATTTTTGAAGGGTAAACAAGAAGCATCAGGCTACCCTTCAGAGGCCTCAGATGATGAGAGCAGACAAAAGTATGTGGCAGACTATCATGCTAAGCAGGGCATCTTGCTGGATGCAGATAAAATCAAATCAAATCCAACCAAAAGACAAGTGGCAAAACTATGTCTCAACAGTTTCTGGGGTAAATTTGCCCAGAGAAGCAATCTGACTCAGACTAAGATTGTGACCAAAGCCAAAGAATTTCTTAACCTCTTGTTTTCAGCTAAACATAAGGTTACGTATTTCTCATTCCTCAACGACCGAACGGCTCTTGTTCAGTGGTGCTACGGTGAAAATTGTTACTCTACTCCCAACAAGGTGGATAACATATTCATCGCCGCCTTTACCACAGCGTATGCCAGGCTGAAACTGTACAGTGAATTGGAGAAATTACAGCGCAGAGTATTCTACTACGACACAGATAGCATAATCTATGTGACAAGACAAGGAGAGAGTCCCCTACCGATGGGGGTCTATCTGGGAGACCTGACAGACGAGCTGGGGGGCGATACGATTAAAGAGTTTGTTTCAGCAGGCCCTAAAAGTTATGCTTATCAGACCAAAAATCAAAAAAAAGTTGTGATGCGCGTGAAAGGCATCACACAAATGCACGAATGTTGCAAACGAGTGAACTTTGACAGTCTGGCCGACCTGGTGGAGGGCTACGTTCAAAACTCTGAGAGGGGGAGGGTAATTGAGGTCCCTCAGCACAGTATTGTGAGGAATAAAGAGGTTTTCGCTTTGAGAAATGTGTCATTCACCAAAAAGTTCCGAGTTGTGTTTGACAAGAGACGTTTGTTAGCCGGGGGAAATACTTTGCCTTTTGGGTATTGAGAAAATAATTGACAACATGTTTTCACCAAGTCAAATTGATTTTGACCCCCGACTGCGTGTTCCTTTTTCCTGTCTAGTAGTGGGCCCTAGTGGTTGTGGAAAAACTTTTTTTGTCAAGAATGTATTGCAAAATTGTATTCATGTAATGGATGTCCAGCCTCAAAATATTGTGTGGATTTATACTTCTTTCCAACCCATGTGTGCTGAACTGCAGGAAAAGAATACAAATATGAAGTTCGTCAAGGGTCTGCCTGAATCATTTGAAGATGAATCGCTATTTCCTCCTGATCAAAGTCATTTGATTATATTAGACGATGTTATATTTCAGGCCTCTGAGCATCCGGAAGTAGTCAGACTTTTCACCCAATACCGTCATCATAGAAACATGAGCGTTATCATGCTTACCCAAAATGTTTTTCACCAGGGAAAAAACAGTCGCACAATTAGTTTAAATACTACTTACATGGCCTTGTTTAAAAACCCCAGAGACAGATTACAAATGAACATACTTGCTCAACAAATACACCCTGGTAATAAATCATTTTTCCTACAAAGTTTTGAAGACGCCACCACGGAACCTCATGGTTACTTAATCGTAGACATGACCCCCACCTGTCCAGACATCTACAGGCTTAGATCGGGAGCACTACCTAATCAATTGCTAGTTGTTTATGTACCAAAAACGAAGACTTGAAAAAACAGTATGTCGGCCCGTTTAAAAAGAAACATGCCTCTGCTGAGGGCCTTATGTCAAGCCCCGCCTTCAAAGCGCAAGGATATTCTCGAGAACTGCTCCACGGATCTTCTTCAATCACTCTGTGAACTGTCTCTAAATCTTTTAAAAGGTAATATCCCCCTGTCAGGCATTCAGTATAAGAAGCTTAAGAAGCAAAATAAATTGTTCAAACTCTTGGCCAATAAAAAGACCAACTTAAAAACTAAATTCAAGGCCTTAAGAAAGCAATCTGGAGGTTTTCTTCTGCCGCTGCTCGGTGCGGTGATCCCCATTTTAGGTCAACTTTTAGGAGGGCTCGCTCGATCATGAGTCAAAAGATGTTTCTGCTAACACCTCACCAGTTTAATCAGCTTAATCAGAATGGTGTAACTAACCCTCATAGTAAGGAAACAATGAGACGCACTGCCGAAGATGTTCTGGATGAAAAAATTAGAGCAACGCTAAACGAACCAGGATTACCCCCTTATGAAAAAATCATAAAATACAACACCTTGTTACAAAGATATCTCACCCTACTCAAACAAGACAGGCTTGAGGAACGACATATTACTCTAACTCTACCTGAAGACACAGGGGTGGTAAAAGGAGAAGAAAAGGATGGCACGTCCGATGATAAAATAAAGAATGATGTGCTTCAGCACCTCCCTAAGCGTTACCACAAGAATGCCGAGTACATTATGAGTAAATTAACCACGAGTACAGCTGGATGGACACCAGCGGGGGAATTTATAGAAAAGGGGGTAGCTGTAAAAGGTTCCCACATGTTAGATTTATTTAAACATTGATCCTGCGCGTGTAAAACAAATGTCCAGGAGCCTAAAGGCTGGCGGGGGTTTTTAAATAGTCTGAATGAGATCAACATTCCCTTAACAGCTTTTCAAAACCTTCACGCTCGTGAACAATATCGCATAATCAAAGAGGGCGAACTAAATCGAGAAAATATCCCCCGAAAAAGAAGAAGAAAAATAAAAACATCTCCCTCTACCCCCGGTTGGGACACTTTAGGAACAACCGTAGAACCTCAGAATGCCCTGCTTAAGAAGAAAAGGATAAGGCAACACAGAATATTAAGTCCAAGATGGTTACATTTAACCCCTTAAAGTTGTATTATATTTCATGATTTCCTAATAAAGACAGTCATCTGAATTAATTTTGTCTTCAGACCTTTTTTATTTCTACATTTTATAACAATCTTTGAACATTTGTAGCGAACAAACACTGTGGTTAAAATGAGTGTCTTTATGACGTCTCTCACACCTTTGGTATTTTTTCACAAAATTCGTTACAGCAGCATCATTTTTTATCACATCATCTTGATATAAAGATAACACATTTTCGTAAGACAACCCGGACGCTCTTTTGCATAGATAAAAAACACAGTGTTGACCACAGGCTGTAGACATGACATTCTGAAGTTGCCGGTTATGGTATAAAATAGTTTCACATTGTGTTTCTAGAAATTGCAGGATGCTTTTAGGATAATGACTCAAATCGGGGGAAAATCCGAAAGAATCAAAAAAAGTTCCTTCCCCTTCCTCTAAAGTCACTGCTAGCCAGTGTTCTCCGGGCATGTGGGAGGGGTGGGTGTTTACAATCATGTATACAGGGCATCTAAATAATTGTTTTACTCGGGGTAGCTGGTCTGAGGCCCATACCCCCCCAAAAGAGTCCCCCACCATATGCTGCAGGAGACTATCCAATTGGTGATTATTCATGTTGTAGTCTTCTTAGTAATAATCTACCAGCACTTGTCGTTTTGAATTAATCTCCAGAATCAAATCAAAACAAGAATATACGATTAAAGTGGTAGTCTGTGGCAGCGGTACTCTGAACCTCATTTCCAATCTTAAACTACCGCTTGTGATGGGAAATAAGGCGTCGGCATCTTCCGCCGCAGTTAAATTAACCACAAATAAAGAGTATCCTTGTTCGAAATCATCTCTGTCTATACTTAGAGGTAAGTCTTTCATGTGTCTCCCTGTAGCAGTTAACATGTTGTAAAACTCTCTGACTGACGACCTCCTGTTAAATTGGGGTTGAAATGCTTTGGCCGGTACTTGCCTGCCATCCTGACACAGAGCAAGGTATTCCATATCATTATGAAGGAAATTAAAAGGTGAAAGCTCTCTCCTTCCGGTGAAGGCTTCGTGATTTACCATACCCAATACTATGTACTTGGGCATATTACCCCAAAAGAGATTTTCTTGGTTGCATATTCTAGAATTCACCGGTATACTATATGTCTTGAGATAGGGGTGATAGGGGGTAGAGGGCGTTACATCTCAGCAGAGCCGCAGCATGACCTAAACGCACTGCAGGCGTGATTGTGGCCTTTTTGATCAAAAGTGAAGCCCCCAGTATTTTTAGACGGTATGTAGAGTCATTTGCACACATGAGAGTAAAGGCATCGTTAGATCTGGTGAGTTTGATTCTCAAATCTACAGAGTTCAGGAGAAGCCTCTCGCTGAAAAATATATCCGTGTGTAAAGCACCCATCAAGTGAAGCTCCCGAGATTCTGCTGTGAATGAGGCCCTCTTTACCAGTCCCTTATTTGGTCCATTGGCTATGACTATAGAGTCCATAGATCCCGCGGTGTCTTTATAAAATAAGCCGGCTGTGAACTGAGTTTTTAAAGTAGAATCAGAGTAATTCAATAGCGTTTCAATCATCGCCCTGTAAGGATGAGTCGAACTGGATTGAGAAATTAGTCTGTCCCCTAGAATAACGTCGCATTGACTAAAAATTGTATTCAGAGGGTAATTAACTAGGGCCACGGGGGCATCAGCTGCCAGATTAGTCCCATCTGCGTTGGTTATTTTGATCCTGAGATGTATCAAGGTGTCATTCATATCCAGGTATTTATCTCCGTCCCCGGGGATAAAAAATTCTATGGGTCCGTCCTCCGTAATGGCAGACAACGGAAGGACCTCTGTGTAGTGTTTTTCATCTATAGAGTTGCGTCATTGGGGCTGAAAATAAATCCAGCTCTGCCATGCTGCATTCAGCAGATTTATGATGTAAAAGAGCCATATTTAACACTCTAAAATATATCTCTCCCCAATACGTTCCTTCTCCGAGGGTGTTTTTTCTCTAATGATTTTCTTTTGACTGAGTGTTTTCCTTTCTTGACACCCCTCGGAACCCGTTTGCCTGGAGGTCTCTTCCTGGCCCTTCTTGCCAAAACCATCAGACCACCTGATCCTTCTTGAGATCCGGGGTCTGATTGGCGGCCGAATCTATGGACAGCCTTACTGATAACATCTGATGCAATATTTTTGGCCGCCGATTTCAGATGAGGTTTAGCTATGGCGAACCCTTTTCTCACCAGGGGGGCGACAAAACGAAATAATCTCGAAAATATAGAGCCAATGCCTCGCCCGTACATCACCGGTGCACCATAAAAACCAGGCAGGGATCCCCCCGATTGATTTTCATAGTAACTCACAAAACCTTGGGGGTCTTGATGAATCATCGTTTTGTAAAATATTTCCCTGCTTTTGAGGGTCGGAAATGAAGTTTCACTACACTTTTTCCGTAGGTGAACTTTACTGGTTTGTTCTGGTCGTTTTTTATTTCTACCTTTATATTCTCGATGTGTGTTTTTGTTACCGGCAAGTAGTATGCAGGATTAAAATACTGAGTTACTGTATCGCCGAATGTTCCTCTTATATCTACGGTTCTCAAGAGAGGAGCAAAAGCGTCACCTACCCGCTGGTGACTGACCACATTGCTATAGCAGTATAGATGTGTTGAGCCAGCAGCATTTATATCCGCTGGATAGGCTGCTGATTTATCATCACATTTGAGCCACTGGTCTGGTTGTATTCCAAGCATATAAGCGACGGTTTTTGGAAAGCGGAAACGATATTGGGCCCCTCCTAGAAATTCGATTTTCCTGTGAATTGGACTATAGTGTAAACTGACATCAGTCAATTTTTTTGAAGCAGGACTCAAGTTCCTCTATGAGCTGAGTTATGCTACTATAGTAACCAGCTCTAAACATATGAAGCCTTAACTTGCTAGTCGGGGATATGTCGGGGAGTTTTGCTTTCTTTATCCACTCAAAAAAGGCTGCTTCCGTAGGTATGTTATACCAGGTGTGTGGGTATGATATTTCTGTCAGGGCGACTTGCCATGAACCATCCAAGTGTAAAGGTTGTGCCAGGTTCACCTGATAACTAGAGCTTGTATTGTTTTGAAATACCTCCAGGCTGGCATTAGACGGCAGCGTAATGTAGAATCCTTCATTTATCTTCATGGCTGTAATGAAGGACTGAGCGTTGATTCTGTTTGCTTTTATACATCTTTGATTTCGCCAGCATCAAACCAGCTGTTGAATTTTTCGGGCCAATTATGCCAAGATACAAACATTTGTTTTTTCCCTCTCACCACACGCCTTTTTAGAATTTTCTCGACTTGAAAAGCCTTGTCATTAGTTATCTTCACTTTTTGTAACTCTTTCTCATAAAAAGTCCCCTTGATCTCTTCTCCATCATAATCTTTGAGCTTGTAAACAGGTGGCTGCCGAGGTAAGCCTTCAGACACCGTAAATAATTGGTCCGTATAACTCTGCTCATATTTTTTATCGAATACTCCTCTCAATTTGGATATCCTTACAAGCTCCCCCTCCTTAAAGTTCATTTTGACAGCAGCTTTTTTACGAAGGCTGGAGGGGTTATATAGATTCCGAAACACTTGAGCCTCATTTTCCTTGGTTACCTGCAGTGGCGTCATTTTAATACTTCGGTGATAACTATTATTGTAACTTTCAAGTAGTTCAGGTAAGACGTCTATATATCTATGAGTGTATTTAGCTGTAAAATACCTCCACATTTTAGTTTTCAGCGTACGGTTAAATCTCTCTACCACACATGCCTTCATATCACTGGCGGTTGCATAATGTTGTATACCTCTTTTCTTCAATAAGTTTTGAAAAACTTTATTAAAGAATTCTTTCCCCGCATCTGTTTGAATCTTTTTAGGGATCTCACTGTGTGTTAAAATTGTATCAAAGGCTTTGGTAACCTCAATACCCGTCTTCTTCTTTAATGCTTGAGCATAGGCTTTTTTCGAAAATACATCTACGACTGTTAACAAATAATTAAAACCATCATTATATTCGGACAGCGACTGCATATCGCAGAGATCTGCTTGAAATTGCTGCAGCGGTCTGAGTACGAAAACTCTGTTTCTTACAAAATGCACCCTAGCCGGCTTGTGCAAAGTATATGCGTCCTGCTCAGATAAATATTCTCTGACTTTCTCTACATTTATTTGTTTACCCATTTCATTCTGTACAGCTCTATGGAGTTTATCCACACCTCCTAAACTCCCTGGATTAGAAGGAGTGTAATACACTTTATGCATAGCACGTTTCTCAGACATGTTTCCTGTTACACCCCGTTGAGGTAATGAGTACAAAAGTTTTTCTTGCAAAGCATTTTATTGATATGTCACATATGTATAAAAAAAAACATTTTCTCCAAGCAGATCAAAATAAAACATACTTTAACGAAAAAGTATCACATTTGTTTTTCCTATTGCTGCCAAAAGGCCCAAGCTGCTCTTATAGTCTTCAGACGGGTCTCGTCGTTCTCAAAGAGTCTGGTGTTTCTGAGATTGTGCAGAATCGCCTCGGTAGCTCCAAAAGACTCTCCTCTCTGACACATGAAGCTGGCTTTGGTGTAGAGCCTCCCGAATGGCTGGAATGAAACGAACGGTCCACAGTCTCTTTATCACATCGTCATAATTTATATCCAGATAGTATTCTTCGGTCGGAAACAAACACTCGTGCTGCAATTGACTGGGATGATCGACTTGACATCCGTAACATTTTTCCTTTCTGTACAGATGCACGACCCTATCCAGCAGATGAACTACAACAGCTTTTACCGTATTCAGGAACGAAGCTGTCCTTTCACGTTCTGTAGCATCAACCTCTGGAACACGAGTATAGCATGGCATATCAACGCCTACTACTGCTGATTCCCCTGGAGACTCGGATGGAGTAGATGGAGGTTGAGGCATATCCAGCCACCCCGTGATATCAATACCCGCCATATAGTTGTCGAGATCTGGTGTCCAAATTGTTGGTGAGGATGGCGGTCCTGTAGGCGTTTGATCCAGGCTGCAGCTCGCGGTGATAGAGTTGTTTTTTTTCAGATCCATGGTTGTTGATCACAGAACGTTCTTGAGGGGTCCTTCGTTTTAAATGATCTGTTGAGGTGGGGTGGGACTTGTTATGTTGGTTGGGGGGCGGAGTCGTCTAGCATAAGTGAGGGTATTTTTCACCAGTATAATGTCGATCGATGTCTGACTCTGTTTAAAAAGTTCTTTAAACTTTACAGATTTCTCATCAATCATTTTCAGCCAAGCAGTCAGAGGCACACGCAAGGATGTCTGAAAAACCCCGCATGTAGAGTTGAAATACTCCAAAACAAAATCATCCGAGGGGTCCTTACCCAACGTCACCACACGGCTTGAGCGGTAATACCAGCGCCCAGAGGATCCGCTTTTAGTTTCCCATACGGTGCTTGACAGGATTATTTTCACTTCTGGCTGCGGGGAAATATCTCCTTCCACTTCCTCCACCTTGAGGGGCAGCGGTGCAAACTATTTTTTGATCTCGCCTGCTGTCTGCGTTTCTTGACTTTTCTTTGCAAAAATCTTGTACACCGTTGGTTCCACTATGTTTTCTTGATGCACTCCTTCTTCCAATCCAGTGGTGGGGTGGAGCTCTCTGGAAGACACCAGAGTTAACACAGCCCAATCTGTCGAGGTCAGCGTCGCTTTAGCACTCTGGGGTCCGTACATTTCCCCCTTCTTTAGGTTGTAGAAATGCAATTCATTCGCTACATAGTTGAATGCATAACCCCAAACATCGCCATTTTCCAGAGTCCATTCTCCCTGAAGTTCATCGGTTGGAGGCGTTTGGAGATGGCATACAAACCGCAAACTTTTCTTGATTGGAGCACCCAACGGATGGCTGTAGGTTGTCACCGGTGTCTCGCAGATTAACCCCATATCAAGACGTCTCTTTGTCATTTCTCTCGACTTGAAAAATATTGAAGAGTGACAAAGACGACTGGCTCTTATTTATCCAACCCCCATAACGGGAGAGGGGGTGAGGGGCGGGGGAAGTGTGTGTGTGTGTGTGTGTGTGTGTGTGTGTGTGTGTGTGTGTGTGTGTGTGTGTGTGTGTGTGGTGTGTGTGTGTGTGTGTGTGTGTGTGTGTGTGTGTGTGTGTGTGTGTGTGTGTGTGTGTGTGTGTGTGTGTGTGTGTGTGTGTGTGTGTGTGTGTGTCAATACAGTCAATACTGTATACAGGATTAGGGGGCACAGGAAGTGGTTAGGAGGCGGGACATGAATCCTATGCATACTAATGTGATTATTATAAATTATATTTTTCTAATTTTTAAATTATTATTTTATTTTATTTTGTAAAACCGGAAGTGGGGCGGGACATCCACCGGAAGGGGGCGGGGCTTATGCTGGAAGTGGAGGCGGGACATCCACCGTAAGGGGCGGGGCTTAGCCAGAAGGGGGCGGGACTCATGGGGTGGGACTTCCGCCGGGAGTGGGCGGGGCTTAGGATGCGGGACTTCCGGCGGAAGGGGGCGGGACTTAGAGGTGTGACCTGTCACTTTCTATGCATACTAATGAGACGAAAGTGGCATTAGTATAACTACTGCTTTGCTTGTGGATTTAGTGGGGGGGGGGGTTTGTGGTCGGTATTTCGGCCACCATGTTGAGATGTGTGGTCGACCTCTTCTTCACAACTTTCAAACCCATCAAAATGTCTGTACGCTCTCACTCGAGCTGCTGCTACTTTTACTTCATTATCTACATGTAGCTGTTGTAACCTTGTTTTTTCCTCTTCTAGCTTTAACTTCATTTCAGCCTCCTTCTGTTTGATTTCTGCCAGCATTTATGTTTCCTTGAGTTTCCATTCACTCTCCAGTTTATCGAGTCTTGCTTGTTGGTCATGTAAACTTTGTGTAGCTTTTGCCTGTTCTTGTTTGGCTGCAAGGTCTGCTTCTGCATCTCCACGTTTACTAGAGGAGCTGGAGGTGTTACTTGGTTCTCGTGATGACTCTGAGATTACAGTTTCTGTGTTCGTGTTTCCAAAGACAGAGCCATACTCATTCTTATTTAGCGCCGCCCTCACTCTCTCCTTCTCAAGTTGGTCGTTGAAGACCTCATCTATATTCTCTTGCCTTTTACTGAGTAATTCACGAATCTCAGCTGTAAGAGTGACACATGCATCCATTTTCTTGGCAATATCTGGAGTAGTGGTATGGTTGCGTCGAATGGGCTCATAATGTTGCTGTACTATGACATATTTGGATTCTGTGTCCTCTGTGCATCTATTTAGGTCTTCAGCTGAGCAGAAATCTTTCAGTCTTAGTCTAACCTCTCTTGCTGTCTGCTTCCAAGAGTCGTAGGCTTTATTGAATGCCTTTTCGTTTTTCTTAGCTTCATTTTCTTGCAACTCTAGGGCTTTTTGTGTTAGACTTCGTTCACGAGAGCTGGACCTGACTTGTGTCTCTGGGGGTTTGTCTGTTTCTTTAGCAGGTAGTGACATTTTGTTGCCCTTTTTCCTCTGTTTGTGCTTTAACTATAGTCTTACAGTGTTTTATGTCGAAACTCAATTTAAGTGAATGGTGACTTTAACTTTAACTATATACCACTCACATCAGACATTTACACTTGGACACGCTAAGATGAGCAAAACATGAATGATACACAATGTCACAAACAATAGTACTGCTAATGACAATTTTTACCCTTTAAACATTATTACACGTTCGGGAATTAAGTTCTCATGAAATGACATAGATGGTTAAGGGCCCTCTTTAACTATATAGCTCTCTGCTTTACGACTGTATTTTTGCACGATATGATATGGCTGTTCTTGAGCTCATTAATTGTGCATACAATGAATTAGCTTAGCAGACAGCTTTAAATTGATTTACCACCTTAACATTGACTATTTTCTTATATTTATTATTGGCTTTAACTTTTAGTCAGCCAAAGTCTCCTACTGCAGCATTGGCCTCCGTACGTTGACGTGCAGGACGTCAGATGATCTCGTATCCGCTGGCTGAGCCGGCACGACGTGGTGAATGGCTCGTGCAGTCGAGTTTTCACTGTTTTCTTTAATGGTCTTTCAATCATCGTGAAAACTAAAATATATAGAGACATAGAACAAGTTCAAATCATTGATTAAATCACAAATATATATTCACGGATCAAACAAACACTTGTAATACAGTCCCTGTAACGTACCTCGCTCCGCTCACCGAGGGTGCAATATGTGCGACGTCAGGCATGGCAGTCCTTATCTTAATATATCACTTGGCACTATGATCAGTTGAGCCAAGGAACAACACACACAGTTTCAATTAAAACCTATATAAACCGATTATATAACACAATGTTCGTGGCTATTCAGTAACTTACATGTATGTTTGAGAGGTCCGTAGCACAGGCTAGACCTCGTTGCCTGGGAACAGTTTAAATCAGTTATGATTCCGGGGTTTCGCAGCGTCACACCCATACCTACGCCCGCCCCTAACCATGCATATTAAAATAACGTAGCGGTCAGTTACAGGACAGAACAAACTTTGTCTCAATAGGCAATTACAAATCAACCCTGATAAATATGTCATGTGGGGTTCCTCAAGGCTCCATCTTAGGACCTTTGCTTTTTAATATTTATATGCTACCTCTGGCTGAAATTATTAAAAAGAGCGATCTAAGCTATCACATCTATGCAGACGACACCCAGATTACACCGGGAGACTACTCTCAGATTAGAACACTGAGCAAGTGCATTATGTAGATCACTGACTGGATGACTCAGAACTTTCTCCAATTGAACAAACAAAAAAACTGAGATCATTGTTTTTGGAGCAAAGAAGGACCGATTAAAAGTAATCACAGAGCTTCAGTCGGCAGACTACAAAGTAACTCACAAAGCAAGAAATCTGGGTGTAGTGATGGACTCAGACCTGAATTTGAATAGTCACATTACAACAGTTAGTAGGTCTGCATACTAAACCCTCCAGAAAAACGCGGGCAAAAACCCTTGATTATGCGGGCTAAAATCCTTGATTATGCGATTAAACATGCAGGGTTTTTATGTGATTTTATGTGGTGAAATTGCAGGAAGTTGCGAAATATGCAAAAAAAAATGTTTTAAATATTGGGCTGTCTTATTTATTCTCTCACACACATCCTGCCACTAACGTTAAACCCCTTTACTATTTAATTAAACACATTCAATGTTTATTTATTGTAAAAGCAATTGGGCTATTTTAAACACACACACACACACACACACACACACACACACACACACACACACACACACACACACACACACACACACACACACACACACACACACACACACACACACACACACACACCTCATTCTGTTTTCATTTACTTGTTCGTTATCTGCCCAGCTTCAATCTTGTAGGCTTCTCACCTCGTTTCTTGTAACCCTCGAAAGGGTTTTGGAGATTGATGCCTCGGTGAACGTGAGTTGTTTGGCAGCAGCAGAAAGCATTTTCGAATGTTTGAATGAATCAAAGTGGGTCGTCACCGTGGATTTTCTCTTATGCTCCAACACACAGTTGCACGGGGTGCAGAATAGTTTCCCCCCACTCTCGTGCAAGACATCGGGGTACTGCTTTGCCCGGTCTTTCGCAGAAATGTTCGTCGGTAAATGAGATGGATTAGATTTTTTCATCTTGGTGTTTTCTCTCTCTTGTGAGTTCCACACGTTCACTCTACGGCAGAGGTGCCCAGTACGTCCACCGCGGTCGACCGGTCGTGCTGAAAAGTGCTATATAAATAAAATTGCCTTGCCTTGCCTTACAAAATACGCCCACTTGTACGCGACACTAACCAAAATAGTATATAAATATATCTATATCTAACCCTTCCCTCCTGAAGAAGATACAGCCACATTGAAACGTCGAGAAGGCACTTCCACTCAGCTACACTGAACGGTACTCTATTTTAAAATTGATTAGTGCTTTGAAATGCAAGCTTTATTTAAACCTTTTGTCAATTTGCTTAAATTAAAGTATTGCACGTTTAACTGTTGTTTTGGGCTCTGCCCCATATGGAAGTATCTGTCCTATCTAAGAAAACAGAGACACTTCCTTTAAACTGCTGGGACCTTTCACCTTTCCAAAACCACCGCCTGGAACTCAACGAAGAGACTTTTCTAAAAAGAAAGATACTTACAGCCATCCTACTTGGACCTGCAAAAAAGAAAATAACAAAGACTTCCAACAACAACCGCCCGGAACGTCTCCACCAGGCCCAACTACCCAGGTAAGAGCCCACACAGTTATTATGTTCAAACCTAGAACCCAGTATGCCAAGTTGAGTGGACGTGGAGAGCATGCACAGCCAACACACACACTATATCAGCCAATAGACCCAGCCACCAGAAAGCTTACCCAACATTACCTCACACTCATCCATGCCACACATCATAAATACACCAAGACAGAGCCATTGCCACACACACCTTCCCCCCAGGTATGCTCAGACAAGTCACCAGACTCTCTGCATTTATCAATCCATCTACCCCAACTGACTACACACACACATACATGCCAACACAATAAACTGGATGCATACGAACATGATCATACTGCAACAACATAACAAAAACACACTACATACACCCCATTTAACCCTCTAGCTTTTCAGATTGCCACAGGGTGGGCCAGAAAACAATATGGTCCCAGGCTGACCCAGGAAACGGTAATCACTGTAAAGAATTCATTGAACTCCTCCCCCCCTAACATAACCTCAGCTTCACCCCGCTCTAGGTAGATCCCTACCACCACGTCCTCCGACCCTACTCAGGGTCCATATCCCAACCCCAACCATTCTCCTTATCCTAAGACCCCCCCACCCTACTCGGGGTGCATATCCTAACCCAATCCCTTTTCCTGATCCTAACCCCAAACCCCTCCAGGCCTCTCAGCAACCATTGAGAGAGCCTCCCCTTCCCCCTTACCCTAAGCCTAAACCACGCAGGTCTTTACTACAGGAGTTTTTAAATAGGTTTTTAAACAAAAAATATTTACCCGAGAGTCCGTGCATCACCAAAACCCTAACCCCAACAGCGCCTCGGGTCTCAACTCCTTCAGCCCTTTTAAACACCCATTTTATACCCAGGCCAAACAGGGCTTTTATAAACTTTTATTGGTTTTACTACAGGAGTTTTTAAATAGGTTTTTAAACAAAAAATATTACCCGGTGGGGTGAGGTGAGGCACAGATGAGCTCTGCCTCACCTCAGAATGCGTCACCCCACAGAAACTGGCTGGAAAGCGGGCCCTAAGCGCATGCCTGTTACCATCTCACTGTATGTCACCAATGTAATGTTTGTAGATCCCTTTATTACATGTGTCCTCGCCATCCATAGTCTCTAAATAACTTATTTCACGTATATATGATATTTAGGCCCGCTGGTCTCATCATACAATGGCAATGAAAAAAGCACCAGGGGAGGCAGCCATAACCTCTGCCGCACTGAAGGGGGCGCACGTGAGCCCACAGGTTCTTGTTGCTACTGTTATTCTACGCAGAGACGGTAGACGCAAACAACAAGCTAGACTTTTGAAACTAGAAGAAGATAAGGAGGACTTTTACAAAAATGTAATGGAGATTGTTGTCCAGAAGGATAGTCAAGGTAAGACCCCAATTGTAATGAAAATGGGATCTTACTAAGAAAAAACAATCCAATATTTAGATTTTGGGTATCCTTTTGTTGAACAGTCTGTTTAAAATGAATCGAAGCATCAGACTAAAAAAGTTTTTTTAAATAACCGAACATTTCGATTAAGGTCAAAATATAATATTTGTAAATCTGACTCTGAAAGAGTCAGTGCCTCACCAGCCATGAACCTCACCGCACGTCACTGGTACCCACACACTAACCCACTCTGATCCGTCCCGTGACCGGTCTCCTGGGGTGTTTCTTAATGTCAAGGAAGGATCCTTCAGAGCCACTATTTCAAGGATGCTACGTCATTGAATCCTGCCGAAGGACTGTTCTAATGTACAGGATCCTTGGAATTCTACCGAAGACTGAATCCTTCATTGCAGGAAATTTCGAGGATGCACATGTGTATCCTCGGTAGTCTTCAGAGCCCCACAATGCCTTGCACACGGAACAATTTCCAAAATCTTTGGCACAAAATGGCTGAATCCAGGCAGTACACATTTAAATGTAAGTATGTTCAGTGGCGTAATAAATGTACACATAACTTGTGTTTAAAGTGTATAGTCCGTTTGAGTTTTGACCGTGTGAACGCAAACCGAACCTTCTAAAAAATGAAACAATGGAACGTCTGGTGTGCACCAGAGAAGCGGACTATTAGGTGTGAATGAGACCTTAGAGCGTTTTGCACCTAAATAAATGATACAAATCAACCTTGTTTTGACTTTGCCTCTTTTGTTGAAATGTGTGGTGTATGCTACAATGTGCACCAATATGTGTAATAAAAGGTTTGCAGACATCAAGTATGGTATATGAATACAAGTTTTATTATTGATTGGTGATGATGATTTTACTTTGCTTTGATTCTTATGGCTGCTTATCCTCCAGGACTTGTTCAAGGCTGCAAACAGAAGGAGAACGTTTTAGGTTAGTTTAGTGGTTCTGTCCTGGAGAGATGATCATTTTACAAAATACAGTTACTCAAGTACATCTTCGATCTTCACAAATCAGTTATGAGTCTTCCAACAAATCACGCTCAATTTAAGGCGGGGCCTTGCATGTGACGCACACCTGCACACTTGCTAGCCTGTTCCATTCTTCGTTCTCCGAATGCTAGGAGGGATTCTTGCCTAGCCTCTGAAGGACCTGACTCAGAAGGACCTGACTCGGAAGGACATATCCTACCAAGGAAGCATCCTCGTCTTTGAGAAACAGCCCATGCTCTGGCTCCAGCTGCTCCTCCCATTACGACCCAGAATCCCTTGTATCTGCTGACTTTTCTGAGGACTATTTCCCAGGAGCCCCTCAGCCTACAACCACAGTCACAAGCACACAGACTATCCAGAATTGGTCCAAATACCTTAAAACTCACATTTGACCTTATGTCGAATAACACACATACACCCATCCACAGATCCTTCGGCCCGTGCAAACCCATTCTCAACCGAGAACCCAAAACCCCAAACCTAACCAAAATAGTATGTAAATATACAGTGGGGCAAAAAAGTATTTAGTCAGCCACCAATTGTGCAAGTTCTCCCACTTAAAAAGATGAGAGGCCTGTAATTTTCATCCTAGGTACACTTCAACTATGAGAGACAGAATGGGGGGAAAGAATCCAGGAAATCACATTTAATTTACATTTAATTTTTAATGAATTAATTGGTAAATTCCTCGGTAAAATAAGTATTTGGTCACCTACAAACAAACAAGATTTCTGGCACTCACAGACCTGTAACTTCTTCTTAAGAGCCTCCTCTGTCCTCCACGCGTTAACTGTATTAATGGCACCTGTTTGAACTTGTTATCAGTATAAAAGACACCTGTCCACAACCTCAAACAGTCACACTCCAAACTCCACTATGGCCAAGACCAAAGAGCTGTCAAAGGACACCAGAAACAAAATTAGACCTGCACCAGGCTGGGAAGACTGAATCTGCAATAGGTAAGCAGCTTGGTGTGAAGAAATCAACTGTGGGAGCAATTATTAGAAAATGGAAGACATACAAGACCACTGATAATCTCCCTCGATCTGGGGCTCCACGCAAAATCTCACCCCGTGGGGTCAAAAAAATCACAAAATCCCAGAACCACACGGGGGCAGGGCTGGACTGGGACAGCAAATCACCGGACCCAGACCGGCCCAAATCCATAACACAAACGAATAGTAGCGGTTCCTGACAAGAAGAATAACTCAGTCTAATTTTAAAAAAACGCTATTATTATTATCCTTTGTATGTACCAGGGGCAAACAAAACTAATACCTACCACAAGTATGTGTAACTATCAATCATTAGAAATTAGACCTTCAAACCCTCTCACAAAGCGAACAGTGACCAAGCACTAATAGGGGGGTCTGGTGGGGTATGCCCACATAAATTACAAAAGTACACAACTAGCAAGATATAGTGTGCTGTAGCGACGCATCGACTTCAAAATATCGTCGACGACATATTTCCGCGTCGACGCGTCGCTACACCCACGTGGGTCACCCAAAGCAACAAGCAGTTCGCAATCGCACTTCAAACACAATGGAGACTGAAACGGCTACCACCTCCTCCTCACAGGATTGCGCACGAAGCCCCCAAACGAAAACATCTCGCCCTAGGTCTTCAAAAGCATGGGAATATTTTAAAGTTAGTCCAAAACGCAAAGATATTTATATATTTATATCTCACTGAGACTGCTGCATAGCCTAGCAGAAGCAGCAGCTAGCTGTGGTGGCTACCATTAGCAGCTAGCATTTGCTCCGATTTTTACATCAAATGGAATTATGGATTATAAATTCAATCATTTTTTTATACATAGACGTTAAAAACCTATGGATTAACCGATTCAGCCGCGTTTTTTCTCATTTTATTGCCATTGAACACGTCTTTTGATCAGATTACGGTGGTGAGACGATCTCCCGAGAAGCTCTGTGAAGGTACGTGTTGTGATGACTGTATTTGCTTCCCCTGTCGCGAGTCCGGATCACTCAGTGATGATACTATATACCTACATAATCTGTGGAGTCTCAGCTTTAATCGGATATATTGTATGTGCAGCTATGATAAGTAATAAGGGTACTTTTATCTTGAGTTATGTGCCAATGTCCGTTAGCATTTTTCGCTCAGGGGTCATTTAGATGCTTCTTATGAGACTTGTGTTTTGTTTTGGTAAACATGGTTTGTATCGTCAGTTAGCTGAGATTATTTCCGTTAATCTGGTATAACACATTAATAGGTTCTTAAATATTAAGATCCCCTGAGACACAGTATCGTGAAAAAAATTTTTTTTACATTACGTTTTTTATGAATTGAACAACAGAAAAATAATCGTTAGATTAGTCGACTAATCGATCAAATAATCGCCCGATTAATCGTTTTCAAAATAATCGTTTCCCCCCAGCACTAATATATACTGTATATATATATACTGTACACACAAAGTAACTTATATGCTAGACTAAAATGAATGCTTGTTGTGGAGAGGGGCACTATGTCCAGCGTACATTCCTCGGGGTAGGTGTGTGTGTGTGTGTGTGTGTGTGTGTGTGTGTGTGTGTGTGTGTGTGTGTGTGTGTGTGTGTGTGTGTGTGTGTGTGTGTGTGTGTGTGTGTGTGTGTGTGTGTGTGTGTGTGTGTGTGTGTGTGTGTGTGTGTGTGTGTGTGTGTGTGTGTGTGTGTGTGTGTGTGTGTGTCTCTGTTTGCATGTAGTTGGGGGGCTTTGGGAGAGTCAAAAAGGATGCTCTTTTAAGCAGACATCATACTTTCCTAATAAAAGGATGAGCTCCAAAAAGTTACCGTGGTCCACGGTGTTGTAAGCTAGCATATGCTCCCTCATTCTCCACCTGCCTGTAGCTTAGCCCCCTCTTCCCAAGCACTTTCACCACATCCACCACACGCTCCAAAACCTGACGTCTCTTTTGGACTTGTTCCCTATGAGCAGACATCTGACTGCCAGCAAACATGCTTTCGATGTCTGCTTTAGAGCACCGTAAGAAAAAAGCTTCAGCACAGGTTGCATGTGTAATGCTCTTTTCGTGCTCCTCTGTACGCTGGTGTGCGTGCCTCCAATCTGACATTCCAGTTATAAATGTGCCAGTGTCAGTCCTCTTCCCTAATGCCAGACATACAAAACAAAACAACATATGACGTCCCTTGCAATATGTAAGCCACTTTCTGCTGGTGCCATCTTTACAGGTGAATGAATACCTTCTGCACAACTGGATTTCTGGTATGTTGTTGTGGGTGCTGTTCTAAAAACATCTGTAACATAGATGGCTCGGGGCGGACAAAGTAATCTATGTCCTCCTGCTCTTTGCTCTCCTCACTCTCGCTGACACTCTCCTCCTCTGGGGATGCTACCTGGCTCAACACAATGATACAGAATTAATGGATTCCCTGATAGAGGTCCATACAAATAGGCATTGACATAACAATACCACACAGTTAATGGTCAAAACTACATGTGTGCCTCCAATTTTTATCTATTTCTATATTATTCATTCTATATATTGTCAATCAAAACTACCACAAAAAGCTGACTATAAACATTTTTTTCAGGTCCCAAAAGACCACTGTTGCCCTTATAACCAAATAAGTAAATAAACTAAACAAAACAAGCTGCCAGCTGCCAGTAATTGTTCATGAATGGTGGTTAACAAAATAATGACATTCTTTCAATGAGACAACGTATCAGAGTCCCATTAAGCTATATTTTAACTTGCCAGGGAAAACCTAAAAAAAACAGCTTACTAGCTTGTAGGCTAACGAATGTTTCTCTTATAATATTTGTCTTAGTGCTTCATCAAGGGGATATTAATGGGTTCCAGAATTACAGAGTATCATAACCTTAATAATAATATTTTCCTAATTTTCTTAGCTTCTGCTTCTCTCTCCCTCTCATCATCTTCCTCACCACCAATATCGGCCACGGGTGCTGAAGATGGACCTGCACCTGTACTAAACATGTCGGTTATTTTGACACAAGCGGCAGCATCAGCACGAAGGGCCTGCTTTTTTCTTGCCCGCAATTGTTCTGCTCCCCCTTCGTCTTCGCCTTCTCCATTTGTAACTCGAACTTTTTTTTTCTTGAAAAAAAAGGCAGTTTGGCTTCAACGGCCGGCTCACCTCCTGGGGGCGTGATTTAATGATGCACGCCCAAAGGGGGAGGTGATTAAAGATTTGATTGGGTCGGCCCAGTGTCAATTACTAAAAACATTTAAACAGAGGATCGAAAGAACGATATGGGTTTTCTCCGCAGGGTGGCTGGTGTCTCCCTTAGGGATAAGGTGAGAAGTTCGGTCATCAGGGAGGGACTCGGAGTTGAGCCGCTCCTCCTTCGCGTCGAAAGGAGCCAGTTGAGGTGGTTCGGGCACCTAGTTAGGATGCCACCTGGGCGCCTCCCTAGGGAGGTGTTCCAGGCACGTCCAGCTGGGAAGAGACCAAGGGGTAGACCTAGGACCAGGTGGAGGGATTATATCTCTTCGCTGGCCTGGGAGCGCCTTGGGATCCCCCAGTCAGAGCTGGTTGATGTCACCAGGGAAAAGAAAGTTTGGGGCTCTCTGCTGGAACTGCTACCCCCGCGACCCGACCACGGATAAGCGGGAGAAGATGGATGGATGGATGGATTTAAACAGAGGGCCAATCTACCCGTTTTATGGGCCGGGACTTCAGAAAAAAATTAAAATGACGTGTCGGCCCAAAAGGCACGTCGGCCCACCGGGAAAATGCCCGGTATGCCAGATGGCCAGTCCAGCCCTGCACGGGGGGACCTAGTCAATGACCTGCAGAGAGCTGGGACCAAAGTAACAAAGGCTACCATCAGTAACACACTACGCCGCCAGGGACTCAAATCCTGCAGTGCCAGACGTGTCCCCCTGCTTAAGCCAGTACATGTCCAGGCCCGTCTGAATTAGCTAGTGAGCATTTAGATGATCCAGAAGAGGATTGGGAGAATGTCATATGGTCAGATGAAACCAAAATAGAACTTTTTGGTAAAAACTCAACTAGACGTGTTTGGAGGAGAAAGAATGCTGAGTTGCATCCAAAGAACACCATACCTACTGTGAAACATGGGGGTAGAAACATCATGCTTTGGGGCTGTTTTTCTGCAAAGGGACCAGGACGACTGATCCGTGTAAAGGAAAGAATGAATGGGGCCATGTATCGTGAGATTTTGAGTGACAACCTCCTTCCATCAGCAAGGGCATTGAAGATGAAACGTGGCTGGGTCTTTCAGCATGACAATGATCCCAAACACACCGCCCGGGCAACGAAGGAGTGGCTTCGTAAGAAGCATTTCAAGGTCCTGGAGTGGCCTAGCCAGTCTCCAGATCTCAACCCCATAGAAAATCTTTCGAGGGAGTTGAAAGTAGGGGTGCAACAACTAATCGACTTAATCGATTACCAAATTAGTTGCCAACTAATTCAGTCGTGGATTCGTTGGTGACGTCATCACGTGGGTTTTATGCGCCGTTAAGCTCCAATGTTATTGGTCTTTTTATCGGTACCGGAGACATTAAAAAAATTACATGTCATGTATTATTGCTATATAAGTATTTTATCGCAGTCTTGGTGTCGCCAACTTGTTTCTAATATGCAAAAAGACAAAAAAAATGCGTCTGATGTATTTTCGATCTTTCCAATCCAGAAGAGAGATCTTTCTCTCCCCCGTCTGTGTGTGAGGGGGCGGGGCAGTTTACACACACGCAGCTGCTACATGCATGCAACACACTGCGGAGAGAACGCGCTCCGAGGTGTGGTTAAACTTTACCCGTCTCGATGCTCGTTGCCTAAAGTGCAATAAGAGTTAAGCATGTAAGGGCGATAACACGAGCAATTTGTCTAAACATTTAGCAAAAGTGCACCACATTCAGACGGAGGAATGCACCGGGTTCGACTGTCTTTCTAGTAGCTCTGTAGCCCCATCCACGAGTAACGTCAGGTATGTTATGTATGCTAGCAGCAACACACGGAGCTAACTCAATTATACAAACATGGGTTAATGATTAGAGGTAACTGAGTTATTTATTTTGTTAAAGTTTCAGCACATTATTTAATACGATTTGTTAAAACACTGTTGTTTCTTTTGATGTGAAATATTATTTATTTAATTTAAATAAAAAGCAATGTTAATTTAATAATATGTATTTTTGAATCAAGTATTCATCTTTATTGTCTTCATTGTTAGTTTCCACATGCCTAAAACAACCTCAAGCTAAATCTAAAAGTGTATGGCTAAATAAGAGCGTTTGAGAAATTGTGCAAGGCGTAATAGTCCGAATAATCGTTTCATTAATCGATAGATTAGTCGTTTGTTGCAGCCCTAGTTGAAAGTCTGTGTTGCCCAGCGACAGCCCCAAAACATTACTGCTCTAGAGGAGATCTGCATGGAGGAATGGGCCAAAATACCAGCAACAGTGTGTGTGAAAACTTACAGAAAACGTTTGACCTCTGTCATTGCCAACAAAGGCTATATAACAAAGTATTGAGATTAACTTTTGTTATTGGCCACCATAATTTGCAAATAAATTCTTTAAAAATCAGACAATGTGATTTTCTGGATTTTTGTTCTCATTTTGTCTCTCATAGTTGAAGTGTACCTAGGATGAAAATTACAGGCCTCTCATCTTTTTAAGTGGGAGAACTTGCACAATTGGTGGCTGACTAAATACTTTTTTGCCCCACTGTATCTAAAACTACAAGACCTTAATTACCTGTTCTCTTTCCATGTCTCTTTAAATATCCATGCGTCAACGTATCACGTTTTAGGCGTATGGTAGCACAACCCAGAAAAACATGGTGACATCACAGTGGCCGAAATCTGATCAGTAAATTGTTGGACAGGTTTTCCTATAAATGGATCAGAACAAAAAGAAAGAGAATCTTTAATCCTGAAACTTTCCAAATGTCTTTACACAGAAGGGACACATATTTATGTATCAAAGACATGGAAAAGTGTACACCACTTGGTGTTATACTCTCCATTATGGGAAATGAAGAAATCTGTAAAGAAGTCTAAAGAAATTGTTACGATTTCAGGCACTTAGGATGTTGGACCCAATTGCAGACAGGGAGACAGAGGTAAAGTATTGTAAGATACTTTATTTTTCCATGACTCTCAAAAATGAACAAAAAGGTAACCACCAAAACTCTAGTTGAGATGACAAAAAACAGAGAACAAAAAATGAAGGCGCTCACGCAGTGAGGAATCAAAACCCTTTCATGAGTACCAGGAGCATAGACCTTACCATGACAATAGACAAGACGAACTGACACTGAACACTGGGAGACAGGGGAATTTAAACACAGGGTAACTAGACACAGGTGGGAACAATCAGGGGCGGGGCTGACACTGATGAGCACAGGAGACACACAAGGAGTGACAGGTGAAAACAATCAGGAAATTAGACACACCAGGGAAACTAACGACAGACATGAAAACACAGGGAAAAGAGACCAGACAATATACAGGTAGGAAAACATGACAAGGAGAACGGAAAAACACCCACACCTAGACATAGAAATGTGACATGACATAATAATCCTGACAGAAATAAGGTGAAGCATATTTTACAAATGTTATAACTTTTTTTCAGAGATTATATTTGGCACATAATGTTTATTTATTATAAAAAAAACTAATCTTATCTGCATCTCCAAAGGTTAGTCATATACAGCGGATGAATGATTTACTTCTTTACTGTTGTAGTCTGGAGAGTTCATCATACTTTTCCTGAATTCTCCAGGCTAAAATGAGAAGAATAAAATGAATTTTCCTTGATCCATTCCAGCCTCATTCCAAGGCCAAATTGGCTATTGATCTCCGTCTCTTTGTCTATTAAGGGAGAGTCTTGAATGCCAAAATCGGTCACCACCGTGATGGCTGCCCATATCTCAATGCTGATTGATTCTGTGCATGCTGTGGGCCAAGCCAAGGTTGATGGGAGAGGGGATGAGGATGATTTTCTGAGTTGCTGTCAGCCTGGCAGTCGATGCACATGATCAGTAGAGCAGGAATCCAGATACGCTGATCCTTTGCCTCGATTGTCTGGCTCTACGCTACCCAACACCCTCTGTGCTTCTGCCATCAGTTAAAAAAGGAAATGGATACAGAGAGGAAGGTTATTCTATTCATCCATTTGGGAGGACTCAATGCAATCAATAGTGGCAGAGAGGAATGATGGAGCAGCAACTCAGGCAGTGCAGAGACTTAGAATGTGCTATTGTATAAGGAAGCAGAAAAAGGCTAAACCCCCCTACTGTGACCCACGAGAAAACAACAGCCACTTTGATTGCTATTTTCTCTGAAAGAGTTTTCAACTGTGCCTTGTGGCTTTCACTGGTTTGAATAAGGGTTGATTGATTTTTGAAAAGTCCCTCTGAACCTAAAGCAATTTCTTCCTGTTTAAACCCAACTATTAGGAACGTTTGGACATGGATTGCAAGAAAAAAAGCTTCCCCAGTTCTTTGTAATTTAAAGTGAACCAGCAGTCTTAGCCTACTCCAGCTTTCACACTAGTTCCAACAGCAAATCCCATTTCAATGATAATGAGAAGGAATCTAATTCCATCATTAACATCAGACTTCAATTGCATACCACCATTGGATATCATGTGTTTTTTATCTAGCTTGTAAATCCAACATTATTCAAAAAGTGTCAAGGCTGGAGAGCAGAGTAGATAAAACCCAAATGCAGAAGACAGTTCCTTTGAAACCTGTTAAGCCTGAGAGACCCCGGTACCGGGGTACTGCCGCAACATCTTGCAGGAAACAGTGTCTGAGGGCATGTTCATTTAATGAACTATGAATGTTTTATATCCATGTAATGGGAAGAAACTCATCTAACTGATCATTTTAATTTTTTTTTCAAAAAAAACCCACAATGCTAACGCTGAGCCTCTGAATTAGCAACGAGCGGAAAATGCCAACAGATGACTGCACCGAAATTCACTCACAAAACCTTATTATGTATCTTTGGTGCACATCCAACACATCGTTTCACATCGTGAGGTGACACATAATCGAAAGGTACCCTCATTATCACTCAATTATACGAACTCGCGGAGGTAATAACAAGAACAGACATCAAAACATATGGCGCTAGGTAGCTAAAAACGCTAACATGGCTCACCTATGTCGTAGTCTGGTCAAAAGTGGTCTTCAATGGCATTAAAACGATAAAAACGCTGTTGAAGTTAATCCATAGGTTAATCCAATGTGTCTGTGTCCCTTTGAAATGATCTCTGATAATCCATGAGCAATAAACCTGCTTTTCGGTTTCCAGATGTCAGAGCTAGAGCTCTATAGCTTCACCCTCATGCAAAATTGCGTCCGCGAAGCCCCCACCTTTTTGTTTTACCATGTGTGTGAGTGGGGAGATTCCCCTTCGATTCTATTGGCTCTAATGGTCAGAAAGAGATGTCAATCACCGAAATCGACCAATGGGTTCCAGAGAAACGGTAAAACCCCCATTTCCACCCAAATCACCTTAGAGGTGGAGTTATTTTTGCTAAACCTCTCTAAAAAGGTCAAATGTCACTTGTTTTGCATCAATCTTGATGCAGGGTACTTATTATATGTTGTACTTTGGATTCCTAAAGCTTTTAATCTACCTTACCATCATCCAAGGGTAGTTTTCACTATAAGTAAAAAAGAATTTTTGGACGGACACTATAATTTACAGTTTGTTCAATCTGAATTTTCTTTAAAATAAAAAACATCTATATTGATTCTGACTTTTCTACATCCAACTCACAGGTTTATCATTACTTTGAGAAAAAAATATTATTAATGTAACCCTTTTAGAAGAGAAGATATGGTCATTTGTTCTGGGAATGTCCTTTTCGAGCCTGAGACCTGAAAAACAGGCTTAGGGCTAAATTGGTTAAATAAAAGTCCTTTATTGGCGATTGACCCAGAATTCAGAGCTGAATTTGAGCTGGGCAAGGCAAAACAAGGCACAAAACCAAAGAGAAACCCTCCCTCAAAAAGTCTTCCAACATCAAGACTCTGACAACAACTGAAAGAAAAAACTAAACATAAATGCACACAAGACTAATCACAAGGAGAAGACACAGGTGGAAAGGGAAGAGATCAACACAATCAGGTAATCAAACACGAGGGAACACAAAGTAACAACAGATAAAACACGGCAAAAATACAAATAAAAAAGGAAAACAAAGACAGATCTTGACATGACAAAAAAAACTGCGAAAATAATATGGATCGGAAAAAATTGTTTTATGGTTATTCGTTTTAGAGTTATTTGTACCCTAATTCTTACATTGAAGCTATTTAAATTTTACGCCATGACAGGGAAATGCTATAGGTTTTACTTAACATGTATTTGACATTTTGATACAGAACATAATGATCATCTTGTAAAAATGGTATGTATTGTTTGGACCTTCTCATTCAATATATATATATTAACTTTTCACACAGTTGAATATTAAAAACACATTCCAGGTTCAAATGTAATACTGGAGTTTTATAAACAACAACGGAGGGTGTTCTTGAGTTGAGTGAGTTTGAATTTGTATACTTTTAGAACAGAAGTGTATTTATTCATAATACTCAAAACTGCATTTACTCATTATTGTTTGTCCATGCTGTAAATACAACACTGAGATATTATCATATCAAGTTGTATGACAAAACCAGCAGAAAGATAGCAAAAGTATTTATCATCATCCATTTGGGATTATTGTTCTGGCCATCTGACGAACAATAGACCAATATTCACTCTGAACTCTGTTTTCACCAACCCAGGAGGGCAATATTTGACTCTTTAGCCCTTAATGCTCTGATATTTTCACATGTATGGAGGGACGAATAGAGATGGCCTACAGCTCGATGAGAAAGTCTGGAATTCCGGTCTGATTTAATGACTGAAACAGGGGTTTCTGGCATGCTATGATCTGATTGGTATTTTGAGGCAAACACTTCAGAGACATGTTTTTAATATATCTGAGACCTATAATATATTGTTGAAAAATCAAATCAAATCAAGTTTTATTTATATAACATATTTAAAAGCGATTTTTGGTCAAGCCAAAGTGCTGTACATGTAAAAAAACAAACATTACTACAATCACAATAAAAGACAATAATTTACAACAGAAATATAAAAAACAAAAACACAGGGAATAGTCAGGTGTCATGCTCCGCTCTGACTAGAAGGCCAGGAAGAAGAAGTGTGTTTTTAGTGAGGATTTAAAAAACCTTAGTGTCTCGGCCGACCTCATGGAGGGGCAGTGTTCCAGAGCCTGGGGCCAGCTGCTGCGAAGGCTCGGTGACCTCGGGTTTTGAGCCTGGTCTTGGGCACTACCAGCAGCAGCTGATCAGCCGACCTTAAGGCTCTGGCTGGGGTGTAGCGATGGAGGAGTTCGGCTATATAGGCAGGAGCCAGCCCATTTAGGGCTTTAAAAACAAATAAAAGGATTTTAAAATCAATTCCGAACCGAATTGGAAGCCAGTGTAGTGAGGCCAGAATAAAAAATGTTGTAATAGCTATTGTGTTTTCAAGTAGTTTTTCCCTTACTTTCATAAAAGCTGCTCCAAAAACATCAGTTCAAACAAAAAATCTTTGCAATTCAGACTTGCTCAAGAAAATGCTAATAAAGTTTTAAGAAAAATAAAACATGCTTTTCCACTTTGAGATAAATATATTTTTCAATTATCTACACATGCATCCAGTACATTCTTGAACTACGGTATTTTATCATTAAAAAACATTCATCACCAAACATACTTTCATAGAGCATAGTGCTTTGACAAACTCAAAATGTTTTATTTTTCAAGGTAATGCAGCACGTCGAAGAAAGAGGTTGTGTCATTCAGTGATGGCGTGCCTGTCGAAGCAAATTGGCTGTTTCTGAAATGTCAAACGAAGCAATGCAACCTTTGGAAAGGTTAAGCATAACAAGGGAAGCCCTACTGTAAAAACCCCACTAGCTGACAATCAGTGTGGCCCCAACACAAGATCAACTTCCCTGCACAGTGACAGAAAGATAATAAAGATACCAAAATTGGAGCCGATCGTAAATTGAGTCGGATGAGCCTTAATCGTAACGACAATATTAATGTCTGCTCCGATGTATCAATAAATCATAAGTTACTCTGTCGGCTGAATTTGAATTTCATCTCCATGCATAATTAGATTTTCCCAAACAGCTGCTCAGGGTAATGTGGGGGAATTTATGGTAAGGTGATGGAGTGAGCTAAGCAGAATCCAACGAGGGAGGAGGGACGAATAGAGATGGCCTATGCTCGATGAGAAAGTCTGGAATTCCGGTCTGATTTAATGACTTTTTAAATTAAAGGATGTGATGTGATCGATTCGAAGCCGTCTAGGTGAGAAGAGGCTGCTGTTTTAAAATGAGGTGGGATTAAACTGGTGTAATTGGAATTACTGAATACTGCAGGTCAAATACTCACATTACCCCTTTCCAATTTCAAAACAAACACAGCTGCAATAGCTTTGCGGTGTCACAGGGAGGATAATGAGGTTTGTTTTTTCAACCTTCAACACTGTGGTGCCACGTTTGCAAATCATCTTGTGGAAAAATCAATTGATAAGTTTGGTCCTCAAATGAGATATTCACTACTTTTTAACGTCTTTGATTTTACAAATAATTATTTTGTCACATAATATCTACTTGATTGCTGCACTAATCACAATTTATATATATAACAGAGTCACCAATAGTGATAGATATCCCCAAAATATGCCGTTCCCCTGATTTCGACAGTGTTTTAGCGTCTTTCAGCCGATGTTCTTGTTATATGGCCTGCATTACATGTTTAGAGTGACTCTTACTTTGTTTCCACCGCAGACAGCTGTTTTCCTTTCATGAAAATAGAATCCTGAACTACCTATCAAACGGTAGACAAACAAAGATAGCAGATTTTGAAGACCAAAACAAAGCTAAAAGGAGAATATTAGATTTATGAGTCCAGTAAGATGAATCTAAATGTAGACTAAGGCTAAGATTTTTATTCTGGAAAAACCTTTTTATATTCCAATATTCAAGAAGCCTATTACATCAAAATCATAGGCCTCAAAATAGCTTAATTATGTTACATTTTGGTTAAAATGTAATAAAATATTTATATTATTTCCTGTAAATGTAAATACAAACAGCTTTGTTCATTGGTGTGGGATTGACAACATCTTTATTATGTTGTAAGGGTGTTTTTTGTGGGTTTCTTTGCAATGATGCATGAATAATTGATGCTGTGTCATCATTACTTTGGTTACTTTTTCCCAGTCTTCAACAACAGTTGACTAAGAAACAGCCACTTACTTCACTTGCATAAAACACATTATTCCTGCAATAAATTATTCAATCATCTAAAGCGTTTATACTCTAAATCCTCCATTACTTTCATTGCAGGTCCTATTTGTCTTTGTTAATTAATGATGCCATTAAGAATATATGTTATCATTATTGCTATAAACGATAAATTGTGTTGGAAAATGGCTTCCAAACATGCTGTTTGTGAAGATATCACAGCAAAGTCAACTTTATTCTAAATCCTATCTTGAGATTTCTCATATCAATATGTTGTGTGGTGTGAAAATATGCTCCCATTGCAAATGGATTGCATACAAATGTGTTTGCAGGATCATTAATAGCATCGCAAAGATGTGCCAAATTGAAAATGGAACACAAATGGGTTTTCGCATAGTTCATTACTTGGATTGCCTTCTGAGAACACAATTGTGGAAATACAGTGTGTGTGTGTGTGTGTGTGTGTGTGTGTGTGTGTGTGTGTGTGTGTGTGTGTGTGTGTGTGTGTGTGTGTGTGTGTGTGTGTGTGTGTGTGTGTGTGTGTGTGTGTGGTTGTGTGTGTGTGTGTGTGTGTGTGTGTGTACTGATGAGTCATGCACTGTATGGGCAACAACAACAACAACAACAACAACAACAACAACAGTGTGCTGTAGCACTCAGGACCATGGATGGACTGCTTTAAAACAGAGACAGTGCTGCTGCCTGTTGTATAACTCAATGTTCTTTCCCCTGATGTCGCTCTAATTTACACAGTTGAATAATAAAGCATTTTTGCTGTGGAGTCTGTAGATTCAGTTTTAGACATCCTGAAATTCCTTGCAGGAATTTACGCTCCAATTAAAAAGCCTTAATTGATACCTTATGCATCATGGAATCATGGAAGGTGTGAATAAAAAACTGTAGCATTAATTCAACGTCAGTATTTTATTTGCAACACCGAATTGAAAATGGAATTTGCAATTATTGTATTTCATAAACATTTTGGTTAAATAAACTGACATTTTTATTTTTACAAGGTCTGATAACTCATTTTGGAATTACACTGGCATTTAATGGAACACAAGAAGAACACATATCTCAATTTTGAAATATTCTCAAAGGAGATACAGTTCATTATAAAAGTCAATAGGTTTTCTTGTGTTGCAACCTTGCACTAAAATCGTAAACAAAAATTCCCTTTCAAATCTTGACTCAATACACAAAACAGAGAAAACAAGATTTTACAATATGTTAAAAAGAAGAAAAAAAGCAGAAAAAAAGAGAGAGCACATTCACTTCAGTATTTAGACGTTTTGCTATATGAGAATTGAAATGTAGTTTGGTTGCAATGTTGTATAATGGCATACACCTGTCTATACATAGATGAGAGTACATTGATGAGGGTAAACATTTATTTTAACAATATAAGACAGGAACATAACTAAATGTGAAAAAGGGGGGCTCTGAAGATGTTCTCAGTGCAATGTTTTTACCTTTAAAAAACATCTCAAAACTAACTATTCTTAATAAATGCAGGCCCCTATTAACAGAATGAAAACATTTCTATTAATCATCAACATCTGATGTTAGTAAAATATTCTAAGTTTCTTCAAAATCATGTTAAAAGTTAACAATGAATAAGCAAGAAAGGTTTGTCTGATGTGGACACGTTTTTTTGTACTCCTGCTTCACTTTATTATACATCAAAAGGTTCCTCTAAGCCTTCTTTTTTCGTGTAAAACATCCTACCCCACAGTTACTAATGCTTTTGGTGCTTTGTCTCTAAATTGATAGAAGCTAATTATTTCCTTACTTTCCCCTTTTTTTGCATTCTCTGCAGCCGGAAAAGGTTACTTTGTTAGTTGTTTTTTTCTACTTCTCAAGGAGCAGGCTTGTGCACAAGTCTGTGTTCTTGATATGCACTCAACGTATGTCATTCAACTAAAGCACACACTCAACATTTCAATACAGTGCTGAGAGAAAATGCCCTCAGTATAACAGGAAATCTGATCAAAGCAACATTTCTCCAACTCTGTGTTGTTAAATGACAGTTTCTTTTAACTATATAATCATGGAAGTAATGTTGAGATTAATTAAAGTTGCAGTAATCAATATGTAAAACGGAAAACATAATGATGAGATGATGATTTTACATTTCTTGGCGTTGCTGCATTTCATTGTTTTTTTATATTTTGTAGTCAAATTGTGTATCTCCTGTCTTTTATCGCCACTTCTTTTTCTACCGGTCCTGTTTTCTTCCTGTCCATGTATCTAAAAATTCATCAAACCCTTTTCTGCTCCATTGTGTCTTTGACTTCTACCTGTGTGCACCTCCACTCTCCTCCATTTTAGTCGTCTCAGTGCAGCCACGCTGCTGAAATCCATTTCTTCACAACACCTCTGGGCTCCTCACCTCCCTGGGGTGAGCTGAGCCCTGCTGTCATCATCTTCTCTCTGCTCCTCTGCAGGTTGGAAATATCCCTCTCTTATCTGCAGTGTCTGAATAAGCCTAAACCCCAGTCAAAAAGACAAAACTTTAAATATTGCTCATTAGGCGCTTTCACACTTTTCCCAGAAATAGTTCCGATAGTTCCTAGGATTTTGCGTTCACACCAAAACGAGTGGATCGCCGGTGCTGTTAGAATTGTTAGCGCCGGAGCCTCGCAGCGGGGAAACTGACTTTTAAAGATGAAAAGAACATCTACACATGCTTATTGTAGTTGTAAGTGCAATGCCTTGCTGCCTGTAGCACCATCCTTGATGGAGCATATGTGTGGGCTGGACCTGTATTTTACAGGAAAGAAGCGAGCAGAGGGTAGAGTTGTCGATGTTTGTTCTGTTTTCTGTAACAATCTTCCTCACCATGCTGAACACCTTCTCAGACTTTCAGTTGCGCGCGGTGGCGTTACTAAAGAGACGCGCTACCATGGAACCCAAACAATGGTGTAGCTGTATTAAAGTCAGAGTAGAAAAAGCTGAGTAAATCTGATTTTGTCAGAAATCGGGAGAAATGCGGGAGAAATATGACCCCGGGAGGAAACCCGGGAGAGGGCAATGAAATCACGAGTCTCCCGCGAAAATCGGGAGGGTTGGCAAGTATGGGTGTCGGCGCTTCTGGCGATTTACTCGGATGGCCAGTCCCCAACTCCGGGGACTTCCGGCCGGGGACTTCAGGTGGCAGTATACGACGTGAAGTTGTTTGCGGCCTGCCAGTAAACCCAAAGCAGAAGAAGAAGTGACATCAGCGGCTCCCTCAGGGACTTATTCCGGTGTGAACGCGATTTACTAGATAGTTCCAGGAAATTAAAGTTCCGGGAACTATTCCTGGGAAAAGTACTTGGTGTGAAAGCGCCTATTGAGGCAAACATCATCCAAAAGTGTCTTTCAACTCATTGAACAACTGCTTGACTTCCCCTGGGACTCCTCTATAAACCCTTTAAAAATATGGCTTTTTAAATGTATTTTGATGACAAACTAGTTGCAAAACAACCAACAAATCCCAAGGTATCAGCCGTCAATCTAACGCTGTGTGCAATATTGTGCCATATCTCAGTTTTTCTGTTGATAAAAGCTGAGTATCTGGCTGTAGCTGCAGGAGCTTATCTTCTATTTATTCCACACACACAATTCTGCTGCTTCTGGCAACATAAAACGAAACATTTCCTGTGTGCCAGAGGAGGTTTCAAAGGAAAGACCCACAGAAACAGCAAATTAAAAATGCTTTAATGGACTGATACAAACAGCAGACAGTACTAATCTGATATTTATAAGGATTGATTTTCATTTTATTACATTTTGGTTTTCATAAATGATTCATTGTTTTGGTGGTCTGATGTTAAGATTGTTTGTTTGGACAATGAGAAGAATGGTTTCAGACATACCATTCCAACAAATGACCAACAACATACATTATAACAACCTGCCTGTGGCATTTAAAACCACAATTAATAGTTGCCCTTTACTTATTGAAGGGTAACTTTTTTGTAATTACAGATAGGGTTAATTGTTGATATCTCTGGCATTTGGTTCTTTCAGTTATGATGATAATAATGATAACAGAAACTATTTCTGCAACCACCCACTCCCAACTCACCAACTGCTTCACTGACATCAAAACATGAATGCAAAACAACTTTCTGAAACTAAATTGTGATGAATCTGAAATATTCATTATTGGCCCAAACTCACTAACCCGCTCCACCCAGGACTTCTTTCTAAACATTGACGGCTCCATTGTCAACCCCTCAACTCACGTCCGTAACCTTGGTATCATCCTCGACCCCGCTCTCACTTTCCTCCTTCCATGTCAACCGGGTCACAAAAACCGCCTTCTTCCACCTCAAAAACATTGCACGCATCCACCGCAGCTGAAACTCTCATCCATGCCTTTATAACATCCCAACTGGAGGGACTCTCTTGTCCTCCTTACCCACATGTCTAAAAATAGGGGTTCAACGGACCTAATAAGAGTGCATTGACGTAGACACGTTGTGCCTCTTCATCTATACATCTTAGTTCTTACTCATTTTCCTTACTGATGGTATGTAATGTGGTTGTGTGTGTAGACGGTGGAAGCAGGGAGAGGCATATACGTGCCTTGATCCCTGCCGAGTCAACGCACAACTGTTGATTGGTGTCAGTGCCTGTTATGACCTGGCTCAAAAGGCCACAACAAAGAGGAGACACACCATATCCACGTTTAACAAAATATGTTTATTTAAGCAAAACATTCAAATCAACCAAATTAATTAAGTGCAAAGCAAATAAAGTATGAGGTGTGGATGTCAGTAGTATCAGTAGTGTAAATGCAGGGTGAGGATTGTATGGACATGTATGAGTGTGAGAGTGTTGAAGTGCACAAAGTGAAGCAACTGAAGAAACTCATAGCATACTCAACAAAACTGGGGTGCCTGCAGGGAGAAGCAGAGAGGGAGACAGTGAGGAGCAGAGGCTTTAAATAACTGCAATCAAGGAGGCTGGATGCAGCACAGCCACACCCTCTCCAGATGAACCCACAGGGGCATCACAGTGTCAGAAACACTTTTTAGGAGCAATGCGCTCATGGTATAGATGTAATTTGGTTGTGTGTGTAGACGGTGGAAGCAGGGAGAGGCATATACGTGCCTTGATCCCTGCCGAGTCGACGCAAAACTGTTGATTGGTGTCAGTGCCAAAAAAAAACTTTTAGGAGCAATGTGCTCATGGTATAGATGTTGCGCATACATCTTAGTTCCTACTCTTTTCCCTATCCTAAGGGAGTGCATGTACGTAGACACGTTGTGCCTCTCCACCTCTGTTCCTTACTTCTTACTTGCTACCCCTTTCCCTCAACCTATCCTAAGGGAGTGCATGTACGTAGACACGTTAGTTTTGCTGCTATAGGCTTAGACTGTCGGTGGACACCTTACTTCTTCCTTCTGTCTGTCTGTGAACTCTCATGTTCCGAATAACCCAGCTTCCCCCAAATTTCTTTTTGGTGTCTATCTATGCCGGGATCCTGAGTCGTGGCTGATCCTGTTGCTGCAGTCCTGGATCCTGAATCATGTGTCCTGGATCCATAGTCCTGGATTACATTACATTGCATTTAGCTGACGCTTTTATCCAAAGCGACTTACAATAAGTACATTCGACCAGGAAGACACAACCTTGAAGAAAACAGAATCATATAAATACATCAGGTTTCATAGAGCCAAACATTTGAAGTGCTACTCAACTGGCTATAGATAAGCCAGTCCTTTATTAGTATTAGGGATGCACGATAATTATCGGCCCGATAATTATCGGTCCGATATTAGGAACTATGATGTCATCCCGATAAACCCGATACCAGTATTAATAGCCCCGATAATATACAATGTATTTTTTTGGGTAAAAAAAAAGAAAAAAATACTGCGGTGTGGGTGGATTGGGATGAGGGCCGCTTGTTTTTCACTCGGCTCCTCCCGTTTTGCCAGTACTGTGGTATTAGTGGTTTAGGAAGAGGGGAGTTCTTCACAAATCCAGCGCTCCCTAACTCATGCCTGGCTGTGACGTAAATGGTGTGCGGCCGTGAAACCAGGACAGTAAACAAACATGTCGTCGGTGGTATGGGCGTTGGAGCTATGTGCAACTCAAGGCATATGCTCGAACCGGAGCTGCCTGGACGCTGCAATCATGTTGCGCACTATCCGTGCTGAGTGTGCTGACTTTTCGTACAATGTCCCACTGTCTGGCTTCCTGCATAAAGTCAAGTGCTCGGCGCAGTTGTGGCAAAATGTCGCTCCTCTGTTTTCATTTAAACAGCTCCATATATCCGTTAGCGCAGCTAGCTAGCACCAGATGCTAACAACAACAATGCACGTAAGGTCTCTCGCTCGCTCGGGCCACACATACACACACCCTCCCGGTCCTCCAGATGGCCAGTCGGTGCCTTTATATATACAGTCTATGGTCGGTGCCTGCCGGTGAGCATGGAAGTGTGGTCTGCCACAAGCGGGCGGCAGGAGCGGGGCTGTCAGCATCAGCTTGTCGATGGTATTTTAAACTCGATGCGCTCTGAAACTACGGGGCGGCCAAGGAAAGAAAATACACATGCGTTAATCGCGTTAAAATAATTAGTGGCGTAACATTTTTTGTATTATCGGTTATCGGTTATCGGTATCGGTATCGGTCTTGAGAAGCAGGAAGTTATCGGTATCGGTATCGGTTTAAAAAAAAAACAATATCGTGTATCCCTAATTAGTATATGTGCTCTGTTAGCAGTTCTTTGTTAGTAATTATATCGCTCGAAGTGGAGTCGAAAGAGATGAGTTTTCAGTCTGCGCCGGAAGATGTGCAAGCTTTCTGCTGCCCTGATGTCAATGGGGAGCTCATTCCACCATTTTGGAGCCAGGATAGCAAACCCACATGTTTTTGCTGATGGGAAATTGGGTCCCCCTCGCAGTGAGGGTGCAGCGAGTCGTTTGGCTGATGCAGAGCGTAGTGCACGCGCTGGGGTGTACAGTTTAACCATGTCCTGGATGTAGGAAGGGCCAGATCCATTCGCAGCATGGTACGCAAGTACCAGTGTCTTGAAGTGGATTCCAACAGTTACCGGAAGCCAATGAAGTGAGCGGAGGAGCGGAGTGGTGTGGGAAAATGTTGGAAGGTTGAAGACCAGACGAGCCGCTGCATTCTGGATGAGCTGCAGAGGTCGGATGGCACATGCAGGTAGACCAGCCAGGAGGGAGTTACAGTAGTCTAGGCGTGAGATGACGAGAGCCTGGACCAGAATCTGCGTTGTTTTCTGGGTCAGCTGGGGACGTATCCTCCTGATGTTGTAAAGCGTGTATCTGCAGCAACGGGTTGTAGCAGCGATGTTTGCAGTGAAGGACAGTTTGTTATCGAGGATCACACCCAGATTCCTTGCAGTCTGAGTCGGGGAAACAACAGAGGTGCCGATGTTGATTGACAGGTCAAGAGTGGGACAATCTTTTCCCGGAAGGAAAAGCAGTTCAGTCTTGTCAAGGTTGAGCTTGAGGTGAAGAGCAGATATCCACTGAGAGATGTCAGCTAGACAAGCAGAGATGCGTGCGACGACCTGGGTCTCTGAGCGGGGAAAGGACAGAATTACTTGGGTATCGTCAGCGTAGCAGTGGTATGAAAAACCATGCGGGCTAATGACTGATCCGAGCGAGTTTGTGTACAGGGAGAAGAGGAGGGGACCAAGAACAGAGCCCTGAGGGACCCCTGTAGTTAATTGATAAGGGTCGGACTCTGACCTTCTCCAAGTTACCCTGTAGGTACGGTCTTTGAGGTATGAGGTGAGGAGGGAAAGTGCAGAGCCTGAAACTCCAAGTTTTTGAAGAGTGTGAAGGAGGATCTGATGGTTCACCGTGTCGAATGCAGCAGACAGGTCCAACAGGATGATGACAGAGGAGAGGGATGCTGCTTTGGCAGTGTGCAGTTCCTCAGAGACAGCAATGAGAGCAGTTTCTGTGGAGTGACCTGCCTTGAAACCAGACTGGTGCGGATCCAGAAGGTTGTTCTGATTGAGATAACAGGAGAGTTGTTTAAAGACAGCGCGTTCAAGTGATTTAGACAGGAACGGGAGGAGAGAGACAGGCCTGTAGTTTATAACATCAGACGGGTTGAGAGTGGGTTTCTTTAGGAGAGGGTTTACTCTTGCCTCCTTGAGACTGTTTGGAAAGTGACCAGAAGTTAGAGAAGTGTTGATTAAATGGGTGAGAAACGGTAGAATATCAGGAGCGATAGTCTAAAGGAGGTTTGAGGGGATAGGTTCCAGAGGACAGGTGGTAGGGCGGGCAGAGGTAATGAGGGTAAGAACCTCACTTGGAGGGAGAGGGGAAAAGGAGGTCAGTGTGTGGGTGAAAGGAGGGTCTGGTGACCCAGCGGTGAGTCAGAAAAAGAAGAGCGAATATCATCAACCTTTTTTTCAAAGTGGTTAACAAAGTCACTTGACAGAAGGGAGGAGGGGGAAGGGGCTTTGGGGGGGTCCAAGAGGGTGGAGAAGATGGGAAATAGTTTTTTGGGATTGGAATAGGAAGATTGGATCTTATCTTGAAAGAAAGTGCTTTTTGCCTGAGAGATCGAAGCAGAGAAAGAGGAGAGGAGAGCCTGATAGGTTAGGAGGTCGTCATGGTGTTTGGATTTCCACCGTTTCCGCTCTACTGCCCGAAGGATGGTTCTATTAGCACGCTGGATCCTGAGTCCTGGATCCTTAGTCCTGAGTCCTAGATCCTGTGTCCTGGATCCTCTATCCTGAGTTCTGGATTTAAGTCCTGGACTTCGAATCGTGGCTGAACCGGTCTCTGCGGTCCTGCCTGACTCTCATCATACTACTTCCCTGATGGCTCCCACAGGATTGTTGACATCCTTGTGGATTCATCTTCTTATTATAGACACATGCATTTCCAAACATTTGGTCTACCTATATTGTAAAATGTATTATCTCTTCGATTTACACACGGCATCTATTGCACGTCTGTCCGTCCTGGGAGAGGGATCCCTCCTCTGTTGCTCTCCCTGAGGTTTCTCCCATTTTTCCCTTTAAACTGTGGGTTTTTTCTCTGGAAGTTTTTCCTTATACGATGTGAGGGTCTAAGGACAGAGGGTGTCGTATTGTCATACTGATATTCTGTTCAAACTGTGAAGTCCACTGAGACAAATGTAACATTTGTGATATTGGGCTATATAAATAAACATTGATTGATTGATTGATCCAGATTTGCTTCTGATGCTGTTTTGGATTATAATTATTGATGCATTACAGTGTTATCAAAGCTGGTAAAGGTGCAGCTATTTGTAATTACTTTGTATATTGCAGGTTAGCTTGTGAATTTACTCCAGGTGTAACTAAAGTCTTATTTAACTTTTGATTATATTTCACATTACTTAATCCAAATCTGCAAAGTTACTAAAGCCATTAAAGGTCACCTATTGTGCAAAATCCACTTTTTCAAGTCTTTTATACATAAACATGTGTAAAGACATTCTGAAAGTTTCAGGAAAAAAGATTCGCTCACTTTTTGTCCGGATCCATTTATATAAAAACCTGTATGAAAATGAGCTGATCAGATTTTGGACACTTTATGATGTCATAACGATTTTTTGGCTTGTAACCATTAGCCAATAAGCAACCAAGGTAACCCCCCCCCCCCCCCCCCCCCCCCCCCCCCCCATCTGATCACCTGAATCTCCTCCTAGAGCACCATTGTGTTCTTTTTTTACCAAATATTTCGCACAGGGGCATTGGGAGTGCCTCCTTATGTTAATCTAAAGAAACAGACACAGAATCAGCACTTTTGAAACAGGGCTGAAACAGAGGGGATTATGGGATGCTGCAATGCATGATCTGTTTGGTATTTCGAGCCAAACACTTCAGAGACATGGTTTGTATATATCTGAGAACTATAATACATTGATGAAAAACAGTATAATACCTCTGAATTGTAGTGGAGTAGAAGTAGCAAAACATTTAAATACTCAAGTAAGGAAAATGTTTCTTAAGCACAGTACTTGAGTAAATGTACCTAGTTACTTTAAACCACTGGGCTGCACCACCAGTCTCAGTCCTGCCTCCACATTGTCTTGCTCTTCTCTCTTCCTCCCCTGCAGGATCCTCCCCACTGCTCCTAAAGAGCCGCAGCAGCTCCATCTCCTTGATCCCAGATGGTTTACTGACCTGCTCACCCCAGTCAGGACAGCAGAGTCTGCTCCTCCTCCAGTGAGACTTCCTCTCATCAACAAGCACAACGCGTGCCCCTTTCTCTCCTCAATCACACATCTCACTCCCTATTACTCTTCTCTGCTAACACTGAGGATGTCCCTGCCTCGCAACAGAAATATATGAATACCATTTTCCTTTGTCCTACACCTTTGTGCAACCATTTGATCATCTCTAAACTACTGTTTGCTTGTAATAATGGCATTTTAAAAGCACATATAAAGAGGTCAGTAAACACTACTGGCCAGTTAGAGCTGATTTCAAGGCAGACTCTTGTGTACCCTGCAAAGCAGAGATTATGTAGAAGAATACAAACATGTATGACTGAATAACAATGCAAACACAGGCTGCAGACCTGGAACAGAGTCATGGCTTTTGTATTGTTTGGACAAATTGGTGGTGAGAGAAAGGGAGCATCATTTATTTTAATTAAGGGAGGTATTGCTGAGCATGCAACCTCGTATTCAGCATCCTTGCAAACAAACTCTTATTTACATTTGTGTACTCCCTGTAGTTTTAAAGTTATCCAACATATGTTATTAAAGAGATCGAACAACTGGGACTAACTGTGCTGCAGGGGGACTTCCTTAGCAGTAAAAATCAGAAAATCACCTCTAGAGTTTCTTGGAATATTGGAATTCAACACTTTTACTGCAGGTCCAGTACAGCAAAAATACATACAATCTGGACCAAACCATAAACATCAGTTAGGCAAGGTGACCAGCAAAGATAATAAGGTTTTTGATCAAAAAAATCTCTGGTCTTATTTCGCAGCATTAATGTGCCACTGTGTACACAATGTACACTGTGGTCAACTTTGAAATTCAAACGATGAAACAACTTTCCTTGGAGCATCATAAAAGCATAAAAGTTACATAAGTAAACAAACATAAGATAACATTTCACTTTACCGCTTAAAAAGCGTACATTTATTTAGCCTTGTAATCTTGTTCTTTACATAAAGACAATCTGGCAGCAAGAGAAATTATGTTTATCGTTTCAAGTGCATACAGATTGAGAATATCAAAAAAACTACGTAAAAGCCCTTGTCACATGGTTTTAAAGGCTTATCTGTACAACACCAAATATTCATGACTGAATGGCAACAGTTAGGGAAAGCCGCTAAAGACCCCATCCTAAAACTCTGATTGCAGCAAATGTTTTGGTTCAGTTTAAGACAAACTTGGATTGGTGTTGGAGAGTAGCCCATTTTTCCAACTGTGTTCCCTATTTCATACCAAAAAAACTATATTAACTATATTAAAGATAAATAAGGGTATCTTTTAGTTCTTACTACACCAAATGCAAGGCAAATCGGTCCCAGTGAGTAAAAAAAAAGAAACTAGTTGCAATCATTGCAAGAAAAAAAAAATGGTTTCCAGTATATACTTCACCCTACATATTGTTTAAAGGTCACCTATTGTGCAAAATTCACTTTTTGATGTCTTTTATACATAAATATGTTTCCCTGGTGTGTAAGGAGACTCACAAAGTATCAGAAAAAACAACCATCTATCTTTTCCTCCTTATCCACATCTCTAATAACGGGGGGACAACGGAGCCGATCCAGATTTGCTGCGGTCATGACGACATTACTAAAATGTGGGCTGGCTTTACATTGAACTCTTGGCAACGTTCCGCCCACACAACCTATCGTCCCCTATCAGAAATGTCGCTGTATCAGAAACAATGCGCAACGTGATTTGGAAGTAATATGGTCTGTGTTTACATTAGCAAGCATCGCTAACACTCAGAGCTAACGCTGTACTGGAGATAATATGTGTAAAAAAGCCGAATATAAAAGGTTCTCACCGTTTGAGCTCCATACTGTTTCAGAAATAATCCTTGCTGTGGTTTGGAGCATATATATATATCCTTTATTTAACCAGGTAAAATAACTCATTGAGATTAAAATCTCTTTTACAAGAGTGACCTGGCCAAGAACGGCAGCATGAACAAAGATACAACAGATACAACACAGACAATACAGGTAGACAAATGCAGCTGTAAAACACAAATAGAATGGCACATTATCCAGTCAAATATGCAATATAAAAGAAACTATTACAATCATTAAAAACTGGCAAAATGTAAAACGACTTCAATTTTGGTATATACGAGCACTCACATCTACCAATGGTGGTACGTAATGGGAATTCAAATCCATCTTAAAGGACAGAGAACAAGAGTTCTCTGTCCTTTAAGATGGACTTGAATTCCCCCCCATAGTGATCAATTCTGGGAGTTTCAGCTCCTTCTGTACATTATTCCAAGCAGTGGGGGCAGCATATTTAAAAGCTGTTTTACCCAGTTCTGTTCTTACTTTAGGAACCAGCATCTGAATACAATCTTGGGAGCGCAGGCCATATAGACTTTGTCTTTTACACATAAAGGTGCAAATGTAAGAGGGAACCAGCCCAAGCAGAGATTTATAAATAAAACCCAACCAGTGGGAAAGTCTGCGTGCAGACTAAGATGGCCAATTAGCAGCAGAATATAAAGTGCAATGGTGTACCCGATATCCACATCCAGATATAAAACGTAAAGCACAATGGTACACAGTATCCACACTCTTTAGGCACTGGTCAGAGGCATTCATATAAAGCAGATCACCATAATCCAATACAGGTAAAAACGTTGCAGATATCAATCGTTCCTTGTCTGAAAGGAGAAACAGGATTTGTTTCTATAAAATAAACCTAATTTTGTGTGTAGCTTTGAGACAACATTTTCCGTGTGCAACTTGAAAGACAAGTTCTGGTCAATAATAAATCCTAGATATTTGTAAGTAGTGACCCTTTCAATATCAGTCCCTTGAACAGTAGAATAGAAGTTCACTTTTTAACTTGGGTAGAACCTTTTAACTTGGGTAGAATAGAAGTTAACTTTTTTGCCATTTGAAAATATCATCAGTTTCGATTTTTCTGCATTTAATACTAACTTGAGTTGATATAAATGGGTTTGAACAACAGCAAAGGCAGACTGGAGGAAATCAAGACTTTGCTCTATAGAAGCAGAGGAACAATAAATAACAGTATCATCTGCATAAAAACGGTAAGCAGCATTTGATAAATTATTACAGAGATTATTTACATATATGGTGAAAAGAATAGGTCCTAATATGGAACCTTGGGGCACACCCTTTGCTATCGGGAGGAAGGAAGAAGAGGAACCAGCAAATTGGACGCATTGGTTTCTCGCTGGTGAGGAATCAACGTTCTGTCCAGGGTCCGAATGTAAGGACTCAAACAAAGAACCAGAAGAAATAAAATGTTCATTAAAGCAGTTGAGAATGGCCGATTTGTGTCACGATCTGTCTGTGTTGTGTTTTGTCTTGTCTTTTTCTGTCTTTGGTTTCATGTTTTATTTTGAAAAGTGTTCAACCCCTGTCTTGCCTGTTGCTTTCTGTCTGTTTTCCCTCCTACCTAATTACTGTAAAGGAATATTTTAGCCTTGTTAAAGTATATAGAGTTTAGTGATTTGTCCTCGGGAATCTGTTTAATATGGTTGAAGTGTATTCCTGCCTGTAATGTGATCCATAGCTTCTCAGGAAGACACAGGTCAAGAGGTCATCTGATGTCTTGTGGGGGAGAAGCTTGGCTCATGTGGGTTTACAATGCAACGAGTCTTTGTCTCGATATCTGGCATGCATTAAAGGAAAACCCGCGTGTTTTAGGGCCCTCCTCTTCTCTTTGTATAGATGGGTTCTTGGCGCTTTTAGGCTTCAGAGTTTGCTGGTATCTTGCAGGGAACTGTGATATGCTGTGAACTCTCCGGCCGCTCAGGCTCTCAATAAATATCAGTGTATTGACAGGCGAATCCAGTTTCACTCATTTCATGATTGGCTCAACATTGCTGCAAAGAAGTTTTATCTTCACAATTACCCGATTGTGTTCACCTGGTGCCCCTGTGTTTTCTCCTCCCTCCTCACCTGTGTCTTGTTTGTGTGATTAGTCTTGTGTGTTCATTGTTTGTCTTTGACTGTGTTCACAGGTTAGTGTTCTGTTTGTTCCTAAAACCTTGAAATAAAGGTATTTTTTCTGTTTATTTAGCATTTGGGTCCTGCCTGCTTCACTCAACTCTAACAGAAAGTTTGCAAGCTGGTAATGCAGGCTGGTAATTCATTTTTAGTTTCTGTTCCAAATGAATGTTGTATTACCTTCCAGAATTTATTTGGATAATTTAAGTTACTAGTAGTAATGAAAGCTTTCACGCAAGTTCAATAAGGAAGACCTAACATTAATCACTTACACGTCACTCTATTGCTCCCTTCCCCCCTCATTAAATACGAGGGCGTCACCCCACAGCAGCCAATTGCTGCACAGGCTAAATTCCTTAAATACCTGCTCTTCCTCCCTGTCATTTGTCATTTCAGGTGACTACACGCCGTGGTAGCACTACAATACTCCTCCTCGTGAGAAAAACCGTAAGAAACTATTAGCTCAAGATGTCCAACTCGGACAATTCGGAACACGAACCTTCTCTGGAAGTCTCCGATCCCGGTTCAGCTCCCCACAGCGGCTTATCAACAGAGACAGACTTCCTCATTGCCCGGCTCCTGCAGCAGGGCATTCCCACAGCCCCAGGCCTCACTCTCTCTCAACTCCGAGAGCTCTCGGACCAGGTCTCCAGCGTAGCTCCCCAGTCCGGGGCAGCAGCTCCAGTCAGCTCCCCAGAGAGCAGGAGGAGGATGCGGCCGCAGCCGCGGAGGTAAAAAAAAAAAAAAAAAAAAAAAGGGCAGGAAGTCGAGCCCTCCAGGATCCCGTCCGCCTCCAAAATCTACCCCTTCCCAGGCTCGCCAGTCCGGGAGCGTCACTAATGGCGCGTTTCCACTGCAGCGGGTAGCCCCGTTTAAGCGTCCTTAACCGTCCTCAAGCGGCCAGGCCGGTTTTTGGACTTTTTCCCTCTTTTTCCGGCCTCATAAAATCGTGGTTCCCTCAGACCAGGGCCAGGGCTGAACTAGTGACGTCAACACTCTCGACTGCTGATTGGTCAGAGAGAACAAGTCGTCACAAGATCGCGCGTGAGTTCATCCCTAGCGTTGCATATATATTTAGAAGCAAGCTTGCAGCATTTTTATAAACAGCATTTTGTAAACGGATGAGCTACAAAAATGGCTATGTCTAATAAGAAAAGCACACCGTGGTCGACCGAGGAGGTGACGACGTTCCTACATCTCATTGGGGATGATCAAATCCAGCGGGAGCTCGACGGAACAACTCGAAATGTGAACAAAAACAAAGCCGATCGCCCCGCCTACACTGCGTTGCTACCCAAGGTCCTAAACTGTAATGGAAATGCGCCACGGCCTGGGCCGGCCAGTGAGGCAGCCCGAGGCCAGAGCGAGGACGCTTAGGGACGCTTAAACGGGGCTACCCCGCTGCAGTGGAAACGCGCCATAACACACCCCTTATGGAGAGTAGCGTGGCCGGCTCCCTGCAAACCCTGGCTAGCTCCATGATAGCTATCGATGCTCGCCTCCAGGCCCAGGAAGACTCCGTCACAGGAGCTTCAACTTCCGTTGCACTCAGGTACTAGTTTTAACGAAAATGTTTGCACTCACCCTTACACAGGGTTGGGTCGTAACGAAATACGTGTAACGGCGTTACGTAATCAGAATACAAAAAATCAAGTATATTCAGCTGGCGTTACATTTGAAAAACGAGTAATCTGAGTACAGTTACTTTCGTAAACCTGAAGTGAATACTTATTGGAATTATTGGTGGAAAAGTTTCCTCACAATATGTAATATTCATTACCGGCAGAACCGTGTGCACACTGCACAGCGCTGCAGCGTGTCTGTGAGCGAGAGATGCAGCGTGTCTGTGAGGCCCCGCCCCCGCACGCAGATGAGAGAGAGAGAGTTCTCTTTCAAAATATATTGAAAGGTAGAAGATGGTAGATGGTAGATAAAACGTGGAAGATAACGTTGTTGTAGCATTTATTTATTGTCGAAATGATGACATTTATAACGGGATCAAATCAAACTGAATGGCCTGCTGCTGCTGAATGCAGGGGGCAAGTGACTGGGAAAAGTTTTAAAAGTTATTACATCGTTTCAGATAAAAAATTATAATGATAATTCATTCCATTTAGGGGCGCCTTTCAAAGCACCCAAGGACACCTTACAATGCATAACATATTCCAAGGAAAGGTTTTAAGACTGTACAAAGAATGCAGTCTGGATGAGTTTTTTTATGTGTGGTGCAGATGAGAGCTGTCCAGAATGACACCAAGATGTTGTGTTTGTGCTCTTCATAAGCCATTAAAACAGTAAATACGTGTCTCCCGTTCACCAAAACATACCCATCTGTTATGGAAAGAAGTATTCCAAAGAAAAAGAAAAGAAAAAGAAAGAAAAGATAAAAAGAAGAAGAAAAAGATAAAAAGAAGAAGCAAGAAAAAAAAGAAAAGGAAGTATTCTAAAAGTAATCTGCCACCGGTACCGGCGGGGACTGTTGTTAGCTAATGATGCGCAGAAGAAAAAATCTGGCCCAGCCTATATTTTTACAGGCCCACCCTAAAGTACATTCCCACCCTATATTTTTAAAGGCCCACCCTAAAGTACATTTCTGCCTACGCTACTGGTCCGCACAGCAGCGTGCGTTGACGTTGGCGGTCGGCGTGTCTGAAGCAACAACCAATCACATGAATCTCTTGCCCCCGACATACAAAGCAATAGCAATGTTAAAACGAAGTAAACTGGAAAAAATCCCCAACAGGCGAAAACCTACCAGTTTCACCCACTGTCTCTGCCACCTCCCTCCATGCCTCGCTCCCCCGGTTTGTATCCCGGTAGATGAACAGAGACTGATCATACAGCACCGGGTGATTCACTACCGCTATAATGAATTTTCCCTCAAATTTTTGGAATATGAGGAAATGACCTGCGTAGTCTCTCCCAGCATACACGCGGTCTGATTGGCTAGCGCTTGTACCGGCAGATTTGCATAAACGGGATTTCATTGGCCGACGCTTCTGCCGAGGCGCCAAAAGTTGAACATTGCTCAACTTTTGAAGCGAGCAACGCCAGCAACGCTCCACGTCGCTTCCCAAAATACAGTTCTGCTAAAAGTGACGTCACCCCATTCAAAGTGAATGGGCAGAAGCGTTTGGAAGCTTTCACGCACGCCACCGTGTGGACGGGCCGTCACAGTAGCTCTACGACAGAAACATCGTGAAAAAAAACAAACATTTTGGAATATCACCACTCCCATTAACATCCCTCAGCTAGCAGCTGTGCTATCTACTCACCCAGATTCCGTGTTTGTTGACTATCTCCTGTCAGGGCTCTCCCAAGGCTTCAGGGTAGGGGTCCTCCCATCTCCCACAGTGACTTTCGTAGCAAGAAACTTACAGTCAGCCGCTAAAGAACCCAACATAGTTTCCCAGCTCATCGACAAAGAACTTCTCAAAGGATATATAATCGGTCCTTTTAGCTCCTCCCCCCTCTCAGTGTTCCGTTCAAATCCCATCGGAATAGCCACACGTAAATAAAAAGGCTGATTTTCGATCTGTCCGCTCCCTGCTCCGGCCCATTCTGCAGCGTCAATAGCATCATCCCTCCAGATCAGTTCTCCCTTCACCATGCTCAGTGGATAATGCAATAAAGATGATCAAGTTCACAGGGCACGGAGCTCGGCTATCCAAAGCGGACATTACCGATGCCTTCAAAATCATCCCCATTCATCCGTCTCAGTGGAACTTGTTCGGTATTAAGTGGGAGTCCAAACTCTATTTTCGCCGTTCGCCTGACCTTCGGGTGCAGAAGCAGCCCCTGCATCTTCAATTCCTTCTCGGAAGCGCTCTGCTGGATCCTGCTGAACATCGTCAGAATCCCCTCCGTCCTTCACCTACCGGACGACTTCGTCCCCATAGACCCGCCACAGGACAGCTCAGGGATCTCACTGGCCAAGCTTAAACACTGCTTCAGGAGTTAGGTGTCCCTCTCTCCAAAGAGAAAACGTTAGGTCCCGACACACGCTTAGAGTTCTTAGGCATCATCCTCGACTCCATAGACATGAAGGCGTCTCTCCCCTCCGTCAAATTGCAGCGCATCCGGGACATCACCAAGTCATACTGCGAGCAACAAGTTATCACAAAACAACAGTTGCTCTCCCTTCTCGGACACCTCAACTTCGCCATGCACGTCATCCCCCAGGGGCGCTCGTTCATCTCCCGCCTCCTGGACGCAGCATCAGCGGTCGACAACCTCCATGACTGCGTTTTCTTAGACGAAGGCTGCCGCTCAGACCTACGTTTCTGGTCCCTCCTGCTCGCCCACTGGAACGGAGTCACTTTCTTTTACGATGACCTTGTGCGTTCCTCTGACTCAATGAGGTTCTTCATGACGGATGCCGCCCCATCCGTGGGTTTTGGGGGTTTCTTCCAGGGAGAGTGGTTCGCTGGGTCATGGCCCCCGTCAACTTCTACCTCAAGCAAGTTCTCATTAAATCCGGCCTATCACCTATATCATACTCGGGACATTCCTTCAGGATAGGTGCAGCCACCTCTGCTGCTAATCACGGTCTCTTTACCTCATCCCTACAACAACTAGGACGGTGGTCCTCCTCCGCCTTCACAACCTACATTCGCCCGGACATCAGCGCCGTACTGGCTTCCCAAAGATCTCTCAGACCCTAACTATGGTATCTATGCATATAACTGGTGGTGGTTCATAACACGTCTACACGTATACATGCCTCATTATGGTACAGGATTTCAAACTGCATTCCCGTCCTAGTCCGCGGGCCCCGCCCACAGGGAACAATGTCTCGTCTCACGCTGCACCTACATGTAACGGGCTTCATCTCATGCACGCAGGTATCCAAATCCCAGGCCCTTGCTCAAATGTGTCCGTGTAAAATGTATATCCTGCGAAGTCAGGTGTGGACCGGGGGTCCCCGTAGACTTCGGTCTCGTGGACTGCTGGTCCCAGCAGACTTCGGTCTCGTGGACTGCTGGTCCCAGCAGACTTCGGTCTCGTGGACTTGGGCCACCGTACACTTCGGTGTCGTGGCTTCGGGCCACCGTACACTTCGGTGTCGTTGACGTTGGGCCACCGTACACTTCGGTGTCAGTTACAAAACAAGATCCCTGCTCCGGCAGGATGTTCGACCTTTGGGCGGCGTAGTCAAGCCCTGCTAGCCAGGCAGGCGACCCTCAGGTCATTTTCAGATAAGACCGGCACTGATTTCGGCAGTCAGAGTCTCAGCATGACCCGTAAGCTCCGGCAGTGATTCCGGCCCACAGCTGCATACATATGTTAATCTATTATTTCATCCCCAGATCACCACAGTCACCCCACAAGGTAAGCAACTCAGTTCATCTCAGTATTTCATACTTCACTGGTTTTGGGGATTTCATCGGAGCGGTTCTTTCCCTCCTGAATGATTATCCTGCAAACCGGGGCCTAATCGCCAAACACCATTCGATTCTCCTTTTGTATTATCATGGCCATCATTTCATTAATATGACGTGTAAACAATAAATATGTATTCCTTACATCACGTCTCTCCGGTTTGAAATTAAAGCTTTAGCGCAAGTTCAATGAGGAAGACCTAACATGAGTCACTTACACGTCACTCTATTGCTCCCTTCCCCCCTCATTAAATACGAGGGCGTCACCCCTCAGCAGCCAATTGCTGCACAGGCTAAATTCCTTAAATACCTGCTCTTTCTCCCTGTCAGTTGTCATTTTAGGTGACTACACGCAACCCGCCTCCACCCCTCTCGCCTCCCGTCTCCTCCAGGACAAAGCTAAACTTCCTTCTTCAGACCGGTCCCACCTACTTATCACCACCACCAGTATCTAGACCCCGGGGATTTCATCGGAGCGGTTCTTTCCCTCCTGAATGATTATCCTGCAAACCGGGGCCTAATCGCCAAACACCATTCCATTCTCCTTTTGTATTATCATGGCAATCATTTCATTCATATGACGTGTAAACAATAAATATGTATTCCTTACATCACGTCTCTCCGGTTTGAATTAGAGATGATGTACTCAGATTTAGCATTTTTAACGAGGAAGGTAAAACGATTTCGGAGCTGTCTAAAAACAATCCAATCTGCTTGGGATTTCGATTTTCTGGCCCTTGACCAGGCAACATCCCTTTCCTTTAGAATGCTGGCCAGTTGAGGACTAATATAAGCCAGGGATGTTTTAGCTAGGGATGCTCCGGTCTGGCATTATTTTAAGGTGTCCGAAAAAGACAGTAAAATAGTGGTATGCAACGTGTGTGAAGCAGAAATCCTGCAGCTCCGCCCGCCGGACCGGAAAGCGCAGCGAAACACACACACAGGGAGAACCAGACCGCAGTTAATTTCCTCATATTCCAAACGAGAAATGACGGTAGCAAATCACCCGGTTCTTTACGACCAGAACTATTAACGGGATACAAACCGGAGGAACCAGGCATGGAGGGAGGTGGCAGAGACAGTGGGTGAAACTGGTAGGTTTTCGCCTGTTTGGGGAGTTTATATATATATATATATATATATATATATATATTGCTCGCATAAAATCCCCGTTTTTTTTTCTTTGTATGTCGGGGGCGGGAGATTCATGTGATTGGTTGTTGGTCGCGTTGCTCGCAAAAAATCCCCAAGCTTTCAGACACGCCCAGCTCCAAGATTTTCAAGATTTTTGAAAAGCTGCTGTGTGGACGTACCGTAAGAGTTAGACCTAACACACTTGGCTATTTTATCTACCTCTGGAACAAGCTAAACTAGTTATTATATATGTATTCTTCATTGTCGGGTCACTCATTACTGGATCAGTGAGCTGCATGAGATACTGACAGGCTGTCAGGAGAGGGAGAGAGAGAGGAAAAGAGAGCGCTTCCGCTAATTTCTCCCGTGTTATTATGCAAAGTAAATGTAAACTTGAATAATGTACATAATTTGAATGTAATAATTAAGTTGATTGTTGTTTGTGGAAGCTCCAGTGAATGAGCCCCATTAACTGAGTTTTAAACATCACTTTAAATGGAAGATTTAAAGTGATGTTTAAATCTTCCATTTAGGCCCCGCCCACTCGATCGGATCGGCGATCGGTATCGGCCGATACTGATTCCAGCGATCGGCCCCGAAATTGGCGATCGGAGCATCCCTAGTTTTAGCCCTTTCACCCTAAATTTGCAGAAAGGAGCATGTTAGTTTATAATTCTAATAAAAGCCTCATGAAAATAATGCCATGCCAGTTCAACATCACTAATGAGAGATCTTGTTCCAATCAAAATCCCACAGGTCATGAAAAGATGCTCGCAGAAATGTTTAAAATCACGTTTAAAATTATTTGTGGTCTTGTTTTTGGAAGCTTAGCTTGCCTGATTGTAGCTATATAATGGTCACTCATGTCATTTGCAAAAATACCAATATCCAAAAACTTGTGATGCGCATTTGTTAAAAATAAGTTGATAAGAGACGATTTATCTTGGTGTTTAAAATTAGGACGAGTTGGGCTATTGATTAGTTGCGTAAGATTACATAATAATATGGCGTTTAATTGCGGCAGCGTTTAGCTGAGTAACTGCAGGTAGAAACTATTCTCTTCAGAGACCTCACTGCTTGCATGCGGCTCCAAAGGGGCGTGGCCAGCAGCAGCTTGGTTACATTTAAAGGTACAGACCCAGAATCAGCACTTCTGTAACAGGGCTGAAATAGAGGGCTATGAGGCATGCTACAATGGGTGATCTGTTAGGTATTTTGAGAAAAACACTTCAGAGACATGTTTTGTATAGATATGCCCCTATAATGTATTGTTCAAACATAGCATAATAGGTGAGCTTTAATTCACATGGAATTTCTGAGGATGAGCTGTTCTGCAATGCATCTCCCACTCTGTGAAATATTTTCTCTTTTTTTTTTTCAAGCCAGAACAGAACACAGTATTTAAGGATTAATAACCTCTTGTTACACTTTTGGAAATGACGCAAGTTGCATGCTTAAACTTTTGCTCAAGGCATAGCATATTTTGTAAACACATAAACAGCACAGTGAGGCGTTCTGAAAACTAGAATGCTATAATGAATTAAATCCAGTACCACTTTGTCTTTGTATGTACAGTACATTTTCTTCTTTGTGTCCATATGCCTGTGAAAAACAAAACGACAGTGACACAGAAGCATGCAGAAAGGAGTGTGCTGTGTTTTAGACGGGGACAACTGACAGAGGAGAATGACAGGAACAGATGTACTTTGTTCATGTGTCTGACAGGTGTACCAGAGAACCCTCTCCCCTCTACCCTCCAATGACAACCAAACATGTGCTCCCCCTCAAGAGACATATCTCTCTTTCCCTCTCCTGTCCCTTAGCCACGAACCGTACCCACAGTACCCGCAGGTGGGACCTCACCGGCGACTCGAGCAACGTGCCCTGGATCCCATTAAAAAAGCAGCTCTGCGTGCTGTGTTCTCTCAAGTGGAAAGCCTATTTCATTCCATAAAAGCCAAACAGCTTGCAGTAGCTTGACGCACGGGTGGTTTGTTGCAGATGGAAAAGAGCTGCAGAAGCTTCAGTTTGTTTGTTTTTTGGCATTTAGTTGGGATCCAGATACAGTTTGTAGGGTGGAATTCTTGACTCGGCTAAGAATCGTGCCTCTAAGCTCCTACAGTCCCAAGTTTTAACCCATCCAATATGTGGATATGACTTGAAAATACTTTTTGAAAAATAACAAACAAATACAAATCATGATAATTTGGGATTAACTTCCCTGTTATTGCTTTACTGCACTTCAAAATCCAATGTTGTATACATTTGGAATTGCATGGAAAGGCTTTTAAAATGGTTGCAACATACAGTACAGATGTGTATGCTCAACAGAAAAACAACAGTATCTGTCATTTGTAGGGAAAAAACAGGCTTTTATTTTAATTATCAACTGCGAAATGGCCTCTGTATTTAAAAATCAATTAATTTAATCTATGAAATGTCAAATTCTCCCTCACAAAAAAGTGACATTTTAATTACTTGTTTTGAAGAAGCAGCTTGAAAATATTTCATTTTTTTTCTGAGGAATTACTGGTTTAAGTTGCAGATCTGAAATTTGTATATGAATGGCATCATGAAGTTTCCATATGAGGACTTAGGATAAAGTGTACTGGCAAATCACCAAGAACACACTGATGTATCTTCAAAAGGCTTCAGTTAAAGTAAAGATTCAATAACTTGTGAGTTTATGGGAGATATTGAAAGTAAGCCAGGGTTTTAATGATAGGCTGGTAGTAGGCATTTAGGTTAAGCCTAATGAAATTTGATTGAAGAGCGTGGTTTTTTCCTAGTTTGGTGTGAAAATTGTTACCTAATTACATAGCGGATACATGTATTAACTGTCAAAACAATGCAACTTAACATCTGAAAACGTCTACCTCTTTAACCAAGTAAAACTGTTGAACACCATGATGTAGTCTAACCTAAAAAACAAAATCCAAGTTTGCATAGTTTTTAGGGTGACGTTACAACATCTGTCCTGGGAATACAGATGAGGAGGAACCAAAACTAAGAGCAGTGAGTTCTCGGCCAGCCAGAGGTGAGTTGTTTTATGGCTGTTGGCAGGAATGTTTTCCTGTATCTGTCCTTGTGACAGTGGAGCTGGAGCAGTCTGTTGGAGAAGGAGCTCTGCTTCAGCTGGTGGTGGAGAGGGTTGTCGTGGTTATCCATAAGTGTCCTCCTCTCCGCCACAGCATCAAAGTGTTCATTTTAACGCAGATGACTGAGCCAGCTTTCAGCATTAATGTGCCCTGTCCATTGCCCCGATACATGGGCCGTGTTATGCTCAATTCCATGTTCATATTTGTATTTTGTTTCTCTTCTGTGAAATGTTTACATGCTTTAATGTTCAAAAAGGTATTTATTTGTATTATACTGTCTGTGTTGCAGCACCTCTTTTCACCCTCTGTCTGAAACCAGAGCCCAATCTGCTCTGAGTGGTTTGCTGGCTGGCTCTGATAGTATTGGTCGGCTGTTTATAAATGTCCCGCCCCTTAGCCTATCACATACAATCTGTTGGAGCTTTAGCCAATAAAAGCCTGAGTGTTACATCGTGAGGTCACAGAAGTAAGCTACATGTAGGACTCCAGTTGATGAGTTTTGAGGCAGGGGGGAGTGTGATGACTGAAGGATACTTTAGGATGATAGCTTTTGCAGACCATTTGCATGCACAAAGATCTATATAACACACAGGAAAGGGAAAACCCCAATAGCATAATTGGGCCCCTTTTAAATAAACTAATACAACATATAATTTAAAATAAAAAATTATCAACAAATGAAATACAGTGATGGTTTATATCCCACTGCAAAGATCTAGCAGGCACTACAAATCGTTTTTTTCCCCCGACCTTCATGCAAAGACTATGTATATCCGCAGGAAACTTCTTGTGTTTGTATTTTAAAGGAGAGAGCTACATCAACTTTCCCTGCTGGCATGAAGAGAATGTTGAGTATTTTAATTTAGCTGGCACTCAAATAGTGCAGAGCCCTCTTAATCAAGACATTTCATCCTTCTCGCTTTGTTATGAACAACACGTGGAATCTTTAATGAAATTATCACAGGCTCAATCAAAGCCATTCCACTACCAAGTGTTTGCTTTTCTAAGTCCATTTCAAATGTTAAAGGGATCAGGAAAGGATCCTTGAAGCACTCCCATCCTTATCCTACTTGTTTCACAGACAACAAGTGAGAATCTCAGATATTTCACATATTACAATGCTAGTGCCATTATAGTGTCGTCCCATTAGTCAGCGATGTTGTTGGTGTTCCTGTGGAAAAGTACTACAGCGTTGTATTCTGACCTTCGAAAGGGACAGACTCTCGATCAAACATGAGATCACACTGAGGGCACAGTAGCAGCCAAAAATCCTTGCCTTCAGCACAGATATTTTTGAAGCAAAATATACCGATTCACATGAGGTAAGTCTGCGAGGGTGAGAGCGTGAGGAGAATTTTTGGACATTACTCAACTGGACTCTCTTCCGAGGAGCAAACTTTAATCATAATTTGAGTCTTGGCTGTCTCACTTGTTGGCAAAATGCCTTCATTTTAAAAAGGGGATCTGTTTTTTTACCAATGACAAATCAATGACAATGTTTCAGGGGAAATTATTTGAAATGTAAATTAACATAATTATTTTCAAGCTGATTTATTGCATTTTTCAGTGGCCTTTCAGAGTTTTTAATAGCCTTGTCATGATCACTTTTCACATTTCAACATGACAAATAATTTCATTTGAATGGTATTTTGACCTTTTGAATATCATAATTGCACAGGGCTTTAAATCGAAGGCAAGGGTGGCTTTGCTTGAATAACTCGCAGTGTTCTCTTTTGACAAGACCAAGCCTTCAGAAAAAACATTAACCCCTTGAAAGTATATTTAATTATCATAATTGGAGCTGATCATGTGTTTCCTTGCCAACACTGCGTTCATGTTTATTCAAAAAAAGTTCCGATTGTAATCAGCGCCAAGGCTTTAAAAACAAAAAGATGTCAGTGACAACTGCTATGATCTCAAATGGCTATGGAAAGCAGATCTGCACACACACATGCTTTTCTCTTCTTCTTCTCCTTTTTGCACAGACAAACTTAGCTATTCTTATTTCTGTCACAGGGAGAAGTGCAGGTGCTGTAACCTTTTGCTGCTGGTCCTGTCAGTGAAAAACCCAGCTGTGCGGTGGGAATGACATACTGCAAATAGGCCTTCAGCTTCTTATTGGCATTCCGGTAGCCTAACCCTTCACTTTCACACACACACACACACAAACACTCACACACTCACTCCCATCCACTTCCTCGCTTGTCACCATGCATATTGATAAGCCCTTCCCGAGCACCATCTTGTGGACATTTCCCACTCTGGTGGTTGTCTAAAATGTCCCTTTTGATTACATCCAATTATGCAACGGTCTAATAAAGTTCAATCAAAAGTGCCTGGGATTCTTTGATTCTCCCTCAAAGTGCAATTACAATTATTAATCTATTTCATTACATCTGTCATTAAAAAAAGCTTTTTCTGTGTCTGTCTTTCCTTGGCTCAGTGAGACATCCTGAGCCAAGCCAATTCTATAAGTTTGAAGCAGTATTTATTTATTTTTGAATGACTAAAAGCGACTAAAATGACTAACAACTCTTTGGCTGATGAACAAACAAACACACCCTCACCCTCTGCTACAGATCCAGCTACCCCCTACCGGATCTTGTAGGCTAGATTACATTCAGAATTCAATGTGTGCGTGCGCTGGCAGGATATCTGTCTCCCCAGGGTGTGGAGCTGTGCAACTCCACTGCCTGTGCTGTGGTGCAGCCATCTGGATCACAGTGGGGAGCACCTGACACATTAACACTGCATCTGCTACACACTCCTCACCAATCATTTCTAACTGAAACCCTTTTCATCTCTATGAGAAATAAATGGTTCTGCCCTAAAGGCTAATCTAATGCATTTCAGACCAAACTCTTCGTATTTGTTGATTTTGTATGATGGTTTTTTTTGGAACACTTTGAAGCTGGAAGTGGGTTGCTGCCCCTTTTCCAGCAGCATACTGTAGTTACACATTTATATCATTTTAGCTGCTCTTTTTACTAGCTTTATTGTTATAGGGGTAAATCATAAAAACCCTGTGAACATCCCCTCCAGCTTCATGCAGCGTTTTAGCATCTGTTAGCTTATTGTTTTGGTTGTATGGGTTGCTTGCAGTTTAGTATTTGGTATTCACCCTTACCGCTGTCATCAGTGTTTTTAACATTAGATGGTAGCCATACACAAGTTAGCGACTAGATTTGGTAAACATATTGGAGCTTTTACAACGTAAAAAGATAGATAGGCAACTGTTTGCTAACAAGATTATCATATTGACTTTAAAGCAGGGGCGGATCTAGACAAATATTCATGGGGTGGCAAGAGGGTGGCAGGAGAATTGCAGGGGTGGCATCCCCTGGCAGAAGTATATGCTGATTTAATCGCAGTCATATCAACAATGTTAACTTGGAAAGCCACAATATTGATATTTTAACTCAATAACATTAGGGGACATTATTGTGGCACATCAGTAAAGCCTTACATATAAATATATAAGGTGGCACACATCATTTAATTAATTGTAACTGAACAATAACTGAATGAGTTTGTTTCACTCTTAGACCAGCAGGGGTACCAAATATATGCAGACTGCTGCAATAAGTACATTAATTAACTGTCTCATCGATGTTTGTCTGAATGAATATGATAATATTAACAATCATATTATTCCTATCAGCTGTCAATCACTGTTATGATTCACATATTCAGTATTATTATGAAATAAACTATATTTGTTGGAGGAGTTAATGATGAATGTTCCTCAAGATGCTTGCTCACCCTCCTTCAAATTTGAAAGACAAGTAATTATCATAAATCAAAAGATTCAAAAGAACAGTTCAGCGCCCCACGACTTCATTGCAAACAGTTACAACCTTGACTTTACATCAGAAAGAACAAACATTAAAGAAGTGAATAACTGCATCAATTAGGGTTAAAAAACGTGTATTCAGCTAAAACATAAACATCGCAACAGCTATTATCCAGTGGAAAGTCCTTACCTACTGTTAAATCAAAGTGGTTACTTTTTTTTGGCTGGGCTGGGTGTAGTTTTACACACCGTCTTATTTGACTTTCTCAGGAATTGAAACAGTTTTTGGGGGCAGACCCCCACAAAGAAGAAATATATTATACACACGTAAGGTCATCATCTTAACAGTTTACTATTCTCATCGACTCATCCGTGAGCAGAGCATCAAGTTGCCTATTACAGCTGAATGTGGCGATTACCATCTTGATCAGCAAAACGCCTCGCAAACTTATTAAGATTTAAAGCTGTGGTGCGTTTTGATTCAATGCTGAGTACAGCCAAACTTGACAGTCTCTTCTCTGTCATTGTAGACCGCAAACAGTGGCAGTATTTTTGTTGGGTAATCTATGAGGCTAACCCATACAGTGGTGGGGCTCAAGTCAGTATTTGCAATGTAATTCAACCCAGTCTCACGGCATTTTGTGTTCACCAACACGATTTTTAATCTATTGATTCGTGTTCACCAACACGATTTGCCCCTTTTTTTCGTGTTGCACAGCACGATTTTAAAAGCAATGTATTTCTACTGCCTGCAGCACGTATTTTTCTCCGGTCGGGTCGAGGAAGACCGGAAGCTGTGTGGTTCATAAAAACATGTTCTTACTCAATATCAAGCCACAGTTATTGCTTTTATTTGAAATCGTATAATTTCGGACTTTTGTTGCCGTCTGTGAGGAAAATAAATGGGGCTCAGAGCCTCAGGATACTGAAATCTGTATTTTTTAAATCTTTTGTTCCTTCTAATTTGTTATTCTTTTCAAAATAACACACTGTTATTTACTCACCAATAACACACAATTATCCTTGCTTTTATTTATTGGTTTAATTCCATAATCTCGGGCTTTTTTGGCGTCCGTCAGGAACTGAATTTCAAAATAAAAATAACCGGAAACAGACGTAGGCCTATAAGGGACATTTCGAGCATCATTGCGATTGTCAACATTTCTGAGTTTAGGATGGCCGAAGACACTACACTACCCATAATCCCTAGCTATCGTTTAGGACTACAGTCCCTGTAAGGTTAGGCAGAGCGTCAAACAGCTGTGTGAAATGGAACGAAACCACGCCAGACTATCCAAAACTGGAATCGAACGCCCCCCCAGAACTACACATGCTGGCTATTGTGTTTCGCAAAATGTTCTATGGGACGTCTCTACTGAACGTTTTCGTTTTTCCCACAATTAGAAGTTGCCAGTATTAAACACATTGGTGTTATCAAATGTAAAACACATAATTAATAAATGTGTCCATAATGCGCAGCATTAATACCCACATGACAGCTCATTGTTACTTTGTAATTCTACTCCACTACAATTCAGAGGTTAACCTGGTATTTTTACTCCACTGCATTTATTTGAGTTACTTTGCAGATTCTGATTAATTATGTGAAATATAAACAACCCTTAAATCAGACTTTAGTTACACCTGAATAAAATTCAGGTAAGGTAATTGTCAAGTGCCAACAATCAGGAGATATTTGATAGTTGGTGCTTGAGAAGACTAAACATGTATCTGCAATTGACATGAATGGAAACGAGTAATAAAGTATATTCATTACTCGTTATTCTCTACTAATAGTTAATTAAAGACTGTATATTATGGCTATTTTGCACATCCCTTTCAAGATTTTCAAAGGTGTATTGACATATCATATACACAACTACGGTGTAGTTATGCAATGAATGAAACACTTGGGTCACAGGTTCCTCAACAGTGCATTACAAGACATATATCAATATGTGTGTACCTCCACCATCAAACTGTCATATTCTGCAAATTTCTTATTCTATCTACATACATAAGAGTATAATTCATATGTATAATATCAGTTAAAATAAGTGCTTCAACATAGTTAACATTTCAGGAAAGCAATATATTAGACGTTAAGTACTTTGTCAGGCTTAATATTTATCTGTAGATAGATACCCCCAAAGTTTTTTTCTTATTTAAAAGAAGACCTTAATCTGTTATTTAATGTTTAAATAAAGGTTAATTCGTTTGTCTGTTTTGCACCTCCTCCTATTAATATCTTTGTACATTCTGCACTAAACTGTTTTATTGTAGAGATCACTTATAGTATCTTCTTGATTTTTTATATTCTATATTTATACTTTCCCCCTATAAAAGTATGTACTCTTAATATTTTTAACAAATAAAACACAATAATTCAATAACGTGCTTTAACCACTAGGCACACAAGGTACACACAGCCATAATAACTTTGTATTATTAGTGTAGGACACTTTTGTTTTCTGAAAATGTGTAGTTTTATGCATGCTTTCACATAATTTTACAGCATATTGCTATACTATTTCAGACTCAGTATTTACATTCTTACATTCAAAGAAAATCAGTAATATCTTTAAAAACTACAGTCCTTTTATATCAGCTGTGCACCGTTATGGTGTAAATATAACCTATCTGTGAATTAGATCAAATGTAAAAGTCAGCCGAATTAGTGTTGATACTGCAAGGAGACTTATTGTGTGAAGAGAAATTGAAGATGTTGTTTAATTGTTGAATATATTTATGATCCACGTCAAGTATTCAGTTTCGGCGGCATTTTCTCAGTTTTTCCAAAGGTCTTCTCATCAGGGCTCTATAAATAAAGAACTACGGCAGATCTGTAATATACAATGCAGCCGAACCGTGTATTACAATGCCGTTATGTGATGACTTTCAAAGAGAAAAGCAAGAGCGCTCGGAATTAAGTATTATTTTATTCTTTTAAAATGTTTTCCGTATTTCATATCATATAAACAACAAATCCCAGCATGCATTACGGCTAAAACATCCAATAAGCGAGCTTAAAACCATAGCTGAGGATCTTGGGTAATCGCTCGAAATGCCTACGTCTGTTTCCGGTTATTTTTATTTTGAAATTCAGTTCCTGACGGACGCCAAAAAAGCCCGAGATTATGGAATTAAACCAATAAATAAAAGCAAGGATAATTGTGTGTTATTGGTGAGTAAATAACAGTGTGTTATTTTGAAAAGAATAACAAATTAGAAGGAACAAAAGATTTAAAAAATACAGATTTCAGTATCCTGAGGCTCTGAGCCCCATTTATTTTCCTCACAGACGGCAACAAAAGTCCGAAATTATACGATTTCAAATAAAAGCAATAACTGTGGCTTGATATTGAGTAAGAACATGTTTTTATGAACCACACAGCTTCCGGTCTTCCTCGACCCGACCGGAGAAAAATACGTGCTGCAGGCAGTAGAAATACATTGCTTTTAAAATCGTGCTGTGCAACACGAAAAAAAGGGGCAAATCGTGTTGGTGAACACGAATCAATAGATTAAAAATCGTATTGGTGAACACGAAATGCCGTGAGACTGGGTTGTGTAATTACATACACGCTTTGATTGATTGATTGAAAAGTTTATTAACAGCTTGTATATTTCAACGGCCTGTACTGACCATTCTGTTCATTTTATTGACAATTTTAACTTTTTCTGGGATCGCAGACATCTTTTCAAGGCAAATGGAGTTTGCCTGAACAAGTCAGGAGTGAAATTGTTTATCTCTAACATATTCAACTGCCTGCGTCATCAATCTGTTCCCTCTGCCAAGGACAAGCGGCAAGAGGAATCAAAACACGAGAAAGACACAACACATCACGCAGAAAACCCTGAAGAATTATCACTGCACCCGCCTGAGGAATGTTCTGATTATGGGAGACATATGAGACACATGGAGGAGTCTCCACTGCCCCCCCCCCCTGTCAACGCCTTTGAGGATACTCCGTTCACCCTTTCACCCTCGCCCACCCTCCTGGAGATCGATGAACACACAAAGGAGATACAGAGGGTTGGCACCGATTCCTTCCTGGAGTTCAAAGACCAAACGAAGGCGATACGCAGGGCTGGCACCATGTCCTTTACCCCCGCTCCTCAACGACGCCCACCAAAATCACCGCGGAGACGCGCACCATCTCCCCCGTCCTCATCACCGCGCCTACGTCAACCACCTCCCCCCCCTGGCAGCATGTCCTCTACCCCCGCACCATCTAGCCCGTCTCCATCACCGTGCCTACGTCGACCACCTCCCCTCCCTTCGAGGGGGCTTCTGCAGTCTCCGAAGCCTGATAAGGATGTGTGTGTACAAAACACAACAAACTCTTACTGATATGTGATGGGTCCAGGCTCAAGGGCGTATGGCACTCTCAACTCTTTCCAGGACATGTCGGGGCCCTGCCTGCCAGTAGCTTTGCCGATATCTGTGTTGATAGGTAATAGATTAAGAGCGGTGAATCATAGAAACAGGAAGCGCTCAAACGTTTGTGTGAGTGTATCTAATTTAGCAGTGATTCCATGTCAGCCACAGCTTGTTACAAAAAACATGACTGATAGTGTGTTTAACAAACTTAAACTAGCTTTATTAAATGTCAGGTCTTTGGCAGGAAAAACATTTTTAATCAATGATTTTATCACTGAGCACAATCTCGATTTTATGTTTTTAACAGAAACTTGGATTGAACAAAATAACAGTGCAGCTGTTCTTATCGAATCAACCCCTCCCAACTTTAGTTTTATGAGTCAGGAAAGAATGCATAAGAAAGGGGGTGGAGTTGCTATTCTGTTCAATGATTCCCTTCAATGCAGGAAGACATCGTATGGAAACTTTGATTCTTTTGAATATGTGGCCCTTCGGCTGAAATGCTCCTCTCGAGCTCTGTTCCTAAATATCTATAGACCACCCAAATACTGTGCAAGCTTTTTGATGACTTTACTGAACTGCTGTCTATAGTGTGTATTGACTTTGACCGTCTAGTCATTGTTGGTGATTTTAACATCCATGTTGACAACCCCCAGGACAGAGGGGCTAAAGAACTGTTTTGTGTTCTTGATAGCTATGGACTGACTCAGCATGTGACGGAGCCCACGCACAATAAGGGGCACACTCTGGACTTAATTATCTCAAAGGGTCTGAATATCTCTAAGGTTGTGGTGAGTGATGTTGCACTCTCTGACCATTCCTGTGTTTTCTTTGAGAGCTCTATTTCTGTTCACAAAAATGTTCAAAAAGAGGTAACCACAAAGCGATATTTAACTGAAAATACTAGGGAAATGTTTACTCAGAATTTTTCTTCCACACTTGCCCCTGCCAACATCTCAGTAAATGAGCTAGTAGATCATTTTAATTCAAAAATTAAAAATGTTATAGATGCCATTGCTCCAACTAAGGTAAAGGAAGTGTCTGGCAAGAAAATATCTCCATGGAGAAAGGCCATGACCGTGAAAACAGAAAAAAGAGAATGTCGAAAAGCTGAACGCAGGTGGCGAAAAACAAATCTCCAGGTTCACTTTGAAATCTATAAAGAGAGACTTGGCCTTTATAATTTGGAATTGAAAAACGCACGACAATCGTTCTTCTCTGACATCATTACCAAAAACAAAAACAACGCACGTGCCTTGTTTGCTACCGTCGACAGACTAACTAACCCCCCAGTGTCAGTAGCCTCTGAATTTCTATCCACCAGGGCGTGCAATGATTTTGCCTCCTTTTTCACTGACAAAATTCAGAAAATCAGACAAGCAGTCAGTGCCTCTGCATCAGGAACAGCAAATGTGTTGTCCCTATCTCCACTTAACATCAATTCAGACATCATGACACAATTCCATCAGATTAATGATAAAAACCTAGAGGACATTATTCAACTTCTGAAATCCTCCTCCTGCTGCCTTGATATTATTCCAACAGGATTTTTCAAAGATGTTTTGCCTTGCATGGCCTCAGATCTACTTCATATAGTAAACAAATCTCTTCACTCAGGTATTTTTCCACAGGCCCTGAAAACTGCAGTCATTAAACCGCTCTTAAAAAAGAATAATCTAGATGCTTCAGTAATGAACAATTACAGGCCCATATCAAACCTCCCATTTCTAGGTAAAATCATTGAAAAAGTTGTTTTTCAACAGTTGAGTAATTTCTTGCATTTAAATAACTGTTTTGATGTGTTCCAGTCAGGCTTTCGTCCAAACCACAGCACTGAGACTGCTCTTGTAAAGGTCTTTAATGACATCCACTTAAACACAGACAGTGGCAGAACTTCAGTGTTAGTATTATTAGATCTCAGTGCTGCGTTTGACACTGTTGACCACAGCATATTACTAGACCGACTGGAGAACTGGGTGGGACTTTCGGAAACAGTTCTGAATTGGTTTGAATCCTACTTAAAGGACAGAAACAACTTTGTTTCTATAGGTAAATACACATCTGAGTTGACAAATATGACATGTGGGGTTCCTCAAGGCTCCATCTTGGGGCCTCTTCTCTTTAACATCTACATGCTACCACTGGCTCAGATAATGAAGAACAACAAAATAAGTTACCATAGCTATGCAGATGACACACAAATTTACGTAACAATTTCACCAGGAGACTATGCTCCAATTCAAACACTGAGTAAGTGCATTGAACAAATCAATGACTGGATGTGTCAGAACTTTCTCCAATTAAACAAAGATAAAACTGAGGTAATGGTTTTTGGAGCCAAGGCAGAACGTATAAAAGTTAGCGCTGAGCTTCAGTGTGCAATGTTCAAAACAACAGATAAAGCCAGAAATCTAGGTGTAGTCATGGACTCTGACCTGAGTTTCAACAGTCACATTAAAACTGTTACTAAATCAGCCTACTATCACCTAAAGAATATATCTAGGATTAAAAGACTAATGTCACAGCAGGATTTGGAAAAACTTGTCCATGCTTTTATCTTCAGTAGACTCGACTACTGCAATGGTGTCTTCACAGGTCTCACTAAAAAATCTATTAGGAAGCTGCAGCTAATTCAGAACGCTGCTGCTCGAGTCCTCACTAACACTAAGAAAGTGGATCACATCACTCCAGTTCTGAAGTCTTTACACTGGCTTCCTGTGTGTCAAAGAATAGATTTCAAAATACTGCTGCTGGTTTATAAAGCACTGAATGGTTTAGGCCCAAAATACATTTCTGACCTCCTGCTAAATTATGAACCATCCAGATCTCTCAGGTCTTCAGGGACTGGTCAGCTTTCTGTCCCCAGAGTCAGAACTAAACATGGTAAAGCAGCGTTCAGTTATTATGCTCCAAATATCTGGAACAAACTCCCAGAAACCTGCAGGTCCGCTGCAACTCTTACTACTTTTAAATCCAGGCTGAAGACTTTTCTTTTTGTCGCTGCTTTTAATTAAACTATTCATATCTTAGACTGCACTGTAACTTTTATCCATGTACTTTTTTCTTTTAATGTTTAATTGACAGCACTGTAACTTTTATCCATGTATTTTTTCTTTTAATGTTTATTTTATTAGCTTTTCTTTTTAATGCCATTTTCTTAATCTCTTTCATTTTTTGTAAAGCACTTTGAATTGCCTTGTGTTGAAAAGTGCTATATAAATAAACTTGCCTTGCCTGCCTTGCCTATATTGGGTACAGTACAGTACAGCTCAAAACATACAATTGTTAAGGGGATGCAGACCAGAGAAAGACTTTCGTCTTGTTTACATCAGGGTCCACCATTTCCAATTCATCATGTCATTTAAGACATTTAAGACATATTTGACATACAGATGGCTTATTTACAATTTACATACAGGTGGTTTTTTTACATGCAGATTGCTTGTTTACAATTTTCATTTTAGATTTTGTTCTAATACATCCTAACCGGACATTTAAGACATACCAAGTCTACAGATATACAGTTAGTAACAGAGTCTAAAATGCGAGTATATACATAGATGGGGGGGGGGAAGCTGTCCATTGAACGACAGGTTGAGATTTGTACCATTACCGGGGCCAGTTTTGCAATGCTCTCCCCCGAAGGTGCTCTTTAAGAGAAGTTTTGAAGGTAAGTATAGTTTTACTTTCCTTTACGGTTGTGGGAAGAGCGTTCCACCTTGATGTGGCATAATTGCGAAACGTGTATTCCCCCTTTTTTGTGCCAAATCTGGGTTTCACATGATTTGTGGAGCTCCCTCTGGTGTTATGATCATGGTATTCCTTGACCTTTGGGAATAATTTTGACATGTACATGGGTACCATAGAGGTGTAGTGGATCTTGTAGACCAGGCCCATTGCAAGTAGCTGTACTCTGTCGTCTACTCTAAGCCATCCTAGGTTGTCAAAGTGGGCAGAGGTGAGGTGGGTTCTAGATGAAAGGTCAAGCAGTAGTCTGACCAGTTTATTTTGCAATGTTTGAAGTTTTATTTGTATCGCCTTGGAGGTGCTATGGTACCATGACGTGCAAGCATAGTCATAGTACCCTTGAATGAGTGCTCCTGCCAGAGTTTTCAGGGTGTTTTTGTTTACCAGAGAGGAGATCCGGTATAGGATTCTAGTTCTTTGATTGACTTTTTTTATTACATTGGATGCCATTTTGTCACAGGAGAGGTTTGCCTCAAGAATAGATCCTAGGTATGTAATTTCCTTCTTACTTGTGACAATAATGTCGCCCACTGCAACTGAGAAGTCGTCGGATTTGCTGAGATTATGTTTCGAACCGAAGAGAATGGACTCTGTTTTACCCAGGTGTAATGATAATTTATTATCGGCGAGCCAGGTGCAGATTCTGCCGAGCTCGGAGCTGAGGGTTTTTTCAACCTGCAACCTGTTCCTGTCAGAGACCAGCAGGGCTGAGTCGTCCGCGAACAGGAACAAGTTGCAGTCACATGCTGATGACATGTCATTTACATAAATTAGGAACAGTAACGGACCTAATATGCTTCCTTGTGGAACACCACAGCTCACTGGGAGGGGGGGGGACAGAGTACCGTTTACCTCCACCATCTGTTCTCTCCCCTCCAGGTAGGATTGCATCCAGCTCACCGATAGTTTATCAAAACCAATTGCTTTTAGCTTGTCAATCAGAATGGGGTGATTGACAGTGTCGAAAGCCTTTTGTAGGTCCAGCATCACCATGCCGCAGTACTTGCCCTCGTCCACCTCTTGTTTGATGTGGTCGCTCCCCTTGACAGTGAAACGCCACGCGTGAGGTTTAGATTATTTCCCTGTCTCAATCCAAATTGAACTGTATGAAATAAAAAGGCACATTTGTCTTGTAGTAAATAAAAAGGGCGACCTGAAGCCAATCCTGCAATTTTCCCACAGGTGAAAGAGTTGACATGCTGAAAACCCAACCGCTGCGGGGGGGTCTGGGGGGATTCTCCCCCAGGATATTTTTTTAAATACTAACATAAAATACACATTCTGGTACTCTCTTGAGAAGACAAATAAATACATCTACACGACATATTTACATATTTCACACGAAAAAAAATGAATGCCATTTTAGTTTTTTGTTACTTTGTTCTGAAAGCTGAACCTGCTGCTCCTCAGAGGGAAGAGGCTGTGAATTACTTTACATTGTGGATAGCCCCCATTGTTCTGTGTGTCAAAATGAAAGACAGCCCACACACATGTTGATAGGTATCAATCATCAAACCGTGGGGTCTTATTTCATTACGTGTTGATTTCTATCAACACGTAATGTTGTATCGATGTATATAGAGATGTACTACAGCAAAATTATTCTCCGTTGGGACTTCCTGCAACAACACCACGCCGTTATTGTGATTCTGATTGGCCAGAAGACATTATCAAAGATGTTCTATTGAGAAGACGATCACTACGTGACAAAAGTTTTCAAAACCGTTTCTGGTCTTCGGTATTTCCAGACAAGTGGCTACTGAAATCAATCTTACTAACTGATGTCTGTGCAATTTACTCCGCGCGAGTTGGCGGACTTTATTTTGCTTACTTTAACATCAATTTTCATGGTGGGGCTAAGGTGGGGCTAAGCCATTTATTGGTATGGCTGTAGCCTACCCCAGCCATACCCTGACCGCAAATACCTCATTCCTTCTGTCTACTTGGATCCGAAATGCTTCTCGTTTTGAGCTGTCCCCCCGTTCAAATGAAATCGCGGCCAATCATATTTCCACGCTTGCGCCAGGGCCGGGGGAGGGGTTACAAGGCTCGCGTCTTGTGCTGCATTCACTTGCACTCGGATATTAGATATTTTCTCTCATAAATGTCCGATGAGCCACAACTTTTCTTTCAAAACAAAGCTGCCAAATGGGGTGGCAGCTGGGGTGGCAAGGCCTTTTTCTGAGGTGGCAGCTGCCACCCCGTGCCACCCCGTAGAACTGCCACTGCTTTAAAGGTAGGGTATAGGTAAGTTTGAGAAACCGGCTCGAGATACACTTTTTGTTATATTCCATGGAATGCTCTTAACATCCCGATAGCAATGAATAATTGCTGTGGAAGCCGTAGTACTGTAAAAAGCACGACCAATCATTTTAGCCGGCCCGGCTAAAATAACTGCATGGCCTACCTGCCTGTCAGCCTTCCATCTGTGCACTCACTTATCTCGTGCCCTCATTGGTCATGTGCGCGTTCGTGTGTGTTGGAGGAGGGGCTCTGTAAGGAAGTGTCAGATTTTTTCCGGCTGTGTATTTCAAATTCTAGCGCACTCGAGCTGGTTTCTCCAAAATGACCTACCCCACCTTTAAAACGTGACATTAATGTTACTGTTTAAAGCTTGTTTATGTTTCCCCAATGTGGTCAAAACGAAAAAATGCAAGTTTAAGCTTCTTTCAGTAAAACTACATCCACTAGAGAATATAAGTTTCTCATTCAAGTCATTGCCACCTTGTCTCCTTCTTAGCTTATTTATGTCAGGGTTTTATTTAGCAGCCTGCTTTCACCTTGCTCCAGATGTATTGTCCAACTAACTCAGCCAGAGGTCGGTGTGGAGACAAGCAATCAGCTGGTCACTGGTACACACACGACCTCTGATGTCAAGTTTCTACAACAAGGTGCAGCAGCAGCAGCAGCAGCATACTGATAACGGCCCGCTGCTCCTAAGTGGAGCCAAAAAATCTATATTTCATCTTCAGGTGCAGACCTAATAGAAATGACAGTGTGAAGGCCTGGAATGGAGCTTGTAAATACCGGAGTGGACTACATTAAATAATTATGATTTAGACCTCACAATCATCTCTGGAAATGAACATTAACCTTTTAAATGATACTAGATGTATGAGATGCTTGTTGAAAGTCTTTTGTGAACTTCAACATACCATTTTTGAGGCAAACATTTTCATCATTATAAGCAGGAATCACAATGAACTCCTTTGTGAATTCATTTACACTTAATTCAAGGCATGAAAAGCATGATAATAAAGTGTGAAAACCTTCAAATGTGTTGCGAAACCAAAATGAAAAGAGGGTGTGCTATCCTTTAGAAAATGTTCTGTTTTAAAAAACCCTAATAAGTAGTTTTTGAAAGCAGGCAGAAACAAGATGAAGAGGAACAATGCACCCATATCAACAGTTTAGTTAAGCAAGTAGCGCTAGACAATTGGACAATTAATTTACTGTCATTCAACAGAAAAGCAATTACTTTGATTAATCCCATAATCATTTTAGCAATTTGTCAAGCAAACATTTGCTCCTAGTTATAAATTATATTTTGCAGAATACTATTTTGTTTTGGACTGTCGGTTATAATCAGAGGTGTAAATTAACCAAGTACATTTGCTCAAGTCCCATTTTTAGATACTTGTACTTTACTTGAGTATTTCAATGTTTTGATACTTTGTATTTCTACTCCACTACAATGCAGAGGTAAATTGTGTACTTTTACTCCACTACATTTATGTAATACTATTAATTACTTTGCAGATTTGAATTAATTATGTGAAATATAAACAACACTTTAATCAGACTCTAGTTACACCTGGAGTAAATTCTAAATCTGCAAAATGATTACTTTTGGTACTTTAAGTATATTTTGATGCCAATACTTTTGTACTTTTACTTGAATAACATTGAACGCAGGACTTTTACTTGTAACGATGTATTACTAAACTCTGGTATACTTCTACTTTTACTCAAGTGCAGGATCTGAGTACCCACCTCTGGTTATAATTAAAGTGGGAATATTCTACTGTAGTATGTTGTTTTCTTAAGAAATAAATGAATCAAAGTATAAATCAGAAGATTCATGGAGAGTAATCCTTGAAGAGAAAACATTCTACACAAGAGAATATTAACCAATACAAATAAAATCTTCTTCCAGTTCCAGAAACAATATTACTATTGACAGAAGACAAGTCTTTCAGTTTCTTTGCATTTAATATATAGAATGTTTAAAATACACACATGCAATAAACCGTAGCTGTTTTTAATTTTTAACACATTTACAGTCCTGATTGTGACATTTCATACAACATGTGTTTGCCTGAGGCTTATGACAGTCCATCTTTCATGTTCCATTATAGCTGAGAGAAGAGTTGAGCGGCACTATCGATGTTTACAGACTCCTTCGGTGGCTCTTTGACAACCTAAAGGACCAATAACAAGTTGCATTATTGATATCATTAGGACTAAAATGCTGGAGGATCAAAATACGTTTTTAAAATATCCACCCCTACCTGTGTTAGTTTCTTTTTTTCGGGAGCAACAGACTTTGAAATGCTCGTGACATCCCTCTGGACTTCTGTGAAGATCTTATTGAGGCTCTCTACCTTCTCCTTTTTCAATACAGTGATCTGTGAAGCCACAAATCAAAGTATGCAGGTGACACCATGTACAAAAGAGAGTACTAAATATATGCAAGAGAGAAAAGAAAAGAAAATATATCTTACGTGTTTTAGCGTTGTGGTGACAGGCTTTGTTTTGTTCTTGTGCTTCGTGTGCTTGTTTGCCACTTGAAAGACGTTCTTATGTTTTTTCCCCTTTGGTTTATTCTTCCCCATGTTGCCTGAGGAGAGAAAACCAGTCAGCATGGATAGGCTCTCGGCAGACATTTCATTGTTAACCAGGGCATGTGTTTTATCCTGTTTTCTTTTATTATTATTTTCTGGTCTGTGTGCTCTCAAGTGGTAGTTTCTACATTTCAAAACAAGCGATAGGCCTTTTCTGTTTTCCAGTTGGTACATCCTCAATTTGTCCTCTAACGTTAATAGGAGAGAAGGGTTGGGGCGACTGGCATTTAACCAAATTAGATAACTTTTTCAATAAAAGAGACATCCTTTGTAAGCAATGTCAATGAATATGAGGTGTGGCACAGCTTAGGGCTGCTCAATTAATCGTATTTTAATCGCGATTACGATTATGGCTTGCAACAATTACCAAAAGAACGTAATTGAAATAAAACGATTTTTTTTTTTTAATACATTTTTTTTTCTTCCAGTTGAATTATACTTAAAGTTCAGGGTAATCAACTGTTAAAAACATACTGTTCAAATATTTTTTCTCCAATAAATGGATGTTTTCAAAGTCTTTAAACGCATTTAATAATCACAATTACAATTATTGACCCAAATAATCGAGATTATGATTTTTGCCATAATCGAGCAGCCCTAGCACAGCTTCATCATCGGTCCACAGTTTTGTTGAACTGCTGTATTTGATTAACTTTATCAAATTAGCCTAAGGGCTCACAATGTTGCCTAATGTGTATAGTGAAAAGCAGTACAAATGTTTACATGAAAAATACTATAAAAAATAAAGCAGGGCATATACTGAAAAAACGGAAACGTTGACTTCAACTTAATGCATTATGTCAACAAATTTCACATGCAATAACATAAAGTTGAACCTATTTTTTTTTGTTGCTTTTAACTAACAGTTATGTGAAACTGTTGAAATAATACATTTAATTAAAGTCCACGTTTCAGTTTTTTCATTGTACAAGGTTGAGTGAGAGGGATACAAAAACACTCATCATGTCTACCTAGCTTTCTACTGCAGTCTTTCTATTATACCAAAATACAACAGCACATGAGTGTTGAATGTGGTGGATGTTCTGCTTTGTATAATGAGTTGACGTAAGTAGCTGCACTCGTTAACATCTTGTCACAATTAGCTTTAGAATTAAATAAAAACAAAAGTAATATCAAGGTGAAATTACATGAAAGCAACGCGGTTAGAACAGAGCCTTGAGGCGCTAAAGGAACGGTGAGACAAGTTGGAGGATAGAGGAGCGAAGAGGCACTGAAATCAACACATTTCAAAGGATTGGTGAGTCATTACACTTGAAAAGGATCAAGAGGTTGAAGTAATGTTTAATAACCCTTATTCAATTATTCTGATTAAAGCAGACTTCCTTGCAATTTCATGCACATATCTACTTTCTCCAAGAGGTTGCACCATAAACAAAACAAACCCTCTTCCCAGTTGTCTGACTGGCAGTGTATTATGACAATACTAATAGGAGTTGTTAATTTGATAATAAACTTAATAAAGTAATTATAACATCTAAAAATGTGCTCTTCCAAAATCTTATACTTAAGTACAATTTAGTGTTACTTGTACTTTACTAAAGCATTTGATGTTACTCTATTCTTCTTAATTTTGGAAGGCTATATTGTACTTTTTACTCTCATATATTCGACAACAAGTGTTAATATTATTGTGGTAACTTTAAAGATTCAGAATAGTAAAACAAATTAACTAATAAATGATGTGTTGTTATGGATTAAGCATCCTGCAGTATATAAACTAGTTAAAGCTACACCAGCTGCAACAATAGTGAAGCTTACACATGAATGCATCACTAAATATAATCCGGGTTACATAATTGTATTACTCTGAAAAGATCAATTCTGTACAGGAAGTTATTTACTTTTGGAATTCAGTATGCTAATACTTTTGCACCTGAAATGCAGGATGTCTCACTTGTAATTTGTTTACACAGGGGACACTAATGTAGGGTAGTTTACCAGAGGTGGAAGGAGTACTCAGATATTGTACTTACATATAAGTAGAATCACTACTAGCTTATAACATCAGAGTACTTCTTTAACAACTGTTCACTGGTCAATTCTACTAGACAACCCGACAGTAATTCAACAAATACTGAACTGTGTATCCCTGCCTCCTATTTACTACGGTCATTTTGGTCTATAGTTGTGCACTGAAATATCACACACGTAGCATACGTGTTGGAGAAACATTTAAATCCATTTAAAACTGTATCTGTCCTTATGTATAAACATGACGTCAACTAGAATACGGTTCCAATGGTGTTAACAATACCAGCTTGCTGTCTTGTTAAATATATCAGGAATGCTATGTCAATTGTTATCGAAGTTGTGTAATTTTACTAAACGGCATCTTTTTTAACAAAAGGATTCGAAAACTGTGCGTACACAGCTAAACGATATAACATTAACAATGAAATACTTGCAAAGAGACCGTGTTTCAGTCGATGTTGGTTAATGTTGATGTCCTCATGTGCCGTGCTCGCGACTAAAACAAACGTGCCTTCTCTGCTACGTCATCAGCGTGCGACGAGTGTTGACAATCACTTTAGTCGAAGGAGATTACAGGCACTGTTTTAATGTTTTTTTTAATGTGTTACCGTCTTTAAAAAGTCTACAAGTGAAAATGTGAAAAGAAGACAACATGGCGACTAGAATGTTGAAGCGAACCGGCCTTTCAAACGATGTATGTGAGCAACTTAAACGGCATCACATAGAAAGTTGTAAGGACCTGTTGTCTCTGACTCCTTTAGAAGTGATGCACGTTGCATGCCTGAGCTACCAAAGAGCTATTGAGCTGCTGCAGTCAGTGAGCAAAGCTGTTGCACCGCCAGTAACCACGGCTCTGGAGCTGTGCAAAAAACAGGCCTGTTTCTCCACTTCCTTGCCTGCTTTGGATAAACTTCTGAGAGGGGGCCTTCCCTGTGGGACAATCACTGAGGTGACAGGGCCCTCAGGCTGTGGGAAAACTCAGATATGTTTAATGCTGAGTGTTCTGGCCACCATGCCAAAGAGTGAGGGTGGCCTGGACAGCGGTGTGATCTACATCGACACTGAATCCGCTTTCTCTGCTGTGAGGCTGGTGGAGATCGCACAGAGCCGGTTCCCAGACTACTTCAACTGCAGGGAGAGAGTCCTAAACATGGCTGGGCGAGTGCTTCTCTGCAGGGATCTCACCTGTCAAGATGTCCTCAACAGACTAGATACACTAGAAGAGGACATCATCTCATCAGGAGCAGGTCTCATCATCCTGGACTCTGTGGCCTCAGTGGTGAGAAAGGAGTTTGACACGACGTTGCCAGGTAACCTGATGCATCGCAGCGACCTGCTGGGTCACAAGGCCTCCACTCTGAAATACCTGGCACACCAGTTCAACTTACCGGTGGTTCTCACCAACCAGATCACAACTCATTTAGGGGGTCATGGATCTGAGGATGCTGGGTTTGTGACAGCGGCTCTGGGTAACACCTGGAGCCACAGCGTCAACACACGTCTTATTCTCCAGTATGTGGACTCACACCAGAGACAGATTCTGATAGCCAAGTCACCTGTGGCTCCATTTGCGGTGCTGAACTACACCATTGAGAAGCAGGGAATCTGTATGGATGGAGACGACAATCAGGAGACCTTGTATGAGGGCACAGATCCTGGACTACAGCCAATCAGGGTGCAGACTGGATTCACTTATAACCTTACCCAGCCTATGTGACCAAACACTGTGACCCATGTCATGTGTATGTGTCTGCAAATGGTTTGTTATTGTTTTATGGAGAGGCAAATAGAAAAACATTTGTATTTGAATAAACCCAAAACAAGATTTCACAGAGTGCAGAAAGTTATTTACATGAAACATCATTCTGTAGGCAGGAAACTGCCTACCTATCTTCATATTATTTTCACGAACAATAGAACATGCACTATATTTGTATACCAACATAACCAATGAAAAATCACACAAATGTTTTTTTTAAATATGTATTTATTTGTATTTCTTGATGTTTCTCCCACAGCAAGTAATCACCAATGTCCAATATCCACGCTATAGGTTTGCAAGGCTTCCATCCTTCTCATAGAAATATTTCTAAAAAGAAACAACATGCATAGTTATTTTAGCCATTTACAAAATATCGGTCTGTTTTCTATTTTATTAAAAATACAAGCTTAACATTTTATTTATTTTTTATTGATAGTTGCCAAACCTTAAATTATTACCGGAATAATTCACTGGATAAAACAGAATACAATTAACTTGATTTAAGAGTTTAAAAGTCATCTCTAGAGAAATTACAACAACGTGACATTTTTAACACTATTAAATACTATTTTGTTTTGCAATATTGGCTTAATTGAATAAAGATTTAATTATGATTTAAATGAAAAAGAAAATAACTCAACAAAACAACATTGCATTCTCCTTTACCAACAGCAGGTGGCACCGTAATACCATGAGCTTTTCACAACAGCCTGTATGATTTTCTGAAAAACTGAGCAATCATCAGTGAGCTGCACTGGCCACTAGGATGCTGGAGCTGGAGATTCTGGGGAGAGACCTGGAGTTTGAGGCCTAATTGTCTAAAAGGGTAACAATAGATTATTTCTTGAATGTTTATTTTCTCAAACTTTTCATGCAAATTGTGTCGTGATATCAGCATAGGCTATATGTAACTAATTTGTGTTTATAATGTGTCAGTCAATTCTTTATCACTAAACACTGAGTTGGCCTTGTGTATAACTGATGCAACACCGTCACTGATAAACACATCATCGACAGGAGGCGCATAGTTCTCTTATCTTGTCTTGGTAGAAGCGGACAGATATCTCTCGTGTTCTAACTGAAGGTTCTTTTTCAAATTAGTTTTGTGTTTTTCATTAGGCAAGGCAAAGCAAGTTTATTTATATAGCACTTTTCAACACAAGGCAATTCAAAGTGCTTTACAAAAAATGAAAGAGATTAAGAAAATGGCATTTAAAATCAGTCATTAAAAAGAAAAGCTAATAAAATAAACATTAAAAATCATTAAACGTTTGTATGAATTGCCAATAGAGAATAATAATTCAAGTAATTGTTTTTATTAGTTTGGAGATCCAACCGAATTACTACATACCCTTACGCAAAACCTTTTTTTCGGATAAAAATGTGTTGAAGCCAATGTTACATTTTATAATTTAAATATAATAAAAGTGCTATTAATAGTTTTATATTGATTTCTTATTCCCTTGGCACTCCAACAAGTAACGATGGTGTGTTTTTAACTTTGTAGTAACTGTGTATATCACTATTTGAAGCCCTTGGTCTTTCACTTTTCAGTGTTTGCAATGCAGGTTTTCCAGCATGCACTTTCTGTTTCAAGGTGGCACATACTGTAGGTTGCATGCTGCTGCGTAATTCCGTTACTTCCTGACATGACATGTAAATTAAATTAGATGAGAGGTTAAAATGCGGTCAACGTTGCTCGAGGAATACTATCCAACCCATTAGACTGTCGCTTGTAAATGAAGACTTTACCACCACTCTGAGACAGAGAGAAAGAGAGAGAGAGAGAGAGAAAGAGAGAGAGACATTGATCCACAGTGTTGCGGCGTTGCGGCGCATCTAAACTCCTCCCGGTCATTGCGCGGACATCATGTGGCTAACACCAGCCCGACACTCACCGCTCGCAGGGGACCCTATATAAGCCGTGCAGCTGTCAGGTGGTGGACACTGACTGCTCTGTGCTCAGGGACGACTTGCTTTAGGGAATAACACAGCTCATCCAAACTCTAACAATGGCTCATGCATGGGGATACGCTGCGAACAACGGTGAGGCACTAATTGCAATCTATAATGATGGGGTGACATTATTGAGAGAAATTATAAAACCCGCAAGTCTGTGAATTAATTGGAGAATGTGATCACTGCAGATATTTTTAATTCTGCACAGTGTTTACGTTCTTTTCATCATTGCGCATCCCCAGACGCGCAATTTCTTTAATTAAAATCCCATTGAAAGATCTCTATAATCACACTTTTGTTATTTTATTTTCAGGACCCGACAAATGGGTTTCAAACTTCCCTATTGCCGATGGACCCCGTCAGTCTCCCATTGACATCCTACCTGGTGGAGCATCATACGACTCCGGGTTGAAGCCCCTCAGCCTGAAGTACGACCCCTCCAACTGCCTTGAAATCCTCAACAACGGACATTCCTTCCAAGTGACCTTCGCAGATGACAGCGATAGCTCAAGTTAGTGTGACATTAATATTTGATGAATACAGACACTCGTTGGAGACGTGATATCACCGCTCAAGAATCTCATTTAAAAATGGCATTAAAATATATCCTCTTAGCCTGCCCTGAAGAAAGACAAAATGTCCCTATATTTCGACTAACATATTGCAATGTTTGAAAATGAAATAGAGGAGCTATACTAATATTGGTTTGCAAACAAAGGCAATCAATCAAAATGTCCTCATGATGATACGCCATACGGGATGCAGCAACCTGCAAATGCGGCATTCAGGCGTTATGCATCCTGTCCGTTAACAGAAGCTCTCAGTGTGCACAATTTAACTGCATGTTAATAGAATGTTAACATGTATTTTTGATGCATGAGTAATGCGCCCCAGTTTCCATTAGCGCCTACAGGTTGTTTTTTTAATATAGGGATGAAACAAACGGACATAGATTTGTATTTAGTTGTATTAGATTGTATTTCTTTTTTGTTTTTTTAACCATTTTAATTGGATTGAATTCATTGAAGGGTGTTCCATTCAGCCGAGCACAAAGAATGCATACTAATTGCATTGGTAATGTAACACCGCAGTAAACCACGCCAAATTATTTCAGCTGCTAGTGAGGTCAAAAGCGCAAAAATCGAAGTTACTCTCCAAACAAACGCCGTTTTGGTTCAATTTGAGTTCACCAACCGTGCATGGGATTGAGTAACCACATGAATGATGCTTGATTTTTTCCCCCCCAAACTATAATTTAAAATGGAGATTGCTTATTCCTCTATTTTTATTTCATTGCATTTCCATTTATATAACATTTTATTGCAGAAAGAGACAGATAAAAGGATTTAGGATTTGGATTGGTTGTTCTGTGGGTGACCTGATAGAGAACAAAGAAGAGCATGTTTGCATAACCAACACAACGGATTATTTCGTGTGGACACTTATCAAAAACAAAAAAGCATACAGTACTGCTAAAATCATGAGCTTCTTTATTCTTTCTTACATTTTACTGCACTTATTTTCCATCATGCCCTTCTAAATAAAGCAAATCATCATACATCATGTCATAGATAGATCATGTGTGTGCACAGTGGCAAACATGAATATCAGTCTTTATTTTTATTTTTGTGAAAATCCCTTTCAGTCACTTCTTGAGATCAGTAATGTGTTTTCTTATCATTTGAGGCTGACTACTGAGACACAAATATTCTGTTTAGAGAGGCCAGTTGTCTGTTAGTGACTCAGTATTTGGTAACAATGCACCAGAAATAGCACACGTTTTTTCTGTATCTGCTACAGTGTCACTACATTGTAAAACTATGGATTATGTATAACAGTGGAAGGATGTTTGATGTTAACAATACCTAGACATCATTTAGGACATAATGTAACCCTTCAATTTGATCTTATGCAACAGGAAGTCAGTCTGCCTCCAAGAAATAGGAAGTGTGTGTGTGTGTGTGTGTGTGTGTGTGTGTGTGTGTGTGTGTGTGTGTGTGTGTGTGTGTGTGTGTGTGTGTGTGTGTGTGTGTGTGTGTGTGTGTGTGTGTGTGTGTGTGTGTGTGTGTGTGTGTGTGTGTGTGTGTGTGTGTGTGTGTGTGTGTGTGTGTGTGTGTGTGTGTGTGTGTGTGTGTGTGTGTGTGTGTGTGTGTGTGTGTGTGTGTGTGTGTGTGTGTGTGTGTGTGTGTGTACCCAAAAGTAATTGATCTTGTCAACCTGCTGTTGTTGTTTTTTTCCTTCAACGTTTAAAACTTGTATCACTGTATTGTTTTATAAGACCGTCTCATTTTGGCTCATTACAGCCCTATCCACGTTAAGTATGGGATTAACTGAGGGAGATGTTTGTTTATTCTGCAGCTCTGAAAGAAGGACCCATCTCAGGGGTGTACAGGCTCAAGCAGTTTCATTTCCACTGGGGAGCGTCTGATGACAAAGGCTCTGAACATACCGTGGCTGGGACCAAGTATCCTGCTGAGGTACGTTTGCTCTGAGCCATTATGGGGACCATTATACTCAGAAAGCTGTAGTATCTGACAAATTGGGGTTGGCATTCAATATTAAAGAAACCATTTTCTGTCCCTTTATGTTTGCCAGTAAACAACTTAGTTAGCATTTTCTTTTTGCTTGTGATCTGTCGTTTTTGCCTTAACTCAACCATCAAAGCTATTTAACCCCAGGGATGTTTGTATTTGACTTCAATCTGTGAGGAAATTACATTATTTTTGATCTATTTCTTTTATTTTTAGCTCCATTTGGTGCACTGGAACACCAAATACCCAAGCTTCGGTGAGGCTGCAAGCAAGCCTGATGGGCTCGCTGTTGTTGGAGTATTCCTGAAGGTCAGTAATAACGCTTAAAGCATGTCAGTATTACTATAGTCAACAACTTTTCCTGTACTACTACTGGTTATAATGATCATAACATGATATTGTTGTTTTTTCAGATCGGTGATGCAAATGCCAGTCTCCAGAAGGTTCTCGACGCCTTCAATGACATCAGGGCCAAAGTATGTTTCCATAAAGAACATAATGCATTAGCATTTCATGATTTAAAATGAGGTTTTCCACTAACCTGGTTTTTTCCTTTATTGATTTCAGGGCAAGCAGACCTCTTTCGCTGACTTCGACCCTTCTACCTTGCTGCCTGGTTGCCTTGACTACTGGACATATGACGGCTCCCTGACCACACCCCCCCTGCTGGAGAGCGTTACCTGGATTGTCTGCAAAGAGCCAATCAGTGTCAGCTGTGAGCAGGTATGGCTAGCTCACAGAGGCCATTCAGCGGTAGCACAAGCATTGGCTGTGTGCCCACGGCCTAGAATAGCAAATCCTCTCTTCCATTTAGATTGAAATCAAGGACCTAATTGTTCAGATTAGCTTCGTGGCTTAAACGAAAAGAAGAACCTCTGTTAAGGGAGGAAAGGCAATACAGGCAGCTATTTCAACTTTCAAATGTATAACAAGTTGCAAACGAGAGTTCACACATATGCTGCACAGCTTTTCTTTTTTTGTAGGTAATCAACAGGAAATATTGTCCCACACATGCATTTTGCACTTTAGATAAAGATACTTAGTCTTAGTCAGTGGGTGATTCTATATATAACTACACATCATACCTGCATTTGCTAAGTGTTTACTCCTAAAATTACCCATAATCCTACCACTGAAATAGAGATTTTCCTTCCAACCAAGCATTCATCCAAACTAACAGCCCCTCCAGGAAGGTGTGTCCTTGTGATTGGAGTCTTTAGGCCATGTTAGAATAAACACTGCTTGCTCAAATGTTTATTTCATGGAGGCGAGTAGGTGTCTGAGACATGTGAGACGTGTTGACATAACCTTTAGACTTGGTGCTATTTAAGTCGTCAAGCGGATAATGACAACACAAGTTGTTGATATACAGTAACACATATACAATTCGTAAATGGTTTCAGGTAATACACAATTAGCTTAACTATTTTGTCTCAGTAGAGAATAGTTATCCAATGTGTACATTATACTCATGTGGCTGAAGAGTTAATGATAAATCATTTGACACTGTGCTGTAACGGTTGACTCTTGTTTCCAGTCTGACTTAAATAGTTTGACAAAAAATGTGTCTAACTCTTTATGGAAAGCTAACAGTCTGCTAGCTGTAGCTTTACACTACTGTACAGACATAAATATCAATATTCTCATATACTGTACCTTACAGTAAGAAAGCGACTATTTCCCATAATGCTTCAACAGTACAGCTGCTAGTACACGACTCTGAATAGAAGTCGGTGACTCGGCAGTGAGACTAGTTTGCCTAGTGACACAGGAGGTCATCAGCAATGACTAACGCAAGTCTTCTCCTTTTTCACAGATGGCCAAATTCCGCAGCCTGCTCTTCTCTGCTGAGGGTGAGCCCGAGTGCTGCATGGTGGACAACTACCGCCCTCCCCAGCCGCTCAAGGGTCGCCCTGTCCGTGCTTCCTTCCAGTAATACCCCTTCCCCCCCCTTTTTACCCTTTCTGCCCTGTTGCTCTCTCCCTTCCCCCTCCCGTTAGTCAGACTTACCTCTTTTGCAGTGCGCCACAAAGCACATATGTCTCTCTCTGTCCAATTTTTTTTAAAGAAATGAAATTCCTGTGGCCCATTGCTTTTTCACATTGGGCGCTCTAGCTGTGAGATGAAGCACTTGCCATATTTGGATCTCTGTTTTTTAATGTATGTAATGAGCCAGCACAGATTCCCTGTCATAATTCATTTTAAAAGAAAAGCACTTCACGATGGCTACGGCACCTTTACCAGGATTCAGCATCTGGTGCCAATGTTTTCAGAGACATAACACGAGTGTGTGTGGGTCTTCCTTGTGTCAACAAACAAAGCAAGGATAAATATGAATTTTAGTTTAATCATCTAAATAGTGCTTTCGAACCAGCATGGAGTAGACAGCACATGATAGGGGGAGGGATAAATCTACATCACCATCTGTGAGGAGGGTAAGGTGCAGATCAAAGACGCAGACACATACACTCCTGCTGCCAGTCTGTCAGTAATCTCTGACCGACTGCCAGCCTCTGCATCCCTGCAGCTTAATGAAAAGCTGCAGCCGCCTCCATCACAACCGATTGAATCAGAAAATCCCCCCTGGCTCACACACACACACAAACACACAACGTGGCACGCACGGTCTCATCCAGACATGATGCCTATAGGCACTGACCTGCTTATTGATTTGAACATAGTGTAAAGCAACAAAGGACATGAGGACAGTCTGTTGCTAAGTGCTAGTTACAGAACATCATAGCAATTGTTCAGTTTGTACAGCCTAATCTACAAATCTGTCTTGTGTTTGCCATCTTGTGTTGTGTGTTATTATTATTGTGGATTATGTATTTTTCATTAAGCCTGACAGCTTATGCAAAATAAGTCTTAACTTAGTCCTGAATTGTGTTTTTGTAACCAAAAGCCCATCTGTGTTGTTGATGCCCAGATAGTATAGCAATACAGAGGATTGTTTCTGTTTTACAAAATTAAATGTAATGTGTGAATTCTTTTGATGTGTCGAGTGCTAATGCTTAAAACGCACAGTTGCCCTTGTGGGCGAAGCCATAGTGGCCAATGCACAAAGCCAAGGAATAAATTACCCTGCCACGGAAGACAAGGAAGAAAAGAACCTGCCAACAGATCAGATTATAGTGTCAGCCTGGTGTCAGGCCCTGTATAGGAGAATAATTAACAAAAGACCATGACAGGTCCTGAAGACGTCTGGTCCTATACCCCGGTATGCATTTCTGAAACTATAAAGAAGTTTGATGAAAATGATGTGAAATAAAGATTGCAATTAACATAAAACATAAATGCGCCTTATGCCAAATCAATGTTAGGGCCATCCCATGAGTATGTGCTGTTGTCATTCTATTTTGGAAGAGGATGTTTTACTAGTTCAATAAAGTATTTTTATGACTAAGAATCAAGTGTTTTCTTTCTTGAAATCAGATATGATTATCAGACGTACAAGTCTTCTTTGGGATGCCAAACTGTCAGCTGTTTGTGAAACTTCCTCTTAGTGACTCCATTTTTAACTGTCAACGCCTTAAACCTAACAGTATTAGAATTACACAACCCCATAATTCATGCTGTCCAAATGTACAGTAGTGTGTAAGATTCCTTTATGTATCCAATATTTACATATTTTCAACTAAGCTGCACCAGTTTTCAGATGAATAATTTCAAAATGGAAAACTCCAACTTCCTTCTCAGAAGAAGAAGTCTTGAGCCAGGTATTTGCTGTTTACATTAGAACCATAGGGATTATAGTCTAGTTGCCATCAACCCACACATTTGTACAATTAGCCTATTGCGTTCATTGAAATGAATGGCATTATAGCCAATGTAAACATAGTTTTAAAATTACTTGACCGATTCAAAACATGCTGAATCCATCCAACAGGATAAAAAAAATGGCAGTTTTAAGCAAAAAGTGGGCATATTTGTACTCTCGGTGGGCTGATTCTTACTACCATGAGCAGTGTAGAGACCATCAGATATAGAGAGCACAAGATGAATAGTATTATCTTTACTGTGGAAACTTTTTCTTCAAATAAATAGGCAATCTGTCCAATCCAAATAAAATAGAATCGGAGGGATGAAACCCTCTTTAATGGTCACACGGTGAAATGTGGCCTCTGCATTTAACCCATCCTAGTACTAGGAGTCTAGTACTAGGAGTCCCCTAAATCTTCCAAATCGCCCCAAAATGAATCAAAATCAGCCCACAAGTCTTATTGACATTTTACGGTTACAAATGCAATTTAAAATTCTCTCACAATGCATCATATTTGATAAAATGAACATGTTTGCATGCAAAATATAAAATATGTCAGCATTCTAAAATATTAGATGTAAATACATGGCTGTTGTAAATCTATAGCATTTTAATGGGTGTGCTTATTATTTGTCACTATTGGCCTTATGAGTAGCACATTCGGAAACAGTTGCTCAAGTTTTTGTATTTTGTAAGTACTTGGGGAAATGCCTGGCAAGATTAGGCTGCATATAGTCCAAAGTACTACACTGTGTCATAGGGGAAGCTGTATTTCCACATTGGAGTAGAGCTGACCTAATACCAAACTGTGTGTAATTATTTTAGGTAATCAATCTTTAACAGCAAACAAAACATGGTCATTAAGGAAAAACATATATATAACAATATATTATTGCATATACAATATTTATCATGCTGGTTTTACTTCTATACTGAAAAAGAAATATGACTGCAATCACATGAATGGCAATTGGTGATCATCGCCCATAGCTGCTAACACCTCAGTCTTCTCAAGACTTTAATTATCACCCTGTGTGAAATGTGCAAAGACTTCACCCGAATTTGGTCCTGTGGGTATTGTCCACAGTACATGACCGTTACATGTATGATATGTGTGTAATGTGTACTTGTAAAGCGCTTTGATGACTTTGAGGTGTGAAGATGGGCGGAGTGTCGCAGTGGGCTGTGCGTTGATCATCATATCAAGGGGGCGTTGGGGAACACCAGTTCGAAACCCGCCGCCACTGCGTCAGGCCGTTGTGTCCTTGGTCAAGACACTTCACCTGAATTTGCTCCTGTGGGTATTGTCCACAGTACATGACCGTTACATGACTGATATGTATGTAATGTGTATCTGTAAAGCGCTTTGAGCTCTGGAAAAGCGTCTATAATAAATGTAATGAATTGAATTGAATTGAATTGAGTGACACTTGACTTACCACCTCCTCTGTAAACCTTTAACAGGAAGTTGAGACATATTTTAATCAACAGTGCTCTTCTGCTTGAGGGTTGGTGTTACAAGTATGTCCAGCTGGTCTATGCACTGATGTAAAAGTTGGCTTGCCCATACAGATCTAAATGTGTCCTTGTCATCCCCCGTCCCTACCCTTAGTCATGCTGATGTGGAACATGCCCTAGAAAATGTCAATACAAGTAAGAGCTATCGACTACTGACTACTATGTTTGTCTGGCCAACCCGGTCAGAATCAATAACAAAAAAAAAACCTTTGATTAAGATCTGAATGGTTTGTTTGGCTTCACATGTTATCAGTAGTGGTGACACTTTCCGACTTTTATCATACGCAGTCTGTAAAGCCCCCTGACACAAATGTGTAATTAATGATTTTGGGCAATCTAAATAAAAATTGATAGGCTGATTTGATCAAAATCCAAAATCAGTTGGATTCAACGTTGACCTAAGAGCAGCTGCTCCCTGGTAGGCTGAATCAAAGTTAGCTAGGTTCATTATGGCCGGCTCGTACTGTCATGTAACTGAGGCATAAATCATATGACAGAACACATCTTTATTTACAGAGGTGATTTGATGGGGCAGCTGGCAAGTGGACAAACAGGTTAACCTAGTCAGTTTTCCTGGAGACAAAGCCAATTCTTGTAGACTTGTGAGCAATCTTATTTTAGGAGATGGAAGCATGAAACCTTGACAGAACATGGGGGGGATCAGAAGAAGACTTGCTGTTGGTGCTTAGTGCAGGGAGAGAAGATGAATTGTAAAGGATGTGCAAGGGTGCAGCGGGAGAGACAGAGAGAGCAGAGGGTAGAGAAACAATCAGACAAAACCAAAACACACCAAGCACACCTCGCTCAAACAAAAGGCTGGAAATAATAAAACAACACTCAAACACAGGCTGGTGTCACAGGGAAGGAGAAAGGGAGGAGGGACCATGACAGGCTTCTCCCATTAGTATAAGCATCAGTGTACATTATAATTGTTATTATTATATTACTTTATTTTTTATTACAGTTAAAATATATTACATTACATTACATTACATTGCATTTAGCTGACGCTTTTATCCAAAGCGACTTACAATAAGTACATTCGACCAGGAAGACACAACCTTGAAGAAAACAGAATCATATAAGTACATCAGGTTTCATAGAGCCAAACATTTCAAGTGCTACTCAACTGGCTTTAGGTAAGCCAGTCCTTTATTAGTATAAAAGTGCTTCGTTAATAGTTCTAACGCTCGAAGTGGAGTCGAAAGAGATGAGTTTTCAGTTTGCGCCGGAAGATGTGCAAGCTATCTGCCGTCCTGATGTCAATGGGGAGCTCATTCCACCATCTTGGAGCCAGGACAGCAAACCCACGTGTTTTCGCCGATGGGAACTTGGGTCCCCCTCGCAGCGAGGGCGCAACGAGTCGTTTGGCTGATGCAGAGCGTAGTGCACGCGCTGGGGTGTACGGTTTAACCATGTCCTGGATGTAGGAAGGGCCAGATCCATTCGCAGCATGGTAAGCAAGTACCAGTGTCTTGAAGTGGATTCTAGCAGTTACCGGAAGCCAGTGAAGGGAGCGGAGGAGCGGAGTGGTGTGGGAGAATTTAGGAAGGTTGAAGACCAGACGAGCCGCTGCATTCTGGATGAGCTGCAGAGGTCGGATGGCACATGCAGGTAGACCAGCCAGGAGGGAGTTGCAGTAGTCTAGGCGTGAGATGACGAGAGCCTGGACCAGAACCTGAGTCGCTTTCTGAGTCAGCTGGGGACGTATCTTCCTGATGTTGTAAAGCGTGTATCTGCAGTAACGGGTTGTAGCAGCGATGTTTGCAGTGAAGGACAGGTTGTTATCTAGGGTCACACCCAGATTCCTTGCAGTCTGAGTCGGGGAAACAACTGAGGTGCCGATGTTGATTGTTAGGTCAAGAGTGGGACAATCTTTTCCCGGGAGGAAGAGCAGCTCAGTCTTGTCAAGGTTGAGCTTGAGGTGGTGAGCAGACATCCACTGAGAGATGTCAGCTAGACAAGCAGAGATGCGTGCAACGACCTGGGTCTCTGAGCGGGGAACGGACAGAATTAATTGGGTGTCATCAGCGTAGCAGTGGTAAGAAAAACCATGCGGGCTAATGACTGATCCGAGCGAGTTTGTGTACAGGGAGAAGAGGAGGGGACCAAGAACAGAGCCCTGAGGGACCCCCGTAGTTAATTGACAAGGGTCGGACTCAGACCCTCTCCAAGTCACCCTGTAGGTACGGTCTTTCAGGTATGAGGTGAGGAGGGAAAGTGCAGAGCCTGAAACTCCAAGTTTTTGGAGAGTGCGAAGGAGGATCTGATGATTCACCGTGTCGAATGCAGCAGACAGGTCCAATAGGATGATGACAGAGGAGAGGGATGCAGTTTTGGCAGTGTGCAGTTCCTCCGTGACAGCAATGAGAGCAGTTTCTGTGGAGTGACCTGCCTTGAAACCAGACTGGTGCGGATCCAGAAGGTTGTTCTGATTGAGATAACAGGAGAGTTGTTTAAAGACAGCGCGTTCAAGTGATTTAGACAGGAACGGGAGGAGAGAGACAGGCCTGTAGTTTATAACATCAGACGGGTTGAGAGTGGGTTTCTTTAGGAGAGGGTTTACTCTTGCCTCCTTGAGACTGTTTGGAAAGTGACCAGAAGTTAGAGAAGTGTTGATGAAATGGGTGAGAAACGGTAGAATATCAGGAGCGATAGTCTGAAGGAGGTTTGAAGGGATAGGGTCCAGAGGACAGGTGGTAGGGCGGGCAGAGGTAATGAGGGTAAGAACCTCACTTGGAGAGAGAGGGGAAAAGGAGGTAAGTGTGTTGGTGGAAGGAGGGTCTGGTGACCCAGCGGTGAGTAAAGGTGAGTCAGAAAAAGAAGAGCGAATATCATCAACCTTTTTTTCAAAGTGGGGTAACAAAGTCGCTTGACAGAAGTGAGGAGGGGGGGAGGAGCTTTTGGAGAGTCCAAGAGGGTGGAGAAGATGGAAAATAGTTTTTTAGGATTGGAATAGGAAGATTGGATCTTATCTTGAAAGAAAGTGCTTTTTGCCTGAGAGATCGAAGCAGAGAAAGAGGAGAGGAGAGCCTGATAGGTTAGGAGGTCGTCACGGTGTTTGGATTTCCACCATTTCCGCTCTGCTGCCCTAAGGACGGTTCTATTAGCACGCAGTGCATCATTTAGCCAGGGAGCAGGAGGGGACTGACGAGCCTGCCGAGATGTGAGAGGACAGAGCGAGTCCAGAGTGGATGAGAGAGTAGAGAGGAGAGTTTCTGCAGCAGAGTTTGGAGGCAGGAGATGGAACGAATCAGAGGAAGGGAGGGCTGAGAGCACCGACGAGGCAAAGCTAGAGGGGGAGAGGGAGCGAAGGTTACGGCGGACAAGTGCAGGATGAGAAGAGATTAGTTTGTTATGTTTGGAAAGGGATAGAGAGAATGAAATGAAGAAGTGATCGGATGTGTGGAGCGGGTTTACAGAGAGGTTAGAAGTAGCGCAGTTCCTTGAGAATATGAGATCAAGGACATTGCCAGCTTTATGAGTCGGTGGGGACGGAGACAGTGAGAAAGCAAAGGCGGTTAACAGAGATGTTAGTTCGTCTATCTTCCCCGTCTGGAGGTTGAAGTCTCCGAGAAGTACAGCGGGAGGGCCAGTTTCAGGGATGAGTGAGAGGAGATTATCTAATTCCTCCAAGAAGTCCCCCAAGGCGCCTGGTGGACGGTAGAGAACAACAATGGTTAACTGTATAGGATGGGTTACTGTGACGGCATGGAATTCAAAGGTGGAAGGAGTGAAGTTAGGTAGCTTGAAGAGGGAAAAGCTCCATTTGGGAGAGAGCAGGAGACCAGTGCCACCTCCTCTGCCAGTGGGTCTGGGTGTATGGGAGAAGGAATATGCAGTGGAGAGAGCTGCTGGGGTGGATGTGTTGGATGGAGTAATCCAGGTCTCAGTGAGAGCAAGGAAATCCAGAGACTGCAGGGAGGCGTAGCCAGAGATGAAGTCAGCCTTAGGAACAGCTGACTGGCAATTCCACAGGCCACCAGAAACTAGATGTTGGATCTCAGTGGAGCACGTGGGATAGACGAGAGCAGGCCGGTTATATCGATTAGGAGATACACGGGGCCAGTGATAATTGCGAGAAGACACATGAACAGGAATAGAGAAAATACACATGATTATAGCATGAGGGGCTAGAAAACTAAAGAAAAGTTAAATAAGACACCAGCTCAATCAGAGTAGGATTTGCCTCCTCTTTGCCTCCCTCGTGACTCCCGCAAGACTCCAATGTCTTTGTCAGTCTTACTCCCGCAGGACTCCAATGTCTTTGTCAGTCTTCGGCTGTCTGACGCTGAAACTGACGCTCCAGGAAAGAGCTACCCGAAATGGACGCCTGATTGCTCAGTTCTCACAGCTGTAGGGCCACGGCCCTCTAATTAGTTAACTATCTACAGCTGATGGGCGACAATAGACTGGCCGTGCCTATATTAATGCAGGCTTGAGTGCTGAGACCTGTAAAGCAGGTTTCGCCTGAGCAGATCTGAGATTTAAAATCTCTCAAACGCGATTTAGCCGTTTACGCTACAATAACAATTTATACAGAGTCGAATAAATGAAACAGAGAAGTCTAATTAAACAAGAATATAACTTACAGTGGTTGCTGCGTCAATAGGTAATGTCGTCACCGGGTACAGATGCACACTGAGTTCATCAGATTTTAAATGCGGTATTTAAATGCTTTTTAAGGTACAAAATGACTGAGTCACGCGGTTGTACTTCACGCTATCAATAGACTGGCCGTGCCTATATTAATGCAGGCTTGAGTGCTGAGACCTGTAAAGCAGGTTTCGCCTGAGCAGATCTGAGATTTAAAATCTCTCAAACGCGATTTAGCCGTTTACGCTACAATAACAATTTATACAGAGTCGAATAAATGAAACAGAGAAGTCTAATTAAACAAGAATATAACTTACAGTGGTTGCTGCGTCAATAGGTAATGTCGTCACCGGGTACAGATGCACACTGAGTTCATCAGATTTTAAATGCGGTATTTAAATGCTTTTTAAGGTACAAAATGACTGAGTCACGCGGTTGTACTTCACGCTATCAATAGACTGGCCGTGCCTATATTAATGCAGGCTTGAGTGCTGAGACCTGTAAAGCAGGTTTCGCCTGAGAAGATCTGAGATTTAAAATCTCTCAAACGCGATTTAGCCGTTTACGCTACAATAACAATTTATACAGAGTCGAATAAATGAAACAGAGAAGTCTAATTAAACAAGAATATAACTTACAGTGGTTGCTGCGTCAATAGGTAATGTCGTCACCGGGTCCAGATGCACACTATATAATATATATAATATGTGATAATATATAATTTGTTTTCTTTTTTTATATTTTCCTTCTTTACCATTCACCCTATAGTCTCCACCCCAGACCTTAAGAAACCATTTTACATTATTTTGTTGTCCGGTTTGAGTTTTGTCGTGCAGTAAATACATTATAAAATGAACATTTTAAAATGTGTCCATTTGAGAATGCCACTGAGCCTCTTGTGTGTGTGAATGGGCCTTGTGTGTCAAATAAGGGGGGACCATTTTTATCATGTATCCCTTCTATTCGACAAGCTCGTTAACAGGGAACTTTAGGCCTGAATTTGAAATTGAAAGTGCTTTGAAGCGGGAAAACGACATGTTGGCAGTCATTTTAACACGAATACTGTTTTTTGTGGTGCAAAGAAAAATCTAATTTCTCCATGCCACATTCTTACCATACACTTAATACTGACATCAGGAAATAAAATGAAAAACACAAAGACCAATAACTGGTTCCGTCTGAGATTGATCGGCCACTAGTTGTAGAGTTTAGGGAAAGGGTTTAATAAACAGTTATTTGATTGACGTTCTCTGCACAAACATATATCCTCAAGGTTTGAATTATACCAAAGTTGTTTTTTAAACATCCTCCATGCTGGACTGTTTGACAGACTTTGATCACCTGTGTTTAATCACAGCACAGCTTCCTATTTCCACAGTCCTATCATCCCACCAGCATTGCCTGCCTTTGTGTTGCATCTTTCATCTTACTGATTGTTGTGACAGCTGGGTGAGAGGAAAGACCCTGCTGGGTGCCATCATTTTACACAGATGTGTCCACACTTGCATGTTGTGTCTCCCTGAAGCATGCTTTCACTAAATGACGAGAATAAAACCCAAGGCTTGGCTGTAGTCTGCGGCAAGGTCAGACACTTCAATGTCATATCAGATTTATGTAAGTTACACTGGTTTGATCCCCACATGATAAACATGAGATGATGATGATGGCATATTGTGGTTTTAAATGGATTTCATTGAACATACAGTATAACGCTAGGGTAAACAAATCAGGGCTAATTCGTTATGGTCAGTGCATAGTACAGTAAGTCACGGTCAGCATGTCACACATTTTCCCCAAGGCTTGTCAACTGTAGTGCAGATTGTTGTACATCAAGCGTGGCAGGATGGTGAAATGTATTAAGGAGACAGGAACTATAAACATTTTCTGAGAGCAGAGAGAGTAGGAGTAGGAGTAGGAGGCCATCTCAATTTTACCTCATCAGAATGCAGACAATAGATCTGATGTTGCACTTCTGTGTGATTGACAAGTAAGGTTAAAATGTCAAGGATAGTCATTTCCAATTCAACAGAGAAGGGGATGTATCAACCTGCAGTAGAGATGCTGTGTAACTCATTAATTCGGGATGTTGAATACTTGAATTAGCCATTTGTGTGTATTACCATTTGACAAAGAGATGTCAGTATCCATTTATTGGCGGTACTGGAGTTTTTAATCGTAGCTCATTGACAGCAAATAGAGTTTGCCCAGTCGTCATTTAATTGTAAGTGTTACATTTTTCCTTGGACTTAAGTTATTCCCCTCCATTGAATACATCAGAAGGGCAATGTAATCCAATGAATAACTAATAAAAAAGGTAATCCCCGCACCATTTAGTCAATTCTGTAAAAATATTTGACGTTTCGATCACAATAACCCTTTCTCTAAACATTTTGAAGGTCACCCTCTGTTGGTTTGACCGATGTAATCAGTATCATGGTATGTTATTCTCTAAATTCATGTATACTAGGGATGTGTGTTTTTCTGAGTTTTAAGTGTACTCATTAGATCACATGTTGTTGTTCAATCATGTGAAAGAACATCTGAGTCTGCTTAAGGAGGTTACCATGTTTTTAACAGGCCTGATGAACAACAACATGTTTGAAATGTCATGGCAGGAAGAGCTGTAATTGGACTCGGACGATTTTCTAATGTATGTCTTGTATCCCATGAGTCTTTAAATTCTGGCAAGAAGTACAGAAAAAATGCGTTAGGGTTAGATGGTTAGACGTTAAACACTTCACTTACTTATAGTCAAACATATTCATCAAGGAGATATGGCATTTCATATCGGCTTGTGTAGACAAACTCCTCAGGCACATATATACAGACTCTACAGTCATCAGTTCAAAGAGAGTGTTCAGGAAGCCCTTCACTTAGCACTAAGCATTTTTCAAACTGTGCGTAGCGCTAGAATGGTTTTACGTAAACATTTCTACAGCAGATTTCCTCAGTAATTTCCTGCCATTATGTAAACATCCACTTCATAAGAAAGGTGTTTTACTGAAATATGTGAAATCCACTGTGACAAAAGGTATGTTTCATTATATTCCCATTTATTTCTTGATTAGGAAACAAAATGCTGCCACACATTTAGGCCTTAAACTTGGGAATATCACATGACACATGAGATATCTGAAATGTAAACAAATGTATTACGTAAATGCTTAATCCTTTGTATAAAGCACATGTTAGTGTGTACTCTATTTCCCAGACATGCAAGTATTAACAAACACTGACCCTGTGCGTGTGACTCTGTAATCACTGCGGGCAAATTCAATGTGTAGTTCAAACAATAAACCCAAGCTTAAAAGAACATATTTTGAGAAATATATTGTTTGGTCGTATACATTCATTAAAAATGCATTACATTAATACACAGTTATATTGCTTTTAATGCAGCCATGACACATTGGGACAACAGGATATTTGCTTCAAACATCAACAACATTGTTTTACTTTGTTAATCCATGGGGATGATAGTGACCAGAAAACATGTCAACAAACCAAGTAAAAATGCAAATATTAATGAAATAGAGCTTTAATATTTAGTTTCCCATGAGGAAGGGCAAATAAAGACAATTTATTTTTGTAATCCTCTCCATTAAACGAAAGCCTCCATTTTGTATATTTCCTATTACTGCCTCTTTTATTCTCTCTTATCACACAATGTACAAATGTCAAGTAGATTTGCTGCGTTAAAAATTGTATCTTCAATTGATACCTACACACAAAATAGCCCGCTTGAAACTTATGAATTGCAAATGCAAATCACATTTGACCATCTTTATCACACATAGCCTTTTAGAAAGTAAAAATAGAAGCACAAAACAAACCTGACTAGTCTGTTCTCCTGCAGCTCTGCTATGAGACCATCCGTTGGATTCTAAATTACATTTGACACAGTTGTCATGCTAGTGATGAACCAAACTGACAACGATAATGTGGGTGATGATTACAGACTGTATGTGTTGCATTTACTGACAATACATCTGTTTATGATTAATTGATGAATCAGTTATGGTGTTGACAAGATGGATAAAGATGACTGGACATTTTGTGTGTCTGTTTTAAACCGGCAAGGATAATCAACAGGATTTTGTTAGCTGAGTCTATTAGCAATGCAAGTTGGCCCATTTCTCCATATGATAATATTTCCAATGCTAAGTCTAGTTATTGCTCAGGGAGACCCCCTTACTATGCAGAACATGCTTCCTCTGAGCAGTGAATCTGTTTTAGTTTCAGCTACGTGGGCTATTGCTGCTCATGGTGACTCACCAGTCCTATTTTGTGTCCATTTTAAGTAAACCGCAATTCATCTGGTGCACAAGCATACAGGTCGACTCGACAAGCCACTGTATTCCAACATTTGCCAAGGAAAGCAATTTCTCTGAAGAATATAACATGTGTTTGCAGTTGCTTCAAAGTAACCAATGTTAAAGTAGGGTGTGTGAAAACTAAGATTAAGAACTAAAGACTAAGAAGGTCTGAATTAAATCATGGAGTACCAGCAAGGTCATAAACCTCATGAACTGAAGATATGTTCTGTCCTCTGAGTGTTACCATTAATTGTTAAACTTTCAATATACATGCTTTGCCTTTAGTCCTGGTCTGTTGGGGCACCTTGGGGAATTGTTTGGGGGTTACGGATGACATCAATGCTAATTGTGCTTGAAATTGATTTCCATTTACTGTCTTGCTAACACTTGTGACACTGGACCGTATAACTATATTACAGTGGTTTATTTCTAGCTACTTTTAACCAGCGTTTGGATAATGGTGATTTGATTGATCTATACAGTTATTCAGTTAGTGTACACATTTTAGGATCTCAAGACTTCAGCATTCCAAGCAACAGGTGAAACCATTTTTTAAAGGACGACAAACTCCTTGTCAGGAGACATTCAAATGTGCAATAATTGGTCTACTGCTTTGTTAAAAAAATGGTATCTTCAATTTATTCCTAGAAACAAACTAGCAAATGTGAAGCTATATCTTGCTAACACAGCAATAAACAAAACTGACAAGTCTGTTCTCCGAAAGCTCTGTTACATATTACAGATGACCACACATTATACTGTAGCCCTCACTTTAATGAAAGCATGTAGGTTCATCCCATTTCTGAACCAAACTTACAATTACAATGTGGGTCAAACCTACAAATCACTCCTTGTGTGGTCAGAGTGGAAAATGATGACTGTGCATTTTGTGTGTCAGTTTTAAACCTATAATCCGCACGCATAACATAATCCACAACATAATCAAAAGGATTTCATCAGATTAGTCCAGTTGCATTGAAGTATGCCCACTTTTCCAATGTTTCAATCGTTAAGTCTATGGATCAGGAATGCCTCTGTGGGAGTGCGAGTAAACTAAGAACCGCCACACATCCTATGCACTGTGGCTTTGTTGCACTTTCCGCTGAACACAGTTGGCAGAACGGGAAACCAGTGAGTGATGACATCTTTGTAAAGGCACCGAAAATCGCTCTGGTCTCTTGGGTCACTTAGAACTGGGGGAACTAGTGGGAACTTTTCTGCAATTTACACCCTGAATCTCAGCATCTGTGTCTCTTTCGACACACATGGTTCTACCCTATAGGCCAATGAGGAACATAGTGTGGTGTCTCTGGGGGGAAAAAAATGCAAATTGTGCTTGAACTGGATTCCTGTAAACAACGTGCTAACATGTTGAACTTGTGGCATTGGACACTATCAATCAATTGCAGTGGTGTATACCTCGCTATTGTTGACCAGAGTTCTGCTTAATGTTTGAATGCATTACAGGATGTTTGTTTCTATGACATATACAGTTGTGTGCCTATTCCACATATGAGGATTTGAAGACTTCAGCATTCCAAGTAGGGTCCAGTTTATTATCGACAACCCTTAGCATGAAACACTTTCCGTGTCATGTGGCCTAATTTCTGGATTTCAAGTTGTCATTGTGTTTTATGTTAACAAGTATTTATTCTAAGATCAAAGACAAAAAGAACAAAAAACTCAAAATATTGTCATGAGATGAGAGCAGAGGTGGGAAGTAGTGGAGTACAAATACTTCATTACTGTACTTAAGTACATTTTTCTGGTATCAGTACTATTCTCCAATACTTATTTTTCTGAGGAGTTTTTACTTCCGCTTCTTCCATTTTTAAGACAAATACCTGTACTTTCGAATTCTTCCATTTTCAAAACAGGTTTGTTACTTTAGTTTTAATCGGCGTTTGGTGGCGTGATCATTATTATTTAGAGTCATTGCGTGCCTATTGATTTGAACAAGATCTGTATATCCATCATTTCCTGGTCTTCTCTAAAGAAGAGCGACCAATGAAAACATTGTCATTTTGCCGTTGTTCAGCATCAAAACATTCATTAGCTAACAATGGCATTATTGTTCTATTAATATAAAGGGAGGTCAGTTTCTCTTTAAAACAGTTGGTAGTTATGGGTACATTTCAAAGCCCATACTTACTTTTACTTGAGTAAAGAAGTTTAGTCAGTACTTTTACTTTTACCAGAGTATTTTTAAACACGAGTATCTGTACTTCTACTTGAGTAAAGGTTATGTGTACTTTTGCCATCTCTGGACGAGAGCAAGGTTGAGTTGTGTGTTTGTATAGGGTTCATGTTAGGATACAAATGTCATTGTTGGCATGAATGTCCTTACTATAACCCCTTAATCAGAGTGCATAGTAGTTGAGTTTGAGCCAACACATTCCATGCCAAAGCCATACTGTATGACATAACACAGTATCGACCATGTGCTGTTTGGAGTGGGGTCCCTCACGCTGATATCTCCTGACTTGCATACATTTTCTACTGATAACAAAACAAGCGGCTGATGATAGAGGAGGGGTGGGACGCCTTTGGAGGCCGCCCCTCTTGCCCTGTACAGATCGAGGAGAACCTTATCTAGGTCACCTACAGAGAACCTCACCTCCTCCTCCTGCTGGCCACACTGATAAGAAGAATGAGGCTATTCAATGTGCCTATCAGCCTGGCTCTTTGCTCAGTGAGAGTGAGCCAAACCTGTACCAGTTCCAGCCATTTCTTTGTCCGTTTGATTGTTGGTTTGACTCTCTCTAACTCTCTCTCTCTCTTTGTCCCCCACTTTTTCTCACAGACAAACTTTTCGAGGTGGAGACATGTTTCGCCTGAATAGATAGCAACATTCACTTTCTCACTCCTTCCTTCCTTTGTTCCCTTTTTTCATTCACCCGAACAAAGACAAATCTTGTCTTCTTCTTCTTCATGTCACCGCTGCTATCCAATGATTTGCCCCTTTCATAGCTCCTAGCCACAGTCAAATTAATCCACTCATGGGCCAGATTTACGTTCATGGTCTGTGCTCTCTCAGTGGTATGCTGGCTAGCATTACCCATGGGAGTAGGGTTTCCGGAAAAGCTGCAGGAGGTCAAGTCTCTCACGTTACCACCTTAATGTAGTGCCTGTGAAGGAAGATAAATGCAGCAACGTGGTCACGAGATGCTTTTCAGCTGTTCATTTAAGAAATATGCTCAGTGTACATAGTTTAATCTCTGTAATAGGTCCTTGATGATGTTACAGCTTTGATAATATTTGACTTTTATGTTAAGAATGAGTGGCCTGATCTTTCTTTGCATGATAGTCATTACATTGAAATGGCCAGAGAATGACCGACGTAGGTATTTGAAGGTGTATGTGTTTGTTTTAGATTATGTATTAAAGATCTAATGTTGGTCTAACTCTGTTGAATTGCACGGGCTATCAAGAGATTAATGTAATCTTTTTTGTATTCCTCTTTGTAAATTATTTGGCAAAATTAAATTTAAAGAGTATGTGACTGCCAGCAGGATTAAATAGAATGACCTATTTGTTTAGTGTTTGTTTCAATAAAAATATTTTCTCATAGTTTTCTTAAAATAAAAGAAACATGCTTTATTTTTAAATACTAAATGTTCTACTATGGACAGTATACATCAATTGTGTAACCCAAATCGAACCAAATCTTTATTAAATGGATATTGCATTCAGTTTGTTACCGTACAAAAAATGTAAATAAAAGGACTGGAAAATGCAAAGAAGATAGAATTTCCCTTTTCAGTTGTATATCCGGGAGTTCTTTGCTCACTAAAAAGGTATCAGATTTCTATAAAACTTTTCATTTTGTGTTAAAACATTGCACATTGTCCTCCTTGGAAATACACAAAGATAGCGCAATAAAACTGTAAGCACTTCAGCCCGTATCACACAACTCTGTGACAAATCCCCCCTATCAACAAAACACCACAACAACTGTTAATATTTCAAAAGAACACTTGTCTGGCGCCAGGGACGGAAATACCTTTAAGGGAACAGAAGCCTATAGAAAGATAACGCCTTTGAAAGATCAAGATAGACTAAATAGCATCACTGAGAGCCACTGCACCATGTGGTGATGAAGTGATAAAGTGCAACAGCCGTGGCTCCTCATGCTTTCAAACAGGTTTAAGATTGCAGAGATTCTGAATGTCCCAGCTGATTTACATCACACACATGAAGCACATTTCACAGTGTCTAACATGTTCAAATCCTCAATGCATCCCCAAATGTGGCCATGAGTAATGACTTGTCGAGGAGCTATGGCAGCATTCTGGCTCTACACCAAAAGGAAAATATGATACTCCAAAGACAAACAGTTGGACAATATATGACAATTTGCTTCCTTTTAAGAGAGTTTTAGTTAACAATCTGGATTATGATGTATACCCAATTAACAGTGATTTCAGAATTTCAACACTGTCTTAAAATCATTATGTGCTTCAAACCTGTTAAGCCCCATGGATTATGTTAACTATCAACATTTTGTTTTATTATTGCGTACATGGGACATCCTTTTAATGTACGGAAGTCCTAGAGATAAGGTTGTGGGTGGATTGTTGGGTGTACAAAGCACAGGAATTTTGACATCAAAGAGCGGCATCTCATGTGTTGTAGGTTTGAAGCTACTGGAGCCCTTGGTAAAGGTTAGGTAAAGGTTGTGGTCTGGGTTGAATATAAAAACAAAAGTCAATGTGTCTGGTCTCCTGCTCCAAGTCAGTGTGATTTTATTATCATTCAAGCAAAACCACAATATTTCCATCATGTTTCATTAGATAATATAAAGATACTGACTCTTTTCGGATATACCAACACTATTAAAGTATCAGGCAAATGTATTTTTGTATTACTTTAAAGACAATTAGGTAAAAGGGTTGGTCCACTTTAGTACCATGAACCAGCCCTTCTTCATCTGCTACCTCTTCTCAGAATCATCACATCACCCAGACACATTGTGGTCATCAGCATCACACAAACTGAAACCTCTGAGGAAGCTGGGTACTTGTTCTCAGGGATGTGGGCACAATGGCATCAAGAGAGATACAGTTCCTTCCTGTAATGCACCGAAACCGACTTTGAATGTCTTTCCCACGCTTCATGAGGAGGGACGACTAAATGTTTAACCATACTGTATACTGTCCTGCTTAGAGAACTTGAAAATCCATCAGTTTATTGTATGGGTTTTGCTTAGGAAGCTGAAATGAAAAGTTGTTAAACTGTCATAATCAAACATTAGGTTATGGACAAGAAGGGAAGTAGCTATCTGAATAGTTGAGAAATATCTTTAAATTAACTTGAGCTGATGAGAATGTTGCATTTGCAGATATTTCGTTATCCAAACAACAACATTTGCTCCAAAAATTTGCTCATCAACTATACTTTGTCTATTGTGTCAAATTTGATAGTTATTACTTTTATGTTCATACTGTATATCACTGACATCTCACTGCTTCTGTGTAGGTATGTAATGGTTAATGGTTTACGAGTTTACCCTTGTAGATACTGCTGACAGAGAGTTAATATGTAACATTAGAGACAGTGAGAGCTCTGCTCATATTTTTGGATATTATCTTCTTTAGTTGAGCAACTGTCACTTTGTTTTCAAAACTGTTTTCATATATCAAAAACATTGCATCTGATGCGTATCTGGGCGTGGCTGTCTTTTGTCTGCTCCAGACTTCTGGCACCATGTGTTGTCTCTCTGATAACATACAGTTACTCTGATAACATATTGTACATTCTTTTTGACGAGATGTAAACGATCTTCCCATACTGTAACCTATTAGCAAACTGGTAAGCATCAACAAGTGTACAATATATTAATTTTTACTGCATCAAATTATATTTGTTATAATTTACCTCTCTGAAGAACCAGCACCTTACCGTGGTAGAGAGGTTTGTGTGCCCTGATGAACCTGGGGGCTGTGTTGTCTGGAACCTTGTGTTCCTGGTAGGGTCTCCCATGGCAAATTGGTCTCAGGCAAGGGGCCAGACTAAGATTGGTTCAAAAGACCTCATGAAAGAAAAACCAAGAAGTGAGGATACCCGGCCCGGAGGAAGCCCGGGGTCCCCTTCTGGAGCCAGGCCCAGAAGGAGGACTCGTCGGCGAGCGTCTGGTGGCCGGACTTGCCACGGAGCCCGGCCGGGCACAGCCCGAAAAGGCAACGTGGGCAACACCTCTGCTTCTCCGTCCCGCGGGCCCACCACCTACGGGAAACAGCGATGGGGTCGGGTGCGCTGCCAGAAGGGTGGCAGTGAAAGCAGAGGGTCTCGACGGACCAGACCCGGGTGACAGAAGCTGGCTTTGGGGACGTGGAACGTCACCTCTCTGGGGGGGAAGGAGCCGGAGCTTGTGCGGGAGGTGGAGCGTTACCAGTTGGATCTGGTTGGGCTCACCTCTACACACAGCGTCGGCTCTGGAACCTTACCTCTGGATAGGGGTTGGACTCTATTCTTCTCCGGAGTTGCACAAGGTGTGAGACGCCGGACGGGTGTGGGGATACTCACAAGTCCCCAGTTGGGTGCTTCGTTGTTGGAGTTTAACCCAGAAGATGAGAGGGTCGCCTCCCTACGCCTGCGGGTTATGGGGGGGAAAACTCTGACTGTTGTGTGTGCTTATGCACCAAACAGCAGTTTGGAGTATACAGCCTTCTTGGAGACCCTGGAATGAGTCCTGTATGGGGCTCCTGAAGGGGACTCTTTAATCTTGCTGGGAGACTTCAACGCACATGTGGGCAATGATGGAGACACTTGGAAGGGCATGATTGGGAGGAGCGGCCCCCCTGATCTGAACCGGAGTGGTGGTTTGTTACTGGACTTCTGTGCTAGTCATGGATTGGCCATAACAAACACCATGTTCGAACATAAGGATGCTCATAAGTGTACGTGGTACCAGAGCACCCTAGGCAGAAGGTCCATGATCGATTTCGTTATCGTATCATCGGACCTGAGGCCGTATGTTTTGGACACTCGGGTAAAGAGAGGGGCGGAGTTGTCAACTAATCACCATCTGGTGGTGAGTTGGGTCGAGTGGCGGGGGAAGCCTCTGGATAGACCTGGTAAGCCCAAACGTGTAGTTCGGGTGAACTGGGAACGTCTGGAGGAGGCCCAAGTTCAGGAGGCCTTCAACTCACACCTCCGGCGGAGCTTTTCGGGCATTCCTGTGGAGGTTGGGGACATTGAATCAGAGTGGTCGGTGTTCAAAGCCTCTATTGCCGAAGCCGCGGGGTAGGTGCCTCAAGGGGCGGTAACCCTCGAACCTCCTGGTGGACACCGGTGGTCAGGGAAGCCGTCCGACTGAAGAAGGAGGCCTTCAGGGATTTGTTATCCCGGGGGACTCCCGAGGCAGTTGCAAGGTACCGACAGGCCCGAAGGGCAGCAGCCTCATCCATGGCCGAGGCAAAGCAGCGGGTGTGGGAGAAGTTCGGAGAAGACATGGAAAAGGACTTTCGGGTGGCACCAAAGTTGAAAACTGTCCGACACCTCAGGAGGGGGAAGCAGGGGACCATCCAAGCTGTACAGTAAGAATGGGACGTTGTTGACCTCAACTGATGGAGTGTTAGGGCATTGGAAGGAACACTTTGAGGAACTCCTGAACCCGACAACTCCGCCCTCTATGTTGGAGGCAGAGCTGGAGTATGACGGGGGATCAACACCAATCTCCCGGGGGGAGGTCACTGAGGTAGTCAAACAACTCCACAGTGGCAAAGCCCCGGGGGTGGATGAGATCCGCCCAGAAAGGCTGAAGACTCTGGGTGTTGAAGGACTGTCATGGTTGACACGTCTCATCAACGTTGCGTTGAAGTTGGAAACAGTACCGAAGGAGTGGCAGACCGGGGTGGTGGTTCCCCTTTTCAAAAAGGGGGATCAGAGGGTGTGTGCAATTACAGAGGCATCACACGACTCAGCCTCCCCGGGAAAGTTTACTCTAAGGTACTCGAAAGGAGGGTCAGGCCGATTGTCGAACCTCAGATTGAGGAGGAACAATGTGGATTCCGTCCTGGTCGTGGAATGACGGATCAGCTTTTTACTCTTGCAAGGATCCTGGAGGGGGCCTGGGAGTACGCTTATCCGGTCTACATGTGTTTTGTAGACTTGGAGAAGGCGTATGACCGAGTTCCCAGGGAGTTACTGTGGGAGGTGCTGCGGGAGTATGGGGTGAGGGGGTCTCTACTCAGGGCCATCCAATCTCTGTACTCCCAAAGCGAGAGCTGTGTCCGGGTCCTCGGCAGTAAGTCGGACCCATTTCCTGTGAGGGTTGGCCTCCGCCAGGGCTGCGCTTTGTCACCAATCCTGTTTGTAATATACATGGATCGGATTTCGAGGCGTAGTCATGGGGGAGGGGGTCTGCAGTTCGGTGGAATAAGGATTGCACCACTGCTTTTTGCAGATGATGTGGTTCTAATGGCTTCATCGGTCTGCGACCTTCAGCACTCACTGGATCGGTTCGCAACCGAGTGTGAAGCGGCTGGGATGAGGATCAGCACCTCCAAATCTGAGGCCATGGTTCTCAGCAGGAAACTGATGGACTGTCCACTTCAAGTAGGGAATGAGTCCTTACCCCAAGTGAAGGAGTTCAAGTATCTCGGGGTCTTGTTCTCGAGTGAGGGAACAATAGAGCGTGAGATGGGCCGGAGAATCGGAGCAGCGGGAGCGGTACTGCAGTCGCTTTACCGCACCGTTGTGACGAAAAGGGAGCTGAGCCAGAAGGCAAAGCTCTCTGTCTACCGGGCCATTTTCGTTCCTACCCTCACCTATGGTCATGAAGGATGGTCCACTAGGGCTGTACCCGAATATTCGACTATTCGAATATTCGTTCTTTGGCCAACTATTCGGGTTTCAATTTCATTATTCGGATATTCGTTTGTTTTTTTTTCCTAAATCAATAAAGGCGAATTGCCATATTCTTATACTATATTTATACTTTTGAATTGCACTGTTAAAATGCGGAAATATATACAATCTCAGCCTGTGCTCCTGACATCGCGTTCACTCACAGTCACGAACGGCACGCTTCACCTCGCTTCACACACCTGAACACAAAATGCCGAAGACTTCAGCTGTGTGGGACCATTTTAAATTGGACAACGGTAAGAAGAAGGCAGTGTGCCAAATATGCGACAAGAAACTGGCCTACCACGGTGGCACAACAACTCTGAAAAGTCACCTGGATGCTGTAAGTAGTAGCCTAGCTTAGCTTAGCTGTTGTCAAGTTGCCATGATGAAGCTGCTTTATCCGCCGTTTAAACAGTAATGTTACACATGGTAAAATCGTGCACTTACTTTGCTTGGTAGTTGCAAGCAAGCAACCGAATTGTTTTTTTATATTGGTTTTTCAATTTTATCCGAATAGTGAAAATAATTGGAGCAATGTGGGAACATCTGGGGCTAAGGCAATTATTGGCATACAGTTCGTTCATTTATTTTTCGTTCTTCATTTATTTAAATACTGTTTACTGTATCGGTAACAAGTGTTACACTATTAGGCCTACTGTTACGGCTATGTTATTAAAAGTATTGTTGTTATAACAGAAATATGTGTTTTGTATCTTCAGGTTGTAAAACGTTATAGACGGAATTTGGAACCGGAATTGGTCCCCGGGCGCTGCACTGCGGCTGGGTTAAATGCAGAGGACACATTTAGTTTTAATGTATGCGAGTACTAAGACAATAAATAAATAAAAATCGTAATAGTATGCTCTTTCTGCGCTTCTGCTTAAAGGAATGGTATGCTCATGACACTCATTTTTAAATAATTATCATCCGATAAAACAGACCAGTCTCTGCCAGTCTTTCTTTTTTTTTTTTTAATCCGATGACATTATCAGTGATTTTAAACTGATTAATTACCGAAATAACATCAACACTGTGGGCGGCGACGTGACGTAAACCATGCGTTTGGTTTCGAGGACACGTTGATGTTCATGTTATTTACTGTAGTTACTCTCTTCAAATATGCCTCATTGTATCGCGAAACATTGCCACAATTCTGATAGGAACAATCCACGGAATGCTTGGTTCCATCTGTTGACAAAAGGTAAGCGTAGGAAGTACGTTCGGAGGCAGTGGCTAGCGAAATGTGGCCGGCCCGAACCGAAAGATCCACAGGCGCATGTATGCAGCGAACATTTCAAGTTTCCGGACGACTACTCAGAGTATGATAAAACATAACATGGGATTTATTGAACAACCATTACTTAATGGAGATGCAGTACCATCGGTCTTTCTGGTGTCACCAGTTCGGCCAGTTGAGAAATCGCCCTCTGCAAGTGTGAAGCGACGGAGGACCAGAAGTAGTGCTCGGAGTAAGAATAAAGTATGTTATAGTGCATTTCCATTGCAGCGGGTAGCCCCGTTTAAACGTCCTTTATCGTCCAGACCAGGCCAGTTTTTGGTGGCCTTTCCATATAGCGTAGTACCGGCTAGTGGGTATTTTCCCCCAGTTTTTCCGGCCCCATACAATCGTGGTTCTAGGTACACCATTCATGTACAGGTCTTCCTACTCGCCTCCCGAAATCAATTGCACAAGTAAAGGGATCGTCTCCAGCAAGATCACCGTGCTGTTCATCCTCATCGTCACTGTCCCTGGATTCCTGACGGTTCTGACTACTTGGCTCGAACCTGTATGGCTGAATTCCCCCATCCAATCTCTTCATATTGCTCAAAACTTCTTCCTCGGCTGACGAGTCCGAACTGAAATACTCCGCCATGTTTTCATGTGTTTACAAAGTGAACGCATGGATGACGTCACGACCATCACGTGACTACTGAAAATGGCCAAAATGGCAGCGGCCTGACAGAATATACAGGTTTTGATAAAAAAGAGCTATAAAATCATTATTTACCGGGGAATATCGCTGATTTCTTCAGGGTATGGTTTAAACATAATGTTTCACTAAATACTGAAGTTTTGATTAATGATCTAATGAGTGGAGCATTCCTTTAACAGCGTGTTGTCAGGTGTCTCGGATTCGGAGCGTGTTATGAAACCTTTTGGAAAAAAATGTTTTATTAAAAAAATAAAAAATCTCTCCGCACCGAATATTCGAATATTCGCTGCTGATTACTACCGAATATCCGGAGCCCGAAAAATGATATTCGGGACAGCCCTATTGTCCACTCCAAATAGGGAATGAGTCCTTACCCCAAGTGAAGGAGTTCAAGTATCTCGGGGTCTTGTTCTCGAGTGAGGGAACAATGGAGCGTGAGATGGGCGGCAGCGGCAGCAGTACTGCAGTCGCTTTACCGCACCGTTGTGACGAAAAGGGAGCTGAGCCAGAAGGCAAAGCTCTCTGTCTACCAGGCCATTTTCGTTCCTACCCTCACCTATGGTCATGAAGGATGGGTTATGACCGAAATAACGAGATTGCGGATACAAGCGGCCGAGATGGGTTTTCTCCGCAGGGTGGCTGCAGTCTCCCTTAGGGATAAGGTGAGAAGTTCAGTCATCCGGGAGGGACTCAGAGTTGAACCGCTCCTCCTTCGCGTCGAAAGGAGCCAGTTGAGGTGGTTCGGGCACCTAGTTAGGATGCCACCTGGGCGCCTCCCTAGGGAGGTGTTCCAGGCACGTCCAGCTGGGAAGAGACCAAGGGGTAGACCTAGGACCAGGTGGAGGGATTATATCTCTTCGCTGGCCTGGGAGCGCCTTGGGATCCCCCAGTCAGAGCTGGTTGATGTGGCCAGGTAAAAGAAAGTTTGGGGCTCTCTGCTGGAACTGCTACCCCCGCAACCCGACCACGGATAAGCGGGAGAAGATGGATGGATGGATGGATAATTTATGTCTGATTTCCCAACATTTCTGCAGTGTTGTTTTGCAAGATAACACACATCTAAGAAAGAAAAAAACTTGACCTCAATTTGTATCTGTAGTCAAGTTTTAAACGCATCTTCCAAAGCAGAAGGAATTTAAAACTTGTCAAATATTTTCAACTTTCAATCTGAACTTTATACCTTCAAAAATGGAGATCTACACTTTCATGACAAGCCAAACTTCCTTTTCTGAAGAAAATTGCATTATACGAATAAGAGCTCCAACACACTTAATCTGTAGCAATACACCCATGCGTCACGATCTGTTTATTTTCTTAAGCAGCAAAGGTTGGATCCAAGTGCAGACAGACAAAGGTGTACACCGAAAAATGACCTTTAATCAAGGTGACTGGATATAAGCCATACACACAAGGCCTCTATCTCCATATGAAACACAAAGACCCCACAAACACCAACAAACAAAAAAACAGAACTTAAATACATACAAGGCCAATCAAGAAAACAAGACACAGCTGGGGAGGGGAGGGAAAACACAAAGGCACCAGGTGAACAGAATCAGATAATCAGACAGGAGGGAAAACACAGAGACAGGAAGCAGATACATAAATTAGTCAGAGGGTGGGTGAACACTTCAAAATAAAACAGAAAATAAACAGATTGTGTGAACTAGCTTCGATTCAGTAGATGTTTAACCTCTCCCGTCTCTCTTAGCAGGCCTTTCGGTGGTGTAACAGTTAATGTGGTTTCCCTCTCAATACTCTACAGTCTACACAGTGTTCATAACGCACAAAACAATCCTGTGTATCTTCCAGTGTGGCAAGTGCAAGGATAATCAAATTAACGGCTTATGTGAAAAACATAGGGCAGCCAAAATGTTATTTTGAGCACAAATGTACTTCAGTGTCAGTATGCACACTATAAATAACGGATGAACATAATGTAAACCCTTCCTCGTTTAAAGCTTGCATTGTGACAATAACAGTGGCTGAGGGTATGTTCTAAAAGAGATACTACAGCGTGCCTGTGCAGTGTAGCAAAATCTGAACACAACTGAAGTGTCAGCTACCACAGTCCCTCGCCTGCAGGCAGCGGCTGTACAACAGAATATGAAATGACAGCTACTGTGTTTATCTGACAAATCACTGGACACGATGAAGACCGCAGGGTTCAAAGCTGTAAATCTGTGGGATGTTGAAGCGAATGTGTTTGTGTGTATGTGTGAGTGGATGGGAGGCGTAACAGGAGACGGGAAGAGAGAGGAAGATAAAGCTGTTTATGGACAGAATCTCTCCTCCCCATCCAGTATATTTCTCCACAAATGTTTTTGGGGGATTATATTCAATCATCCATAATTCATGTGTAAAAGCTTTTTTTTTAATTTTTATAAAAGATCATTAATAGTTTGCATCCAATGCTAATATTTCAACCTAGCAACACGTGACGATAACATCAAACGGACATGTTTCATTCATGCAAGAAAAGGTTAAACTACAGGTTTTAACAGGATGTGTGGAACGTATGACAACTAGTGGTGCTATAGAGCAGTGGTTCTCAAATGGGGGTACGTGGACCCCTAGGGGTACGTTGGAGTACTGCAGGGGGTACGTGAGATTTATTTTATGTTAATGATAAAACAAAATTAAAAAAATTAACGAAGTTTTAGCAGTGTGGGTTTTATATTAACAGAGTGACAGATATTTCAAAACGCGTAGTGTCATAACTGCAGGTGCCTCCCTGTCAGAATGACAAAGATCCTCAGTGAAGCTCAAGCCCGTGTTTCACTATATTGTAAGTACAACTTATTAAAAAGATCAGTTCAATGCAACTAATGTCGTCTCAGTGTTATTGCATGATGTTAAAATTGGTTTGCCATGAATTTAGTGATGGATTGTAAACATTTGAAATGTAGCAGTTAAGTGTTTCTCAGTTACAAGGTTGTTGTTTTAATAAATCAGACACCGATGGTGCAGCGCTGTACTGTACCTCTTTATATAGGCATTTATTCCCTAACAAATTGTTTTTGCGCTGATCAGGGGGTACTTGGCTGAATTTTTTTATCAAAGGGGGTACATTATTGAAGAAAGTTTGAGAATCACTGCTATAGAGCAATGCTAGCTAGAAAACAGGAAGAAAACAGGAAAGTGAAAACAATAAACCATGCTTGGTCATATCAATTGTAGCTTTCTATACTCAGCTGATCTAACCCTGAAAACATCTGATCACATGCAAATATAACTTGTCAAATGTAAAGAAGGTGTAGTAATGAGCCAGTTACTAATGCACAAATGTAACAATGTAATCAAAAGCTTCACAACAAACTTCCTTTCATATGTTGTATGAGGAAGGAAATGTCAGGAGAAACCCTGATTAGTCATGTCAAACCTCAAAGGGTACCGTATCTTTTTAAGATCTTGCAATTAGTAAGGTTGCAAAAACATTCTGTTCTATTTCTAAGTTTCTTTTGTTTTATTATAGTATGCTGAATAACAAACGTTCTCAATTATCAAGCTATGATTGTATGAGGCTACTACTCTTATGTTCCATAAAAAACACATTTGATCAAAAAAGGGATTGCTCGAAAACGCCTTTATCTCAAATGTTGTAGAGATTCCTCTCTTGTTCTGATATCTTTGCAGATAATGATGATTGCAGTTTATTTTCAGACTGTCAAACACATAGGCATCAGGAAGCCGGTTGGGTTGGGTGCTGTTTTCTATCGCTGTGCCTCATATGAGATGCCATTCCCCAAATCCGCTGCACAAGTCTGCTGACCTGAATTCAGTGTTTGAAATGTTATGACACACACTGCTCCGGGGTCCTCAGCTCATAATTCAGCTTAAAATGTTCCTTTTATGAGCTTTTATATAGGATGTTAATATTGGACTTACTTTGCAGGACATTTCTATGATCTAAATCTTTGAGGACACCATCTTATCTGCCCTGCTCGAGCTACTGACTCCATGTTGGCATAGCAAACAGAAATGCCTTCAAGTAAAAACAGACGGAGTAATAAACAAGCTGATTGCCATCACACTTCCTCACCAGTGAGCGCCGGGGAGGGAGCATGGCGGGGGCATCGACCAGCATCCTTATGCAACCAAGACACACTCTGTTTGAAACCCACATGAAACTGATGTACAAATACAGACAGAGACGAGGGAACAGGTTTGTAAAAAGTAAACTGAGTCGTTCATGGGTGATGATAAGTCAGGTATCTCTGTTTGTACATCACACAGTGCGTGCATGGAGAGGCCATTTGAGTGTATGGGTTCACGGGATGCAGAGACACATGTTTGTACAGGGCGTGGACAAAATAAAACATGATGGAATTGTCTGTGTTTGTGAGACCAAGCAGATCGCGATTCAACGTGTATTTGCCACAAAGAGTAAAAGTCAGTTATTTCGGTCTGACCTTTCGCATTTTTTGTTCTGTTATGTCATTTTTGGTGGTCATGTCTGTTTATAATACAATGCTTTATATCCACAAGTAACTCAAATCAATTTTTTCATTTAAAATCCAAATTAGTTAAAATATAGTTTCCTATAGCGTGCAAATAAAGGTGCACAACAAATAAATAATGAATATCCAAGCTAAATCATTGTTTCAGAGGTTAATATTTTGAGTCACAACAATACAATGTTTTCAGGGTAAAAGGGATTACACCAGCCTATTCCTGCTTCTGCTCAGGCCTTAAGATGATTATGAATGAACAAAGGTCTGCATTTATGGCAGATTTAATGGTGTTAATTCAGGGGTGGTTTGCACCTGAGGCTTAGTTATGCTTCTTGGGAATCTGACCTGATCTATCACAACACTCCTTCACTGCCGTCTCACTCTGTTATGTGTCAAGGTCGCTCTTTAGATCTTTCCTTAGAATTAGACCTCATTATCTCAATATAGCACACAACAAAGTCTCACTGTGATTGGTCACACTCACTGCCTGTATTTCCGTGAGTGTGCGTGTTCACTGACCATTAAATATCTGCTGCAGATAGTTTTAATAAGATTTACATTTTCACCTCTGACTTTAGAGATGAAGCGCCTCAATCCTTTCAGCAAGCAAATTAGATTAGAAACATTATTCACTGATCAGATGGGAACACATGTTGAAATGGTATGAATCAGTTTGTAGAGTTTCTGTAGTAGCTATTATTTGCAGAATATTTCCTCAAGTTATGTCACTGGAGTTGTGGAATTTAAGAGCAGTGAGTTTACCAGATCTTTTGTAGGCTAATAGCTTGGGGTGACTTACATAACACAAAGTGCATTGTTGTTTATGTAACCAGCAGATTTTGACAATGAAGCATGGATTATTATATTCAAGAACATCTTATTTTCAGGTTCATATTTGTATTTGTCCAATGATGCTGATCTTTTTCTAAACACACAAAGACACACACAATGACTACATAGAAACCTCAAACGTCTTTAAAAATATGAGAAATTATAAATATAGCAAAACAATCGCATAGACATTCAATACAACTAAAAATAAATGCAAAAATACCAAAAATAGACTACAAATGGACCCAAAATAAGGAAGCTCTTTTTGACTGTGTCACTCATGAACTTGCCTGCTATGTTGTATCTTTATTGTGAGTAAACTCTGCCTACTGATGCTATCAACTGGCAGCAAACTATTGTGGAGAGGTCCAAATATGAATAAAATAATATAATTGTTTGTATTCCAGGGAAGTCTCGGCAAAAGAAACAATCTCGTTTTACTGTTTGCATCTACAACAGATACGGTGAAACGGGTGTAGGTTTTACTACCTTCGATCAGAACTGAGTTTGAAGCATTGAAGTGTCCTTTCCAAAACATTATTTTGCCACATCATGCCAATGTCAATTAACCCAAAACTGCTAGCACTAAACCTAAAAGAGTAACTGACTGATGTGAGCAGTTTGGTTTAGAAATCAGCAGTGAGGAGACAAAGAGCATGAAATAAGAATTCAAAAAGGGAACAAAGGCTATATATATCATGTTTGGGAGTTATGGAAAAAAAGGGAAGGAAACATGGGACATTGATACACTTTTGACAATGTCATTATTAAATAACGTTTATTGTATTACTTACAGTATAGATTTTTTTAAAGAGACGTTCTGCAGTTCGCACATTTCTATGATTAACATGCTTTATATTCATAAGATCTGAAAACTCATCTCTTTCGACTCCACTTCGAGCGATAGAACTATTAACAAAGCACTTATATACTAATAAAGGACTGGCTTATCTAAAGCCAGTTGAGTAGCACTTGAAATGTTTGGCTCTATGAAACCTGATGTACTTATATGATTCTGTTTTCTTCAAGGTTGTGTCTTCCTGGTCGAATGTACTTATTGTAAGTCGCTTTGGATAAAAGCGTCAGCTAAATGCAATGTAATCATTGTACAAGTATCATAACATGGCTGATGATACATGTTAATGCTGCATTTTAATATAGGGATTGAATTCAAACCAAATGAGATCATCCACCATTTTCTAGGATGAACATCCATCTGATGCCCTGCAGTCATCGGTGTTCTCCCCTTTTGTTCATTTCTCCAAGCCATAACTCATCAGTAGTCTTTTAAAAATACATGCACCATATGGTGACCAATGTATTACTGTATGTTCAACCATCATACTGAAGACTCTTTTAAATCTTACATAAAAAACAATATAATAACACAAATGGAATTTAGAAAAAGTAAATGCACACAGGTGGAACAAGTAGATTTAATTGAAAACAGCCTTTTGTTGAAAAGGCATGGACACTTAATATTTTTAACAGATGGTCTTCCTGACAGATGCATCCCACCTCACCTCAGGAAGAGCATTACCTTATGTCCACTTAAAATAAATAAGGCAATGAACAAGACTGCACTATGTTGCTATTCCTCCTTCATTTAGTCCCCAAAGAACCAGCACAAGCACACAGACACAGTTTTGTTTGGCTCTTATATAACTTCTTGCCAGTAAAGCAGGGGGAGATGGGTAGCTGGAAGCCAGAAATAACAGGTGTGGGGGATTCGGTATAGACACCGCGTGTGCCAAGTCTCCCCTCAAATAACATAGTTGTGCCCCCTATAAATCGGAGGCCCAGAAACAAGGCCAGCTCTCTATTGTGTGCTTCCTGAAAGCAAAGAGGCGGCCCGCAGTGACAAACAATTCCCCCAATTTCCCCTCAATTTGCAGTTTAAAGTAATAAGATTAGGCTAGTAGAGATCTATAGCCTTTTTCTTTGCATGCTGTACGGCATAATGATTAAAGCTTTACATCACCACCACCTGCCACCTGCTCATCTCCTATTGGGGGGTGTGAGTGGGCTGAACCAGCAAATGGATTTTAGGATTCTACCCACATCTTCAACAGACCCCCATACACTGTATCCCATCATGTAAGAATTAGGTGGGATTCACTCATCGTTTATTACATTTGATTTATTTCAAGTTGAAATTTTGTAGTTTTCAATCAATTTTAGAACATACACATGTATAATTTTGCCTTGAGATATGTAATATTTAAATAATGAGCTACATGAATAAAAAATTGCATATTTGCATTCTTACTAGCGTCCATTGTTTGCTAAAACCCTCAAAGCTCACCCTATTGTAGTTCAAAGAAACATACATAATATGAAGTTATTATGAGTAGGCTAATGGTTATTTCTTCCAAAAAACAAGCAGTTTAACTAGGAGCAGTGTTATATTTTATTTTTTACAAGATAATCTCTGCAAATAAGGATTTTTTACTGTAAAAATTGAGCCATTGTTTTACTTTATTAAGTTTATTTGGCTTATTTACTCAAGCTTATTAAAACTAACTTTAGCTGTTGTTACATTTTCAATCAAAAGACGACCAAAGTCATTTTCCAAGTTCATTTCAGGGAGCAAGAGAAACGTAAGTCACACAAGTCAAATTAAACGTATTCCTAGCTCCTTTTATCCTCCATGAATAGTGAAATTAAATGAAAAAAAAGCCATTATCCTAGATATGTTTTCCAACACAGTTAATCATTGTGCATGGGTTAGGGTTTGGGTTAGGGTTAGGGTTAGGGTTAGGGTTTGCCCACCAATGATGAGAAAATGTAGAAATATTATTTGTGTTGGGGAAATCTCCTTGAATGGGGCCTGCTTTTTTGCTGGGGATGACCGATGAACCTCCATGTGTTTACAATAGCTTCCTTGGTGATGCTGTGTGAAGCATCTGCTGAGAACTGAAAATCCCCTCAGGGACAAGCACCCAGGGACATGAATAGAATATCAATAGTCCATGGCTGGACCGTTCTTTTCTGCCGGTCTGAAAAGAGGCGTCAAGGCTCACAGCCTAAACCCGGCTAGTCTCTCTCTCATTCAGATGCATATGAACCCTTCGAGTTCCTCCCTCAGCCATGTGCTCTGGTTCAGTTTTCCTTTGAAAGCCCAGTTTTCTCCCCCCCCCCCCCCCTCCCCACCCTCTGCGGCTCATTTTTTTGTGAATGTGTCCGGTGAATAGCAAAGAGCTCCTTGGACCACTTCTCTCTTTTGACAATGACAAACTGTGCACAGGAGACGTGCTTTGCATGGTAAAACTGAGGGATATTTGAGACTATTCATGGTAGTCATCCCTTGTCTTTTGCACGCAGGGTGTCTAATATTTGAGGACTACAGAGTAGCTGTGGGAAGACATTATATGTATACAGTACTTACATGTGGTGTGTACAGTATAGCGTGTGTGTGATGATTTATCTACTCTGTACAGGCGGCAGCAATTGTACATACTTGTGTGGCATACATGCTACAATGTTTAACATAACGCGTAGTAGTGAAGTCAGTGCAGTGCAGAAATATTGGCAAATGTCCAGGTTTTTGCAGGCAACAGACAGTGCTACATTCAGACAGTGTTTCAATGTCCTTGTGTATATCTAGTAAAATGATATAAATAAATATATGCATTATTATTGTTAGTGTGATGGAGACTGTGTTGTGTTGTTAGTGTCTCTTGGTTGTTATGTGTGTTCCTGCTGAAATAAGCGTCAAATGAAATCTCTTTTGAGAATGATGCTTTTTTAAATGTTAAGACTGATTATAATCAATATAACATATTGTTAGTAACACTGTGTACTGTTTTGATGCAAATATAGTTTGTTGTTACTGTAACTCATGTTGTATGGCTCTGTTGAGCCTGTGAGCCTTTGTTAATCCACTTGATGAGTGCTGAAATGTATTTAAATACAAATTGTGATTATGTGAAGATTATGTGAAGTCTTACATACCCTCTCAGTAAAAACTGAAGAAATCCTATCTGTGTCCAGGAGTTCATTGGAATTTCATTTTGAAAATTGACCTCCCCTATGGAAAGGTTTTGTGCAGACCACCATCGTTATTAATCAAGTTAACCGGCTGTCAGTGAACATACACGGACCAGATGTGTAAAGGCATTACCTTCCTGTGTTTCCTCTGCAAATCCTGACATTTCACCTCAACTATACACATGAGAACCCTAAAGAAAGCAAAACTCTCAACTTAAATATTTACCAGACCATTCTCATTATTCTAGTGCCTCGTGGAAGAAATGCGTAGCCAATACGGTGCACAGTTTCACCACACGCTATGAGTTTTTAAGCTTAATATCCAAGACTAATACATATCTGTCATTGCTTTGGTTTGAAAAGGGAAAATGCAGTCCACACAGAGTTACACAGATTTGTACTTTATACCAGATTTATATCCGTAATGTAACCCTCTCTGATTACATAAAAGAGTGTCCCCAATCCAGTTGCTCCAAATGAATCATCTGTTCTCAGTTTGAGTATTTTTGGAGTGCGTCTGTCAGGGAAGCCTACGGGCTCAGCGGGAGGACAGCGGGGTCAAAGCCATTTGCTGTTGTGGGAGGGCGTGGAACATTATAATTCCCCATGTCCAATGTTTTTCAAGCCACTCTTCCATCCAATCCCTGCCCTCAGATTGGTATCTTGGGTGTTTTGGGGCATGCATGTCTCTCTGTTTGTGTGTAGGCGACTGCAAAATGACCTCTTCCTGCAAAAGGCACAGGATGTACTTGTTTCTGTGTAATTTTGTTTAAACTAGTAATTACTTTGAACAGTCTAAAATGTAGCAGGTGAATAAGCAAACTAAGTGTACAGTACATGAAGAAATCTGCACATAAAACAAGTGAGCCGTACAAAATGTACTGACGCTATCCTTACTGTAAAATGTTGTACCAAGCAGCTTCACTAATGTATGATTAACTGTTTGAACTTTTTTATGTAATGTATCTATTCTTTTACAATAGTTCTTATGATATGCGACGAAAAAAAGGTTGTTCGTTATTGTCATTTTCTTATCAATGTCCAGCAACACGAGGGATCAGTGTGCCTGCAAGGAAAATATGATGGTTTGGGGAAAAAGAAAATAAGTTGACCTCTGGTTTCACACCAGACACGAACAGTTTCACGAACCTTTCCACCCTAACATCCTCCCTATGCAGACTTTGTCACATGTTGTACTAAGCTACATGCCCTTGCTCACTGTTATGTGGGTTAAATACAAACTGATTAGGGGAGAGTGGGGTAAGATCAGCCAATGTTTACTTATGTTGTCCTCTAAGCAAAGAAAAATTAAATAGAAGTCAAATGACAACAACAACTTTTCCGTTGGGATGTTTTCTGTCAATCAAACTGATAGTAATGCATCATAGAAAGGGCCATGAAAGTATGACTTCTCAAAAAAAGATTTTTAGTGGCTTAACTTGCCCCATCTAAGGGGTAAGTTGATCCTCGTCAAGGGGTAAATTGAGCCATCTAGGGGTAAATAGACCAATTGACTTTTCCAAGTTTAAGGCGCTGTTTACACGAGAACGAAACGGGTTGTATCCGCTATTTATCTCTCGCGTATAGCCCGTTTGTTCACACGAGGCCGTAACGGAACCGCGGAAACGAACCGCGGAAACGGACCCCGCAAACGATAGCTCTGCAAACGGAACACTCTGGGGGGCCAAACGGCTCCGTGTGTACGTCCTATACGATCATTTTCCTGATAACGATGAAGCCATAGTCCCGCCTCTCCCCACCTCTGCTGCTCACTGCTGTAGCATGGTCATTAGCTACTGCTACTGGCCATGCTACAGATGTTAGTGCAAAAATATACAGCTCCTATACCACAACCATCAGCAACAAGTGGACATGGAGAACTACATGAACTACATGTTGCTAAATCCACCGCAGAGAATAAACAGAAGGGCAACCAGGCTGCTTTTGGTGTATTTTGTGGCGGAAGTACAGCCTCACTTACAGGCCCGGCATATGTACTACAGCGGGTCGAGCGGTCTCGTGTGAAGGGACACGTTTATTGAGCCGTATCCGTGTGAACGGAATAGTTTTTTTATATGGAATTTGGTTTGTTTGCGTTTTGCTTGCGTTCCCGTGTAAATGGGGTCTAAATCTGAGTTGTTTGGTACAGGAATGTTGTTTCTGCTAATTCAAAAGCCAGTTCACTCCTTTCTTTGGAGTAAGGCCAAGCTCCTTCTATTTCCTGTGTGAAGAACCTCTTTACCTCTTCTGTTCCACTGTACCCACTGTTTTCACTTCCTTTTCCTCCTCGCTTTGTATGTATCTACGCAGGGTTGACCTGTACATTTTCCTGTCTTTTGCCACTGCTCTGATTGATTTTCCTCCCTTGCCCTCAGTGGCTGCTCTCTCCATCTCCTCAGTTTTTCTCTTGTACTTTCTTGGCGGGTTGATGGGGTTCATCTGAATTTACGGTCACATGACAACAAATGTGCACAGTTACCTAGATAAAGGGGGTGGGTAAACTTACCCACTGGCTCATCTTACCCCACTCTCCCCTACGTGGGCGATTTTAGTGCATCGAAACAGTGCTTCATGACAATTAATATTGATCTTGCATTCGCCAGGTGGCCAGAAACAAGACTCCCAATTAATTGTAATGTTGCTCCATGACTGCTGTATGTGTGAATAGGCAACTTTTTGCTAACACGTTAGCCATATTAACTTCGCAAGGAGATACAAGCTTTGGTAAAGCATTTGTTTCCTCCATATTACAAAACGTGTGCAAGCAGTATAAGTTGGAGTGATCACATTGTGTTTTCTGTCTTTGTATGGTACATCTATGAAAAAAGTTGAATCGAATGCAGTGTTATACAACAAGACGAGTACATTATCTTTGTTGTTGTGTTAAATTGTTGAATCCCATCTTGATAAAATGCATAGGAGACATTGTTAGATAAGGTGTGATGTCAAAGCAAACCAAAGACACACAAATAGACAGACTGAGGGCACAGATGGATCAAGGATGAATCTTGGTTTTATTCATTAGCATACCATATAGCCTCAGTACTTCCAGCCTATGCAAAATCATCCAAACCAACAGATAATACATTTGTTTATTAGGATGTTCTGGTCAGCATCAAAGTGCCTTTTGATTAGACATGAGTATAGGCGTACATTGGTGCATTTTTCAGTCTTCACAGAGTCAAAACTTGCAGCTGTTACTTCCCTGTAGAGCCAGATTACTGTGATATAAGACTCAGTCTGAGATAAGACTCGGAAACACATTGGAGCTGAATTAATGATTGTTCATTTCAGGGCGATAAGAAAGCTAAATCATTAGATGCTGCAGATATATTAGCCCTCACAATATAGTAAACTGTTCTACATGTCTTTAATGAGTTATGAGCTATACATGTCAAATCATCAGAGCATGATGTGTGGGAACAATGGACCAAACAATCAAGGGCATAAATGTCTTATTAAAATGTTTATTACATTAAGGCTGATAAAAGCATGATTATCTCAAAGATAGTTAAGCTGCTCCAAGGAGGAAGTGAAGTTGGGAATTTGTTCTTATACAGTTTTCACCATGCCATATTTGCTGGTTTAAAGAGTATTCTGTCCAATTTGTATTTGTATATGTCTTCATTTGATCATTCGCAACTGACTGGAGATTTGCAAAATAACTAGGAAGCCAGTAGCTTGTGCCTCTTTTCTCGTTAACATGACTTCCAATACTTCATTAGAAAGATGAAGGTTGTTGTCTGTCCTTAATTCTGGATATTACATATGAACCATGCCAATCACCAAAAATATAGAAAGCATTAAAACAGTATTATAAAGAGAATTCGAGCAATGAAATGTTGGGCCTCTGTGCACAGACAGTCAGAGTTGACTTCTTTAACCATTTTCCTCATAACTAACACATTCATCTCTAGTGTCACCTAGAAGTTTCTTTGACGCCAGCCATTGTTTTTAATATATTGCCACAATCAACCAAGACTCTTCTTATCATCTGGATTGAATACAGATTTCCATTTATTGCACTATATAAAAAAAGTTTAACCTGTTTCCAAATGTCTAAATTATAGACTACAGTCATTTCTCATTATTCTTGGTGTTTATCTACGCCGGGATCCTGAGTCGTGGCTGATCCTGTTGTGGGTTTTCTCTGGAAGTTTTTCCGTGTACGATGTGAGGGTCTAAGGACAGAGGGTGTCGTATTGTGTAACATGTGTGATATTGGGCTATATAAATAAACATTGATTGATTGATTGATAGATTATTCAAAGAAATTAAATAATAGAGAGCAACATAACAAACATATCATTTAAAAATAAGTTATATTTTATAGGATGCACCATTATCATTTGCTTTTGTTAAAAATAATGCAAACATTTTACATTGCTGAAAAAACCCACAATAACTATCATAATCATTTGAGGTTGTATGAGTCGCACGTCTTATTGTTTCTATACGCAATGCAGAACCAAACAAGGCAAAACACACGGAAAAAGTATACAAATGACTCATACAATACAAACCCTTTTTCAGTTAAATACATTATTTGGTTTGTGTACAAGGTGTGTTAAGTAGCGTATTTTTATGTTTCTGACAGCCCTGTGATAAAAACTCTTTCACCATTCATTCATTGATGTATTTATTGTTTATATACATAGTGCAAAGGTCACAGGGATCTGTGGCCTACACTGTACGGGGAATCCTGGCACGCTCATGGTTGCATCACAGAGATCAGAGGAGTCATTCAGAACATTTTGCTGCGGCCGACACCAGTTGCTCGACTGCTGAAATGTGACAGACTTCTGTTGATCTCTTTGCACTCAGTACTGTATTCAGTTCATACAGGGAGCTGCACCTGATATGTCTCGAGTGAGAGAGAAAATCTGACACTAGATCCAGCTCCAAAGGTTACACGAGACATTCTGTAGCAATACAAATAAAGAATATTGTTAAAGTACATATTTACTGCATGATATATTATGTTTGCTTGTGTAAAATAATGCATTACACTCTGAAGGCATAATGAGGGAGCCACTCCTGTTAAGAGTATTTGGCAAAGGTGACATTTAGGATGACAGGGGAAATAACTGTGTCAAGGGGAAAGGACATGTAAAGATAGTAAAGGCTCAGCTCATGTGCATACTGTTGTTTTCCCACTGTAGAAACATCAAACGACAAGTAAAGAGCCCAACAGAAGTCACTGATGGTACAACAATAAAATGTTTTCTGCTAAAAATGACTGCAATGCATGTAAAGGACATTGAAAAAGGACATCCTAGAGCCTGCATTATATTCAGGGCAGTTACTATAGGTACATAAATACTTATTTAATAAAAATATCCTGTCTGAGAGTTTATTTTATGAATCAGGAGGTCAGTCTCTACAATGTATTGTCCCTTATCAGCTGCATAGCCATTGTAATAATACACATATTGAGACGAGACAAATACAACATAAAAAATGCATTTACTGAAATGCTGAGATTGGTGTTTGTGTGCCCTGTTAGGAAACGAAATAGTGCAAACCTATTGGCATTTCAAACGCTCCCAGTGCTCCCTGACCTACTTTGCCGTTTGAGCAGATCAAAGATGGAGGGCAATGGCAGGGGCAAGCCAGTTTGTTATGAAGCCTAAACAAGGGAATAGATGGAAGCAGTTGTATAATTGTAAACATGTCAATGTAAATAAGCACAGGGGCCTCATAAGTGGACATTCCAATTTTAGCAATTCCTAAATCACCAGTAGAAGTCTTAATTACATATTTTAAGCGAACCCGATTTCAAGATTCTAAAAAACCCCACATATTATTCTCTTTGTACAGTACACTCAATAAACACAATGTCTCACGTTCATACCTATTACATTATTTTATTATTATACTCGCAGACCTTTAAAATGAAATGTGATACTGGATGTCATGCTGCTATAAATGTAAAACAGCCATTAAAACAGGCCACCCCTTTCCCACCCGAGGGGCACATTTACACTACACTATTGACTCCTTGCGACAGCTCTATAAATAGCTCTGCATGCCTGTTTCCTGGGGCTCATGGCGAGGCCTTAATGACAGTCTGTTCACCCTCAAAGGGCAACATGTTCGCCATCTTGCGACAATCTCAAATGATCTCTTTAATGAACAGAGCCAGAAGTCATTAATGGAATCAGGTTGGTGATGAAACACACCCTTGACACTGATGAAGTTCTTTGGCGCCCACTTTTCTGGGACAAAGTGACACAGAGGTGTAGCTGTGATGATTCATGCTGCCACCGAGATGAAACGGCCAAGATGAAAAGGTGGATATAACAGGACGGACGTGAAAGGTGGGTGTCTGCAGAGAGCTTACTGATTCTGTTAGTACTTCTGGTGTTTTTCAAAAATGAAACACCGGAACACATCAGCTTTTTACTACAATCATATTATTTCTTATGTGAGCACGTTATCAGGATCCTATCCAAAAATAGCACGTTTGAAACTGTTTTCATTGATTTCAGAAGAGATTTTCTGTATTTTCTTTTGTTCTACACTCTACATTAAAATGGGTTGTACTGAGTGATGTCACATATTTCTGTGCACCAATCAGGATTTAGCAACATTTAAATCATGATGATGAGCATTGCTGCCAATCAAATCTGATCAAACTAAACCTACAGACTCATGAAGAAGCAAATTACGTTTGTTGGTTTTATGCAACAATTATGAGTTATTGTTGATATTACTTAACCAAGCCCCTTTGAATGTGGGACCCCAATTGCCTGCTTTGATTGGTTCTGTTATAGCAGAATGTTTAATACAGTGTATTTCTAATATGTATTAGACATCACATGCTAAGCTATATGATGGGTGTTACTGAGTTGGGTCACACACAGTTAGAGAGACAATGGTCGTTCTGAATTATCAATAGATGTATTCATTTTAAGTGCGCTGACACCGAGGTTAGAGGAAGTTCAGAGAAGGCCTCAGGTTATAAAAACAGTTAACCTTTGTTAGTTAACTAATCCTAAGGATGTCATGAGATGATGACGTTTAAACTTATACAAGTATAGCTTTCAGAGAGAAAAACATGTGTGGTAGGCTGCATGATAAAATGTGTGTGCGTTAAACATGCTTAGGGAAAATGTGTGTGTTCATTACAGTGGCTATATATGCTGTATGATTGTTGCTACTGTCTGCTGTGGCAGCAGGTGATGTACTTCCCATTATTGTTTGTTTGTTTCAACAACTAAATAATAATTATTGATCAGCTATATCTGTGTTTGTGTTTTATTGATTCCTCTCGGTTTAATTATTTCCTGTTGTGTGAGTGCTGGATCGCCATAAACAGTTATTTTATGTGTTTTCTCTTTCAAACTTTTATTTTGTATAGTTCTTCACACACCTTATATCAACATATACGTGTTCTTTATTATTTGTTGTATGATGACCCTGATCAACCATGAAATTCGTTAATCTGACAATAAATTGCTGAATCATAATTAAATGAAGTTTGGTAAACGTGTGAGCACCACATAGACAGTTCTATTCACCTCCATTGCACTGATGAGGCTTGATAGTTATTGTTACTAGTAAACAGTTGCTGCAGCTGTTGTTGTTGACCTTTTAAGCAATTAAACAAGTCTAAAATAACGAATGCATATGAAAATTATGTTTCAATCAAATCATGTGTTATAAACTCAGTTTGAGAGTCATGATTATGAAAGGGGAAATTCTGTTTTCTGCATAGACCTATAGGGCCAAACACTAACTGCACTGTACATACCAAAAAGCAGCTTAGCTTAGTTGCATAGTTTGGATACACAAGGGAGAAAAACAACGATAAATCATCTCTGGATAACATCAGACAGGACAAATACTTGAGATTGGTATCTCAAGGGAAATGGTGCAGCTGTTGAAAATCAATTACAAGTGTGAGATTAGATCAATAAAGAGGAGCGGTGACCAATGACCCTAACCCAATGAATGGCACCCATGATGTGTTATGTAACCACTCAAAGAGGTGAGGGAGACTACGAGCGTGACATACAGCAGCATGCCGGGGGGTGTAGAAAGAATAGAATGTGAGATATGGACGAATCAGTAGGTATGTACAGAAAAGGTGAGACAGGAGCTGAGGACTCTGGGAGATGTTTATCGAGTCCCACAGCTTTGGATAATTTGAGTTTTTGTAGATGAAAGCTCATAAAATAGACTACTGGCTGCTGTATGTATGTATGTGTATGTGTATGTGTGTGTGTGTGTGTGTGTGTGTCTAAAATAACGAATGCATATGAAAATTATGTTTCAATCAAATCATCATGTGTTATAAACTCAGTTTGAGAGTCATGATTATGAAAGGGGAAATTCTGTTTTCTGCATAGACCTATAGGGCCAAACACTAACTGCACTGTACATACCAAAAAGCAGCTTAGCTTAGTTGCATAGTTTGGATACACAAGGGAGAAAAACAACGATAAATCATCTCTGGATAACATCAAACAGGACAAATTCTTGAGATTGGTATCTCAAGGGAAATGGTGCAGCTGTTGAAAATCAATTACAAGTGTGAGATTAGATCAATAAAGAGGAGCGGTGACCAATGACCCTAACCCAATGAATGGCACCCATGATGTGTTATGTAACCACTCAAAGAGGTGAGGGAGACTACGAGCGTGACATACAGCAGCATGCCGGGGGGTGTAGAAAGAACAGAATGTGAGATATGGACGAATCAGTAGGTATGTACAGAAAAGGTGAGACAGGAGCTGAGGACTCTGGGAGATGTTTATCGAGTCCCACAGCTTTGGATAATTTGAGTTTTTGTAGATGAAAGCTCATAAGATAGACTACTGGCTACTGTGTGTGTGTGTGTGTGTGTGTGTGTGTGTGTGTGTGTGTGTTTGTTAGGGGAGGGGTGAGGGACGTGACCTTGGAAAGATATTGTTATAAGGTAAACAGTAGGGCTGCTTGCTCTAGCTTTGCTGCTGACCTGCTAGGGCATGGTTTTTTTTAAACATAGTTTTTCTCTAAATCACCATCTTTTGAATGGTAATTTCGCAAAATTCATCTACAGAAAATTGTTTTATGAAAAGGTCCTTCTCACACTCTTATTTGTATGCTATTGCTACATTTATTTTGTTAAATAGGACCAAATTAACTCGAACACTTTATGTGTGACCTTCCCTTGCAGAGTGATGTTTATGCAGACATTAGGCGCGTTCACACTGGAGTACTTTTCCCCGTACTTTTCCCGTTTAGTTCCGTTAGTACCCCTTATGTCGCGTTCACACCAAAAAGAGTACTTATGGCGCATTTCCACTGCAGCGGGTAGCCCCGTTTAAGCGTCCTTAATCGTCCTCAAGCGGCCAGGCCAGTTTTTGGTGGCCTTTCCATATAGCGTAGCCAGTGGCGACTGGTCATTAGGGGCAGGCACAGCCCCACCTAGTGTCAGCAAAAAGTATTACAAATAATGATTACAAAAAAATGCAAAAAATAAATTAAAAAATATATAAAATATATTTTAAGATCATGTTTAATCATCTGATTCGTCTGTACATTGCTGTTTTAGTCTGTGTTCTTCTAATTAGTGTCTACAGTGTGTGCCTATTGAGCTGTTTAGAGCCATGTGGGACAAAACCTGATCATGCCCCTCCCTCTCACTGTCTAAGTCAATGGTGACTGTAAAAACTACACTGTGCATGCTCAGAGTATTTTCCTATTTAATGTGTGTGGCAAAAAATAATGACCATAGGGGCACTGAGCTGCCATCCCCACCATACGTCATCTCACATAATTCAGAGCCGATTGGCTGTAAGTACGTGTGCCGCGAAAAGTGTGGTGTGTGAAGAGCAGACCAGCGCCATATACTGTAGAGAGGAGCAGACGAGAGAGCTGCAGTGACGCATCCTAAAACCCGGAAGTAAGCTGCGCATGGCTTCCCTCGACAAAAAAGCGATGAGATTTCTCCATAGGATTTTAGAAAATAGCTCCAAATAAGATCTGTGGGAACCAAACCTGTTAGATAAATGCACGTTTTGTTCAGCCGGATAATATCCACATGTCTACCCTACTTTTATAATTTTCTAATCATAAATCTATTGATTAGATTATATTTATGATAGACTTTTGAAACTACAAGAAGATAAGGAGGACTTTTACAAAAAAGTCATAGAGATTTTTGTCCAGAGGGATAGGCAAATGGACTTAATCTTCAAGTCAAGGTAAGACTGCAATTGTATTGAAAATGGGATCTTACTAATACCTCATTCACACCAACGGTGTTTCAGGGCCGGTTCGGAGCTGGAGCTTGAAAAGCACCGGGTTTTCCTGTTCACACCGCAGCGGAGCAGCCTCTTAGCTCCGGAATCCGGTTCGTTTCAAGCACCAAAAAATTGTCCGGCCAGAGCAAAAGCACCACATACGTCACACTTACGTCGAGGCGGGGTCAGAGACAGATCAACTCCTGAACAACAACAAAAAGCCCGCGTTTTATCCAGTTTGTACACAACGATGGAGAAACTTAACAAGAGTTTCAGTGTTTCTGCCATAGACTGTATATATAAAGGTTTCTGCTCATGATGAAGCAACGTGTCTGCGTGTTAAGGTGGAACCTGAGCATTCACGTTGATCACCTCTCATTATAACTCATTATAAATCTATAAAACTATAAATATTAAACTTTACTTCACGTGTTCATTTGAGAACAGCTGTTACATACCTGGGTGAAGGTTACAGTTCATTTAAATGAAAGATACAACGTTACTCCACACTCATGTTTCAGTCCACCTTAAGAAATAAGACCGACCTCGGAAGCAGTTGTGTTTTAAAAAAACCTTTATTGACACGAGTACACTTTTTTATAAGAATATAACTAAACCACAGAAATGACTCCGGAAAAGCTGCAGATAGAGCCATAAGAAATGAATGCAACTGATTTAATCCGCTCGGTTTGGCTTTATGAAGCAGGCACGCAAACGGTCACGTCATGACGCAAACGATGACGCAAACGATGACGCAACGACGCATTACCAGTCGGACTCTGGGCGGTGTGAAAAGAGCCAGAGCTAAACCGAAGAACTGGTTCTGAACCTGAAAAGCTCTAGCACGGAGCTTGAACCGGAGTTGCGTTGGTGTGAATGAGGTATAAGAGAGAACAATTACATATTTAAATGATAAAAAAAAAAAATTGTGGGTATCCTTTTGTTGAACTGTCTGTTTAAAATTAATTGAAGCATCAGACAAAAAAAGCTTTTGAAAATAATATTATATTTTGATTTAGGTCAAAATATAATATTTGTAAACCTGAAGAGTCAGTGCCAGTGCCTCACCAGTCATGAACCTCACTGCAGAAGCTTATAGACATTTTTTGTGCCCCACCACTTTTGTACATATAAAAACGCCACTGAGTGTAGCACCGGCTAGTGGGTACTTTTTCCCTCTTTTCTGGCCCCATAACATTGTGGTTCTATCAGGCCAGGGCCAGGGCTGAACTAGTGACGTCAACACTCTCGACTGCTGATTGGTCAGAGAGAATCGTCACAAGATCGCGCGCGAGATCATCCCTAGCGTCGCATATATATCTAGAAGCAAGCTTGCAGCATTTTTATACACAACATTTTTGTAAACGGAGGAGCTACAAAAATGGCAACGTCAAAGAAAAGCACACCTTCCTACATCTCATTGGAGATGATAAAAATCCAGCGGGAGCTCGACGGGAGCTACACTGCGTTGCTACCCCAGGTCCTGAACTGTAATGGAAATGCGCCACGGCCTCGGACGGCCAGCGAGGCAGCGCCTGAGTGAGGACGCTTTGGGACGCTTAAACGGGGCTACCCCGCTGCAGTGGAAATGTGCCATTAGTGCCGGGAACTTTTACCCCCATTTTTAGTGCCTGCTGAGAGGTGGTACAAAAAGTGCCCCAGTTCTGATTGGCTGGGCGAATTGCAAACCACGCCCCTTAAAACTCTGAAATGTTTTGTAGAGCCGCCATTTTATTATCCTCGCATTAGCATTATTGGCATTAGCATTCACCCAGCGCACAAACGCAGAGAGACTAACTTATGGCAACACAAAAGAAAACATGGGAGCGTGGAGATGAGGAGGTGTCGGCGTTCTGGTGATTTACTCGGAAGGCTTCAGTAGAAGCTGCTGGGAGTCCCAGCAGCTTCTACTGAAGCCAGTCCCCAACTCCGGGGACTTCCGGCCGGGGACTTCGGGTGGCGGTATACGCCGTGAAGTTGTTTGCGGCCTGCCAGTAAACCCAAAACAGAAGAAGACGAAGTGACGTCATCGGCTAATTTGCGTAATCTTATTCCGGTGTGAACGCGATCGGCTCTTAGTTCCATATATAGGGGAACTAAGTGCTGGGAACTAAGTGCTGGGAACTAATTACGGCAAAGTACTTGGTGTGAACGCGGCTATTGACACTAAAAGGTTCTCTTGTTCATTAATTAAATCTTGATATTATATTACTATATATTTTAGGCAATTGCCAAACCATCACTATGTATTTGAGTTTTTATTTGATTTCTCTGTACTCAGTTTTCACTTGTATATGAGATGAAATGTCAATATAACTTCCTCATTAAATAAATCCAATATGTATAGCCGCTCTCACACCAAGTACTTTGCCGTACTTAGTGCCCCGGCTCTTATTACCCCAGGGCACTAAGTAGCCTACCAATCGCGTTCACACCGAAGTACTTTTCCCTGAGGGAAGATTACGCAAATGAGCCGCTGACGTCACTTCGTCTTCTTCTGCTTTGGGTTTACTGGCAGGCTGCAAACAACTCCACGGCGTATACTGCCACCCGAAGTCCCCGGCCGGAAGACCCCGCAGTTGGGGACTGGCTTTAGTAGAAGCTGGGACAGCAGCTTCTACTGAAGTCTTCCCAGTAAATCGCCAGAACGCCGACACCTCCTCATCTCCACCGCTCCCATGTTTTCTTTTGTGTTGCCATAAGTTAGTCTTAATAGTTAGTTAAATGGCGGCTTCACAAAACTTTTTGGGAGTTTTACGGGGCGTGGTTTGCAATTCGCCCAGCCAATACAAATTGGTACTTTTTTGGTACCACCTCTCTAGCAGGCACTGAAAATGGGGGTAAAAGTTCCTGGCACTAAGTACTCTTTTTGGTGTGAACGCGACATCAGGGGTAGCCTACTAACGGAACTAAACGGGAAAAGTACGGGGGGAAAGTACTGGTGTGAACGCGCCTTATATATATCTGCTATGGGGGGGGGGGGGGGGGGGGGGGATTTTCTTGGTAGGTGTTCACTATTTAAAATCTCCTTTTGTCTGTGTTTTGAAGTGCAATGTAAATAAGGTATGTATTACTTACTTTTTATTATTATTGCTCTGACATTACATTTCACTAGATGAAAGTTAGTTGATATCTAATATTAATACTATAAAATGCTATTTGTAGGCAAATCCCTTTTCACAATATAAAATATAACATTGTATAGTAGTTCATAGCATAAAGGGATTTAGTCATTTGGATAATGATACACATTTATGGGATGTGTTTTGTTGAAATCATCCGGTTTATTACTACCTTAAAGCACTGTCATTACCTTTCACAATCTGCCAAAGTAAAGTTAATATCCAATTATAGCTAATGGATTGTTCTCATAGTTTATTCAGAGCATCCTCCTGCTTTTCCCCATTGTCGTTCGCTTCTGGGAAGTTGCTTATGCGGCGCCAGTTATAACTTAGGTAAACTGTTTTGTCTGATGTTAAAATGATGACTAATGACAAAACAGAAGCCAATCAACAATAGCAAGCATCCGAAGGGAAGAATCATGGGCAGATACATTGTGTCATATCATTCAAATGTACCTTAAAAAAACAGAAAAAGTTAGAGCAAGTATAGAACAATATAATTAATATATACCTGAGTATTAATAATGTATCCATTCTTTTATTTTTTATATTATTATTACTATTATTTTATAATGTATGTTCGTATTTGTCATCTGTTATGTTAATCTATATGTACCTAGATGTGTTTATTTTTGTTATGTATGGTTTGTGCATATTTTCTTAAAATGCAAATAATAAAATGGAATAAAAAAACAGAAAAAGTCACCGGTCCTCTTGGAAAGTATATCCTCCTGGTTATGTCATTCTTTGTTTGTTTACCTGTTTAATTACAGAGCACCTGTTACATAACAACATGATGAATATGGCATGTTGACTACAGTATATGAGGTAAAAATTAAAAGCCACCTAAAATAAGTCCTGTCCCACTAGGCGCCACTTGTTGCATAAATAAACATGGTAAAGGAAGAGAAAGGAGAGACAGCAAGCGCATTTCGTGGCATCTGCAGGCAGTGGCAAGTACTTCCGGCATATGCCACAGAGGCCGCTACTCTGTGGTATCTGTGGCAAGTACTTGCCGAGGCATCTGCCGCTGCTCAACGGGAGTTGCCACAAGATGCCAGAGTAAGAGAAGGTTTACTGTAGCTGCCACTCGCCTTCCGTGGCAAATGCTGCTATTTAAACCCGTATTTATCGTGTAAAATGTCACTGTTTAGGCATGACTTTATCGAACTGATCTGTACACAGGACTGATGATCTGTACACAGAGTTGGGTTGTAACGGAATACATGTAACGGCGTTACGTAATCAGAATACAAAAATCAAGTAGCCTAACTCAGTGGTTCCCAAACTTTTTGTGCCCAAGGCACACCAAAGGACAAGTAAAAATCTCAAGGCACACCTATTGTGCAAAATAGCCCTTATAACACGTGTTATCACTCATATCATGTAAAATATCTGTAAATGTGCATAATTATTTACTAATGCTAAATAAAATGTGACAAAGACAACTATATTACTCATGAAATATTTATTAACGAAATATTTCAGAAATTAATTTGAAACTTTATCAAATTAGGCTTCAAAGCAGCAACACACTCATTTAAACCAGACAGGTCACAAAATAAAAAATGAGGCAAAGGAAACTCAGCAGAAATTTAGCACAGAGAACTGTCAATGCAAGGAAGCTGCATTGTCCATGGTCCTGAACTACAAATTATAAATGTAACATTTCAGCAATCAGCATTGAAACATGTGCTATTGTAAATATTTTGCCGATATATTCTACTTCGTTACTATCTACATAAAGTAACTCGTTACTTTACTCGCCGAGCACATGCGTGAGTGGCAATAACTTTCCTTACCAGCAGGCGGCGGTAGTGTGTATTTGTCATTCAAAACAGACAACAACCGGAAGACAGAGAAGAAGAACAGACTACGTGATATAAACAAACAACAAATAGCGTGCGCGGTAGCTTCACCTTAGCATGTGTTCTTTGCAGGTGTTTGTTGAGGTTTGACGTGGTGTTTACAGCAGTGGATAACAGCTTTTGGCCTGGACACAGTTTGCACCTCACCGTCACATTCCTGTCTATTCTTCGGACGAACTCAAAATCATGGGCATACCTCCACCCCTCGAAAGTTATCGCTGACTCAGCCATGTTTATGCAGCACTGCACGTGGAGATGTGGACGCACAAGTCGCGCAGATTACGTACATATAAACCTACAAAGTACTGATATAGTAAATTAAAAAGTAATTATTTTTTGTGTAGTTGTATATTGCAATAATAACGTATGGTTGTCACAAAATCCCACGGCACACCCGAACTTGCCTCACGGCACACCAGTGTGCCGCGGCACACCCTTTGGGAACGATAGTTACGGCTGTAACTACGGTTCTATGAGTCCCGGATGACCGCCAGAGGCGGTGCTTTAAGCACTGGATATGTCCATCGCGCGCATGCGCAGCTCGAGTACCAATAACAACAAAGTCACCTGTGACCCACGTGACACCGGCTATATCAGCCGGTGTCGTCAGAGGATCTGTTCCCAGAATCTTCTCGCGAGCACACAAGAATTCTGAGTGACAGGGAACTCTGGCGGTCATCCGGGACTCATAGAACCGTAGTTACAGCCGTAACTATCGTTCTATTTCGTCCCTACTGACCGCCAGAGGCGGTGCTTTAAGCACTGGATGACTTATACCAACAATGTCATGAAGAATCCAAGCCCTTGCTCACCACTGGAAACAGCGGAGCTCGGCAAAAGGACCACGCCCAAAGAATGGGGAGTGGCGACATTGACCTGATGACAACTGGAGAATGTGCCAGAAGACGAACACGACGCCGCGGCGCAGATGGTCTCCAGGGGCACCACCCTCAGGGCAGCCCAAGATGTTGAGATGCTCCTTGTAGAGTGGCATCTCAGCCTGATGGCAGGGGGCGGCCACTGGCCCCGTAAGCCTGTGAGATGGTATCGACAACCCAGTGGGGCAGCCACTGGTTAGAGGGCATAACCTCCTTTAGTGCCGCCAGGGCAAAATCAAGAGTTGCTCCTACTGCCGTATACAGGCAGTAGCCTTGATATACGCCCTTTGGGCACCCCCAGGGCACAGCAACTTCGACGTGCCGTACTCCTGAATGTCAAAGCGTGCCAGCTGGGCAGGCTTATTGAAGTGGGTTTGTGGAAGGACCCCGGGCAGGAATGCCACATTTGCCCAAAGGGCAACGCCTGAGAGTCCCACCTCGGGCATGTATTGTTTATGGAGAGGACATGCAACTCCCCGACTCGCTTCCCTGAGGCTATGGCAAGCAGAAATGCTGCCTTCGTGGGCAGCCACCTAAGCCCCACCTGGGCCAGGGGCTCGAAGGGAGGAGATGATCGGGCATCCGGCAGCAGGGGCAGGTCCCAAGCCGGAGCCCTCGGGGTGCTAGGGGGACGCTGCCGTAAAGCCCCTCTCATAAAGAGGGACACCGACCTGTGGCACCCAGCCGTGGCGCCGTCGACCCGAACATGTCGGGCAGAAATCGCAGCCACATAAATTCAGAGTGGAGTGAGAACGTCCACTATCTAGAAGGGACTGTTGTCTAAGCAACAACGTACATGCTGTCCCCAAGGAACACGCACATTCTTGCCCCCCAGTTGGGGTAGAAAGTGCGTGAGTGCAAGCTGCACAGCCCGAAGCTCTAGCACGTTGACCTGGCGTGCACTCTCCTGGGCAGACCGCTGACCCTGAACTGCCCTGCCCTGCCGCACTGCACCCCACCCTGAGAGACATGCACCTATGGTGTTGGACTCCTGGCGGGATGGGATGGCGCCCATGGGCACGCCCACTAGGAGATAGGCCCTGCCCCTCCAGCGTGACAGAGAGTGGAGGCAATGCTGCGACACCCTGACTTCCCTGTGCCACTTGGCGTCCAAGTGAAGGCTGTTCAGCCACATCTGCATGGGGCGCAACGACAGCGGGCCTAAGGGCCCAGCGGCCGAGGCAGCTGCCAGTCTGCCCAAGGGCCGGAGGAACTGAATATAAGGCACCATCTTGCCCGGCCCACGTGGAAGTAGGCATCCCTCAAGTCCACGGTTGAGAACCACTCCACCTGTGCATATGCAGTGGTCAGCATATAGAATGGCAGCACCTTCGGGAATCTGTTGATTCCTCTGAGGTCCAAGATCGGGCAAAATCCGCCGACTTTCTTGCTCACGAGAAAGTACGCCGAGTAGAACCCCCTGGGCTAAGCAGAGGGTCTTAGTGGCTTGATTGTGTCCTTGGACAGAAGGACGGCCAACTCTTGGGCCAGAGCTAGGGCCCCTGCCGGATCGCTGACGACTGTCAATTAGACCCAGCCGAAGGCTAGGGGGCGGAGCTGCGGTCCGTACCCCTGGGTTAAGGTGAAAACCACCCAAGGGATGGAAGTACAGACCGCCCAGTAACTGAGCTGCTGCTGGGAAAGCAGCCGACGACCGCCCCCGGGATTTCAGGGCCCAGCCCCCCAGCCCCTGAAGCCTCTTGGGGGGCGCCGGTAAGGCTCTGGGGCACGAGGCCGCCTGGAAGGCGGGCGACCTGGGGCACGAAAGTCATTGGGTCGTGCCGCTAAGACCTCTGCAGACCACCCCTGTAATCCGGCGGCTGAGTGCGGCTGCTAGAGCGGCCCCATGGCTTGCTGGGAGTGGGCACAGGTCTGCGAAGACCCGAGAGCTGCTGCCTGGTCTGCCTAGCTTGGGCGGCACGCTCCAGTTCCTCCAGGGCAGCTGACCTAAACAGCTCCCCTGGCTCGACTGGTACGCTACGGAGGACTCTCCTACATACCTCCGTTAGTGGTGACTGGGCCAGCGAAACCTGGCGACGAGTCTGTACCAGCGACAAGGCGTCCTCATACAGAGGTGCGTCAACCGAAGGAGCTGCGTCAGCCGAAGGAGGTGCGCCAACCGAAGGAGGTGCGCCAACCGAAGGAGGGGCGTCAACCGAAGGAGGGGCGTCAACCGAAGGGGGGGGACAGGCGGCCCGCTAGCAGCCCCTACACTGGGCCCAGGCTGAAGGGCCAAGAGGCGACTTCATCATGCCCCTATCGGCAGCTAGCCGATCCACTTTAGAGGACAGCCTGTTTCTAGTCCTATTGGGGGGAGCACACATAGCCATCGCTCCCTCAAGTCGCCGGGAACGGCCAAATTGATCTGGAGGAGGATGTGACAAGGAGAGGTGTCTGTTGGCTGCTGCCAGACGTTCCACCTCAGTGATTCTAGCCACTCTGAGTGCCCGAGGCATGCAGCTACAGCTCATGCAGGCGTTTACCGTGAGAACCTCCCTCAGATGCTCACATTTTGTCCCCACTGACCGCCAGAGGCGGCCGAGGCAGGAGGGGCAGCGGTCGTGGCCGTCCTCGGGCTCAAAAGAAGCCACACAGGCGCTACATGAATGAGCCATTCTGTAGGTAGCCAGATGCAGCGTAGCCGGGAGCGGGAACAAGCCTTCACCAGCTACCTGCTTAATGGAAAGAGTAGAGTGTTGCTGCTACTCGCCGAACAGAAAGAGGGATGTAATTACACCCACGTTACCGGCAGAGGGAGCGGGAGCGAGAGCACTGCCTTCACCTGGCTGGATTAATAAACACGGCAGTTCAGCGTCTACCAGGAGCGGGGGCGAGAACACTGCCGGCTGAGTTAGAGACGAATGCCAGATGCAGCATAACCGGGAGCGGGTGCGGGAACACAGCCTTCACCAGCTACGTGCTTAACTGAAAAACAGGGCAGTTCCGCGTCTACCAGGAGCGGGGGCGAGAACACTACCTTCACTGGTTGAGTTAGAGACGAATGCCAGATGCAGCGTAACCGGGAGCGGGTGCGGGAACACAGCCTTCACCAGCTACCTGCTTAAAGGAAAGACAAGGCAGTTCAGCGCCTACCAGGAGCGGGGGCGAGAACACTGCCTTCACTGGTTGAGTCAGAGACGAATGCCAGATGCAGCGTAACCGGGAGCGGGTGCGGGAACACAGCCTTCACCAGCTACCTGCTTAACGGAGAAACAAGGCAGTTCCGCGTCTACCAGGAGCGGGGGCGAGAACACTGCCTTCACTGGTTGAGTTAGAGACGAATGCCAGATGCAGCGTAACCGGGAGCGGGTGCGGGAACACAGCCTTTACCGGCTACCTGCTTAATGGAAAAACGAGGCAGTTTGGCGTCTACCAGGAGCGGGGGCGAGAACTGCCTTCACTGGTTGAGTTAGAGACGAATGCCAGATGCAGCGTAATCGGGAGCGGGTGCGGGAACACAGCCTTCACCGACTACCTGCTTAACGGAAAAACGAGGCAGTTTGGCGTCTACCAGGAGTGGGGGCGAGAACTGCCTTCACTGGTTGAGTTAGAGACGAATGCCAGATGCAGCGTAACCGGGAGCGGGTGCGGGAACACAGCCTTCACCAGCTACCTGCTTAACGGAAAAACGAGGCAGTTCAGCGTCTACCAGGAGCGGGAGCGAGAACACTGCCTTCACTGGTTGAGTTAGAGACTAATGCCAGATGCAGCGTAACCGGGAGCAGGAACACAGCCTTCACCGGCTACCTGCTTAACGGAAAAGCGAGGCAGTTCAGCATCTACCAGGAGCGGGGGCGAGAACACTGCCTTCTCTGGTTGAGTTAGAGACAAATGCCAGATGCAGCGTAACCGGGTGCGGGAACACAGCCTTCACCAGCTACCTGCTGAACGGGAAGAGTAGAGCGGTGCTACTACTCAGCGAACAGAAAAAGGGATGTACTGTAGCTACATCCGCATTACCGGTAGAGGGAGCGGGAGCGAGAGCACTGCCTTCACCTAGTTGGGTAAAATAAAGAAGCTTAACAGTACACGCAAGACGTTAGCCGAGCAGCTGCTGCTAACGATCAAGCGAGATCAAGTCAAATAACACACATGTTTAAGACCAGATAACTAGCTTCTAAAGAAGAGAACAGCACAGAGCCGTAGTTACAGCAGTAACCATGACCAGTGCTCACACGGCATATAACCGTAGTTACAGTAGTAACTCTGGCCAGTACTTGCACGGCTTGGAACCGTAGTTACAGTAGTAACTATGGCCAGTACTTACATGGCTTGGAACCGTAGTTACTGTAGTAACTATGACCAGTACTTACACAGCATAGAGCCGTAGTTACGGTATTGACTATGGCCAGTACTTGCACGGCTTGGAACCGTAGTTACAGTAGTAACTATGGCCAGTACTTACGGCTTAAAACCGTAGTTACAGTAGTAACTACGGCCAGTACTTACACAGCATAGAGCCGTAGTTACGGTATTGACTATGGCCAGTACTTACACGGCTTGGAACCGTAGTTACAGTAGTAATTATGGCCAGTACTTACGGCTTAGAACCTTAGTTACAGTAGTAACTGTGGCCGGTGCCAAAAAGTGTCAGCCAAACGGCTGCCCACTAGATAATATAATATTGGGAGGATGAAATCCTCCTTAATGGCCACACATGCAGAGCACACAGCACACACAGTGAAGATTGTTCTCTGCATATCGTCCTAGTGCTAGGAGTCTAGTACTAGGAGCAGTAAATACAACGATATAGCGCTACTGCAACCATACCATGCGTTTACCGGGAGCGGGAGCGAGTTAAATAATGAAGCTTAACAGTACATGCAAGGTGTTAGCCAAGCGGCTTCTGCTAACAATCAAGCAACCAAGTCAGAACACAATGTTAAGACCAGATAATTAGCTTCTAAGAAAGAGAACAGCCCGCATAGAACCGTAGGCCATGGTTACAGTAGTAACCGCACATGCGGAGCACACAGCACCCGCAGTGAAGATGTTCTCTGCATATCATCCTAGTGCTAGGAGTCTAGTACTAGGAGCAGTAATAGTTAATAGTTAAGCTTAACAGCAAGGTGTTAGCCAAGCGGCTGCTGCTAACAATCAAGCGACCAAGTCAGAACACAAATGTTAAGACCAGATAATAGCTTCTAAGAAATAGAAAGTACTTACCTTACTCTCTGCATCTAAACGAAAAACGGGTTTAAAATATGACACTCTGGGCTTTCCATACTAAATTGAATGAGGGACACAGCCAAAGCTGGGACTCAAATGCTAATGATAGCTCGGGCACAACGCCACAAGCAGAACTTTCAAAAGAGCATAAGGGCAACTTTATGGGAGAGGAAGCGGGAACACTGTCGTCACCAGAAAGTCTAAGCCAACCAAAAAATAAGACAGCAATCAGGACAACTTGGCTGGGAGAGGGTGCGGGAACACAGCCATCACCAGCAACAAGCTGACACCAACCTGTCTGTCGAGGCTCTGCACAGCGCACAGCCGGCCACAGCTCCTGGAGGACGCGTTAACGACCCGTAGCTCCGACTGTCAGTCACGAAGCTGCACGCGGCCAGCTGCTTGCAGAGCAATCCCTCAGATCAAACGTTCAAACCTGAACGCTAGTGATGTTACGTATTGCGCCGAGGCTTCGGAGCGTGTGTCGAGTAATCCCCGAAGCTTTTTGTGAAGCATGTGTCGAGGCTTGTATCGTTTTGGGCCAGTGACGTCATCGATGACAAACGAAGCCTTGCTGCCTGTCGATACCACGTGACTGCTTCAGGAAGCGATTCTGATCGGTTGAACCGTTGAACCATAACGCTCATAATACCCATGGATGTATAATAAGAACGATATTACCCCTCCTGTACCCGGGCCCGCTGGTGACACGATGGAATTAAAAGAGCTCAAAACCTCACCTATATAGAGGTCGGAACATGTCATAAGTATAAATAGATACAAGCATAAATAAATGTAGTAAAAAAAACATGAATGAATAAATACAGGAATAAATATGTTACAGTATTTTCAGGGAGATTCAGCGTGTGCTGTGGCTCAGCTGGAAAGCAGTTGACTCACGATCGCAGGGTTCCTGGTTCAATGACTCGTCAATACGTCTTTTTTGTTGTTTATAAAAGCTACAGCTAAATGAGATAATGTAGTTAATAAATGTATTCTTTGATATGGTTTAGCCTTTCTCAGGCTACAACATGGTTACGTTTATGAATATTAGTAAGGAATACAAATCCCTCTTTGCAATGTTTACCAGCCTCCTTAGGCTTTTCAATCACAATCATTCAACTGGAATAAAAACAATATTGTTAACATGAAAATATGATTTAATGTTCGTTGTTTAGAGTTATTCTACGGCTTTACTCATTGGGAACTCGGTATGAGATAGAGCACACTGTTGAGATGTCCAATCTGCCTGTTTTACACACTTTGACCAGCAGGGGGTTTGTGTTCAAATGAAGCCCATGATGAAGCCTCATGAGATGAACCCTTTTGCGAACCAATTGGCTGGAAAGCTTCAAAGCTTCATAAGGCTTCATCTCGCCATCACTACTGAACGCTGTAGGCTACAAAAATGTAGCCACGGTACCCTCGCGCAGCGAGAAGATGAAAGGAACAGATCCTCTGACGACACCGGCTGATATAGCCGGTGTCACGTGGGTCACAGGTGACTTTGTTGTTATTGGTACTCGAGCTGCGCATGCGCGCGATGGACATATCCAGTGCTTAAAGCACCGCCTCTGGCGGTCAGTAGGGACGAAATAGAACCACTGGCCTAACTGTATTCAGCTCGCGTTACATTTGAAAAACAACTAATCCGAATACAGTTACTTTCGTAAACCTGAAGTGAATACATTTTGGAATACTTATTGGAATTATTGGTGGAAAAATGTCCTCACAAAATGTATCCTAATATTCATTACCGGCAGAACTGTGTGCATAGCGCAGCAGCATGTCTGTGAGGCCCCGCCCCCGCACGCAGATGAGAGAGAGATCTCTTTTTAAATATATTGAAAGTTAGAAACGGAGATGGTTCGATAAAACGTGCAAGATAACGTTTATGTAGCATTTCTTTATTGTCGAAATGATGACATTTCATAACGGGATAAAATCAAAGTGAATGGCCTGCTGCTGCTGAAGGCATTCTTTCACACACACATACGGGTATTGGGCCGAGGGCGACACCGTACTTCCGGTATCCGCCATTTCACACGAGGTGCAAACAGAATATCATAGTCTATTGCCTTAATCAATATCTAGTCAACTCTAAAATACCACATAAATGCAATGGCATGATAATATTATTGTGACAAGTGGGGTATTCACCTGGTGTTTCCAGAAATTAGACGTAGATGCAGCCAAAATCGACGAAGGCCACTTTCGCTGGTCGTTTTTCCATGAATCTGCAGGCAGTCTGTAAGAGCAATCCGACAACCCACACAGCTCTAGTTTACGCTGGTAACGACCTAGAGCACACCCCTCAAGTCCAGAGATGTAATCCGAAGACATGCAGCGATTTCTTCGGTCGTTAATTCAGAAAAAAAACCTAGTGCGCTCTGCCTGGCTACGTTAGCTAGCTGTTTATATTTGCACCTCCAGGATATTTGCACCTCCATGAAAATGGCGTATTTATATATATATATGGTGCGCGTTGCATTGTGGGTAGCTCGTGACGTCACTGTGTGTGAAAGAATGGGGCAAATATAAGTCCTTTGCCTAATTTATAAAGTAAACCTTAGCATCTCACTAGCAGTGGCAACTTCAATCAGTTACAGCTGCCCTAAGTCTGTAGCCAAGTCTAATAACACCAGTGTACACGTTGCTGTGTCAATATGTATTTGTTAATTATTTGTCTTTACTAGTCATACATACACCTGGTTTATCGTAGCAAGCAGTGGAAACTCCCCTCAAGAAGGGACAATTGCCAAGGGCATTGCAACCCTCACTCGCCAATATTTCATCATAAATATAGCACGTTTGTTTATTTTAGCAAACCATGCTCCAAGTAAAATTGACTAGAAATGATAATGTATAATCTTTTTGAAAAATAGAGATCGCACATCAGTCCTGTGTACAGATCAGTTCGATAAAGTCATACCTAAACAGCGACATTTTACACGATAAATACGGGTTTAAATAGCAGCATTTGCCACGGAAGGCGAGTGACAGCTACAGTAAACCTTCTCTTACTCTGGCATCTTGTGGCAACTTCCGTTGAGCAGTGGCAGATGCCTCGGCAAGTTGTGGCATCTGTGGCATATGCCGGAAGTACTTGCCACAGATACCACAGAGTAGTGGCATCTGTGGCATATGCCGGAAGTACTTGCCACAGATGCCACAGAGTAGTGGCATCTGTGGCATATGCGGAAGTACTTGCCACAGATGCCACGGAGTAGTGGCCTCTGTGGCAGATGCCGGAAGTACTTACCACTGCCTGCAGATGCCACGAAATGAGCCAGGCCCTACTGAATATAAGTCCTTTGCCTAATTTATAAAGTAAACCTTAGCATCTCACTAGCAGTGGCAACTGCAATCAGTTACAGCTGCCCTAAGTCTGTAGCCAGGTCTAATAACACCAGTGTACACGTTGCTGTGTCAATATTTATTTGTTAATTATTTGTCTTTACTAGTCATATACCTGGTTTATCGTAGCAAGCAGTGGAAACTCCCCTCAAGAAGCGACAATTGCCAAGGGCGATGAAACCCTCACTCGCCGATATTTCATCATAAATATAGCATGTTTGTTTATTTTAGCAAACCATGCTCCAAGTACAATTGAATAGAAATGATAATGTATAATCTTTTTTTTAAAAAAGAGATCGCACATCAGTCCTGTGTACAGATCAGTTCGATAAAGTCATGTCTAAACAGCGACATTTTACACGATAAATACGGGTTTAAATAGCAGCATTTGCCACGGAAGGCGAGTGACAGCTACAGTAAACCTTCTCTTACTCTGGCATCTTGTGGCAACTCCCGTTGAGCAGCGGCAGATGCCTCGGCAAGTTGTGGCATCTGTGGCATATGCCGGAAGTACTTTCCACAGATACCACAGAGTAGTGGCCTCTGTGGCAGATGCCGGAAGTACTTGCCACTGCCTGCAGATGCCACGAAATTAGCCAGGCCCTACTGGGAGAAAGAGGGGGAGGTAGAGGGTTAAGAGGATGCAATCAGGATGAGTGCACACAAAGTTCATTTGGTGTTTTTAATCTAATTATACACTCTCCTACCTGTCTTTGTTCAGCATATATGGACACACACACATACATAATACACATGCACTTTTTTACTGACTGATCCCCCAGAGAAAAGGGAAGGAAATGTTTTCTTAAGCACAATCAGTTGATGACGGTGCAATGTTTCCTGTTTTCAAGACCTCTGTCCAGCCGCAGCCTGTAATCCCACTGTATCCGTGATAATGTAGCCTATCTAAGGGATGAATGAGCCATTCATGGGGTTTTGCTGATCTTTGATGGGTCATTTCTGTTTATGGCTAATTATTTGCCCAACATAGTGGGATCTCAGCGAAGGACTAGATTTATCCAAATACCAGCCTGTTAATCTGTCTATAGACATAACAGCAACACAGGGCTAGTGTCAAAGTAAAACAGTCTCCCTCAGCTGATTCACGGCGGTGGGTGGTCATTTGCAGCCACCTGCTGGAGAGGTATGTTTTTGTCTAGAGAGGGAGCGGATTTATTTTTGTTTTGTTTGCTTGTTACTTTATTTTATTTGTATTGAAAGGACATACTCTTTTTTTTATTGTAATCATAGTCCAATGAAAAGTGTATTGTGTGATGTACATGTTGTGTTCAAAGACTGCAAAAATAAGACCTGTATGGCTATTAGTTCAAATCGCTCATTTATTTGGTTTGAGAGTCATTCTACCAGAAACGTATATTTCCACATCTAAATATACTGAAGAAAAATTATTTCTTTCTTTCAATTTCAATAACAGGTCATATGGAGAACATGTTAAACTGTTAGGAACACATATTGTCCCATCTCAGCATGTTTTTATTATTGAATAAAATCCATTTTTAAATGAGTTTCACCCTTAAGATGTCAGGCCCTGTCACAGACAAATGTGAGTACGGTAGAATGGCTTCCTAATATATTTTTTTAATACAAATAACATTTTCCCATTGATCACATGTCCCTGATTGTATCTAAAATGTTTTTTTAATCCGTTTAAGAATTCTTAGCAACCTATCAGTTAACTGTAGTGGACGGTCAGGAAAGAATAATCACCAGGTAGTCATATTGTTGTAAAGAAAATACTTTTACACCAATTATTTTTCTAAACAGCTAATGTGGATATGACCCCCCACCTCCAAGCTCACAATTGTAGAGGTTATTTCACTTGAAAAATAAATAAATAGTCAATTTCTGTATTATAATTTCCTGTGTGACAGGGTTGACAGCCTGTGACAGGGCTGACTTAATAGATTGAATTGATTCAGAACATGTATGTTTGTATTTTTTAAATCTTGTTTTGGTAAGTTTTCCTTTTTAAAATTATTATCATGATTCAATATTAGACTGATGTGGTAATAATCATTTAAGGACACACGATAAGATTTGATAGAAATGTATTGATAACTGCTCGAAGCATTGTTTTAATAAACACATATTACAACTTAACATTGGTAATTTACAATTCATTTAATCTAATAATTGATTATTTGTCAGCTTAAAAACAAGTAATTTAACAGTTCAATACAATTGCATTTAACAGTCAAATGACCAGACACAATGAACATTAACATGAAATAGAAAAGCACTTCTTGTAGAAGGGACATTCTACCAGAATCTGTCCTGGGATTGTTACAGCGAATACAAATTATAATACATAACAGATCTTAAAACTGATGAGATAGTAGTGTTTTGTGAGTTGTTTGTACATAGGTCTGTGATTCACAAGGGTTTCAGGTGTTTTTGAAAGCGAACAAAACCAAAACACACTGCATGCATGTCATTATTTCAATTGGAGCTAATGACACGTACGAGGAAAAAAAATGTCATCTTCTATTTTGCCAATTTGGCCCAAACTTCTTTTTTTATCTCATGATGACGGCTAGTCACAGGCTGAGGCGGTTGAATGAAACAAAGCACATCCTCAAATAGGTACCAGATCATGTCTTCTCTTGTAGGCCAAAATAACCTGTTTACTCCAGCGCTGTGCATGCATTTCACTTGCACTTGAACCTCATCAATGGCAGTAATGATGCCAGGATAGAAGTCACTGTCATATTTTATTACACACCACTTTTGTATAACATCTGGACCCCATGTTATCTCTTCTATTGCTGGTGTGGTCGTTGGTTTGTTGAAGCTGAATGCCTTTGTGTTATAGCATGTGCAATGGTAAATCTTGTCTACAGTGCACATACAGCTCACATCCCGGTACAACATCTGTCCAGGAGAGGTTGTGAGAATCTGGTGTATTCTCATTGTTGAGGGGACTTGGGGGATGCTTTCTGGCATGTTCTTTATTGCCATGTCAATGGACTCTTCAGTTACATAGAACAGTTTAATAGTGGTGCCTGTGTTTACCAAGGCTTCAAACAGACCCATTGCATTGTTAATGTCACAGCCATGGCTCACCAAACGGTCTGCACTCCTTTTCGTTGTTGTTGCTTTCGCCATAACTTACGCCTGTGTCTTTGCTCTCTCTTACTCAACTCGTCAATAGTTTTCCTACTTTCTTTTTTCTACCTCCATCTCTCCTTCTCTCTCTGAAGATGTATTTCCTTTCTATCAGGTTCTGCATTTCTGCGTGCCCGACACTGCCTCTGTCTCTCAGCTGCACTGACTAGAGCCATTCAACTGCAATTTCCATGAATTAAAACAAATTACTGCCATTGTTACTTACAGATAATAACCCCCATTACAATATTAACAGGTATTTAAAGGTCCCCTATTATACTGTTTTTCATTAATATATATTAGAGGTCTCAGATATACAAAATATGTCTCTGAAGTGTTTGGCTGTTTTGTGACAGTGACAGGGCCTGACGTGACAGGGCCTGACGTGACAGGGCCTGACCGTCGTCCATTTTAACTGCCATTACTCAGCATTTCAACATGTTAGCTTAAAAATAGTTAGCTTGCTAGCAAGGGATTTTAGTGAACTTTAATACATTTTTTAAAAACAGAAACAATATAATCCTTTTCAGGGATATTTGAACGTGACAGCACCTGACCCTTTAGCTTGTCCACGTAAAAAAAAAAGGTGTAAAAACAAGATTAAAATATTAAAATTCAAGGACAGAATTTACCCACCTCAAGGACAGCTCCTCCTCAGTCAGATGATGTAACTCCTTCACAATCATGTTCTTAAAGGTGTATTACACAATTTTGTAAGGAGTATTTTATGAAGCGTGACAGGACTGACCGAAAACATGGGGACTGTTGTAAAACACAATTTTTTGGTCAAATGTAAGCATTATTCAATGTTTTCAATGAACTGTGGTAAAAGATAACAAGTTAAATGTGTTATTAATGACGTTTGTTTTTAAAATAAAAGTTTTAAGTTCATTAAGAAATGTAAACCCCTCGCTCCAATGTGGCTGGGGACAGGCCATTTTTAAGAACTTCTATTTTTCAAAAGTGTTTTTCAATAAATTAAAAAACATCTGAAACCCTAATGAATCACAGACCTATGTACAAACAACTCACAAAACACAACTATCACATCAGTTTTAAGATATTTTATAGATTATAATTTGTATTCACTGTAACAATCCCAGGACAGATAATATACGTTTCTGGTAGAATGTCCCTTGAACAATGTCCAATCAAATAAAAATAAAAATGTTGTGTGTTATTTATCTGCGTCTATATTCATTTTTACGACAACTTTTGATGCAACTTTAATTGTAGGACTACTGTACTATTTTTACAGGTTTTAAAAAATGTTGATTGAAATAAACAAATAAAAAATTAGATGATGTTTAAAATATGTCGCCGACACAATTACATAAATAAATAAAGAACTGTAGTTTAAATGTACTCCCCGCCCGCCCGGCATAGCCCGCGTTAATAATCGAACACACCCAACACAAAGATCTTGCCCATAACCTGAAGCTCAACCAATCCGTGTTGTCCGAGAGAGACCGGGTCACAACTGATTGGCTGAAATCCCAGCCAATAAATTCTGACAATTAATTCACATTTCCGCTTTTTTAACCAACATACTTTTTCGTGACGTTAGTGGTGCTGTTGAATCAGAATTTTTAAAACATTTGTTTTGAACGTTTGTTCGTGAAGTTTTACACCAACCTGACAGCTGTAGTAAAGTGAGATGCAGGGTATAAGGTGAGGACTTGATACATTCATGACAGTACTTAATCTGTGTAAATATCGTACGTTCGTTTAAATTATCCATAGCCTACATGGGAAAATAGCCTATTGTAGAAGACTGTAATACATTCATTACTACATAATAGTGTATGGTAGGTCGTGTTTCTTTAACTTAGTTGAATGTAAATTAGTATTTGTTCTAAGCATATTTACTTTATATTATCCTATGTTACACCCATTCAGTCAGCTAAAGTTAAGCAACAGTGATTTCCCAACTCCACAGAAACCTCTTCCGGTCGGCCTGGTCCTCTGCTGAGAGGCTGGAGGACAAAACTGTTGTCATCACTGGAGCCAACACTGGTATCGGAAAAGAGACAGCCATTGACCTGGCAAAGAGAGGTGGGTTTGACACATTATACTGGTCCTCACATCAAATATTAAGATTGATCTAGCTCTGTAAAAGGCACTCTTGCATCATGTAGTGTTTTACCACTTCTAAAATGTGTTGACATTGTTGCTAATATATACCACAACAATATTGAGTATGGCTTCACATCGAGAGAAATATACACATTATTTACTACTAAAACACTACTAAGCCATATTCATGTTTTTTTCACTTTGTCCCAACACAGGGCAGCTATACCAAAGAAATAAAGAGGTTGACATTCACAACAACAACAAAATTAACTGCTTAATGTGAAAAATGTGACTGGAATGACATTGAATTAATTTGTGATTAGATTTAGATTTGAATAGAGGTCCTACAAAAGAACAATCAAAGTACATCTATAATATATATTTAAAGAGAGCCAAATATCTATATAAAATATCAGATAATAAGACATCTGATCAAGCCAGCGATGTTTACCTGAGAGATGTGGACAATGAATTGGAGACAGGTACCAAGCTCTAATAAATTACGAAAGTTAAGGAAAAATATGATAACATTTAAATTACATTAAATATTGTCTAGTAAAATGAATGTGAAACTTATTTGTCCCTCAATGTGAACATAAGTCACACATATTATTATTTATTTCATGTAATGTAATATATTCATGCAGATGCTTCAAACAAGTATACTTGCATGACATCAGTTGGATTGGATTGTAAAATCTGCATCCTAAACTAAACATTTCAAAAACCCAGTAAATTGAGTTATATTTTCTTTTAAAAGGTCTATGACATAGAAGGAAAAAAAACACACTTCTTACTTCTAAGAGGTTAATAATGTCTCTCCTAATTCCCCTTAATTATTTTTGTAAACTACACATAATGTACACCTTTTGTCACAAGAGGGTGCTCTTCACCTGCTTTTATACTCACTGCTGTTTATTCTTCTGTTTAGGTGCAAAGATCATCATGGCGTGCAGGGACATGGAGCGAGGGGAGGCCGCTAAGAAAGAAGTCATCGAAAGCTCGGGCAGCGAAAATGTCCTTTGCATGAAACTTGACTTGGCAGATAGCAAATCGATAAGAGAATTTGCTGAAGCCATCAACAAAGGTTAGCCAATATCATCCTTAGGAATCTGTAAACATTTAAGATCTTTGAAGCCACACAAATATAACTTCTTAATGTTGTTTTGTACAGATGAGCCGAAGCTAAACATCCTCGTCAACAATGCTGGTGTGATGGTCTGTCCATATGGGAAAACAGCAGATGGCTTTGAGATGCAGATCGGTGTCAATCACTTTGGTAAAAAAATAACATTATGTAGTGCTCTTACGTGTGTCATGAGGAAAGGACTCGGATAGAGATGTGAGTCAAGCATGGCCTGTCCTTGTCGAAATCCAACACAAAATATATGATTTGACACCAAAATATTAGTATTATGGAGTCATGTTCTTACTTGTCAAAATCTATTTAATCTGCATATACTTGGCGGTTAGATAAGCAGAGCTAATTGTATCAAAGGGTTACAATTATTTAGTTGTTCTATCATGTTGCATCGGTCAACTACTGACACTCAAAGGTTTGCTTCACTCCTACCAGCCAGTTTTTCAAATGGGAAGTATCAGAGCACTCAAAATGATTCCCATACTTACATGTAATGTCCACCAGGAGGCAGACTTGCAAAGCTTTATTCTCCCTTTATGTGTACTTCCTAAATCAAATATATTTTAACAGTACTTTGGTTTTGATATAACATTTTTAATAGGTTACTTTAGAAATGAAAAAAAGCATACGTTACTGATATCACTTTGCTATTACTGTGTTTTATACTGGGGATAAAGATCCTCTTGTCACTTTTGAACCTCAGCCCTTTTATTATGCTTTATTATTTAGCAGTAATATCTACTGCTCTTAAATATGTATTGGTGTGGAATTTATTAGAGCTTGCTACACTCTAAAATGGCGCCCTGGGTAAGATAAAGGATAGTTTATGACATGTGTCCCTGTCAAGGTGTATAGACCACAGATTGACTAACTTCCTTGTCTATAAATCTGGTCTCTAAAATCGATGTAGTTTGTCTTGGGCAAGGTCCAAACACAAGTTTCTCACACTTCCAATCAAACATGTTTTGTAATACATTATATATCGTTATACATTGAAATGATAAAGAAGTAAAGATAGCTTTTTTGGACTTTTTTTCAATGGTAATGACAGAACTTTAGCAACATAATTTCCCAAATCTTGGATTGATCAACATGATGCTTTTTCCATTGTCTAGCTGCCCAGTTTTTATGTTTGTTAGTACTGTTTTTTTACTTTGGTGTAGGTTTCCCGAGCAATTTGTCAGTTACAGTCCCTCTCAGTTGATAGTTAATAGTTTAAGTAGCAATATTCAAATATACTGACATGTAATTGCCCTTATGATCTCAGAGTGTCTGTTTAACTATCCTTAAACTTAGACATTTGTCACTCATCACAACATCTATTTGATGCAGTGTAGATTCTGGATACAAACCTATTGGTAAGGGATATTCAGCAGCCATTCTGTAAAGTATATGAAGCTTGGAAATGTAGATCAAAAGTTAAATTCCTTAATTATTACTTTTGCATCATAAGGTGCCTTTTACCGTTTTCTCAATGTATGAATTGATTGTGAAAGTCATGTCCTTGTTCTCCAGGCCACTTCCTGTTGACATATTTGTTGATTGACCTGATTAAAAGATCGGCACCAGCCAGGATAATCACAGTGTCCTCCATGGCTCACTCCTGGAGCTCCATGAATTTGGAGGACATAAACAGCGAGAAGAGTTACGACAAGAACCGGGCCTACTCTCAGAGCAAGCTAGCCAATGTCCTCTTCACCCACTCATTGGCTAAGAGACTAGAAGGTGAGCGTCATACCCTCATATCCGTGATTTTATGCATTTGTTGTACTGTCTTTCTATTATTCACACATTGTTTCACTCCTGTTGTACGGTGACATTCATTTGATGTCTTTCAGGCACAGGTGTGACGACATATTCTCTACATCCTGGAATCGTGCAGACAGATTTATGGCGTCATCTAAACGCCCCTAAACGGGCCATCATGAAGATGGTCAGTCCTTTCACCAAAACCTCTTCCCAGGGAGCTCAGACGAGCATTTACTGCGCAGTGGAACCATCACTGGATAAAGAGAGCGGTGGATATTACAGGTAGATTTCTGCAACTCATCAAATATTTCTTATAAACAACATCTGATACCATTGTTGAGGTCAAAAAGATAACTGGAAGTGAACAAGTAATAAGTAATTGCTTTATTGTCTACAAGTTGTGACAACACTTCAAGAAACAATTCTCCTTTTTAGATCAAATAAATGATAAAAAGGGTTTTGTTTTTGTTACACGTTGCGTATTAGGGCCATTTAAATAAAAAAAAAGGGGGGGAGGGAATTGTGTAATATTCCGAGAAGACACTAATCTAAATTAAAGTTGTAAATTAACATTTAAAAGCTCAGAACATTTGTACCAAATTCAGCTATTAAAAACTTAATTCATTCATTTGGGAGCAAAACAACTCGGAAAATAAGGTTCCTGACATTAATCTTTAAAATTGTGTGTTTTAAAACCCCTATTTTATAAGTTGCTAACTTTTTTTTTCAAGATTGGCAATCACAGATCTTATAAACAACATATATTAACCCAAGGGGTAACATTTTAATTGTGGTATGGGCAATTCAGTCTTACCTTAACATGATATATCTAATTAGATTTGTTTGTGACCGGCACTATATAACAGATAGATGGCTTTGTTTATTACCCATAATACTTAGAAAAGCAGACACTGTTATGTTTTACTTGCAAATGACATACTTTTCCAGTATACAATAGTTGGCTTGTAGATAAGATTGTATTAACAAGAAAGCAAGAAGTTACTATTTCCCAATAAGTTATTACCTAAGATACGTTTTAAATAATCACTTTCAAGTTAAGAAATATGGATTGAATACTATCTGATTGAGCCATAAACTCATTGTGTATTAAATAACCTGCACTGAATGTATGAAAGAGATGATTTATCAATATTTAACGCCACTCTTATATCTTGTAATTTGTCTTTTCATACAGCGACTGTGCTCCTGCCAACTGTTCAGCAGCTGGTAAAGATGACATCGTGGCACAGAAGCTGTGGGATATGAGCTGTCAGATGTTGTCGTTAACATGGGAATAAGCAACCTGGATTTAGAATAAGTGTTGCTTTTCTCAATATGTTTCAATGATAGTCTTCCATTAAAGACATTTCATAATCAGCACTTTTTCAGCACTTCTTGGGTGTTTCTGTTTAACATACTAACATACAGTATTTGCACAAAATGGCATTACTTCCTATTAAGTAAATACTAATATACCATGTAAAGTATGTAAACGAAGTTTGATTTAAAGTACTTTTCGTTTCCTTTTGATAATAACTTTCTAGTAATATTTGGGAAAAACTGTGGAATAGTTCACTTAATGTTGCACATTTTTTAACTGTATTTTCTGCTATTAAACCTGGTGTTGACCAATCAATTATTTTGTTTTGTTCCTTCCTGCACATCATTTAAATTAACTGAATACGAAAGGGCATATTTTTGGCCACCTTCATACTTATTTACAATAGACAAGAGAAACAGGTAGCACCACATATTTTGGTTTAATATCTGTTATCGCTTGTATTTCGTTTGATTTATGTTTGAGAATAAAAGTAGTTTAGACTTGAAAATTCAACTGGAAAGCAATAAGTTAATCACATTATTTTGTGATTGGCTTTTAATTAATTTTCCTGGCTGTCGTTACAAATTGATCTCAACAAACGCCTGGAAATTAACCAAACCTAAATAAAGAAAGAAAATGGTGGCAAGGAACCATCCCTTTGCCCACTACTCCTGTTCTCTTTGTGGAGTTTTTGGCAATCTTTCAACTCATAGGTGATGTAACTGTTTATATTAGATCTTTGCTTGATCAGGTTGTGATAAAAACACCCCAGTCAATAACTTGAATACCGCACTATGATCTGTGTGACTTTAGTGGACTGATAAGGGCAATGAAATAGAAATTACAGCAAAACCCTTTACATGACGGGAATGGAAACTACGATGACCATCAGTAAAATTAACCAGGTGTTTTTTGTTCTGCTTTGTATAGCGTTCTATGATACTTGTTTTTATCAACTACTTGTCAAGCCCAAAAGGAAATATTTTGTATAGTGTGTGGATACATGATTTCATTTGATTTAAATGTACATTATTATTTAAAAAAACAGTACACATGAAAAAAAGAAAATCAAGGTTGAATGGGTGCTACCTTAAACTCAATGTTAATAAAAAAACATAAAGATAATGAAACATCAGTTAAAGTCACACTCAGATGAAGTTGAATGCATTATACAATTCATTGGAGTAATGATTACCTTTTTGTCTTAAAGGGCCCATGTCATGCTTTTCCGGTTATTACCCGTCCCCTTGTGTGTTATGAAGGTTTGTATGCATGTAAACGGTCTGCAGAGTCACAAACCCTCAAAGTACACCCTGTAACACAGAAAAGACCTGTCTATGCTGCCCCAAAACGCCTCGTTGGAGATTTCTCATTTTCCATTGTTTGCTTCCTGGGTTCTGTAACGTGTGAACACCCAAATCAACAACAAATGACCGAGCATCTCACACACCAGGATCCCTTGGCTAACTAACAGGGAGTCCCCATTGACTTGCATAGAGCTCCCTGAACGCTGGTAATAGACGAGTTGGGATCCCGGAGAAATGCTCTCCGCAGACCCATTCTCACAGCGTTATAAACCTTTTTCTTACTCAATATCAAGCCACACTTATTGTTTTTACTTCGGCTGTGAGTGTTTGTGTGTGCTCAGGATGAGTTTCGCTGTATCGCCGACCGGGAAAACTGTCCGCTCCTCGCAGCAGCGGCAAGCAGCGGCAAGCAGCGGCAAAGAGCCTCGCAACGAGCCTCGCAACGAGCCTCGCAACGTCCCGACCAATCAGAGCACACTGGGCTCACAGGGAGGGGGGGGGGGCAGGAGCTCCAACAAGCCGTTTAGGACAGAGAGTAAATACCTGGTGAATACACATACTATACAGAGATGCTGTATGAGAAACCAATGTTATTTTGGAAAATTGGACAATTTAAATATATTCTAGTAGACCTCAACAATGGAAATATGATCAGTAGAAATGGCCATGATATGGGACCTTTAATATTTACTTACCTATATCTTAAAAGTGGTAAGTAAATTGTTTAGATTGGTGAACTTACATTTAACATTGCCCATATGAATAAGGAATGTAAACTTGATGTCCTTGATTGATAGGTTGATTGTTATAACTGTGATAAACTACAATAAATGAAACAAGACCTGAACTCACCCCATCGTTGGATAACATGTTGATTTACTTATTAAACTGGGTCTAATCATTTGCAAGGCGCCATAAATGTGTGCACTGAAGTCCTGCATCTCCATGGCCACGTATTCAATAAATCATTAATGTTTAATAAAGAAAATAAGCTGGCTATAAGAATAAAGTGCAGGTCCGGCAGTGATACCATCACTGGGGGTAAAAGGTAACAGAATGGATGTAAGGATGCACCAGTGCATGACGAAACTGGACTAATTAAATAGTTTGCAAGAACGCTATATACATTGACTTTCTGGATGCGAGCGCTGCCTGCAAGCAGCATTGATACTGTTATGATGCAGTAAAGATTTTTGATTTTTGATCCTCAGTGATGTACAGTCAGAATGGAAGAAGCTGAAGACGCTATTGCCGTGGTAGGCATTGGATGCAATTTTCCAGGGGGTAAGTACTTTGAATTTGTGAACGTATTTTTTGTTCATTACGTTTTTTGTGTTAATTACTATCACATTGACAGATTTTCCATTTGTGTGTTAAGACAAATGGAGAACATTACTAGAAATTAACACAATACAAATTATTGTACTTGAGACATACAACCTCTTAAAGACCATCATGGCTGGTGAAATTAATTCCCCAAAACATTTTCTTCTTTTTATTCTATTTAAATCTAATAACAAAAATTGTTATATTAGTTCACAAAGCAATTGTTTTAACTTTTCAACATAACTTTGTGTTGCAAACCAAGAGCATTGTGCAATTGACAGTGGGCATTGTTCTCCTTATCTGCCAACTATGTATATTACCACAGTTGAGATTTGAAGTATGACGTATGTCTTTTCAAACAGGAGAAGGGCTTGACAATTTCTGGAAGGTTCTGTTGGAGGGGAAAAACTGTTCTGTGCCAATTCCCAAAGAGAGATTTGACATATCCAGCTGGTATGACCCTGATGACAACAAGGCGGGTAAATCCCGCACAGCCAAGGCTGCACTTATCAATGGGTATGCTGTTTATAAATGATTTTCCAATTTAGATAAAACGACTCGTGTTTTATAACTTATACATTAAAACTGATGTAATAACGTGTTTTCCCTATTAATAAAGGTATCTCTCTAATGTTGTACAAGCTTAGTTGAGGCTTCTCGTAATTATTTGTATTGGGTAAATGAAAACAGGGGTGTCTTTTCTTTGTGGCCCTTCATTTAAAGTGGACCTATTATGCTATATTTGAAAAATATATTGTCGGGCCATACCTATACAAAACATGTCTGTGAAGTTTTTTGCTTAAAATACCAAACAGATCACCCATGGTAGCCATGCCTCATACTGCTCATACCCCTCTATTTCAGCCCTGTTCCAAAAAGGCTGATTCTGCTTTAAATGGAACGGCTGCTGCTAGCCACGCCCCTTTGTAGCGTCATGCAGCTTTCCCCTGCTAAGAGAGTTTTCTACTGGGAGAAACTCAGCTAAACGCTGCCGTGATTAAATGCCATATTATGCTCCCAACCGCTTCAAGCATTATTTCTGAAACAGTATGGAGCTCAAACCTTTCTCTCTCGCAGGGTTTACCACAAGGACATTACATTACACATATCCTCTCCAGTAGCCTACAGCGTTAGCTCTGAGTGTTAGCATGCTTGCTAAAGTAAACACAGACCATATTACTCCCAAAACACGCAGCGCATTGTTTCTGATACAGCACATAGCTTGACATGTTCTTTCTTAAGTGTTTACCGCTAGTGCCATTATATGTATTATACACTGAACAAAAATATAAATGCAACACTTTTGTTTTTGCTCCCATTTTTCATGAGATGAACTCAAAGATCTAAAACATTTTCTATATACACAAAATAACCATTTCTCTCAAATATTGTTCACAAATCTGAAAAAATCTGTGATAGTGAGCACTTCTCCTTTGCCGAGATAATCCATCCCACCTCACAGGTGTGGCATATCAAGATGCTGATTGGACAGCATGATTATTGCACAGGTGTGCCTTAGGCTGGCCACAATAAAAGGCCACTCTAAAATTTTCAGTTTTATCACACAGCACAATGCCACAGATGTCGCAAGTTTTGAGGGAGCGTGCAATTGACATGCTGACAGCAGGAATGTCCACCAGAGCTGTTGCCCGTGAATTGAATGTTCATTTCTCTACCATAAGCCGTCTCCAAAGGCGTTTCAGAGAATTTGGCAGTACATCCAACCGGCCTCACAACCGCAGACCACGTGTAACCACACCAGCCCAGGACCTCCACATCCAGCATGTTCACCTCCAAGATCGTCTGAGACCAGCCACTCGGACAGCTGCTGCAACAATCGGTTTGCATAACCAAAGAATTTCTGCACAAACTGTCAGAAACCGTCTCAGGGAAGCTCATCTGCATGCTCGTCGTCCTCATCGGGGTCTCGACCTGACTCCGGTTCGTCGTCGTAACCGACTTGAGTGGGCAAATGCTCACATTCGATGGCGTCTGGCACGTTGGAGAGGTGTTCTCTTCACGGATGAATCCCGGTTTTCACTGTTCAGGGCAGATGGCAGACAGCGTGTGTGGCGTCGTGTGGGTGAGCGGTTTTCTGATGTCAATGTTGTGAATCGAGTGGCCCATGGTGGTGGTGGGGTTATGGTATGGGCAGGCGTATGTTATGGATGACGAACACAGGTGCATTTTATTGATGGCATTGTGAATGCACAGAGATACCGTGACGAGATCCTGAGGCCCATTGTTGTGCCATTCATCCACGACCATCACCTCATGTTGCAGCATGATAATGCACGGCCCCATGTTGCAAGGATCTGTACACAATTCCTGGAGGCTGAAAACATCCCAGTTCTTGCATGGCCAGCATACTCAACGGACATGTCACCCATTGAGCATGTTTGGGATGCTCTGGATCGGCATATACGACAGCGTGTTCCAGTTCCTGCCAATATCCAGCAACTTCGCACAGCCATTGTAGAGGAGTGGACCAACATTCCACAGGCCACAATCAACAACCTGATCAACTCTATGCGAAGGAGATGTGTTGCACTGTGTGAGGCAAATGGTGGTCACACCAGATACTGACTGGTTTTCGGACCCCCCCAATAAAGCAAAACTGAACATTTTAGAGTGGCCTTTTATTGTGGCCAGCCTAAGGCACACCTGTGCAATAATCATGCTGTCCAATCAGCATCTTGATATGCCACACCTGTGAGGTGGGATGGATTATCTCGGCAAAGGAGAAGTGCTCACTATCACAGATTTTTTCAGATTTGTGAACAATATTTGAGATAAATGGTTATTTTGTGTATATAGAAAATGTTTTAGATCTTTGAGTTCATCTCATGAAAAATGGGAGCAAAAACAAAAGTGTTGCATTTATATTTTTGTTCAGTGTATATAACAACTTTACTCTAAGTGCCTCCTGCAGACATCCTGCTGAATACACAGACACACAGCTGCGAGAGGGGATTCAGCTAGACACTAGTGATGTGTCGGTCGCGAACGAGCCGATTCTTTTGAACGGCTCTTTGGTACGAACGAGGGGAACCGAGTCGTACTTGGTGAGAGCCGTTCTTTTTATCGTTCAACCGTTGGTCCGCACCATAGGTCCGCACTCACTGCCTGCCAAAATTCACTCGCCTTTTAAAAAGCTTGATTTTGTTCCCCTAACGTATTCTGTGAAGACCCGCCCCTACTCTGATTGGTAGGTTTCAAAACGAGTGGTGAGATGGGGTGGGTCTTAACGGAATACGTGCGAGAGAGAAGTCATAACAAGTGGTACAGGACAGGTAACGACGTGTTGATTGGATGGAAAATGAGCCAAATGCGAAACCGCAGCAGCCTTTGGATGCACTTCAACCAAAATCCAGGCAGTGATAAAGCGCACCATTTTAAAGGCAAAATATTCTTTAAAGCAGGGTCCACACATAATCTCCATCGCCACTTAAAAACACAGTATCTAATATTAAGAGTTGCGTACATTTCATTCAAGGCAAGGCAACTTTATTTACTTAACACATACAGAGGGTACATTCAAAGTAGTACATTCACTGACATGAATGACATGGATATGGTGCCACCTTGTGTCATGTTTACAATGCAGATTATTGACAATAGGTCTGGCAATATAGTCAATCATTATCCTTGTGATTATTTGGCAGATAATAGTAGTAACCTCGCCCCCTTTAAAAAAAACGGCTCTTTTGAAAGGCTCTTTGAAAGAAACGGAGCCATAAGATCCGGCTCTCTTCAAAGAGCCATAATTCCCATCACTACTAGACACGGAGACGATAGATTGGGACGTGTCACGTATGCCGGAGACGATAGGTTGGGACGTGTCATGTGTGCCGGAGACGATAGGTTGGGACGTGTCACGTGTGCCAAATGTCGCCAATGACGTCATAGGAGCCAAAATCCTGGATCTGCTCATTAGCACCCCCCTTTTTCTTTTTTTTTCAGAGATGTGGGTACGGAGGAAAAGATAGAGGGTTTTGTTTTCTGACACTTAGTGAGTTCCCTGACACACCGGGGACATATATTTATGTATAAAAGTCATCAAAAAGTGCATTTTGCATAATAGGTCCCCTTTAAGGTTTTCTGCATTATTGAGATGTCTATTAAACTGTGAACTCAGATGTTGATGATGTCACTGATTTTGTATTAATTCCAGATTCCGGGTCAATGCCAGATCTATTCTAAATCTATATAAAGTCCTTATCTGATAATTGTACTGAACTTGCATTGAAAAAGAACGTGTAGTCCGTTATATAATACACAGTCCGAGCTTAATGTGCTGTCATATTCCCCTTAATATAAACCTCATCCATCCATCAAAAGACGATGTTAAATCTGATTAAATACAAACTGTGTAACTCGATATAGAAGGGATTTTGGATCATCAAAAATGAAGAAGGGACACTGGACCACCTTACAACTTTGAAGGGGGTCTTTGTACACCACAAAACATGGTTGTGTGTAGAAACCCCCTTCTTTGTTTTATTGCTTCTCCCTAAAAAGAGCTCTCCCTGTGAAGAGCATAAATGTTAAAGTATGGTTATCACCAGCAAAGAAGTTTCACTTCAGGCAATTCAAGTAATACATTATGAATTATTGCTAAATCACTACATTTGATTTAATGGATTTCAATTGTTTCAGGTTCAATGAATTTGACCACAGATTCTTTGGCATCAGTGAAAGTGAAGTGGAACAGATGGACCCTCAACAAAAACAGCTCCTTCAGTGTGTCTACAGGGCTTTGGAAAATGCCGGAATCCCTATGGAGAAGGCCAGTGGGACCAGGACTGGAGTGTATTTCGGTAAGTCGCTAAAACTATTTTGCCAGGGAAATCTTTTTTTAATTTAGTTTTGTTTAATATTTCCATCAGACGTTACCACTTTTCTTTGAATATTCTCCATGCAATAACCACTAGATTATGTTGTTTTTTTATTTTGATTTAGATATACTTTATTAATCCCCGTGGGGAAATTGTTTCTCTGCATTTGACCCATCCTAGTGTTAGGAGCAGTGGGCTGCCATTATGTACGGCGAACTGGGGTTCCTATGCACGTTTCTTATCAGTTTAATGTTGCTTTTATTGTAGGCATCATGAACAGAGATTATGAGACAAACGCTGCACACGTGCACCCAAGTGTGATCAACCACTGGACTGGCACAGGCCTTGCCATGAGTATTGCTGCAAACAGAGTGTCCTACATCTTCAACTTCACTGGGCCCTCACTGTCTCTAGACTGTGCCTGCTCATCATCTCTTGTGGCTCTTCATCTTGCCTGTCAATCCATTAAACAAGGTCTGTATAGTAGTCCAACTAACATTAATGAGACTTTTTAGAGCAGCCTGTAAGGTACAGTTGATGGAAATCTGTAGCGTTGTGGGTTTAATTGCAAAGATACTGTTTAATGAGGGTTTTCAAATATTATTGTTTGAGATTATGCAACGTGTTTTATTTCATCAGGCGATTGTGAAATGGCTGTTTGTGGGGGAGTCAACTGTATTATAGAGCCAAGAGTGTTTGTTGCTCTTAGCAAGGCCAAGATGATCTCACCTGAAGGGACCAGCAAACCCTTCTCCAACAAAGCAGATGGTTATGGTAGAGGGGAGGGCTGTGGAGTTGTTCTGCTGAAGCCGCTGAAAAAGGTAAGAATATGAAGTCATAAAAGTTGAACAATGTAATTGTTATCTTTTTATTTTCCATTAACCATATCAGTAACTGGTTTATTTTAAACATTAAACATCACACATTTTATTCCATATTACCTACTCTTGTTGTTTATCTTCTTGTTTTTGCTTTACAGGCTATACAAGACCATGACCATATCTGGGGTATCATCAGCAAAACAGCTGTTAACCAAGATGGACACTCAGTTTCCCCAATCACCAAACCATCCATGACACAACAAGAGGAACTCCTGCGCAGAATCTACTCAGAGTCTGACCTTGTGAATGTCCAGTACATAGAGGCACATGGGACAGGAACCCCAGTTGGAGATCCAACAGAGGCAGGAAGCATCTCAAATGTCATTGCTAAAGCCAAACCTCCTGGTTCAGAGATACTGCGGATTGGCTCTGTGAAGAGCAATATTGGACATACAGAATCTGCAGCGGGAGTGGCCGGACTCATTAAGGTTCTCCTCATGATGAAGCATGAAACAATTTGCCCCTCAGTTTTCTATTCTGAGGAGACCGCCAGTGTAGATGCTAAAGCCCTGAACATTAAAGTTCCTAAGGAATCAGAAAAATGGAAAGCCTTAGGTCCAAGAATTGCAGGAGTTAATAACTTTGGCTTTGGGGGTACCAATGCACACGCCATTGTCAAACAGCACAAGCAATCACACATTGAGCAGAGAAATGGTGGAAAACAGAAAAAGTATTTTCTCATGTCGGCAAATTCACCAAAATCTCTTACTCTGATGACAGAAGACACCATTAAACAGCTAGATGCAGATAGTGAACTTGATGTAGATTCGCTGTTGTACACATCAGCTTGCAGAAGGAGCCATCTAAAACATAAATACAGAAAGGCCATCATTGTTTCATCCAAAGTTGAGCTTAAGGAAAAGTTAAGTGCCACTTTAAGCAAAAATGTTCGCCCTTCCCTTTCAGATCCAAGGCTAGTGTTTGTGTTTTGCGGAAATGGTGTCACTTACCATGGCATGTGCAAACAGCTACTTAAACATGAGCCTGTGTTCAGGGGTAAGATCGAAGAGATTGGAAAACTCTTCCAAAGACTGAGTAAAACTAACATTTTGGACACACTTGAGAGTGAGATTGAGGGTAGTGACTTCAACAAGCCACATGTTATCCAACCACTCCTCTTTGCTATCCAAGTTGGCATTACTACCCTACTCAAGTACTGGGGTGTCAAGCCCGATGCAATACTTGGACACTCGGTTGGCGAGGTTGCAGCTGCTCACTGTTCTGGCCTCTTGTCTCTTGAGGATGCAGTAAAAGTCATCTATTTTCCGCAGCACTCTCCAGAACAGAGTCACTGGGGGAAAGATGCTTGTGATCAACAACATGGCTATATCCGAGGTAACTGCTCTTCTCCCTTGTTACTCTGGTAAAGTTTACCTGGCTGCTTTCAACAGTTTGCAGTCCTGCACCCTCTCAGGTGATGCAGATGCAATTGAGAGCATCCATAAAGAGCTAAGCACCTCAGCTAACAGTCAGAATCTGTTCCTCCGTGTTTTGGACGTTCCTGCTGCTTACCACAGCCACATGATGGACCCGATTCTGCAAGAAATCGAGGAGACAATTGGCTCGTTAAAGGTCAATGATCTCGACACAGAGTTGTTCTCAACAGTGACTGGCAAGGAAGTCCAGCATGGGGATTTCTGCACAGGGGAGTACTGGGCGAGGAACATTCGTGAGCCAGTAGCTTTTGAGCAGGCTGTGAACTCAGCAACCAAAGGCAAGAAGAATGTAGTGTTTGTAGAGATAGGGCCAAGAAGGGCACTACAGAGAAACATCATGGAATCTCTGGGGAATGACACATCTGTCCTTGCCTCTGTGCAGCCAGAAAAAGATCATGAAACATTACTGTCTGTTGTTTCTAATCTGTTTGAACTAGGTGTTCAAGTAAATTGGGACACCTTCTACAGAGGATATGAGACGATGCCACTGCCTATTCCAAAATACCAGTTTGATTGTTCGGACAGGGATGTTATCATTGGAGCAGCACAGAAAAACACAGTGAGCAATCACCCTGTGCTCTGTCAGACAGGGAGTGAAAGTAACATTTTCAGTTGTGATCTGATGTCTGACTCTTCTTTCTACCTGAAAGAGCACAAGCACAACAACATACCCATAATTCCTGGGGCCTTCTATGCTGAGTTGGGCTTAGCGGCATTCATGGCCAGTGCCAAACCAAAAGTACCGCTCTGCTCACTACAGGTCAGTGTCAATTTCCACAGTCCTTTCGTTTTAAGCCAGAATTCACCAGAAATGAAGGTGCAACTAGAAAAAAGAGAGGAAGACACTAAGTTCATGGTTCTCTCTCCATCAGCAATGTATGCATCAGGCACAGTGGTTTCAAAGAAAGAGAGGCTGATTGAGGAACAGTGCATTTCATTAAGCTCCATCTACAAAAGATGCAAATCAGTAGTGAGCTCTGAGGAGTTTTATGGGTATCTCTCTCAAGGAGGCTTTCAGTATGGAGACGTCTTCAAGAATAAGTGGGATGTGCACTATGGAGAAGATCTCAAGGAGGCTTTTGCAAAAGTCACTGTTCCAGAAGAACTGCGGTCTCAGTTGCATGACTACTACATCCATCCTGTTGTTTTGGACTTTCTGATGCAGCTTCTCCCAGTTACAGTGGAGCACATTTTTGCGGGTAGACCAGGCTTTCCTGCCAAAATCGGAAGTTTGACAGTGTTCGAACCTTTGCAAGATGAGATGGTTGTGTATCTGAGAGCAATTGATGTGGGCAAAGATCACCTTGAGATATGTGGCTGCTTTGCAGATAAACAAGGGAAAGTGTTGGTTGAGGTAAAGCACGTGATAATCAAGTACCTTGGTAGTCGCTCTCATGTGGTTGAGGAGTATTTCTACCATAATGCCTTTCGTGTCATCCCTGAAGATGTCACATCTGCATTTCCTCCAAAGGCATTGGTGTTTGCCGACAGTAAAGGGATCTCAAAAGGCCTGCAACAATATTTGGACTTGAAGTCTATATACGTTCCCTTCAAACATGCAAAAGACATCTTGAGCAATGGGTTTCCTACACTCCTGCTAAATCTTAATATTACCGACATTGAGAACAACTTCGATGAGGTCTTATTTGTGTGGGGCAAAGAAGACCTGACTTCACTGTCAGCTGATGTTGTATTGCAGAATTTGGCGAGCTGCTTGGAGACTTTCCGCCAAATAGTCCTTAAGCTAAAGCAAATTCGCTTTCCAAACTCCATCAGAGCAGTCACCTACTGTTCATCTGATATCACAGTGGACCACATAAGTCCAGGTTTTGCCCTCGCTGGTATGACCAGATCATTTGCTGCAGAGATACCAGAGCTTTCCTTTCAGCTGATTGATATTAGCAGCACCTCTCCCAAGGACATTGCAGCTCTATCTGAGGTCCTAAGATCGCATCCTTGCAGCAAGTACCCAGAGTTGGTGGTAAAAGATGGGCAGATTCTGAAACCTTCTATTGTCCGCACTCCACCTGAAATCATGGACAGTTCAGTGGGCAGGTTTACTTCTACAGTGTCAGAGCCCTGCATCCTTCAGACAGATGAGGCACATAACATGACTCACTTGAGTGCCATTCACTTTAAGGGGGACCCCGAGGCAGTTAGGGACAGGTCAGTTGAAATTCGGCCAAGTAAGATATGTGCTCATTCGCCAGATTACTTCCCTGTCAGTGCATCACATCTGAATTTTGGCCAGACGCTATACTGGAACAAACACTCATCACAGAAACACAAGCTACTGGCGCTTGATTTCAGTGGTACTATTACAGCAGTCGGAAAATATGTCAGGAAATTGAAAGTGGGAGACCAGGTTGCTTCCTGTTATCCTGTGGTAGCAGCCAGCAAGGTCAGAGTTCCAGAGGATGTGTGCTACAGCATCAAGCGGTTTCCATTTCTTCAAAAGACACCTTGTGTTTCCTACTTTGTGCTAGCATGGGAGATCCTTCATCGAGCCTTGTCAAGAGCCAAACATAATCTGGGAATCGTATCCTCTGTGCCTGATTCTGCTCTGATGAAAGTCTTGGCACTCACTGCTTACAAGTCAGGCTGGAACGTGATTGTTGGCACACAGTGCAATGGCTCTTTTGTAAATGTCAATCAAATGGATGTTTTTGTCATCCTGCCTCCGTTTGATGATTCACTGATTGCTAACATATGCAACTTTCCAGGTATCCAACATGTTGTCTTCATCTGTGAATCCCAGATGCAGTGTTTGCTTGCTCAGGATGTGATCCAAAGTGTTAAGGACAGTGTTCATGTTCAGACAATTCAGATGCCTGTCATTTTGCAAAAGGGATACTTGAGTGCACAAAGGCCTTACATCTATCATTGGTTAAAATCCTTGAACTTGAACAGGACATTTTCCCTTGATAGCTATACTTATCAGAATGTCAAATCTGAAAGCATTGAGATCCTTAAGTCAGAGACACCACAATCATACTTCAACTCAAAGACACTGGCTGTTGTGGTTTTGGAAAAATATGGCAGCAGTACGCCGTCTGACATTCCGTTGCTGCCAACAAAAAAACAGCTTTTCCGAAAGAGGGCTGTGTACATAGTTACAGGTGGTCTTTCTGGTCTGGGGTTTGAAACTGTCAAGTTCATTTCACAAAGAGGGGGTGAGTATGTTGTCATACTCTCTAGGAGCAAGCCCACACCAGATGTGGAGCAAGAGATACACAATGTGGAGAAACAGTGTGGAAACTGCATCACTTCCATGGAGTGTGACATATCTGTGTCTGAGTGTGTGCACACTGTTATCAACGCCATAGGCAAGACATTCCCTGGCTGTCCAATCAATGGAGTGTTTCACAGTGCAGTTGTCTTGGATGATGGGCGGATTGAGTCCCTCAACAGATCTCTTTATGAGAAAGTACTCAAACCCAAAGTCAATGGTGCACTGAATTTGCATCATGCAACAAAGCACTGTCAACTGGATTACTTTGTGTGTTACTCCTCCATCTCAGCTTTTCTGGGAAACGCATCACAAACAAACTATGCAGCAGCCAACACATTCCTCGACATGTTCTGTCAGTACCGGCGCAAAATCGGGCTGCCTGGGCAGTCCATCAACTGGGGAGCCCTAAACCTTGGCCTCCTCTTGAACAAGGAACATTTCCAGCAGTTTCTTGAGGCAAAGGGGATGATGGTGTTGGATGTGGCTGAGATTCATCAAAGTCTGGAGCAATGCCTTGTGCTCAATCTACCCCAACAGGCGGTTTGCAGGTTTCACTTCAGAAACATAAGGTTCAACATCCTCTCACAAAATGCGGCCTTGACCATGCGCCTGTCTGCATTGGTAGAGGAGGCTTTCCAAAAATCCAAAGAGACAGATTCTCAAACCAAACAAACTCAAACAGTGTCACCAAAAGATTATGTTGTGTCTCTGATTTGTGAGACCATCGGCATGGCTAAAAGCGAGCTGAAGGATGAATCACCTCTTTCATCTGTAGGCATTGACTCCATGCAGGCCATGACTCTGCAGAATCTCATCTTTCAGGAGAGAGGCGTGAATGTGCCTTTGGTGAAACTGTTGGATCCAAATGCTACTCTCTCAACGGTAGTTTCTCTACTGAGTGAAGGTGAAGGTGAAGGTTCCAGTGATAACTTGGAGCCTATTCCCATTAGACGCATTAGTACCAGATTGTAAAAATGACAAATGCAGACACAGAATTCTAGACAATCAGTTATTAGACCATCATAACACAGGAATACCTGAACATGTTATTGGACCTAATATGAGGCTTATAATGGCCATTGAAAACAATGCACATTCCTACTGAACTTTTCTTATTTAAAAAAAAAAAAAAAGTGACAATGTTTGCTGTTGTTATTGTTTTTGTTCGTTTTGGTATATTTGTTTTACATTGTTATACATAATCTTATTTTACTCGCTTTTTTTGAAGATATAGAAGGGATACTTTATTTGACCCATTCTGTTTAGTGATATGTTCATGATGTAAACTTGGAAAAAGTCAGCATTACAATAAAATGCACACTTCTGTAAAAACATGTAAATGTTCAGACTGCATATATGGTACAAGTGTAACTTAATTTTGCCGCTGTTTTACATTCCCTCATCCCTCACAGCTCATGGCAAATTTTTATCACAGCCGGCTCAAAGATTCTGATTAATAATCTCCTTTATGATATTGATGGAACAAAAAGTGTGATACTGTATTCTTGCATGTCTTATAAATGTTTAATTGAGGGCATCTATAAATACTGAGCCTTGTATTGTTGAACAATCCATTATAATTTGCGCTGATAAGGACATTGTTCTCAAGGAGGACATGAACACACATGCAAATAAAATGAAAACTGTAAAGTCAATATAGTATTTTTTTCATTAATTTATAATCATCATTAAGGAACTCCTAAATCATTTGGTTGCACAAGTATTATAAGGAGTTTTGGAAAAGCATATATTTTGTATTGCATTGTGTAAAACATGTTTCACTTCATAGCAATTTGAAATGACCATAATGTGGTTCCAAAATGTTCTAACAATACGTTTTTACATGTTGTCTTTGCAACATATCTAATGTTTTTGCTTAATAACACAATATAATAAAATGACAATTTTCTATGCACCTGATAGTGTTTTCTTTTTTTAACAAATACTCTTTAAGCAGATTACACAATAACAATGTTACACAACTGACTGGCTCCAAATTGGATCATGATGTCCTATTTTATTTGTTCACAATTGCAGTAGCCCTTCTTTAGTGATTACACATCTTAGAAAATACAAATTAAACATGTGAAGATTCAAAGTCCATTTCAAAGACAAGACATTTTATTTTTGAACATTGTGCCCCCATGGTACATATGTTAGGCCAACGCTCATTATTTAAAATCACAAACAAGACACAATAATAGTGAAGAACAACATCTAAAAAGTGCAGTGACAATGACAGTGGTTTTCATGGTTATGAGCTATATCAAGCTTTTGCTACACTAACAAATTTGCCAGTAGAAAAAAAAACATTTGGACTTTTACATAAAATGTGTTATTTACATATCCAGGAACTGCAACCACAGCACATTTGGATGATTACAGATATTGTACAGATCTGTTAAAGTAAAAAAAAATCAGTATGTAGTACTAATATAACATATACAATAATTATTTTAGGGTTACAAGACTATCAAAATAATTGTAACTGTAACTCCCATAAGAGTAAAACCAGAGCACTGAAACACAGCCGTCCTTGGAATAAGTGCAGTCCAATCATTTTCTCATGTCTGCAAATGCTTTTCCCACCCATTTTTTTTAGGGGAAATTATCCATTCATTACAATACCTGCCAAGGTGGCCAGTGTACTGTTGGGGTCCAGTATTTTAACCAAAGGTACATTTACACCTGTTTCTTGGAAAATCTTGTTCTGAAGAGTCATGGCCAACATTGAATCAATGCCCAGCCCGCACAGAGTTGAGTCATCATCCAGCTCATCCATACTAACATTGCTGATGTCACTTACAATTCTTCTGACACTTTCGTGTGGCGAAGACAAATGCTGAACCCTAGGCTCATTATTGAGATAATCCTTAAACTCCATTTCCACTAAAGCTGACAGCCGCTCTCGGAGAGAGGCATTTTGTGAAAGCACATGAATGTGAAGATTTTTGAAGTTGAACTTACATATGACTTGTTGTGGTCTGTTCATCACAAGACATGTTTCAAGTGCCATTTGAACGTAACACACATCCATGACCATCATCCCCTTTGCCTCCAGAAACTGTTGGAAATTGTCCTTGTTCAACAAGAGACCCAGGTTCAAAGGACCCCAGTTGATGGACTGTCCAGCAAGTCCAAGGTTTCTCCGATAATGACAGAAACTGTCGAGGAAAGAATTGGCTGCAGCGTAGTTACATTGTGAGGCATTGCCAATAAATGAAGAGATGGAGGAGTAGCACACAAAGAAATCAAGTTTGTTGTGAAGTGTTGCATAATGCAGGTTTAGAGCCCCACACACTTTGGGCTGCAGCACTTTTCGGAAGAGGGACTCATCAAGGTTTTCGATCAACGCATCATGTAACACCGCAGCGCTGTGAAACACTCCTTTGATTGGACAAGAGTGGAATCTTTGTTTAATCATTGAGATTGCGTGCAAGACCTGCGTCGACACAGAAACATCACATTGGACATTAATTATTGTCACCCCATATCTTCTCTGGAGAACTTCCATTTCAAACTTAATTTCATCAGTCAGAGCACTTCTGGACAGCGTTGCAATACAACCTCCAGCATTATGGGCAATGAACTTTACGGTCTCAAGTCCCAAACCAGAGAGCCCTCCGGTGACAATATAAACACAGCTCTGTTTAAACAGTTTTCCAGACCTTGGAAGGAAAGGGATATCAGACACTGGACATTGTGATTCTGTTTGGTCTAGAACAACTTGCTGCACGGTCTTTGTTGTAAAGTAGGACTCATCATCTGCATCAGTCTGATGCTTGTTCGTGCGTGATAGTTGAAAGGTCTCCCTTTTCAAAGGTAAAGATAATGAATCAAAACCTAATGACATTAGCCAATTGGAGATATTCCTGTTTTGTTCTTGCAGATTGGCTCTTTGAAGAACATTAGCCACATTAAGTGTATGCACATGAATGTGCTCACTCTGCATTGCAAACCTGTTCGCTGTGAGTGAGGACATGTGATTGTTGCATACAAACACAATGTGTCTATCGCGATTACCACTGTCATGCATCCCCTGCCAAGAGTGATCAAAGGGGGGAAGAAATACAAATGCATGACTCCGATCAAAATGCAGGGCTTGTCCTCTGAAGTGTGGAAGAGAGGAAACATTCCAGCCCGACCTGTTTGCTGACAAAGCCAAAACTTTCATCAGAGCAGAGGCAGAGTTGGAGGAGATAATGATCAGCTTTCTGTGCTGTTGTTCTATCTTGGACAGCATTCTCTGTAAGATCTCCCAGGCCAGTATGAAGTAAGACACACATGGAGTCTCTTTCAAAATCGGGACTTTTTTGGTGCTGTAGCACACGGCTTGAGGAATTATGATCTTTGCGGTGGCAGCAACTGGATAACAGGAAGCAATATGATCTCCGACTCTTAGATTATATACATTTTTCCCAACAGCTGTGACAATTCCACTGAAATCTAAAGCCAGAAGCTTGTGATTCAGTGATGTGTGCTTGTTCCAATAAATTGTCTTGCCAAAGTTCAAATGTGAAGTGGTGACGGGAAAGTAATCTGATGAATGAGCACATAAAGTGGTCAGCTGAATCTCAACAGACTTCTCTTGGACAGGACTTGCATTCGTGTCATAGGGGACTGCAGACAAGTAAGCCATCCTGTATGGATCAGTTGTCTGAAGAACAAAGTCGTCCTCATTTCCTGACCGCATATCTCCTTCACATAAAACCTCCTCTCTCATGGGGGTCCTTACAATTCTCGTTGTTGATGCATGTCCATTGCTGATCATGACCTCGTGATGTTGGCAGGTGTTGATTACACAAACCAGCATTTGAATGTCTTCACCGGTCACAGAAGCAAGATCAATCAGTTGAAAAGAGAGGCCAGCAATCTCTGCTGCACAAGACCTTGTCATACCAGACAGCACAAAACCAGGACTGACATGGTCCACAGTCATTTCTGTTGACCTGTTGGTTATGACTCGGACAGTGAAAGAGCGTTTGCTCTCTTTCAAGACTAAAACAATCTGGCGAAATAGCTCACAGCAAGTCACCAAGCGGTCTAGCATCTTCTCAGGTGACAAGTGACTGAAATCATCTACACCCCAAAGGAAGAGAACATTTTCCAAATCCACATTGCTTTTAAGTGAGTCCAACACTAACTTTCGAATTTGATCTGGCATCCAATGCTCACCGCTTTCAACAAATGCGGACTCTGGGTGTAAGTATGGCCTTAGTCCTTTAGCAATGCCAAGTTTGTCTTCAAAAACTATTGCTTTCATTTTTGAATTTTGCAAGTCTTCCTTGTCAGTAATTGAGGTCATTTCATTGTGGAAAAAACGTGACTGAAGACTATTTGAGCAATTGCCCAAAAATGAGATCCTCACCCCTATAAGTTCCACAAGTACATGACCATCTGTGTTGGAAAAGCCACCAGACACATCAAGGAAACCTGGAGTCTCTTGAGTGGCTCGCAAGTACATGACCATATTCTCCTGTAGTGGTGCTGATATGGCTACACTACTGATTGCTGAGGGAAATCCTTGCTTGGCTGTTAGCCTTCCGATAGCTACCACAGCGGTCATTTGCAAGAAATAGTCCAATAGCACAGGGTGGATGAAATAGTCATGAAGGTGTTCTAGAAGTTCCTTTGGGACTTGAATAGCTGTCACAGCTTCCTTGAAATCTTCTCCGAAATGCACATCATCAAGCTGTTCAAAGACATTGCCATATTCAAATCCTGCTTGAGATAGAATAGAATAAATCTCTTTTTTCTTCATGACCAATGTGCACCTTTTGTAGATCATGTCAAGACAAATGGTTGGTTCTTCTAACTGCGTTTGGCCATCTGTACATCTGTACGTTCCAGAGGAATGTGTTGCGACAGGAGAATGTATTTTAAATGAAGCTCCATTCTCACCAGGTTCCAGAGTCACTTTCAACTGATGAGAGTTTGAGCTTAGTGCAAACAGGTTCTCAAATCTTACACTGAGCTGGAGCAGAGATACAGGTTTCTTTGGCCTTAAACTCGCCATCGCTGAGGCATAAGCCAGTTCGACAAAGAATGCGCCTGGAACAATAGGAACACCATTGTTTTTATGCTCCCAAAGATATGGTGCAGTCTCTAAAGAGAGGTTGCATATGTACTCTTTGTTATCCTGATTTATTGGGGATATGAGCATGTGAGGGGGAAATGCAGACGATTCATTGCCTTTTATCACAGCTTCAAAATGCAATTCCTTTGTTGTGTTGACAAACTGGTAGACTGGAAACTCTGTGGGCAATGTTTCATAACCCCTGTACAGCTGATGCCAATCTACACTGTTGCCTAGTTCAAAGAGTTTGGCCACGGTAGACAAGATTGTGTTGTAATCTTTCTCTGGTTGGACTGAGGGAAGAACTATGGTGTTATTTCCCAAAGTTTCATGTATGTTCCTTTGGAGTACCCTACGGGGTCCAATCTCCACAAAGACCACATTTGTCCTTGAGTGCTTGTCTTTGGTGACAGCGTGCAGAGCTTGTTCAAATAAAACAGGTTCCCTAATGTTCTTTGCCCAGTAGCTGCCTGTTGTAAAGTCATCATCTGAATAACAGTTACCAGTCACTGTTGAAAAAAGTTTGCACTCCTTGTCTTTGGCATACAAGGGATTAATACTTGTCTCAATGTCATCAAGTATGGGATCCATCATATGACTATGGTATGCTGCTGGTACATCTAGTTCATGGAGGAAGAGATTTTTCTCTGCAAACATAATCTTCAGCTTCTCATGAAGGATGGCTATAGCATCTGCATCTCCGGACAGAGTGCAGGATTGGGGGCTGTTGAGCGCCGCAACACAAATTTGACCAGCAAATTCCGGAAGGGTTTTTAATACCTTTTCTACAGCCACATTACTGACAACAAGCATTTTCCCCCCTGTGACCTTATTCTGGAGTGTACTGCGGTGGTGCAACACTTTCACAGCATCCTCAAGAGACAAAAGACCAGAACAGTGAGCAGCAGCAACTTCACCAACAGAGTGTCCAAGCACAGCGTCTGGTTTGATACCCCAGTGCTTTAGGAGGGCTGCAATTCCAACCTGAACTGCAAAAATAAGAGGTTGGCATTCAGCATTTGGCCTGCTGAAATGATTATTATCATATTCACCAGAAAGCCATTGACTGATGCTGATGTTTTTATGACTCTGAAAGAGATTCTCCACTTCTCTGACCTTATCTCTGAAAACAGGAACGTCTGTTAGGAGCTGTTTGCACATACCCCTGTAGGCAACGCCATTTCCACAAAACACAAAGACCAGCTTGATGTCAGGACTTATTGATTCAACCTTTGCTTTCAACACAGATGTCAGCTGATGTTTTAACTCTGAGAGGGAAGATGTTGGGAAGGCTCTTCTATATTTGTGCCTAGAATGACTCCTTCCACATGCGGAAGTGTAGGACAGGGCCTGTAAGTCAACAGTTTGATCATTGCAAAGCCTCTGGTAGGTGTCAGTGACAGACAGAATAAATGATTTCTCACAGGCTGCGGATGTTACAAAGAGATTTGTACAGCTTTGTGGGATCTGATTGTCTAGGCTGGTCTGTCTGTGCTCTCTTACAATCACATGTGCATTTGTGCCTCCAAATCCAAAGCTGTTGATCCCAGCTACCTTTTCTAATGACCCCTTTGTCTCCCATTGTTCAGCTTTGGTTGGAATTCTTATACCAAGAGCTTTTACATCTAGACTGGCATTGTCTTCTGAGTAGAAAACTGACGGAACAATGGTTGCATGCTTCATCATTAAAAGTACCTTTATCAGTCCGGCCACTCCAGCTGCAGATTCTGTATGTCCAATGTTGCCCTTGACAGAGCCAATCCACAGCGTCTCTGAACCAGGAGGTTTGGCTTTAGCGATGACATTTGAGATGCTTCCTGCTTCTGTTGGATCTCCAACTGGGGTTCCTGTCCCATGTGCCTCTATGTACTGGACATTTGCAAGGTCAGACTCTGAGTAGATGTTGCGCAGGAGTTCCTCTTGTTGTGTCATGGATGGTTTGGTAATCGGAGTAACAGAGTGTCCATCTTGGTTGACTGCTGTTTTGCTGATGATACCCCATATTCTGTTGCAGTCTTTTATGGCCTTTGTAGAGAAAGTGACATTATTAGCAGACTATCTATTTCCCCTTCTGTTTGAAGTGTGTTAATAGCATGAAATTACTGTCAAAATGTTACCTTTTTCAGCGGCTTCAGGAGAACTACACCACAGCCCTCCCCTCTACCGTATCCATCTGCTCTGCTAGAGAAAGGTTTGCTGGTCCCCTCAGGTGAGATCATCTTTGCCTTGCTGAGAGCAACAAACACTCTTGGTTCTAATATACAGCTGACTCCTCCACAAAGAGCCATCTCGCAGTCTCCTAGTTGAAAAAGAGAGTGAAATAAAATATGAAACATTTTAATGTGATGCATTGCTTTTAGGAATGACATTTGTATGGGAAAAATATTAACCACATACCTTGCTTTATAGCCTGGCAGGCTAAATGAAGCACCACCAAAGATGAAGAACAGGCACTGTCAACGGCAAATGAAGGGCCGGTGAGATTAAAGGTGAAGGATATTCTATTGGCCGCCACACTCATGGCTGTACCAGTGCCGTTGTAGTGATTAATCGTGGTTGGACTGTTACTTTGGAGTATTTCGTAATCCCTGTTCATTAGACCTGCAATACCATTCAAAAACAAAATGTCAGTGTGTTTATCATAACAATATGATTTGACTTTTTGATTTATGTATGTGAAAGATAGTAGTACCCATGTACACTCCAGTTCTGGTTCCGTTGATGCTTTCCATAGCTATACCCGCATCTTCTAATGCCCTGTATGTACACTGCAGAAGGAGTTTCTGCTGAGGGTCCATGAAATCAGCCTCTACTTCAGTAATGCCAAAAAACCTGTGATCAAACTCATTAAACCTGAAATATAAAATAGCAGATTTATCCACATGTTTTAAAATGTGGGGATTAACATTTGATTTTGCCAGAAAATGCTTACCCTTCTATTAGAGCTGCTTTGGTTGTTTGTGTCTTTCCGGGTTTGCTCTCATCAGCATCATACCAAAAGGTGGTGTCAAATCTCTCTGGTGGAATGTCCACAACGCAGTTATTTCCCTCCAACAGAACCTTCCAGAAATTGTCCAAACCTTCACCTAAAATAGAATGTACCACAATTCAAGAATTAACCTTTGGACAACCTCGAAAAGAAATGCAGAGAAATTCAAAATACTTCAGTCATACCTCCAGGGAAATTGCATCCAATCCCGATAACCGCTATGTCATCATTTGCGTCCTCCATTATTCCTCTGGTAGGGCAGAAAGGTGGCTCTGCGGACATGGTTGCTTTATTCAAAAACCCAAAGAGAAGCTTCAAGCGGCTCCATAGTGAAGCTTAATGTGCAGTCCTGGCTGCTCTTTCTTTGGCAGAGCTAGTGCTGCTGTTCCTCTAACTCTTTATAAACATTGTGCCAATGAAAAGGGGGGCGCAACAATGCCCTGCCTTGTTGCAACTCACTTGACTTCACCTGGAACTAAATACACTAATTGTAACTTAAGATCATTCAAAGGGAGTAGTGAATACATTGTTTTTCTTGTTTGCAGTTTAACAAAAGAGCTCAGTGTAAAATTAAGTCTGCTTTTTCAAGGCAGACATTTAAGTCCTCTAAGTGGTCATTTCCAAAGAAACCTGTGATCACCTAGTATCTCAAAGGAAATATAGTAACCTTTTAGCCTCAAAGATGTTCCTTAACAAATAATTATTAAGACAACCTGATTAAGGAATCAGGTATTAAAAGAGAACACAAGAGAGCACATTCTTTCTCTATTGAGAGATCTATTACAAATAGACAAACGTATGCTTTAAAATATATAAGAATGATATTATTTGTATTTACAACTAATTGGCTGAACACATAATCTGCAAATATATGCATACTTATTAACCAAAGTCTATTGATAAATGCAACAGTAATTATTATAAATACAACTGGTATAATAAACCTTAGTACAACGTTATGCATTACACTAACGCACATCACGCAAACATTATCTTGCTACTTTTTCAATTGTTATTCCTTTGCAAATGTCTTCTCCACACTACCTCTTTCAAATCAGCACAGCTCTCCACTTTACATACAGTAGGCTATATAGTATTTGTCATATGCAAATATTGGTAATTTGTTATAATAGTCTTCAAATAGTTCTTGTAAAAAGCTTTCATAAGAGTCCATTTTATTTTATTTTGCTACATATTTTTCTTTCTAATCTTTGTATGCACCACACATACCAAACCTACTTGTTAATAAAACCGCTTCTGATTCCGAAAATATTTGCCTTCATTTGTTGGACATTTTGTTATGTTGGAGCCTTATCCTGAAAGTGTTTAGCACCCCCATGATGAGAAAGAGGAATCATTTGCAGATACATTTAAATGATATCACATTTACAAAAGTATTCAGAATCTTCAATCAAAATCAAGCCTCCCATTTCTCTTCATCCATTTAGGAATATTTCTACAGAAGCCATGCAATTGAATGAACTATCCAGCCCTATGTTTCTGTGTTGCTCTGCATCCATTGAACCAAATCCAAAATGTCCCATGTTTACTTGATGTGTGTGTCCATTTGAACAATGGAATTCAGTTCATTAAAAAAAATATTTTAAATATGCTGTAGTTACAAAAGCAGAGGGTTACACAAAACATTTAAACATTAGGAATCAATTGTGTTTTAAATAGGTGGCTAAATAATATTGAACCAAAGAATGTACCCATAGTAAAAATAATATGTATTGGAGTTATTTATCTTCAAAGGAATGCTAAAGACTATTAAAAATAGAAAGTTACTTACACGTTACACATTTGTCATCACTTGAGTCATGTACTGAACACCAATTTCATGAGTAAGGGTAACCTTTATTTGAGCTTCAAGGAAGCCTTTGTCTAAAAGAACAAACCGAAGCACAAAGGCAATCCTTTTACACGCTGACAGTATATATACACAGTTCCCCTCATATCAGCTACACGTGAGCTTAGAATCACACAAGGGACTACTACTAATTTCAGAAAAAGAGAACACAACTTTTGGGCACTTAAATAAATAGGAACAAACAAAATAGATGCGACTGAAAGACATGATCTAGAGATTGAACTCTATTATGAACAGCAGAATCAACTGTACCTTGGTACATTCTAGATTGAGGTCTTTTAAGGTTCTATGGTGTTGACTTGTCAGTACAAATGTATTTGAGACATAGACATACATGAAAGCATTCATCGCACCATGTCAACTTAATTTGCTCTATAACCTCGTAATGTTACCAAATTTGTATACAATTATGCCTTTTGTCTTTTGTTGAGGACAATAAGCCCTTGACGAAACCTGTGGACTAACACGTGGAGAACACATTTGTATTTCATCCAATTAAACTGTGATTTCTTAAAAAATGGCTGTGAAACCAAAAGTCTTCTCTACAGGAAAAGCAAGAGAAATGAAGATAAAATAAAAATGTATAAGGGGTGAAACAGCTTCATATATACACAATACAAGATTCTAAAATATCTACTGAGGTATCAGGAGGTCTAGTGATTTGTCCTCAAGCAACATCTTGATCTCTTTGGCATCCAGAGTCTCATGTGCTAGCAGGGCGTCCGCTAGCTTCTTGTGCTCCTCACTGTACGTCTTCAGGAGGGATTTAGCACGTGTGTAAGAGTCCTGGATCGAATAGGAAGATAGGTGAAAAAGAAATGGATTAAGAAACAGATCAATTATTAAACATATCTGACAAATAAAGTCAATGCTGTAGAAAACTCACAAGCAGTAAAACCCTGACTTCCTGTTCGATGGCTGCTTGTGTCTCGGGGCTCTGCTTGGTCACGTCCTTGTAGGTCATCACCCCAAGCTGCAACAAAAACACAAATGACTTCCTTGAGACGAAAGAACAATAGACTTCCTCATGCATCATTATACGCTGCAAAGCTTTTGCCCAGGACTCCAGAATGAAAGACTGTTTATGCTTTAGGAGTAATTATATGTTACAGTGTCAAGAGGACTGAAGGTTTTCATTGTAACGTAACAATAAACCATTCTCCCGGTCTCTGAAGAACAGCTGGAATCAACATCTTCAGAATAAAAATTGAAATTTGCGCTTGTATACTATAAAAACACTTCAAGAACCAAAGCAATAAAATCCACAAAACAGCACTATTGAGTATTTCTTTTTGTCATTTATGTTAATGGAGAGTATTAAAATGTGCCCTAATCAACCAAACAAATTAAACTGTTACCTTGTCACTCATGCCGAACCTGGTCACCATCATTTTGGCTATTTTGGTCGCTCCATCAAAGTCACTGGAGGCTCCTAAAATGCACATAAAGATACAAATAATCAAACTATTGTGTAGTAACACAGCACACAGATAATATAATCAGACATTAACTATAATATGGCAATGGAGTACTTGAGTGTGGATGTCAAATTATAAAAAAGACTGTTTCATCACAGCTAAACTACAAATTGCTCAAAATGAAATTCTGTATTTATTATTATAATACCGATCTGTCGAGGTACATTTGAGTTCACACAGACTGTATTAAGAAACTATATACATATTGTGGTTACAGTGTGGTTGAAACATATTCTCTTAAACATAATTTCTGATGCTGATTGCACATAACACCCAGGCATCAACTAAACGTATCTCTCCCGCACCAGTAGTGATGTTGTCATCTCCGAAGATGAGCTCCTCTGCTACTCGGCCCCCCATGCTCACATCCATCTGAGCCAGCAGCTGGGCTCTGGTCTCACTCCAGCGGTCATCCTCTGGGAGCATGGACACCTAAAGGACAGAGACAAAGACACTATGTTTAGCTTTAGGTTTAATGAGACAAAAACAGCACTTATTAGGTATATTAGAAGAGCTTACATGGCCAAGAGTTGGGCCTCTGGGCATGATGGTGGCTTTATTGATGGGCATTGCGTCTTTGGTGTAATAGGCTACGATAGCATGGCCGGACTCATGGTAGGCTGTGATGGTCTTATTCTTCTTGTCGATGTCAACACTCCTCCTCTCAGGGCCTGGTTTTTAATAAAGGATTAAAAGAAAATTCCATTCAGCTTTTCCCGGGCTCTATATTTTTCCTATCTTAGTTCGAGTCGATGTAATCTGTCTCATGTGATGTCAGGGTTCCAGAAGAGATTTAAACACTGTGTGTACTCACCCATGAGGATCTTGTCCTTAGCGAACTCCAGATCTGTCATTGTGACCATCTCTTTCTCGTCCACGGCTGCCTTCAGGGCGGCCTGGTTCACCAGGTTCTCCAGCTCGGCCCCGGTGAATCCCACGGTCCCCCTGGCAATGATTCCCGCTTCCACGGCTGGAACAGAGCAACACAATAGGAAATGCCTTCTTTATAAAAAGGTGAACAGTGTTCAAGAGACAATGGTGTCCTTTATAGAAATGAAGGTGTACCGCTCTGAATGCCTTGCAAAATGTGCAGGGTTTGTCAATAATATTCAGGGTTCTTACACCTTTTCCAAAGTCAAATTCAAGCACTTTTCAAGCATTTTCAAGGTGCATTTTCAAGCATCTTACAGCTGTTGTAAATTACATATTTATATACTCAAATGATTATTTCCCTACCTCACATTAAATCAGATGTTCTTTATGCTATAAACCAGGGGTTCCCAACCCCCGGTCCGCGGACCGGTACTGGGCCGCGGAGGTGTTACTGCCGTGCCGCGAAATAGCTGTGTGTTTATCGTAATATTTGCAGAATTATAAATATATAAAATATTTTATCATAATATTTTCAAAAAGTGTTTAATTTTTGCACCTATACCAGTCATATTATTTCATCCAGTAGCCTGGTTAAACTTTCACTAGAAAACTGTTAAAAATGGCTTTTATGATGTTCCGAGGGATTCGGCGGATCCTATAGAGCAGTGTTTCTCAAACTTTTTCATACCAAGAACCACTTAACCAATACAAAAATACTCGCGGACCACCTAACTCCACAAATATCCAAAAACACATTGTTTTTTACAAATCGCCTGAAAATGGTACAAACCAGTGGCCACATGTGTGATGAAGGTGTTGCGCTGGGCTATATCATGCAATCGAAAGTGAAACTTAAGCTCGCTCCATTGCGGAGATATTCCCGCGAGAGTGCGGAAAACTGAAATTAATTTATTTATTTCAAATGTGAAATGTTACCAATATACTCACGGACCACTAGGGGGCACTCACGGACCACCAGTGGTCCGCGGACCACACTTTGAGAAGCACTGCTATAGAGCCTATAGGGTCTCAGCCTCTCGTGCGCACAAGAAAGTTACCGGTGCGCCAAGTAGGAAGAGGAGCGCACAGGAGACAACTGTTTAATTGCAGACTGTTATGTTTATGTGGGGAAATGGCAGTGCATACATTATTTGAGATATATTTCAAACTCGGACTTCATTTTAAGGACATGTCGGCCAGGGGTGTAGAGCTATTTGTTTAAGCACCGGATTGGCAAAACAGGAGAGTAAACCAGTCTGCCTTGATCTATGAATTCATGTCCGGGACTCTCGCGGTATCTGCTGCCACAGCTGTTTTTATAGAAGGAAAACCTCCTTCACTTCATGAAATGGCTGCAGCACCAGGAGGCAGCGGGACATTATTGATTACTATTTTTGAGGTACTTTTAGGTTGGCAGTAAACATAAGTCAGAGGTAAATTGTGTATTTTTACTCCACTACATGTATTTAATCCATTTAGTTACTCTACAGATGTGGATGAATGATGTGAAATATAACCAAGTGTTAAATCAGACTTTAGTTCCACCTGGAGTAAATCCACAAGCTACCCTGCAGTATACAAAGTCATTCAAACTAGCTGCACCTTTACCAGCTTTGAGAACACTTTCATGATCAATCATTATAAAACATATCATATATATTATTCTGAAATGGACCAATCTGCACAATGACTACTTTTACTGTCGCTACTTTCACTATATTGTGATGAGAATACTTTTCTACTTTCACTTGAGGAACATTTTGAATGCAGGACTTTTACTGTAACAGAGTATTCCTACACTCTGGTACTTCTACTTTTACTCAAGTACAACATCTGAGTACTTAGTCCACCTCTAGTAGCGTATTAGCCTGAATTGTAGCCACAAAATCACGCGGAGCTGCATCAAAATAGACTCACAATGGTAAGTGGAAAATAGTATTTACAAATGTGTACAATGAATGGTAGGTAATTTTGACTACGCAAGACACCTGACTTATACATCTTCAAAGGAAGACTGTGTTCATTCTACAATTACATGGGATTAAAGCTAAATGTAGTTTTACTTGTATAATACTTCAAGATTTTATATAAAAGCCTGTTTCTAAAAGTATCAACCCGGTCAAATCCTCAGTTTATAATTTCTAACAACATACTAACAAGCTATGGTCTAATTACGCAACCAAGTCTCACGGCATTTCGTGTTATAGTCACGAAATAAATGTAATCTATTGATTCGTGTTCACCAACACCATTTTCCCCTTTTTTTCGTGTCACACAACGATTTTAAAAACAATGTATTTCTATTGGTAGTGTGTTTCGTGCCTGCTTCTTTTTGTCCGGTCGAGTCTTGGAAGACCGGAAGCTGTGGGGATCATAAAAACATGTTCTTACTCAATATCAAGCCACGATTATTGTTTTTATTTTCAATCGTATATTGTCTGGCTTTTTTTGCCGTCTGTGAGGAAAATAAATGGGGCTCAGAGCACAGTTTGTTTTCATCTGTTTTTAAATAAACAAAGTATTGGCTTTCAGAATATTAAACTTGTTTCGGCAAATTCCGATGATAAATACAACTTTGAAGCTTGTGACGGCATAATTACAAGCGGAGAACGGGGTAATTTAACGTCACTACAGGCATAACAACAGCCGGTGTTTCTTGTGAGTGTTTGCCCGGTACACAAACACAATACACACAAACGCAAAAATACACAAACACACACACACTCGCGAGCTTCCCCCAGACCAGTAATACAAACGAAAATGTGTCTTCGGGTCAATGAGACTGATTTCGATAGAGCAAGTCACATTTGGTTTAGGCACGAAACATACTACCAGTAGAAATACATTGCTTTCAAAATCGCTCTGTGTCGAATCAATAGATTATATTTCGTGACTATAACACGAAATGCCGTGAGACTGGGTTGAATTACAACAGTGAGTGCTTCAACCTCTGAACACCACCGGATGGCGACTGTAACGCACATATTAACATAGGTACGCTCCTCTGAAATGATAGCCCCCTTCAATTATTATTATCCCTCATCGAGTTCGCTATTCAGCTCGCTAACGTTAGCTTAAACAAACGTAACATGCAACGTTAGCCTAATCTAAAATGCTCTACTGCGGCGTACCTTTCATGTGGCTCGTCAGCACAGACTCTCGCATCGTTATTTGTTGCAAACTTTGCAGGAGGCTACTCGTGGGCTTGACCCTCGTCTTAGCCATGGCTTGTATTTGTCTTCTGCTAGCCAACGCTTGAAATGGCAACCTCCTGGCATACTATCCTTTATCACTCTCATCGGAATGCCCAGGGGCCTCATTTATAACGCCGTGCGTAGGATTCACGTGGGAAGGTTGCTTACGTAGTAGAAATCCAAAAAATAGGTACAGAAATTTTCCGATTCACCAAACATTGCGTTCCGGCGAGGAAAGTGCGTACAGCACTTCCTACGCCGGTTTCCCTTTATAAATCACAATCGACTCGAAATGCGGTGCAGCTTTTGCGGGCTTCACGTAACGCCCATATTTGCCTATAAATAGTCAAAGAAACGCCCATTCATTCATTCATTCTGACTGACTTTATGAAGAAGATAGCAGGAAATGACGACAGAACAGCTAAAAAAGACATCTCACACCGTGTCAGATTCTGGTTATTTTGGGGAGGTGGAGATAAATCATATTGTTTGGTGGATGCCGTTTGAACCAGAGTAGCAGCATGGAGGTCGGATCGTCACCAAAATAAATAAATAAGTGGTCCGAAAAAGGTTCATGACAAAAAAAATACACATAGCCTTCCTCAGGCAGTGTGTTTGTGCCGGGGACAGGAGACACCCCCTTGATGAGAGACTGTAAGAAATGATCGGGGAATCCCTCCGGAGTGGAGTCATGACGACTGGATCTGAATTATGTTATCTATTTGGTGGTTTGTGTCCCAGCTGTCGATCAGCTGTGCGCAGCGTCTCCACTGCAGCAACTCTATATCCACCAGTTAAAGGGAAATGGAAACACTTTTCAAACTGCTTTCCATGCGACAATATTCCCATTAGGAAATGTATTTATCTAGTCTATTTCCAATGTAAACGATCGAGATACGCACATTTATTTTTTGAAATACGTGCCTAATGACCATGGGCGCTTCCATTGCTCCGGGACTTTCCCAGTGACGTCACTGAGTGGGTACGGCTTCCTGGGCCAAAGCTCAATAACAAACAACATGGCGTGCAATGCACCAGTAGTTTACATTAAAAGAAAACGGTCGTCGTCAGGAGTTTATTGTATTGCCCCAGGCTGCACAAATGGATTTTATACGAAGAAGGAAGAAGTACATTTCCATAGGCTGCCACTAACGGATGAGAAGCTGCTCAAAGTATGGGTTATTTCCATGAAACGGTCCGATCCGCCGCTGAATCAGTACGCACGTGTGTGCAGCGAACACTTTAAAAATGACGATTATGTCCACAAAATGAGGTTTGATGAGTCTGGATGCTTGGTTCAATACAAAACATCGGATTTGAAGCCAGGATCTGTTCCCACAATATTCGATTTCTCAACGTATGCAGTCGGGAACACCGACCGTCCCAGCACGTCGGCCGCGCAAGACAATGACAGTGTCAACAAACGTGAAGTTCGAGCCACCAAACGAGTTGCTTCAGCTGCCGAGAGAGAGGTAAATATTGCAGCACTACCAGATTACTAGCTCACACATGTATTTACTGACACAGTGTGACCTTATTAATTAACGCAATCGCGTCCTAACTAAATGGTAGCTATTATTATGACGTACAATGGAGAATTGGGGGTGTTCTATAGCTCAACTCGACGAATAGTCAAATTCATCGTTCAAAACGTCGATCTCATTGCAAAATTCCTCCATCGCTGCCATATCTGCTACGTTGTGTTGACTTCCGGTATGGATACCCGGAGCGAAGACCCACCCAGTGACGTCACCATTTGGGACTCCCCTAATGGCGGCGGCCTGGTCCCGGAATTCCCCACCCGGCCGGCGGATAATTAATTTTCTTTTGGCGAGTAATATCATATACAATAAATATGACGATCAATATTCATTGTAAAATGAATAAACTCCCAGAATATTATAGCTGTAATTGGTGTTTCCTTTCCCCTTTAAAGGAAACACAACTAATGTGTTGTGTTATATTAGCTGTACAATTTACCACATATGGTGTTCTTAGTTTCCATACCTCCTTGTGTTTTATGAGTGACTTATCAAGTCTTAGCAAACGGCATAAAACATGATTGCCACTTTTCTTTGCTGGTATTGGTTGAAAAAAGAATGTTGGTTCGTAAAAAAAGTTTCCAATTTCAATTCGTTTCTGAATTGCCAAAAAATGTATAAGGATGACAAATAAAGAGTGCAGTAAGAAAAATATCCTGAGAGATTTGATTGCTGGGATATTCATTTAAAGAAAGTACCTTAACATTTAACATTAAGACCTACCAGGGTCCACTTTGATCTTGGAGAAGTACCAGTTGAGAATTTCCGTGCGTCCTTTCACATCGGGGCGAGGGACCGTCACCTGCATGTCAAATCTTCCTGGCCTTATCAGAGCACTGGGAAGCAGTAAAGAAATATTAGTTAATAAACATAGTAGAGTGATCCCTAATTTCAATTTTAAATAAGCTTAAGGCAAATTAGAGCTTATGTGAAACAATGAATTGTAAACATACCTATCCAAAGCTTCTGCAAAGTTTGTAGCACCAACAACGATCACACCTTCATTTGGTTTGAACCTGTACAATAAAACACATTAAGAGTTCAAAATGCAAAAAGTTTTTCACACTAAGTCTGTTTAATGTCAAAGGCAGAAAACTGACCCATCCATTTCAGCCAGCAGCTGGTTGATGGTTTGTCTAGAATAAGGATGCATCGGAGACTCGATCCTCTTCCCTCCAACGCTGTCCAACTCATCGATGAAGATGACACAGGGAGCATTTGCTTTTGCCTCTTCTGCAAACCACAAAGACAGATTGTAGTTTGTTTCGATAAATCCTCAACTGGATACTCGGCCATTATCTCCAAATCCAGCAAACTTACTGAAGAGGTTCCTGATACGACTCGCACCGACCCCCACAAACATCTCATCAAACTCAGACCCGGAGGCGTAGTAGAAAGGAACATCAGCCTCCCCGGCAACAGCGCGCGCTAACAGAGTCTTTCCGGTGCCTGGAGGACCAATAAGGAGGATCCCTGAGAGGATAACAGAGGGATAATACGTTTTAAATAACAGCATGTCAACTAAATAAGACCTATTGCCACACTGTGCACTCATTTCCTGGACAACAAAAAATGAGGAAATGAAAGATCTGGAGACATTTTAAAATACCTTTAGGCAGCTTTCCACCCAGAACGGTGAACTTCTGGGGGTTCTTCAGAAACTCCACAACTTCTTGTAATTCATTCTTGGCCTCTTCCACTCCTTTGACATGTTCAAATGTCACATTCTTCACCTGGACGGGGTCGACTGCAGAGTCAAGACCAGATGTGGTGCGGAACCTCACTGTGAGAAAAAAACAAACTGGTTAGAACAGTAACACCGGAAAAAACACTCCCTTTATTTACAGTGTTTTACAATGAACGACAATATGCCAACTGCCACACATTTGTGGTGCAAATCTACGCTCCTTTTGACATGTATTATTCCCTACTATTAGAAAAGTTTTAGCATTCTTGTATAAAGATATACATAGCTGTAATTTAGTGCAACTGTTGAATGCAGCAGAATCATAAGTCCAATCCAACATGCAAACTAAAGGAGGAATGCTATCTCTTATTAGCTATACTCTAAGGTATTAACTTAAAATAGGGACAATTTTGAACATATTTAAGATTAAAATAGGCTCAAGTGAAACTATTCCATTCCATCTTTTGGGAGATGAACAAGAAGTGTTGTATTCACAGTAGGGCTGCTCGATTATGGCAAAAATCATAATCTCGATTATTTGGGTCAATAATTGTAATTGCGATTATTAAATGCGATTATTCATTGACTTTGAAAACATCCATTTATTGGAGAAAATGATTTTGAACAGTATGTTTTTAACAGTTGATTACCCTGAACTTTAAGTATAATTCAACTGAAAAAACAAAAAGTAATAATAATAATAAAAAAATAATCGTTTTATTTTGATTACGTTGTTTACGTAATCGTTGCAAGCCATAATCGTAATCGCGATTAAAATATGATTAATTGAGCAGCCCTAATTCACAGTGTGCATGTAGGGTTTTGAGTGTAAGCATAGGAGAGAATAAGAACTGAAACAAACCAGCATCAGAAAAGGAGCCTTTACCCGAGAGAAACGGGGATCTCGACAAGCCATAAATCCCAATGAGAAGCAGGGCCAAAAGGATCAACCTGGTTCTCCTCAGCGAATCTGTAAACAGAGCAAAGACACTTATAAGATGTTTATATAAATCATAAGGTCTCCCTGCAACTTAACTCAGCACTCAAAGGAAATGTGGTGTTATCTTAATATTATACAAGGTTGCTTATCTTTGTTATTTAGAAGTGTAGTGCCTGATAGCTAAGTACGTGAGCCACCTGCCTTGTGTTCTCTGAGTGAAGGCCTGAGATCTCATGAAGCCCTCACTGAAACCTGTCTTGAAAGCTTCCTGCTGGTTCTCTGGAAGGTTCTTCTGCTTCAGCACTTCGTCCAGTGATTCTGGTCCTTTCTCCCGCTGAAGCAATCCCTGTAAGGCAAACAGGAAAAGAGTTGGTTGGGAAAAGAACATGTGGCTTATTAAACTTCCAAATCTGCCCCGTATTGGCTTACCTTCATGAAAGCTGGTGTGTAGGGCTCAGATTCCACCGGACCGTCATAACTAGACTCTGTTCGCCTGGTCTTTGGTCTAAAAGTCTTGAAGCCCCGACTCTGGAACAATACTAAAAATAGAGACATATTGAAAGCCACATTAAACACTACCCTTAAAATATCAACTCATTCATGCACATTGATAACTTTCATACCGCAGGTTACGTATTTAAAGTCAGTTTCTTACCAGGCAAGAATTGTAGCTCTGAGCAAGCTGCTTTTAAAGGACTGTGGTGCTGTCTATGGAATATTGGGGAGCCAAAGACCCCCAACGTCCTGTGTGAGAACCCTGTCAGACAAAAAGTAAACAAAGGGTTGTTCATATTTAAAGATTTATTTATTGTTTCTTGAGTTACACATTTTTGAGATACGAAACCTTTCCATAAAGTAAGATATTCTTAGAAAACAATAAAGGTGTGAAGGCTCATTGCTCTGAGCTGCTTACCATGTTTGTTTTGAAAGAAGCTGTGTGCAGAAACGTGGCTCGACCTCCATGCTGAGGGGACAACGGGAGGTTCTTCTGGTGCGGGAATAGGCAGCAACCTGCTGAGCAGCTCATCCAGCTGACTTCCCCTGATCTCTGACAGGCCGAGGTCCCTCAGACTCACACTGGGCTGTAAATACGGGGAAGCAAAAGTAGGTTATCTTCTTAATACCATCATTACGTAGGTTTGGCGACATCTTTAAACATGACTTACTATCACAATCATTTTTTAGAGACAGAAATGAACGCAAGTTAGACATATGTCATGACTTAGGAATTTGAAAAAATGTTTTGAACATTAAATAGACGATCAAGGTTGCAGGTACTAGTAGAAAAACACATATAGGTAAACAACCCTCTGACTATAAGGTAATAAATAGGGTATGCCTGCAGTACATTTTGATGGTGTGTTAACAGCGTCCTTTCAGTTTGTCAGGGACGCAGGACGACTATCTTTCCACATCACTGCTTCACCTTGTTTTTCTATGTTTTTTTCTGTAGGGAAACCTTTGGGATAAATGATTCAAACAATATTTAAAGTTCAACCATGAGAGATTCACTGTGGTTGATGTGTTTAAACAAAATGTAAACCTCCAGAAAAGAGGGTTCTTTCCCACTCACAAAAGATGATTGCAGGGTGTTAATAGCTAAAGATCTAGTGTTTACTACAGTTTATCCAACATAGACAATGTTCAACTTCAGTATTATTTGTATATCTGGTTCAGGGTTAGGGTTAGGGTTAGGGGTTAGGGTTAGGGTTAGCCAACTAAGTAACCCTAACCAACTAAGTAAAATGAAATACATATGTGTAAAAACATACACGTTCAGACAAAAGTCATTGATGGTTATGCACAGTCCCTTCAGGGAATCATATCTTTAATCTGTGATGCCCATCTCACCTCTTTCAGATATGAACTGTGCTCTGGAATGAAGCCTTGTTGCAGGGTCTGGATTGAAGCTGTGGCTGAGGTCTTCAGCGAGTGGAGGGCATTGATGAGCTGGCTGAGGGGCAGTATCATCTGGCAAATACATAAACAGAGAAAACAACATGATGTAATGACCTTACTATATAGGCTAAACACAAATATAAGTTGATGTTTAAAGGTTTGCTAGATTTTGTTGTGAAACTTCCATTGGGTCAGGTCAATTACATCAGTGTTATTAAGGCTGACTCCACACTGCTCGTTGCCAATCACAGAGCAGTATGGCTCACCTACGTCAGATGTGTGACAGTAATATAACCTCAACTGTTTGAAAATGAAGTTAGCACCCTTCGACTTTATTACAACCTAGCACTTTCCATACATATAAGACGGTACAGTCATAAGAAAAACTGCACGTACGCATACAGCGTGACATAAGCAGAGGCTGATTATGACCGTCGCTTTGTTAATGCTAACATTAGCTGAGCTAGGTTGTCATTGAACGTTACAGAACACAGGACATAAAAACCGACAGACCCCGCTTCTTATTCCTATACATCCCAGGAAAATCCTGTACAGGCAACTCTGACTTGATAGCTTAATGACATTAAGTTAGCAATACGTTGACAGAATAGCAGACATTAGCTAGCTAAAATACAATGGTATCCACGGCTTACCTGCTGGGGCTGAAACGACGCTGACAGTGAAAACATATTTGCAGAGTGACAATTCACAAATAGGATTTCGGGATTTGACGTGTAGGGGGAGGCCCTCTAAACAACTTAAATAAGCGAGTCCTCCCAGCAGCAGTGTCCTTTTGTATTTACTTGTTACACAACTTTCAGCAGCTTAGCTAACAACAGCAAATGGATTCTTCGGCATCTGAGGTCAGTTGACTGGACTACAATATTACGTCAAGTTGAATTACTACCGGGTGCAGCTTGCGTCATTGGTGTGGACCCCAATGTGGACCTCAAACCGCGATGTTATCTGAAATAAACTGTAAATGAGAAAAATATAACTTTATTTGCATATTATAGGTACAGAAATTAGACTAGAATGTCATTAAATATTTGTATTTTGTATTCTCTCTGTGTTGTTCACACACATTCGTTACTGCCTGATCAAAATTAAATTATTATCGTTCTGTTAGGTATCTTATTTTCAGAAAATGTTAAACGTTTAGAAATGTGGCAGAAAGAGTTAATACATAATACGTCTTTACAGTCATATCAATAACATGTCAATAACATGTCATGCTTTACATATAGGCAGTAACCTGTATAACTAAATTTAACGGACATCCGAGGACCCCGCGAAAGAGCAGTGAATTCAAAATTTCAAAACAAACCTGATGTTATTTTTCTTGATATGTAAGTGTTTACTACGAGCTAGCTGACTGTTGGAGACACACAGCTTGAGTCTTCATTTGGAAAATGGACGTAGAAGGAAAGCAGGATTCCAGTACCAATGAGAAAGTGGTGGATAAAGCTAAACCGACTTCAATCGAGGATTTCATCGTGTTGAAGCCAATCAGCCGCGGAGCTTTTGGCAAGGTTTACCTTGCTCGGAAGAAGTCAAATCCGCGATTATATGCCATAAAGGTTAGTTGATTTGGTTGTCAACGATTTGAATAATCAAAAAGAGACTTATTTATTTAAATGTTTTAATAGTAATTGTTATTGTTCTCTTTAGGTGATGAAGAAAGCAGATATGGTTGTTAAAAATATGACGGGCCAGATGAAGGCAGAGAGAGCTGCACTTGCTTTGAGCAAAAGCCCCTTCGTGGTTCAACTGTACTACTCCTTTCAGACTGCCACCAAGATCTTTCTGGTAACACCCAAAGGCAACAAATAATGACACTTACAAAAACACATTAATAGTGAGTGCCTAAAATAATGCTTTCTTTTTATGTTGCTTTCAGGTCATGGAATATCTCATTGGTGGAGATGTCAAATCTCTGCTACTCCATTATGGGTATTTCGACCAGGATACGTCTGTAAAATACATCTCAGAGGTTGCATTGGCTTTGGACTACCTCCACCGTCATGGTATAATCCACAGGTACTGTGATGCGATTTCTTTATGTATTGTTTAATGTTAATACCACTGAGTGAGTAGTCTTTTGATAATACTTGTTGTATGACTTGGACACTTACCTGATTTACAACTTTTTAGGGACTTGAAGCCAGACAACATGCTTATATCTAACACAGGACATGTTAAGCTGACAGACTTCGGCCTTTCTAAAGTCAAGCTTGACAGAGGTATGTAGTCCCATTCAATTAACATTTGAACAAATTGATCACCAAGTGTAATGGTATTGATATTTCCTTTTTTATTTAATCTTTTCAGAGCTGAGTATTTTGGATATCCTTACTACTCCATCCTTGGCTAAACCAAAACAAGATTACTTCCGCACCCCGGGTCAAGTGCTCTCCTTAATCAGCTCTCTTGGATTTGTAAGTAGATTAATATGACTTTGCGTGGAGAAATGCTCTAATAGCTCTTAATACTTTGAAGTTCAATAATGATTCCTCTATCATTTTTGAATCAAACACAGAATTCACCTGCAGCAGAAGGAAAGCGTCACTGCAGCACCTCTGCTGCGTCAAGTCCAATGTCCTGCGGCAAAGTTAGAAGGAAAAAAAACTCTCTTGGTTCTCCCTTGCTGAAGAAAAAAGAGCAGCAGTCACCGGCTGGATACCCTTGGAAAACAGGTATGTCATGGTACATATCAAAGAGATACACATCTTGGCTATTTCCCACCCTTTTCATTAACATTGTGGAATGCAAGGAATGTTAAAGGGTACCTACCTCGTGAGCTCTTGGCAAAGATAATCCGATTTAACAGTTGCTTTATCTGTTATTTCTCCATAGGGTCCAACAATGTTGTGTTTAATCCTCACAACCTGGCTAAAAATCTGACCCCCACCCTGCTGAAGACCAGGAAGAGGTTTGAGACGATGAGTGCAGGCAGCACCACCGACACTGAAGGGGCCATCTCTCCAATGTGGGAGTGTGATGAGGTCAGTGATTGTTAACCTTACTGTATGTCATTTATAGTCTATTAAACATAGGTGTCCCGAACATTTTTGTCACCACCAGTTTGTTTAATTTCAAATTATGATTTAATTTGAAATGGTTACAGATATTTTGGCTTATTGAGTTTAATGTTTGTAATATGCCTTCATTGGTTCATCCTTATTGTGACCGTTTATTTTTATATTTTATTTAGAAGGAAAATGAACACACCAACGAACAGAAGGGGAAGTTGCCTTCTGAATCCGAAGGGCCCAAACAGGACTGTGTGCCGACAAAAAAACCCGTTCTGGATGATTTGTGTCCATCAGCCTCGTCCGTAAAGAGGACATTTTCAGAAATTGAGAGAAGCCCTGAGACGTTGGAGATTCAAGCCAAGAAAAGTAACACAGCCTATAAGAGATGCTACAAGATTCCAGAAGAACCTGCAAGGCCTCACACTGGCCTGACTGGAACATTTCCCAACATCCAAATCAGTAACTTCTTGGCCTCCACTGAGGAGATTGGGTTAGATGAAGAGCGGATCCCAACACGCTCCAGTCCCATCACTAAAAGTCTGTTAAGTGAACTAGAGGAGCTAACAGAGGACGTGTTTGAAGACGGACCCAAAGACCTCTCGCCTTTCACATCACCCAGTGACATTTGCAGGAGCTTGAGCCTTGATTCTGATGGCTCTATGGCTGAAACGTCTCTCACTATGCAAAGCTGTGCATCTCTCAAGATAAGAAAGTTTGCCAAACACAACAATTCAGCATCATCTGATGAGCAAGAGGAACATAACGATTCACCCATGGCTGAATCACTCCCACAAGCTCCATCTGCTGTTGCTATGGGAACACCCAAACTTGGAAACTTTGTCCGGACAGGATCCGAGTGTTCCTTCCTTAACCGGCTCCCTGATGGTGACACAAAGTCCTCCTCATTCCTCAAGCCGAGAAATATTGTCGCTTTCCGTAGCTACTGTAGCTCCATCGACCGCTCCAACACGTCGGGGGTGTCCCGGTTAAGCATCGGTTCTGTTGATGCTATGGAGGTATCCACAACTGCTTCCCATCCCTCTGCATCTTGCAACGCAACACCAGTACAGAAAATACCCAGTTCCAACAGCTCTCTATGTCAGGTATGTTCTAGAACTCGCCACTGTCCTAAATGTAAGACCTGCAGTCTTTTGTGCACATCTTGGGTCAAAATAAAAGATACATTTTTGGGATGAGCTAAATGAGTTTAAGAGTTGTGGTGATTTACCTGTCGGGTGGTATTAAAATACATTGTAAATGACATAAACCACACAAAGGTTACTTATTTAAGGCTTTCTAATAATTTTTTTAAATAATTTTCTCACATCAGACTCCTCAGCCCATGTCAGCCTCTCACACCCCCTTCAGGACCCCAAAGAGCGTCAGGAGGGGGACACTGCCTGTTGAGGGTGTACCCATTTTAGGAACTCCTGACTATTTGGCTCCGGAGCTTCTCTTGAGAAAACCACATGGTAAGATTGGGAAATTAAAAAAACTCACAGCAACACGCAAATAGCCCAAAACAGTCTTACTGTATTGACATTGGATGGTTGACTTAGTAGTCTTTTTGACAAGCACTCTTGTTTGAGTTTCAGGAAGTTTTCAGTGTGGTAAGTTTATAGTGATATTTCTGTTTGTGCAAGTAAGCTTGCATGATCACCCAGCCTGCTAATATGCTAAAGGGAATGAGCTGATTGTTCCCCCTTGTCCTTCCCCTACTGGTTCTCTTTCTTCCCGTGGGATTGTTGGAAAAACTGTGGGCTGGTCAGAGGCAAGGGGGAAGCATTTAAAACGTGTGATTAAAAAGGCTAAAGAAATGGGATTGTCTTTTAACATTCAGCTAACGCCATTGTTACACGGAACAAGCTTTAATATTTGGGCAAATTGTGGCATATATTCAATGTGCTATATCACTGGCTTTATTTTTGTCAATCATCACACTGCAAATTGTCATCTAATAATAACGTATTGATTGGATATGCTGTTATTTATTCAAATGTAAACAAGCTGAGGGCAGTATTTCCTGTCAGTCGCACCATGTAACATAATTGCTGACATTTGGATTCATGAACTGTCAGTCTATGACATGATTGATTCTGTGTGACAGTATTTATTCATCAGCTGTTAAGATGTGTTCATGGCTCAACTCAATAGATAATTGTGATTGATTCTCAAATCCTTTCATTCATTGCAAAAGACTGTGTTTCAACTATAATCCCAGACACACATCAATATTCATGTGTGTTAGATGTGGGTGATAATTACAGATATTTTAAGCTACGTGTTGGTGATTGAAAGAAAATGAGTTCATACCAGAACATCCTTTTGTCCTCAACCTAACTTATTCCCTTCTCATGCCACTGCAGTACAATTGGTGCACTCTAACTGAATCAAAGGGAAAACATGTTGAAGCCAGCAGCTGTATGAAATGTGACTTCTCTTTGCTTCTATCCAGACTGCATGGTGGATTGGTGGGCGCTTGGTGTGTGTCTTTTTGAGTTCCTCACAGGTGTGCCACCTTTCAATGATGATACCCCTCATCTGGTCTTCCAGAATATCCTCAAAGGAGGTGGGTTTGTATTTCTTTTACAGAAACATCCTAACGTAAACCACAAAATGCTTTCAAATATGTAACTCTCACACAGCCTGTATTTGATGATCCACATGCCTAACAAATAATAATTTTAGTTTACAATATGATGTTAAGGACATGCTTTAGTTGCTTTTGTCACCACCTTCCTGTTCAAAATTGTTGCTTCTTTTAACACTTTCAATCATTTTAGATATTCTCTGGCCTGAGGAAGAGGAGGAACTATCTGTAAACTCAAGAAATGCAATTCAAATTCTCCTAGCCATGGACATGACAAAAAGAGCTGGTCTAAAGGGTGAGAACAGCTTTACAATATTTCAAATCATAATTTAAAACAATGTTGGTCGTCAGATCTTAGATTTCAGGGAACCTATCTGAAAAAAATATGAGAAATTCCATTAAATAAGAGAGTGCATGTGAATCACAGTGTGAGCCTTGCAGTAAAAATGTTGTAATATAATATAGTACATTGTTAATCTATGTCCTAAGGTTTTTTGATTTGTGTTAAACATGTATGTCTTTAAAAAGAAGAAAGGATGAGACTGTTTCAAGCAGCTGTAACCAGGGAATTATTACATAATTGAAGGCTAATATTGTTTTTACTTTCAATGTTCTTAATAATAATCTAATTTATATTGGAAGTGTTCTCATCTTTTTTTCTGAACATCCACCAGAACTCAAGCCTCACCCGCTGTTTGAGGGCTTGGACTGGGACAACCAGCAAAACCAGCCGATGCCTTTCATACCGCAGCCAGAGGACGAAACCGACACCTCGTACTTTGAGGCAAGAAATAACGCTCAGCACATTGCCGTGTCCGGCTTCAGCCTCTAGAGTTAGTAACAGTTATGTTTTGATTGAAGTAGCTGTCAACAAATTGCATCTAGTAGTGAAGTCAGAATGTTGTGCCGGTTTGTGAATTCACTTGATCTCATGGTGGACATTTCCCAAAAATCTGATCCACTATAAATACAAAAACCCGAATCAGAATCTGATAGTTTCTCTGTTCAAGGTGGTAACATTTTAAAAAGCATTTGAGGTATTTGCAATCACTGGTCATTAAAGCCAGGAAAAAAGCCATATCTGTAAATGATTACTTAGTTTACGAGTAGCAAGTAAACATGTTTTAAACCTTGGTATTACCATTATTTCTCTTAAATTAGGTTATTATACTAGCAAAGTGGTATTTGCTTTGGCTTTACCCTATTAAAGGCTTTGATCGCTGTGTTGTGATATAAATTAAATACAAGATGAGCAAGTTCATGTAGATGTGTCACCTACTGCCGTGCCAACACCCAATTTATTTTGCTGCACTGTTCATCATTGTAATGTTTTCTCTTGCTCTTAGCAGACTGGGTGGGCGGGTCGCCTGAATTTATCATTAAGGGATACAAAACCGCTTCAAAAATACTAATATATTCATCAATAATCTATTTTAAATGTAAATCGTGTTAATAACTTTCAGTGTCATTGTTTTAAGACCATAGCAGGTTACTTTATGTTGTAGCAGAACAGTTTTTTCTGCTTTTATGTCATCTTTGTTCGTTGTTTTGATGTGTTCACCAGGTCATATTCCACACTACTAGTTTTAAGGATAAGTTCACAAGGCTCCGAGTTGCTTGTGAAATTGTATCTTGTACAAATAAATCTTGTTTGTAACATAATGTAATTTGTGCTGTCTCTTATGTTTAGTGCCTGAAGGAAAAGTTTAAATATTGTCTAATAGCTTGTTTTAACAAAAGTTAAATAAGATAAATATGAATATACAGTTGGCAGCTCCTTTCTCAAGCAATTTTCAGATATGTCTGGTTATGCAAGAGTAGCAGCCAGTTAGCTAGCAATGCTTAGTTGGTTCCGCCCAAAGCTATATAGCCTATATAGGCCTATCATTTTTTTAAATCAATACAAAGTTTAACTGACAAATTAAAGCTTTACAGAGGTTAAGTGTGGGTAATCTTTTTTTTAACCAGGTGCTGTCATGCTAATTTGTTACTGTTTGAAGCTAATCTTTTTCAACCTGTTTATGCTGAGCTAAGCTAAAGCTCTGCTAGCTGTAGCACATTTTTAAGGTACAATATTAATCGTTTTCAGTCTTCTCACCAATTTTAGAAAAGACAGCTCTAAATATCATACAATTCCTTTCAAAAGATACTGGAAACAACAACATAGTTTATGAAAACTTTATTTGAGGCTTGGATTATCACATGCAAACTGTAACACCACTCTGTCCACAGGCTGATTAAACCTTAGCACAATTTTAGTAGAAAGATAAACTATTACTTCTTTATTAAAACATAATGGCTCTGGAAGATTAGTGCTATTGCAGATGCAAAACCTGTAAATTATATAGTATTCTATATCCATAATACATGAGAATGCAATTAAAATACTGCATTTTAATCTGAACTGTACAGCTATTGTATAGAATATACATAGATCTCACTTATTTGCACACATCATGTTAACCATATCACTCACAAAATCTTTGCACAAACATATTACATCACGCATTAAAATTATACAATATAGAAAAACTTGACAGGTCAAACAACAGTGACATGTATTATGCATTAATAATTGGACAGCTGTGTAGATTCTCATTTTCATCACCTAAAGGCTAAAGTATTATGATTAGTGATAATTTGGTCCAGCACAGCAACAATTATGCTACAATTTGTCAATGTAAGAAACCATAATGCCACCTACAGTATAAATGTACCTTAATGATGATGAGGCACTTCTTCGATTTGGAAAACAATTTGAAGTAGATACCAATATGACATAAAGCACAGATTGATATGCAGCAGGACAGGTGATGAAAGCATATTAATAACCTTGTCTAACATACACATACAACTTAGTGGCCACGAAAACCTAATTTATACAGCTGAAATCTGGTGAGCAATGCCTTCATTGTAACTTTCTAAAAGCAATAAATATTAAATTAATCTCAGAATTAAAAAAAAATCTCACATCAATATATTTTTAGTTTTTTACACTTCATTTTTCAGTCCTCCTTTCTGAACTACAATTATTATAGCAGCATTGCCTGGGCAACTAATGACAGAGAATTGTGAAAATGTTTAACCACATCAAGCACTACGTTTAAAAGAAAAATAAGTATCAAGCCCATTTTATGTGCAACACAGCCTTAGTTATAGAAATACAGCACTGGAAAAATGTGTATTGACCACTGCAAAATCATCAGTTTCTCTGGTTTCACTATTTATAGGTATGTGTTTATTTTATAGACTACTGACAACATTTATCTGTGTTGGAATTCAACAGACACTAGAATGGAATGGCTGCCATACATGTAGAGATTGCGATTGAAGAAAAATGTGCAGTGGTCTCTTAATTTTTTTCTCCGAGAGCTGTAATTGAGATGCTGCTGTCGTTGGTTTATAAACAAGCAGGAAACGTTGACTATGAGTTCCACCTCTCAACACAAACCATTTCTTAGAGAAAAATAATCTGGTCCAGTGGCATCATCTTAAAAAGCGTGTACAATCACAGGCTGCAACTCCTTACATTCATGTTACTATTTGATTCCACATCCACACTACTTGAGAGATGGCTCCCTCTCACTCATTACTCTAGGCTCCGTCTTCATAGTGCAAAAGCAAATTGCTGGGCTGTGGGTCTAAGCAGGGGGGAGTTACAGCCATTAGCAACCCAACCAAAGACATTTAGAGGACTCCTCTGTATCCTCTATGTGCATGGGTGTGAGCAGGTTTTAGTTGATTCTTCTACAAGGGAATAAGAAAGTTAAGAAGTTAAATATGGTTTAGCAAATACACATTTTAATATTGAAGATTATAACTTTATTTAAAAAAAAATACCTTCTCCTCCTTTGCAGGTATAGGCGGATTAGCCACTGTACAACAAAGGGCCAAATAACAGCAAAGGCCAAACTGGTCGGAGAAATGTCGAAAGGCCACCAGGATGGTTTCTGGGGGGAAATATGAATAATTAATACCAATTGGGATTAGTTCAAATCATTTAGGTTACCACTAATGATCATACATCTTTCAAATAAGATAAAACATGGTTTTGGTGAAAAGTGATTTTCTTTTTTTAAACAATATATTTATATATTTTTTATATATATATATATATAGTAAAATGTATTTTAAAACTGCTCACCCGACTCTTCTTATTCACCGGGTTTGATCCACAAGTTGGAGACAGAGACATTGATCTTGCCTGCAGGGTAAGGAATCAAAAATAAAAGAACAAAAGTCTGAATGTCTACAGTGCCAAAGTACAAGGGTTTTATTTATCTAAGCCTAATCTATGCTATTTTTAGACGGGGTACTTTGCCCCTTAATGCTCAATGAAAAAGTTTAAAAGTTTAGAATGAAGAATGGAAGATTTTCTATATGGTTGATTCTAAATTGAAAGTGCGGTTGATGTACACGCATCAAATAGCTGCATCTGGGAGATATTTATAGACTTTACCTGCCGTTTAAAAGCACAGGAAGTAGTACGTGGTTGTTGTTAAAGGTTTATAAAATGGTAGAAGATAGTAAAACAATACCAATATAATTTTTCAGGTTCCTAGTTCACATATTTATACAGCTTATTTTGTCAGGCAATAGCCTAATCCTAAAAAGTATTCAGATTCCTTTCAAAGAGGACCAGAAAATTAACAGAGATGTTTTTCTTATGATGAGAGGACAGAGGGGTCTGACCTGGCTTGCAGTCAGAGCCTCCAGGGTGTGCAGCCTGTCCAGGACGCTCTGCATGTCCTCCTGCAGTCTAGCCAACGCTACAACTATCTGCTCATTCAGGCTTCCGGGTGTGACAGCTCCCCCCCAGCGCTCCCTGTCCCCATCTCCACCACCATACATGGGCATCAGAGATCCAGAGCCATGGTCTGGAGACCTGGAGCCTAAAAACACAGAAATTACTTAGAATTGATGTTTGCAAACAGCCAAAAAAAGAAAAATATACAGTTGCCTTTTTCGGAATGCTGTGTGGAGCATAAATGCCCTATTTAAGAAAACCTTACCTCCTTCTCTTCTGACCAAAGAGCTGTTAGACATATCTGCATTCAGTCTCTGTCTCTGCGACACTGTTCCACCGTTCTCTCCATCTTCTCCTCCACACATGATGCCCTCTGGTGCACCGTCAACATCGTCCTGGGGCTCCTCTAAAGGGGACAAGACGTGGTTCTCGTCTTCATCCAGGTCGTCCAAAGACTGGTTATGCTCTGAGCCCTGGAGAAGATGTACATTAAATATTCATGTATGACAACCAAGTAGCTACAAACACTGTGCTAAACAGGTTGCTACTTGCCTCTTCCTGTCCGAACTGGTCCACAGAATCACAATAGACTTCGCTGTCTGAGTCACTGGCCAGCTGACTGGGACCAGACACATCTAAACCAGGATCTGACATCAGTACAAAAGGCAAGAAGAGGGGAAAAAAGAAGCTCAGACTCATACTGGAATGTAACTAAGTGGCATGGAGGAAAGCAACATTCACTATATTTTAGTTTTGCCATTTGATCCAATAATTGAGTCCATTAAAAGGAGCAGCTGATGTGTAAAGTGCTAAGATTCAGTCCCTGAGTTGCCACAGCTCTGTTTAGCAGTTTAATTGATCACATGGTGCACAGTTCTCAGAAACACAATGCAAGATTTAAAAGAGAACAGAATGCTGTCATAGCTGACCTCACCTGTGTGGTGACCGTTGAGCAGAGGCTCAGCGACTGAGCCCTCCTGAGAGGGGACACCGTTCAGACCGCCCTTGGGATGACTCCCATTGGTCAGATGGGTGACCCCGTTGGACACTTTACCGTTGGAAAGAGGCACTTTGTGTCTCTTGGTTGAACTCTTCTTCTTTGGTTGAGAAACTGCTGATTTCTTGTCTGAAATGAATCCCCAAAAAAGTCAACTAAATGTTTTTTTACAGTACTGTTGGACACAGTATTGATAACGTGGTTACCTTTTTTGACCTCCTTTATCACTTCTTCTTCGACTTCTTCTTCCTCCTCTTCTTCTTCTTCTTCTTCCTCTTCTTCTTCCTCCTCTACTTCCTCCTCCTCCTCTTCTTCATCCTGTGTTTCTTCCTCTGACTTTTCCTTCACTTCCTTTGCCTTGAGCCTGGCAGGACGAGTCTCCAGGTTGCCGTTCATCTTCATTGTTCTGACGATGCTCTTTGCGATGCTCTTCGATGGCATTGCATTCACCATTGAACCAAACCCTGTGCAGAAAAAATGATTTCATTTCAATACCATAAACACAAAGGAATGCTTCCTTTGAGGTTAAGGTTACTAATACTTTATTAACGTGAAGATTTTAATCAAAACTAGATAACGACTTAGACCAAGGATGTTTGCAAAACCCTTATGTAGTTTATGTAAATGTAATAAGACCCATGTTCTGTAATACTAATCCACCAAGTGCTACTAAGCACCAAAAGCATCTAATCTACAACTCCAGACAAATACTATTTCACTAAAACTATATCACCAGACTCAAATATTTACACAGCAATATACTTGCCATCCATTTGCCTAGCAAACTGTGTCAAACGGGCTGAGCATATAAAAAGAGGCAAATTATAAAAAGGTTAAGATCCACATGCTGTTATTGACATGACACGCCAAGTAAAAGGTGGTGATTAAAAACCTACCCATGCTCAGGTCTGATATCTGTGTGATCTTTTTCCTATCGTCAATCAGCTCATAGAAGGGGCCGAGGACACGTAGTAACTCCTCCACCTCATCTGTCATGGGCATACCTTCCAGGATCTACGCATCAAATACAGAAACAAATGCAGTGTCAATGACAGTGATGTTTAGCTCAAAACAATAACAATAAAAGGTTTGACTTTAATATACTATATTATGCAATCGTTACATGGTCAGGAAAAGTAACATACCAGCTTCATTTCATCAACGTAGCCTGCCATTGCTTTTTCTTTTGACATATCTTCAAGAGAGCTCCACGCATCCCTATCACATTAAAACAAAAACAGCATTATGATACAACTTAAACAAGTAGAACCAGTAAAGCATCGATGCCAGCGAGAAGATTTGCTTTGAAGACTTCTGGGCCAGTATTTTTTTGTAAACATGCTCAGTTGATGGAAGGTTGATGTGTCGAGACAGAGGTTCAAAGGTCGACTGAAATGTAATTATTCATTGGTAACAAAAGTTATTCCTTAAATTGGTATTGTCTGCAATTAGAATCAAATCTAATTTTACCTGGCTAGGTCAATTGGATACAAATAAAGTTTCACACAACATTATTGCAAAAAAGTGAATGTGGAGGGGATATTTGTATGGGTTTTGAGAATAAATATTTCAGACTCCACCTTAAAACAAGCGTTTTTACAGTTTTTGATAAACTTGCAAATCCCCACCCTGATGGGACCATGAGAGAAACTGTGCAGGCTAGTGGGTAAGAGGTTACATTCCAAGAGTCCAAAGATCCCCTAACACAACTTAAGATTAAAGAGAGAGAATCAGTAGAGCCCTAACCCCAGTGGAGATGATTGTACCGTGTCGTATTGCACAGTGAGGTCAAAGTGGGCCAAAAACAACATGTTGTGCAGTGTGCACAAACACTCGCTGGTTTATGCTGAATTAAATGTCAGCAGATTCAGAGAACATTGTAAGACACTAATGTTTTCCCCATAAACTGTTCAAAGAATGTAATGACCTATGTGTATTAAGATAATAACATTACAAACTAATTGACTGACAGTATAATTACCATTTCGCTTTGCCAACTGCATCCCAGAAGCCAGGTCGGGGTATATTGCATGCACCAACAGTGGCTTGTTTATAATAACTGTAGAACTTGAGCATCATATCATTGGATGGCTGAAAGGGACCTGAGGAAAATAAATGACATTTCATTAAACACAATTTGACTTAAACATGTATCTTGCAATAGGTTGTAGATTGCTGGCACTAAAGCAAATCTCTGAACACTGTTAGTAAAGTGGATTAGGCCTTTTAAATCGCACGAGCTCAAAAGTAGACCAAGCTGTTGCACTGCATCAGACTATGCTTGCCACCATTCTGTTTGTACCCTATTTTAAATCCATGAACTGGTCTAAATGATGTAAATATCGACTGTTTTGTTCACTTACCATTCGGGGGTAAACTCTTAATCACTTTTAATGCAGCCTCGAACCTCACGAGGGTCAAACGCCTCTCATCCTCCACTTCCACACTCTCCACCTCCATTGTGTCAAACTGAGATTGTCAACAAAAAACTAACAGAAAGACAGTACATAAACATACGTTAAAATATGAGAACTAATATGCGAAAAGCGGACTTCCACAATAACATGTATGCTAGCTCTTTATAACAGTTGTTGCATACAGCCAGACTTTTGTTATGCTAATGCGACTAGCTAAACTGGCAAGTTGTTGTATTTACAGTCTGGTGTGACCACCAATAGGAGGAGGTTGTGTTTCTAGGACACACAATAAGCTATGCGACACACGTCAAACTGCCTATATATGTGTGACAAATACAACATTTATTTATAAACTGTCGACGAAAAAGCTCTAAGACGATGATACGTACCGTTAATGTAAAATACCGTTCTATCTGTTTGTCAGAAGGCGACCTGTCTTTAGCCTTCGACCAGACGCCATCAACAGTGTATAATGCCAGATAGAGATGCACTCTGGTAATTGTAGTCTTCTACTAGATATCAACATTTCCTACTAGGTCCACAATCCTTTGCGTGAAAATGTAGTTTGGAGCAGGCTTTAAGAAATGAAAGCGGCTTTTGGATAAAAACAAATCATGTACTGAATAAACAAGAAAAGTATTTCCAGCTATAGAATAAGACATGTTAGTGTATAATATTTAAATGCGATCTTTATATAATATAAACGATACACATAGTAACAGTTTAGGGTAGAACTACATTTACCACAACTCCCTAAGCGGGATCCATGTTTTTTCTACTGTTGGAAGGGTGATCGGTGGACGGGAGTGAACAACAAGAGCTCTCACTTTGTCTTTAATTCCGATCACCACACATCTTCGTAAAAATATCTAGATCTGCATTTTGTCAAAAATGTACAACAATCAGTTTGATAATTGAGTTACTGTTAAACTTGAAACATATTATGTAAGAAAAATGTCAAAATTAACTAGTTCCGGTTCTCAAATGTGTACAAATACCTCATATCTATAGCCTACTTAAGTAGAATTAGCAGGCTAATATGTGAAAATCAGTAATACAAAATGACCATTCAAATCTTTACTCAAGTCAACATACGTAAAGTACTAAAGTAAGTTCTCATTGTGCAGAATGACCACTTTTGCAAAAATGTATATTATATTACAAATATTGCATTAATGGGTATGTACCACTTTGATGTTTAAGCCTGAGATCCAACATTTAAATGCGAAGGGCTTCTTCTGTAGAGTTGTTGTGCACATGACAATACATACCTTAAAACCGCTTAAAACTAGTAAAAATGGTCAGTTGTGAGTAAATGTACTTCCACGCATGATGCTGATGCCTTGCTAGCAGAGAAAACACTGATCCTATGTATAAACAGTCGAGCGAGTACTCTTCCCGTGCACATACGATCTTCGGGTTGAGGTTACGCCAAAGCGAGGGCAGGAATCCCACAATAGCAGGCGGAGAGGATTTTTTTTTCCGAAGCGGAGCTGGGCTAGTGGTTGTTTGAATCAAAGGGAAGCAGAGGGAAGGGAGGCTCTGTGGGGAGATGTAAGATGGCAGAGCTACAAATGTTGTTAGAGGAAGAGATTCCAGCCGGTAAAAGAGCGCTTGTGGAGAGTTACCAAAACCTTACCAGAGTAGCAGACTACTGCGAGAACAATTATGTCCAGGTAAGTGAGTTAGCACGTTATCTTCAACCTCCTTTTGTCGTGAAAAGCTCCGGATTGAATTGGTTGTTGGGACAGGAAATGTGGATAAAGAAGCCGGAATGATCTCCTCCGCCCAAAGCTTGGAGCTGTAATACCAGTCTGATGCCATTACAACTGCGGGATATTTAGATATTGTATCTTTTCGAACTATTAATCACATTTATTCCGTTTACTGAGGGTGTGTCTACTTTTTTATTATTACAGTGGGTCGGTTCAAAAACTGCTTCCACTCTCACTGCTGATAGGGAGGCCTTTGAGTGTTAACGTTACAGCAGCAAGTTTTAGCTGTTACAATTTTAAATTTTAAATGTAAAGACACCAGCAAGATATTTTATTTAGTTTTCCCCCCTTATTGACATTGACCAGGACATTGGTTGGCATTGACATGCAAGCCTAGATTTGTGGGAAACTAAATGTCACTGACAGTACACGTCTACATGAATATTGTAGTAGCACAGAGCAGTCCATGCCATTCCATAAGGTCATTCAACTCACCATTTAAAACCACAACAGTCCCCATTGGGATACTACAGAAATAAAACATTGGAGGTGTATTGGCTACATTATTAACTTGTAAGCACTATTCTATGCCAGTGCATGGCTTTTATTGTTGCTGAATTATATGTAACTATTAAACACATTTTAATGCAACATTAAAGCCTTTATAAATGCTTCGAAATCTGTGGAAGGCAGCTTTATGGAGAGTTTATTTAAGCTTGGTTTGCAGGCTTGCAACTAGGCTGAGGGAGGAATGTAAAGCATTTGTTAGTTGGTCAATAAAGGTTGGCGGTATTGATTTTTCTCAACTTATTCATGGAAACAGACCTTACTTTGGTTTTAATGGGGCATCACAGCTTTCTCCCCGGTTATTTTAGTTATTTTTGCCAAAGTAGCTCATTCTGTAATTAAAGTTCCTGTTTTGACCATTGTACATGTGTCATAATGAAATGACTCTCAGCGAAACGTCATACATCATTTTGTATTTTCGTGTAAATATATCTGTGGTAAGCCACATCTAAAAAAGCCAGAGCTGCTTTTTGAAAGTGCACTGGGTGACACACAAACTGTGGTTTGTGAAAAAAAAAAGTTTAACAGGAAGACACACAACCCACAATATCAGCTGCAGAGGGTGTGTCCATTCCAGCTGTACTCCCCAAGGACTCCCTGTAATTTAGTTTTTGTATTGTCCTCAGATGATGTGGTATTGTGAAGCTCAGCTCTGAATGTTGCTGTAACCCTCGCAGACACTACAGAACAAGAAGCTTATCATGGTCGATCCATTGTGCCCCTTAATGAAGTTGATGACGTTTTTTTGTTTCTCCCCATGATGGTTTTAATAAAGGGTAATAACTAAATGTCCTTGTTGTGGATCTTGTTTACCACAGCACACTCTGACATGAGATAGGGCCATTGAAAACTGATTTCCCACAATGACTCAGTAACAAGATCTATAAGAAAGTAGAAGCAATGTTTTTTTGTCAAATTTTCACCAAACTTTTTTGCAGGGAGTTTTGAAGATTAGCACTGCTGTTATTTTCTGTCCAAACAACAGTTTCCAATAGCCCAACTTTGTCACTGATCATTGATGACTTTTTTAAAGCACATTCCTAGCAAAATGACAACCCTTACTTTTTTGTAGTGCTGGATGGCAAACCTACATACTGACAAATAAGGAGATGTGTCTGGCGCAGAGATTATTGTAAACTACTAGAAGTTGACTTTGGTATTCCACAAAACATAGGTGGTTAGATAATACCTGATTCAATGTATAACTTTGCATTTGTTAGATGAAACAATAGGAATAACTATACGGTTTTTATCTGTATTGCTAGAAGTACTTGCTTTTAAATCCATGGCCCTATATTTAAGGTCAATACTGACACAGTTCTCTTGCTCATTAGCCAGTACTTTGTCAAACTAATTTACAGTTAGACAACGTAGACAATCTACATTATTAAAACACGAGGACGCATCCTTGTTCAATAAGGAACTGAAATTATATTTACATCTGACAACCTCTGTATTAGGGCTGCTCAATTAATCGTATTTTAATCGCGATTACGATTATGTCTTGCAACGATTACGAAAATTGAAATAATGATTTTTTTTTTTCATTTTTTTTTTTTTTTGTCAGTTGAATCATACTTAAAGTTCAGGGTAATCAACTGTTAAAAACATACAGTTCACATTTTTTTTCTCCAATAAATGGATGTTTTCAAAGTCAATGAATAATCGCAATTACAATTATTGACCCAAATAATCGAGATTATGATTTTTGCCATAATCGAGCAGCCCTACTCTGTATTATCCATCACCATTTCAGTGTGTGTACATTTGGTAAATGGAAGACGCTCCATAACGATCATATATCATCAAAAGATCTGATCTGAACCAAGATCCGAACTAAAAAGATGTAAAAGGATGTACAGTATGTGATCTAACACAAGCTAAAGGCTATCAAATGTTTTGTGCGTCTGTCCTTGTGTTTAGTTAGAGCACTCTTTTTAAACGCTGATGTAAATAAACCAGGATTTTAGGCTTTTGGGCACACGTTGCGCGCTCTGTGTGAAACGAGTGTCAGACTAACAGTGCACTTTTCATAATCCCTCTGTGTGCTGCAGATACACTCTCTCTCTGCCTCAGACAGACACACACACAATCACAGACGCATACACTGTGCACTCTGAACTAAACCCCGCACATATCAACATGCCTCAGCATGAATCCGCTCGTCCTTTCAGCACTCCTCCTTCACATTTCCATCCCTCCTCTCCTCTCTGTGTTCCTGTCATGGAGGCTGTGGTGTTGGAAGTGTTCAGTGACTCGTAGTGTGGCTCAGCAGGCTGAAGCAGATGGAGAAAACTGTCTTTAAGTAAGAAAAACAAATCACTGCCCTACTTTTCTACTTGATAGTGACTTTTGTTTGAGTGTTTAAAACCGTGTGTAACTTATGACACACTGACAGCTCAGAGTTATGTTTCCTGTTTGCCCCGCTGACCGGAGACTGCCTCCCTGGAAATGCCTTCAGGAAGTGCCTTTAAAAATAGAGCCAAAACACCCTTTTAAAATGAAGATACACGCACAGAGATGAATCTGACGGATCTAGTGTTTCTTATTTATATTTTTCTTATTTATTCTCATCCATTCAGGGTAGTCTCACTGAAGAAAAACAACATGTTACCTGCTGCACCATTTACATTTATTTGGCTCATTTTCGGTATTGTCACTTTGTTTAACCTCTGGGACAAGGGCACATGCACTGTATGCAGAGTAGGCCACATGGCCATGTTGGCAGGAAGACACACTGAGAGGGATTTTTTTTTAGATACTAGGCTGTTTTTGATTGATTTATTGACAGAAAATGTATAGGCATCTTATGGATGTGTAGCCTTCCTTTTTCATATGATTGTAAATCAAATATCTTTGGGATTAAGTCTAAGAGCAATTTAAACGATCCATTTATGTAATTGCGAGCTCTGATAATGATCATATTTTGCCATAGATTTGCCGTAATGAATTGTTTAAACACTCAAACAGTCAATTGATAGTACTGACAAGTACAATACCTCATTTAAAAACCTCTTGTGTCAGCAGCCTATTGGTATTTAAAGCTTGGTTACATGTTATTCTTTGAGCATATGGCTTGATATCTCATATCTATATATATCATAATATATTGTAGCCCCATCATATCCCTTTCAAAATGGCCACATACTGTATTTATCCTTCCACTTACAAAACATGTGGGTAATATATTTTCTGAAATTGATTTTGTGCCATTACCAGGAATTTTGGAGGAATGGCTGAATAATCGGAATACAGTACCAGGGAATAGGGAAATGGAAGTAAGATGTATGGCAAATCAAGAGGTCAGATCGGATGAATGTCGCAAGCTCAAGAGCATGTGACGCTCCCTGCTGAGCCAGCATGATGCCCACTTCTAGTTCTGCTCCTAAATAAGCAGCTTTGAACTGAGGGCTGACATGTGATAATCGATGCAGGTAGCCTCTGTGTCCTGGTCATATAACCTTACCTGTCCTGCGCTGCTTTCCAGGTTTATTAATGCTACCCTGGAAGAGAGCAGGTGGTATATTTGTTTTCAACACTGCTCTGTCTCTGGGTTAGTCCCTGTTTCCTGTCCTTCTTTTTGAGTCTCTTTCCATCTCTCCCTCTGCCGAGTGGCCTGGTTTTTCTCCCATCATGCTGAGGCCTATAGCGGCTCTCCGCCTACAATTTGGGCCCATTCATCCTTTTGGACCACCTGTCACTCTTTCCCCCTCAGCTGACCGGAGATGGCTTGGTCCAAACTGTTGGACTGATCTGTTAAAGTCTGGTTAGACTGTAGGAGTTTAGAGGAATTAGGCTTATACTGACATCTTTGTATCAGTCTCTCTGACTGTATTTATGCCATAGTAGTGTCAGGTTGTTGATAGCTAACACTTTTTCTGTTAAAGTGTGAAGAATCTGCCCAAACACTTTCTGTGTCAGGATGAGGAAGCAAACGGGAAGAAAAGCTTCTGAAATACTCATGTGGTTGTGTTTATTTGTTTATCAGTTGAGTTTGTTTTTCCAGGAGTTTAACTTTCTGCCAAACCCCTTCACAAGTCACTGCTGAAAGGTTAATGAGTGTCCTCCATGTGCACACTTCCCCTTTGTGTCTCCTGCCTGACATATTGAAGGAATTGTTAATTGTGCGCTGGCAGATCTTCAAGGTCAGGTAGACCTTATGGCCTTTCAGTCAGCCTCCATCTGCCCCGGAGGAATTAGGAATTCAAATAGTGTACTGCAGAGTTTTTGTTTTTCAAAGAGCTACAAGCTAACTCAAGAATGGATTAAAGTTAAGACTGCAGGTTTTACTTATGCTTAACACGTCCCAGTGTTGCTTTCACCACAAAGGGCTTTTCAGGTGGCGCTAAGTTTCTCACAGCCTCATATTTAAACGTTTGGATGTGAACTGATTCTGAATAGGTTTTTAATGAGATCTGTTTTAGAATGAGTGTTATCCTCAAATGTAACTGTAACTAAGATTATGTTCTGAGCAGGACCTTTCGCAGTGGATACATGTGTCAGTGATTGCTGGTGGACAACTGAAGTATTTGCAACATTTATTTTAAGTCATGTTATATTCATTGCAAGCATAAGCTTTCTACAGCTTTACACTGACTAGTTTCCTCGATATCCCTGCAACTTTTCTAAACTGCATCGGAGCTGTCACTTTATTTGAAGCTAAAGTTTCCTTAAAGTCCTAAAAATGAAATACCCATCTGAAGTATTTCATGCCCTCACACCCTCAGTGCGATTTACAGCAGTTTATTTGAGGTAAAACTAGAAAACATGGCTGAATGTAGCATATTCATTCAACGCCATGCTGCCATACAGTCACGTTAGCATGACAATACATCTGAAGTCCCATTGCCACTTGGGTGAAGTAGAAAATAATGTCTTGAAAAAGGGCAATTCTAAAACATAGTTAAGAATTTGGTTACATCATATGTGTTGCTTTGGATTTAATACAAACAAGGTAAATGTTAGTTCTTACCTGCTATAATGGCTCCAATCAATATTGCTCTTGCGAGACTCTGCATTTTGAACATGTCTGAACTTGATATGTCATCGAAATGTAGTAGAGTGGATGTCGTAGTAGGAAGCGACAAAGAAGCTATCTCTTTTTGATGCAACTGGCAGAGTCACCATTTGGTTTGACCTTTCATCTGTTTTCTAATATATCACTGTGTGCACTATAGCAGGAATTGACCAGGAAAAAGCCACATCCTAAATGTGTCTTTCTTCTCATATCATATTCATTTGTGCTCCACCTTATTCCCAATCAGCTGCTGAATGTCAGACAGCCCCATCAGTATAACCACCCACAGAGAAGTAGCTCTCAGCTGTCTCACTTATCCCACCGCGTCCAGTCTGCAGCGGTCAGCAGTCGATACAAAGTGCTATGTGAGCTCTTCGACCTTCCAGCTGGACTTACAGTCACTCTGCTCTTAGCTTACACAAAGCACCACTCCTAGTCTGTGTTTTTGAGGGAAAACTCTCTTATAGGGCTGTGCAAGTAATCGTATTTTATTCGTATTGATTATGAAAACAGCATAATTGACAAAATACGATTATTTTGCTGGGTGCGCTTTCGCCCCTCCCTAAAAGCCCACTCGGCCACGTGGGAGTGACATGTGTTGTGAGTGTTCAGCGCGAGCGAAGATGTCAGAACAAGAGCAGCAACTCGTTAAAAAGAAGGGTAAAACTATTTCCACTATTTGCAAGTACTTTGCCATTACATTCCACATCGCTAAAGATATGTGCCCAGTTAGCACTGTTAGCAACCAGGGCTTTAAGCAACTTGTCAACACGTTGGACAAGCGTTACGCGATGCCGTCTCGGTATTATTTCAGCAGGTCTGCGCTGCCTGCGTTATGTGACAAATGCCGTGGGGAAGTTGAGAGAGATGTGGCTTCAGCTGACTACTTTGCCACCACAACAGACCTATGGTCTAGCCCAGGGTTGCCCAACCAGTCGATTGCAAGATGTGTCTAAAAATAGAACAACAATATTCTGTTTTATCGTTAATGTCCTGTAACATAATCTTCCTGTGCCAGAATAATGCACATGAACGCATCAAAGCTTTGTGATTGGCCGGCGTCACCCCATGTGTCGGGGCGTGGCTGAGGGTCTTCAGTACAGGTGGCAATATCGTCACTGCCTGCGCTCATCTCTGAAACCAGACCATGTAAACAGGCTGGTGTTTCTTGCAAAAAATCTTTAAGAGATGACATGAACAGCCCTACCAGCATTTGCCATGGTGGCCTAAACATTTTTATTTGGTCTTAAATTGTAGTTCAACATTTATTTCCTGTTACTTCTGGACCATGACGGTTGGCCAGCCTTCAACGTTTAACTGAGTGGAATAATGAATATGTTTTACCAAAATGTTGGCTATATGTTAAGGAGTTTTCAGTAGGTTGTGACAGTGCACTGCAACATGTTTGATTTCATTTATTTTGGTCTAATTTATTTGTATTTATCATATTAATAATATATGTTTAGTATGGTTTTGGAAGTGCGCTCCATCATATTTGTTGATCTTGTTTATTGGTAAAATATTATTTGTTTTAAAGTTCAATAAATGGTCAATGAATAATGGTCAAAATAATCGTGATATCAATTATTGACCCAAATAATCGTGATTATGATTTTTGCCATAATCACACAGCCCTACTCTCTTATATCTTTTCTAAACTGTTTAGTATACAGGAAAATGTTTGGTAGCTCCCTTACAATGTATGTTTTTCATTCCTGACACTGTAGCAGAGCTCTCCAGCAACACTTCAAAGTTGGAAGACATGTTGCAGGATTCCAAACATTCCTGAACGTTTTTTTGTTTGTTTGAGTGCATTTCCCCTCTGGCCAAGTGGGAGCACATAAACACAAATGTGCCTGTCAGCTGTACAAATCCAGGGGCGGATTGCACGGTATAGAGTTGTCATACTTGGTGCCGTACAAACAGATGTAGCATGTTATTGTAGTCTTTATTTTTGTCCCTGTGTAATATTTTTGCGATGTTCCAAAACTTTAGAGGGCACGATCCAGTGAAAAACCCACATGAGTTTCGATTTAGACAATTTGGTCTCGTTTCCCCAGATCTTTTATTAGTCATGTTCGGAGGAATACTCATTTTGTCCATTTCCTATTTCTGCTTCTGGGTGGAGGGGCAGCTACACCTCCTCTCACCCCTGAACAGTTTCTATACTCGGGGGAGGAAATCTGAATCCTTTCCTCCCTGGAAGCACCACCTTGTTTAAAACGAAGCATCATTTGACTTCAGTGACAGCTAGGGCTGCTCAATTAATCGTATTTTAATCGCGATTACGATTATGGCTTGCAACGATTACGAAAACAACATAATCGAAATAAAACGATTATATATATATATTTTTTTTTTTTTTTTTTTTTGTGGGTTTTTCAGTTGAATTATACTTAAAGTTCAGGGTAATCAACTGTTAAAAACATACTGTTCACATTTTTTTCTCCAATAAATGGATGTTTTTAAAGTCAAAGAATAATCGCATTTAATAATCGCAATTACAATTATTGACCCAAATAATCGAGATTATGATTTTTGCCATAATCGAGCAGCCCTAGCTGATAGCCGTTATATTGCCAGACTGGATGGGTGTCGAAATTGGAGGAATTTTTCCAGTTCACGCCTCAAACATTTCCCATGAAACTAATCCACTGCCACTCCCTTTTTGCTTCCAAATAACATTTAAGATTGCTACTGTGACTCTGACGCTGTTTTCAAGTGGCTTCTAGATTATCTATCTTGCCTCAGCTCCTAGCTACAATTTTTGTGTGTGTACAAGGACAGTGCATTCCTCTGTACTCCCTTTTTAAACCCAGCTGAGGTGCTGACAGCCTGTCTACTACTGCCTGGATACTCTGCAATCTCTTTCAGTCATTACTCAGCTCAGAAATATGAGATAAAGCGCCCCAGGAGCTCACCTCATTCTCTGCATCTCCTGCTTTGTGTAGCACTCAGCACTCGGGTGCTGTTATTTACCTTTTTGTACTAGGCAAGCACACATTTTGTTCCTCTTCTGGTGATTATCCCAAGCAAAGTAAGCTCTGTTTATCTATTGTAGTCCTTATCCGTTGATACCATAATGTCACAGGGAGTCACAATTATTGGGTAATTGAACAACAAATCCATTTTTTTAAGGAAATACGGACAGCTGTCTTCCGATGCGTTACCCAGCGGAAGGGGGGCACTTTTAATCTGTTCAGAAAAATGACAAGAAGCTGATTTCACCGTTTACCCATTTTCTGACATGTTGTCTCAGTTTATTTTAATCCTCCTTTTTAAGAAAAAGATTCTTAGTGCAACTGATCGTGTTGACTGAGCTCTAGATTTGAAGAATTACAGTTACAGTATGATTAACGCAAGGCTTAAGATTCAACCTCATGTAAACCATGAAAGAAAGGCATAACCTCGGTCACCATTCAGCGTATCAGCTTTCTTGTCCAATTCATCTGATTTCATTGTGGCTGTAATCACTGTGTCACTGGGGAAATTAAAGTAGAGGGGATGACTCTTAATGGTCTCTTTGGTGCCCAGTAAACAGCTTATGATTAGAAACGGATATTCATCTTGTGCTGTGTCATCTTATAAGACAATAAGTTGGTTCATTGTGGTCTACCCGTTGCAGACAGACACATTTTCCTTTCACTTATAGGAAGCCCTGTCCTTGTGATTCAAAATGAAAGAAAGCTGTTACTCGGGGAATGAAACAAGCATTCACACAGAATGCATGCGTAATGACAGAGGATTGGACACATTTCTAAAAGGTACTATTGTAGCTATTGAAAAACATTGACTAAATATTGTGTGGAAGCATACCTCAATTGAATATGTTTGCAACAAATGCAGGACAGAAATGTGTCTCTTTAGACGTTGCACTATTATTTAGGCTGCTTGTCTCTGCACTTCACAGCTGTAAGATATTAAAACCAAGTAAATCAAGCAGTTTCCTATAATGTTGCAATCTGCATTCCAAATCCTAGCAAATAGCAGCATGATTACATTAAGACTTTCTAAAAATATATAGATATACTTATTTCTTATACAGTTTTTTGTTGGGTAACTGCATTGTCACTGCTGCTGTTTGTCTATGCAGCTGAAATATATTGACAAACTAAGTTATGGGTACACTAGCTTTTTAATATTGTCCGTTGATTCGAATACGGGTGCTTTTTTAGAAATTGCTAAAAAAATGACTGGTTATAAAGGAAGCTGCAGATGCCAAGATACCCAGCATCATTTCCCACAATGCATGTATTCAGGGAACCCTCCCTGCCCTGACATCTTCAAACTTGTAACACAAACTTAATATTTTAAGTAAAACTCAATAAAGACCCCTGATATAACTGATCTCTAACTTGCAGCTTTATATGTAGGCCAGCAGTCCTGCACAGGCACATATGTTGTCCAGTAATCTGTTAGAAATGTCCCTATAAAGTAAAAACTGCATCCTCTTTTGTTTTGTTTGTTTAATATGTGTTCATGCCGCTGTAGCTTCATTTACCACACTGCATATTGCAGTGTCAGTAGTAGGTGTCTGTGTGTACACATGAATGAATGTGTTTTCAACAGATGTCCTTAATGCTCCGAGCCCTCTGGAGGAATCTCTCCTCCTTTCTGAGGCTGTTATCACTCAACACATCTGCCGCTCTGATTCCCACTAAAGGAAACGCAACTAACACAGTCATCTCCTGCAGCCACCCAGCCAGCAGCTCTCCAGGTCAGGAGCTTTTAGCCCTTTGGATTGCTTCAGGATTAGTTGTGCGCTGCCATAGTGGAATCAGTAATGAGACACGCAGTTACATGGTTGTTCCTATGACCAAATGTTCCCTTTTCTGTTTTACCCCCTTCCCACTGCAACCAGTAATCATGGCTTCCACCACCACCACCTACGGAAGCTTATTATCAAAGTCCAGTGTCCCCCCTTCCAGGCAGCGCTCTTTGGACTCCGCTTTATGAGTGGCAGCGTCGTGATGAGCCTGCAGAGATCAAACAGGATGGCTCAGTTTGGAGCTCAGCTCTTTGCCCCAGCCTGTTTGATGTGAGGTGGTTCCTCAGAAACCACCGTTTTTCTGGTTACGCCACTTTTTGCCTCTCTGTAACCGTCGTTGTTATTCTCTGTTTGGAATCATTTGAAAGGAGAATGAAACTGTGGAAAACTATCTGTAGTAGAGATGTCCCGATCCGATCACGTGATTTTCAAAAGATCGGAATCGGGAGAAAAAAATCGGGGATCGGGAATTATTATTATTTATAAAATATTTGTATTATTTTATTTAATGTTACAAAACAAAAATGACCATGTTCACGTCTTACAGTCATCCTGAGGCCTTAGTTTTGGTTTAAAATGACACAACATCATGTATGTGTTGCTTCTTTTGGGCTTGTTTTCATTTGCTTATTTCTCTCAAATCTGGCAACAGAGTGGGCGCAGTGTCTAATAGTAGCAGTAAGCTAACGAGAGGCTACGTTCAGCTGATGACTCGGGAGTCGGGACAGAGAAAATGTCAGGAGTTTGGAAGTATTATAAAATTGAAAGCGAAGGCAGTGTAACAGCCAGATGCAATGTTTGCAAGGCGGAGGTTCCGCGTGGTGGAAAGAAAAGAGCTACGTTCAACACGACCAATCTAATACGCCACCTGAGAAACAAACACCAACAACACGACGAGTACACAGGTAACGGCACTGAAACAACCGACACTTTCAGAGACTTTTAAGAGGAAAGAGAAACTGCCCCAGAACAGTGAAAAGGCCAAAAGAATAACAGCCAAGATAGCTGAATTCATCGCGTTTGATGACCAGCCGTTGTCTATTACCTTTTTTTTCTCTTAATGGATTGCATAAAGATCGGATCGAGAAAAGTCGGTATTGGCAGATTGTCAAAATCAAATGATCGGAATCGGATCGGGAGCAAAAAAGGTGATCGGGACATCCCTAATCAGTACTATGGTGCCATCAATGTTGAACTGGGTTGTCAGAATATCCGAGTTCCCAAACAGTCATTTCCACTGAAACATCCCTGAAGAAGACATATTTATTTATTTCCAGGAGAACCTTGACAATCCTTACTTATAAATAGAGATGGTTGCTCCATGCTGTACCTTAGTGAAAACCGTTGTAATGTAATCTTTTTTGGCACCTCTGTCTTATTGGTCTCATTAAAACAGTCATACAGCACTGTCCAACTTCTATCTGAGGATATGTTGTTGTAGCATTTGTATGCACAGAATAGTTCTTGTCAAATATTGCTAACAAGTTTAACCTGGCCAGAATGTTTTTTTGGACCGGCTCCAATTTCCATATTCCACGTACAAGTGGAAAGCATGATTAATTTGTAGTTTGATTTTGTGTTGTCAGCTCAGTTAACTTAAAACAACCACTCTTCTTCATTTGTTGGCCTTGTGAGCAGGCTAACTTGCCAGCAGGGTAATTCATTTTAGTGGCCGCTTGCAGCTTCTGATGCCAATGAGATTCTACTGTACATTTAAGGAATACACTGCGGAAATATTTTGTATCGAAACTTCATGGCCTGTAGGCTTGAAAGGTGGAGAACTCCCTAAATGTATAAAGAATACAAAGAAATATGGGTGCATATTTAGGCAGCAGCTGCAAGCTAATTAATTAATAACTTACGTAAGTATCAAACATCATGAAAAAATGTTAGCTGACATTTTGAAAATAGTAACAGCTGATTACAGCAATTGCCGGACATTTTAAAACTCCTGTAAAGAATCATCCACTTCCAATATGTGCAAAATAAGCGTATTAACAGTAACTGGGTTCCTCTTACATCTTTTTTTCATCCATTTTTGTTCTCTCTAATCTCTTTTCATGCACAGGCCCAGGACAAGAGGAAAGCTCTGGAAGAGACCAAAGCCTACACCACCCAGTCCCTGGCCAGCGTGGCCTACCAGATCAATGCCTTAGCCAACAATGTGCTGCAGCTGCTGGACATCCAGGCCTCGCAGCTGCGGCGCATGGAGTCCTCCATCAACCACATCTCCCAGGTCAGAAACACACACACACACACACACACACACACACACACACACACACACACACACACACACACACACACACACATACATACACACACACACACACACACACCACAGACCGTACAGCTGTGAAGAATGGTACCCCACGCTCCTCGCTTCTCCTTTTCACTTTCAAACAGACTCTCTTATTTTCAAACACAGTACAAGGACTTCTTTAGTAACCATGGTTCCTTTTTATTACTCAGTATTTGGTATCAGTCTTGCACAAGTGTCTGACTGGCTGTGTGTTTGGCTAAATGACTGCTGGTCTGTTTTTCTGTCTTTTATGCTCTTTTCCTCTTCTGAGCCACAAAACACATTATAAAACATGTACCACAATCTCTTTAACTGGCATTTATTGGTCTGCAATACTGATTACATAGCAGCCCTAACACACATAAGGACATCATTATAGGTCTGTCTTGAAGCCTGTAGTCATATTTGTAACATTTATCCCCATATACTTATATAATGTTATTTGACAGAAAAATATCAACAACAATTTTCCCAAAATACAATGATTCGAACCTATACAAAAGTGCTTTTTGAAGCAGTATATGTAATGTAATGGTATACATATATACCCTGGCAAATATAAATGCATCATTTATCAGATGAGGAGATCTTGCTTTACTCTGAAGACATTGATAGCTATCTCTCTGATATTAGTTTTTAGCCCTTGGTTTGATATGTTTCAAATTTAAAGGACAATATTTCATTTTTACAGAATTCTTGCATTCATGTGATGACCTGTTTTGATTTATCAGTCTATCAAATTCAGACATTTCTGTCTGGTGTTCATGTAGTTACCTCTTTCTCCAGAAAATCATCATTGATTGATTTTGTTTTCGATAAAAAAATCAGTGTTGCACATCAATATATAAGGTCATATCTAACTTATGTGTATCAAAATATGTTGCTTTAAACAGCAATGTTTTCTTTTCCCAACCTTTTTTCTTGCCATGGCTTGAGGGTTCTGCCATGTGCAGGTAAATCCAGCCGCTCATCCAATGAAGGCATTAAGAGCTCAGACAAATCAAACGGAGAGCTCCGGTCAGGTGGCATGTCGTAGATTAGAAGTGTGAGGCATTCACTGAACCGGGAACATGTATAACACAGTCTGTAATGTAGTGTATATTCTTAATAATGTTAGGGAGTGATGTGTGATGGAATGCAAGTTCCTTTTTACACTTCTTTCCCATGGATGCTATCTGTTTTTCCTCTGTCAGAGCTTTTCTAGGAGCGCCAGAAATTCATTCAGGTTTCACTGAAGGTCATCCTAATGGAAGGAAAGAGGAGTTGAGGGTTTGAGAGAGAGAGAGAGGGAGAGAGAGAGAGAGAGAGCAGAGAGATCCGGGCAATCGGAGGGAAGGATGAAGGAAATGGGAGATGGATGATGACAAGCAAAGAAAGGCAAGAGAGAGAAACCAAAAAGGCATATTTACACTCCTTCAGATTTGGAGTCAATATCTGACAAATGGCATTCAGCCTATGCCAAGGTCACTGCCTGCCTTGGTCTCCATGACAACCCCCTGGGCCAAGTCTGAGAGGCAGTTAGACTTGGTCTCTGAGATCAGAAGTAAGAAGCCATTGCCAAACATTTAACCCCATGCGGAGCTTACATTGTTTGACTTCTGTCTCAAGTACTCATCACCAGCTCTTGCCTTGTGCATGGGAAATTCCATTCTTCCTCTGCTATTGTTATATCAATGTTTGTGTAACCATGGTGAATATGGACTAGTTTGTGTCATGATGAGTCACATTTACTGATGATGGGTCAGTGAAAAAAGTGTTCCTTCTTGTTTTAGGTCCGAAAAAAAAGTGAAAACATTATCTTCCAGATAATCTGTATAGCCTCAAGAAAAACACCCTACTCCTTCAGCCTTTTCCTATTTGATCAACATTTCCCTACAAATATGAAGGCTGATAGCTTTCAAAACTTAAAAACACATAATGCCTTAAAGGTCACCTATTATGCAAAATCCACTTTTTCTTGTCTTTTATGAATAAACACGTGTCCCCTCTGTGTAAAGAGATTCTGAAAGTTTCAGGAAAAAAAATTCTCTCTCTTTTTGTCCTGATCCATTTAGATAAAACCCTGTCTGAAAATGAGCTGATAAGATTTTGGCCACTTTATGATGTCATAACGATTTTTTGGCTTGTGTAACCATTAGCCAATCACCAACCAAGTTAACCCCCCCACACACCTTATCACCTGAATCTCCTCCTAGAGCACCATTGTGTTCTTTTAAACCAAATATCTCTCAGAGGGGCGTGGGGAGTGGCTCCTTATTTTCATCTAAAGTAACAGACAGAGAATCAGCACTTTTGAAACAGTGCTGAAACAGAGGGGTTTATGGGATGCTACAATGATCTGTTTGGTATTTTAAACTAAACACTTCAGAGACATATATATCTGAGACCTATAATATATTAATGAAAAACCGTATAATAGGGGACCTTTAATCATTCTTCATCTCCATAGTTATTTGATATGATTGGAGAGAGGAAGTCCCAATGTGTTTGCTTTAATGATCCATCTCTGTTTTAATACTATATAGACAAGGCTGTGAGCTCTGCGGGGTGTGTTTTATTGCTCCACTGTCAGGTCCAGAGGTGGATCATTATCGTGTCGCCCTCAAGGCCGGCGTTGCATTCTGCTGAATGGGTAATGAAGAGGAAAGTCTGCAGCTCGTGGGATATCTGTCGTTTTAACAGTGGAACAGTGTTTTCTCAGGTGTATACCAATGAAACATTATGACTCAAGACACCAATGATTAACACGCCGCAGAATGTACAAGACTATAGTACAGTCATACTAGCTGTTTCTATTTTTGTCATTGTGTTCAGTTTTTGACGCTCGCCTGAAGATGGGATGCTCTCTGACATTAGCGTGTCAGTCAGTGTGTGGTGAGACGTAGCCTGGCGTCAGGGCCGTTTCTGTCGATGTGCCCACAGTTGGGAGGGCTTAACTCTGGTCAGGGTGTGTCAGCTTGGTTATGGCATCTCTCCAACTGGAACTGGTTTCCTTGTACTGTACTGTAATACATTAAAAAAAAGGAACAAATACGATGCACAATTTTGAAAGTCATAATTAGAATCTTTAGCAATTAAAGGTGGGGTTTGTAAGTTTGAGAAACCGGCTCGAGATACACTTTTTGTTATATTGCATAGAATGCTCTTAACATCCCGATAGCAATGAATATCTTCAGTGCTTTGACAAAAAAATCCATAAAAAAATGTCATCTGTGGAAGCCGTAGTACTGGAAAAAGCACGACCAATCATCTGAGTCGGCCTGGCTAAAGTAACTGGATGGCCTACTTGCCTGTCAGCCTTCCATCTGCGCACAAACTTATCTCGTGCCCTCATTGGTCATGTGCGCGTTCGTGTGTGTTGGAAGAGGGGCTCTGTAAGGAAGTGGCAGATTTATTTCCGGCTGTGTATTTTCAAATTCTAGCGTACTCGAGCTGGTTTCTCCAAAATGACCTACCCCACCTTTAAACTCACTTCCTCAACTGCAGAGTTAAAAACAAACTGCATTCAAACACCTGTAATGCTGCAACCAATGATTCCATTCTTCAGCTATTTAAATGTGAACTATTTACAAATGTACTCAAAACTTTTTTTTATAGAACCCAATGATGCCAATTTGTAGTACTGAGATGTCCAACCTATGTGACTTTATGTGACTTTTGGCTACTGGTTCCTTGTTTTCTGCAACTGGTTAAACTTTATTTTTGACATTTAGTCATTTCAGATGTGTTTGGATATGTTAATTAAAGTCGTATCTTTACCTAAACACTTATTGATATTCAGTGGATGGCAGTGTCAGGCTGCAGTATGGCAAAATAATAAAATATGTGTGCTTGTGTCTGTGTGCGCAGTAGTAACAGATGCTCAAGTATTTGTGTGTGTGTGTGTTGACAGGTATTTGTTTCTGCATAACCTACCCTGCTGTCATTCCCTTTCACAAGCCGGGGTCTCTGCGCAGTATTGAGGCGGAAGGGCTCATGGTTAAATAGAGTCGCTTGCGCGGCTTCCACCTTGTGCTGCGTGTGAAGTGGCTGCTAAGAGACTGCGAACAGGGAGCGCTTTGTGTGTCCGGCGGAACAAAATGCCTCGCATTGAAAACCCCTCTGTGATACCCCAAATAGAAAGGGAAGAAAGAAGAAAAGGGTTTGCGTGTGTTGGGAATTCACAGTCAACCCAAGTCATGCTGCAGTTCCGTATCCTGATTTTCATATTTTCTCCACAGACAAAGATCTGAAGTTTAATGCATTAGTTATTCTCTTAAATCTGATCTGCACCACATCCTTTTAGAAATAGACATTTGAACCCAAAGGTATACATTCACACACAAATTAAAATCTGAACTTGTCATTAATGCCATGAAAAAAAGTGATAGTGAGTAGAGCTGAACGATTAATCGATTTTAAATCGAAATCGCGATTTTAAATGATGCGATTTTTTTAACTTTTTTTTTTTTTTACAACTTTTTTTCTTGTGTCTCAGTCATCCACACCAATCAGAAGTGCTGTGTACCACATGTACCAGCCATTGTTAATCAATCAGAAGTAGCCCATGATAGAAGGTGATGATGATCCAATCACCTGCCAAGTGCTTCTGAAAGTGCCTACCCTTTCCAAATGGCTTCCAATGGAGCCTTAGACCAGTGGTTCTCAACTTGTCAGGCCTCGGGACCCACTTTTTACTTGGTCAATACATCGCGACCCAACATTTTGAAGCACTCAAATCTATTCAACAAAAAATCGTGCTGTAATATACGCTTTTCAGCATACAATATTAAGAAAAGTGAAGTACAGTGCATATATCCCTTATATCCCTTCACAGAACTAAAGTATGCTTTTAAAAAAGGTTTAATGAGATGATGGAATCAAAGCTGAACTATATAAAAAGGCACACATGCTGTAAACCCAACCCCAGCAGGGGGTCTGGGGGGATTCTCCCCCAGGAGATTTTTAGAAATACTAACATAAACTATGCATTCTGGTACACTGAGAAGAAAATAAATAAATCTATTACTACCCGACATGTTAATAATATTTGATGCCATTGTTTGTTTTTCACTTTGTTCTGACATCTTGCTGCGAGAAGAGGAGAGAGTCTGTGTGACTTACTTTAAATTGTGGGTAAGGGGAGATAGCTCCCATTGTTCTGTGACCTGTCAGTCATCAGACCGGGGGTCATATTTCATTATGTGTTCATTTTTATCTGAAGTTGTACCCATGGATGTATAAAGAAGAGTTCTACCGCAAAGTTATTCTCCGTGGGGACTTCCGGCAACAATCTTGATTCTGATTGGCCAGAAGACTCGAAAAAACATCAGCAAAGATATTTAATTGAGAAGATGATCACTCGTGTGACAGAAGTTTTCAAAACCGTTTATGGTCTCCGGTACTTCCAGTCCAACGCCGACTGCATGCACAGTGTTAGAAAATCGGGCCTTCAAAATAAAAGTTTGACTTTTTCCCCCAAAGAAATTAATTAAATTAATCTTTTTCTTTTTTTTTTCTTCACTCACACATCCACTCCTAACGGGTCCACGACCCACCAGTTGAGAACCACTGCTTTAGATGGTTTGGTGAAACAAACCATCTGGGTCAGGTTAGTAATGCTCCATCACATGTTTCTATTACAGGGTGAATCTTAAACTGAAGCTTGACTTTAAAGCAACCCAACGGAAGTTTCATGTAAGTTTAGTTTTTTCACTTGGGCTGCGGGGGTGCTAGAGACGGTAGTACGTTGATACGACCTTCCTAGCCGGAGTTATGGCCGCATTTTACAATAAACTTCCGTTGGGTCGCTTAAAAAAAATATCGCAATTCGAATCGCAATATTTGTCAGAAAAATCGCAATTAGATTTTTTTTCCCAAAATCATGCAGCCCTAATAGTGAGTCATAGTTTCAGAGCCTGTGGCATTTCATTGAGGGATCGTTGGTGTGGAGAATGAGTCATAACAATGGAATACAAGCAACTTTATTTTAGGAAACTTGGGGATATATTTCAACTGAAATGGTTCAGGAAAAACAGAGGGAACCGCAATATAAATGCATATTGTTTCTTTTGGCATGCTATGGGTAAACAAATACATTCAGCTCATGGTTCAGCACAATACCCAATGTAGAGCTCACTCTTTGTTTAACTATGGCATTCTGAGCAAACCTGGAATTAAAACAAACCGATATGTTCCTCTAAAAGTGTGGCCACTAACAATTATAAGTTGCCCTCCAGCAAATGATGCCATGGTATAAGGTTACATCCTTGGTGTATGCTTGTCTTTATGAGTCGATGCGATAACGAAAACAAATTAAACAATTACTGACAAATTCAGCACAAAGACCTCTGACCTCGAAATAGTGATACGCCCACACACATGCTGAGCTATAAATAATAACAGATAAGATATTTGTATCTTTTTTTTTAATGTGGAATTTTAGCAGGAAGGAAGTACGGAGTCAGTCTAAGGCAACAATTGTTTTTCTATAGTATTGGTGTCATGCAAACATTTATTTTAATGTGAAGAAATGTGACCTTTTTTTACTTTTTAGAAACGACAAATTGAAAACTTGTTGATTAATCAAGTGAAAATTAAAGTATGACTGTCTAAAGAACACTGCTGTCCATGTGACGATAACAAAAACAGATTTTTTGATATATGTGGTTGTAGAAAATACACTTTATATCCCCATATTTTGACAGAAGAGCTGTGTTAACAGTCATGTTAAATAGCCAGTACTCATTTTTGTTTGTGGCCAGTGTGTGTTTTGAACCCAGTGACTGAGCAGAGTGATGAAGCAGCACAACAGGCTGACAAATCTACTGTACACACCCAGTTAGTTCCCACAGCTGTGCGCTTCACTGTGACGCTGTTACTACAGTTACACATTATTCTTATCCAATCACATGTGTCAGCCCGCGTTTTATTTATGATCTCAGCGGGGCATGCACTTCATTGTTTTGGCTATTTTTCATTCCAGTCCTCATTCCCGGGCTGTACAGTTGCATGGCGGTACACTCTCTCTCTCTGTGTGTGTGTGTGTGTGTGTGTGTGTGTGTGTGTGTGTGTGTGTGTGTGTGTGTGTGTGTGTGTGTGTGTGTGTGTGTGTGTGTGTGTGTGTGTGTGTGTGTGTGTGTGTGTGTGTGTGTGTGTGTGTGTGTGTGTGTGTGTGTGTGTGTGTGTGTGTGTGTGTGTGTGTGTGTGTGTGTGTGTGTGTGTGTGTGTGTGTGTGTGTGTATACGCACGCAACGACTTCGAATTGTGTGCTGCAGTGGTGGCATTTTGACCTCCCGTCGAGGAAGAATGGCACTCATCCAAACAGGAAATGAAGCCTTATAGGTCTCTGTGAGAGAGTGTGCGATGTGTGTGTGCGTGCCTTGTGTTTCCTGCTGATCCCACTGGTGCCTGTGTATTTTGGTCTCTCTCCTGCCTCTCCTGGTGGTCTCTCCCACTTGCCTGGCTCTGAAATGCAGAGTTTGTCTGTATTTTCTTTCACTGTTGAATATGTATACTTACTCTAGAATGCCTCTTTCCGTTTTCAGTGTTTGTTTGCGATGTGAGTGTGTGTGTGTTTGTGTTAGAATCTTTGTGTGGTCCATTGCCTCCGGGCAGTAGTTATTCAGATTTTATGAAAATATGGGACTGATAAAGGAAGTTATGATTTAAAAAAGTTTCACATGATTTTTCATTATATCATTCTTCATTAAAAATAAATAAATAATTTAAATGTAGGTTATTTTCATTATTTATGTCAATGTTGTTGTTTTTTTATGTAATAATTTGCATGTTTGGATCTAAAAGATTTAAATAAAATACAAATCTTTTGAGAGCCCATTTTGACATCTTCGAAACGTTTTGTTTGCTGGTTTTGTCCGTACCAAAACGATATTCATAGTTTAAAATTACGTAAAACAGAAAAAAAAAATAACATTTGTTTAGCCTAAACCAGAGAATGGTTGCCATTTTTGGATGGCAGGTGTAATTGTTAATCCATTATTAAAATTGTAGCAGTTTGATAAATAATATTTACATTTATTTTTATAATTTCAGTTTTTTCTTTAAACCGGGAAAACTCAATAGAAATACCTGACTATTTTTTAAAATAGTAATTATAATTGTTTTGATTCTAGGAATTTTTTTGGATAAGAATGCCACACATGTGTAGGTTAAAGCGCCTCCGCTATTAGAAAATGTTTACTCACACACTATCCCTGCAGCAAAACAATAATTGTAATCTGTTGATAGCTGTTTTTTTAATTAATCCCAAAATTGTTTAGACTTTAAATGTCACAAAACAGAGAGCAAGGCCAATCAAAATTCCCCCTAAGACAGAAACGGCTTATGTCACTCGTGTTATATCACCAAAACAGTCCAAAAACCAGAGGACAAACAGCACATTCTTATTTGAAAACATCAAATGTCAGATAGACAAAATAAATCATTTCTAAAAGTTACATAAGGTGTTGATTCATCTGTCTAATCTCCATTTGATTAAGCATCCATGGGTATACCCCTAAACATTGTTGCTGCATTAGCTTGCTGTGTGTTTCATTGTGAGGTGTCACGCCCTAAATATGAAGTGTGCTAGCACATGCTCTCTGTCCTGCGTGAATAGAGGTTAAATGTGAAATGACTGATGTTCAGTGAATCATCAGCTCCTCTGCTCTGTGGTAACTTCCTCTCTTGCTCTCCCCTTCACCCCCCCACCCCCTCCCTACTGCAGAGCATCATCATCATTACCAGTGCATTCCTTCCCCCTTAACAACACTCTGCAATTAGATCTAATCATTACACCTCTGTTCTGCAGTTCCTCCCTTTTTAAGAATAATCTAAGCCAGGAGTGCCCAACCTTTTTTGAACAGAGAGCTACTTTTAAAGTTGCCAGTCAGGAATCTGCTGCCAAAGTGCAATAAAAAAGACAAAATTAATAGAATCAAACACTTTTTTTGTTGCATTTAGTAGAGTATACAAATAAATGCCTTTTTTTTAAATAGGATGCAAGCAACACTAGTTTCTTAACTTAACCTGAATTGATAATAGACTATAACCTTTATCTTATACCATTTTGTACAATAATTATAATTAATAAGTTCAAACAAACAAAAACTTACAGCTGATTAATAACGGTATCTAACTTAAGTTTTTATTATATCAAAAACCTGTTGAAATGCTACTGTTATTTTTACTGTCCCCAAAAAGCGCGTCGGCAGCCTCCAGGAATGCTTCTTTCACAACTTCGCCGTCTTTGAAAGACTCGGGCCTGGCGCCACGAGGGGGCAAAAGGGGGCATTGCCCCCTAAGTTGTTTTATTTGCCCCCTCACTTTGAGCATCATTCAGCCATCGAAAAGTTAAATAAATGTCACAATTATTAAATAACTTTAAATAATTATTTTCCCCAACACACGTTACTATATTTAGATCAGATATGTGGGCAGGCAGTCAAGCAACGTGTAAACAAGCCTCAACCCCAAGTGAGCTTGTAGTCTTAATTAATGTTAGCATGTGTGCTTAGCTGTAAACACAGTCGGATGGGGGACCAAAACGTCCCTGTTTTCCGGGCAAAGTCCCCATTTTCGGAATGTGCGTTAAAAAATATAGAGCAAGGTGAAATAAAATGTTACATGTCAGTAAAAACAGAGTAACAGTGTTGTGCCTGTTTGTAGCGTTAGTGTATTTCTTTTTCTAATACTAATTATTCTTCTACCTCTACTTCTTCTTCTTCCTCTACTTCTTCTTCTTCCTCTACTTCTTCTTCTTCTACCTCTACTTCTTCTTCTTCCTCTACTTATTCTTCTTCTACCTCTACCTCTACTTCTTCTTCTTCTACCTCTACTTCTTCTTCTTCTACCTCTACTTCTTCTTCTTCTACCTCTACTTCTTCTTCTTCTACCCATGGATGTATAATAAGAAGCTTCTAATTCAATGTACCTTCCCGCAAAATATTGGACAAAAGAAAGTCGGCTAGTAGTGTCAACTAAATCCATAGTATTAGAACAAAAGTGATTTAAACGAGGTAAATTACGAATGTATGTTCTCAATCGCCAAGTGTGGGATTGAATATTAAATTAGTTTAGATTAGATTTATTGTCCCCAGGGGGAAATTCATTTCCACAGCTCTGTGAAAACAAGATGAAATCGACAACAAATAAGACAACTACAGATAGCACCACACATGATGCTTACCTGTTATTATTTAGGGCTGCCTGTATGGATCAGGATTTTGCCAAAGCGAGCCCTTTTACTATAATAATAATATGTTGTTTATATAAACCATATTGGTACAATGAGCGACATCTAGTGACGGATTTTTAATCTGTGTCTGTCCATTTGGTGTTGTATTTGATCCAATATTACATTTGGTTTATATATTAGTCACTTTCTTATGGAATGCCAGGTTTTAGGTCTTGGTTTGAACATTCAATCCTGAAAATAAAAAATCAACCAGATTAATTTGTCTTTAATCCTGACATGACTAAAGTAGATAGTAAGTAAATAAATCTGTATAGGAAGACGAGTTAAGGGATAGAGGAGAAAAGGTTATGGTATAATTACAGAGCCTGTCCATTTATAAATTGAGGAAATCAATGTTAGTCTGTTAACGTGACTAACAAAGTGCAGGCATCTAATAATGTACTATCTATTATTAAAGATCAGAGGAAAAGAACAGAATGAGAGGGGTCAATCCGGAATACAAATAAAGAAGCAAAGAGATTGTAGAGCAGTGAGAATGAAAACAACTTGGTGTGTCAATTCATTACATTGCCAGTATTTTTCGTTGTTGTGAAAAAAAAGTCGCCCCCTAGGATTTTTGAACAGCCCCCTCAGTCATTTCAGCCTGGAAAGACTTCATGTGTTTCGCAAGAACGTGACTGACACGATAAGATGCTATGGTAGCAGCCTTGCTCTTGTTGTTGGGCCTGGTGAAAATGGACTGCTGTGCATTTAGCTGTCCTTTCAGGTCCCTCACCTTTTGGGAGCGTAGGGCAGAATTAGGAGGGAATTCCGTCGTAAATGCCGCTCCTAAATTACCCTTCTTCGATAAAGCCACGCTCGCATTGCAGATGAGACAGATGGACTTTGAATTGGAATAGATACAAAAATAATCATCCTCCCACTCGGAGTAAAAATTATATATGTTGGGCTTTTTTGCTTCTGCCATAATTGCGGTCTTGTGTGTGTGCGGACTGGCACTCCTGTTGACACGGACAACGTCAGCGAAATAGTGCCCACTGCTCACCAGCCACGCCCCGACACATGGGGTCACGCCGGCCAATCACAAAGCTTTGATGCGTTCAAGTGCATTATTCTGGCACAGGAAGATTATGTTATAGGACATTAACGATAAAACAGAATATTGTTGTTCTATTTTCAGACACATATCGCGATCGACTGGGAATCTCCCCGCGATCGACCGGTCGATCGCGATCGACTGGTTGGGCACCCCTGATCTAAGCAATTATTTGACATCTCTGTATAAACAGGGCTGACATGGAAACCAATCTCCCCTTATTGAAGTCACAATCTGTTGAGTTTTAGCTGTTGGTGTTTGTTGTCTTTTTTTGTTCTCTGAATCTAATGGCGCATTTCCACTGCAGGGCCTCGCACGGCTTAGTACGGTATACTGTAGTTAGGCCTTGGTAGGCCAGGCTCACTTTATGCTGCGTTTCCATTACAGTTTAGGAACTGGGGTAGTAACTATAGTAACGCAGTGTAGGCGGAGCCGTGACGTCATCTTCAATGCGAAACACAAAACCAACATCAGCCGTTAGCTGTTAGCCCTCAGAGCTCACAGCTCTTCATATCTGTTCAGAAACTAGACAAAAGTTAAACGAGTACAAACCACAGACTGTCTGTGTCATGGCGAATACAGTCGCTGGTTTATTTATGTCTGTATAGGCCGTTGTTGTAAGTGTGGATGGTCGGAGCATATACAACGTTAGCTTAGCTTGATCTCCATTCAGAAAACACGCATTTGAAAAGGATTTTTGCCTGCCGTCTTGTCTGCAGACTTGTCAAAGCATTAATTCATGGTTTTTACTAACCGGTATCAGTATGTTGTTACTTCGGCATCATTTTGAAACGTGTATTACAATTTAAATCACGGTAAAATATGTTCATTTTGTTGTAGTTGCCAGCGATTCTCTCACTAGTTTAGCATACTCAGCCCGGTTGTTGGCCGGAAAGAACCTCGATTTTGGAAACGCAACCAAAAACGGGCCGGGCACGGCACGCTTAAACCGCGCTCCGCGTTGTAGTGGAAATGCGCCATAAGTGGGGGCATTATGTAGGCTCACGCTCAGCTTGTATGTAAACTTCATAGCTCAGTCAGAATGATGTTTGGCCGCAGCCCAAAAGTTAGATTGGCAAAAGTCAGGCGAGGTGTTTCCATATGTGCTGTGTTAGCAAACAAAGTGTCGACCTTGGCACACTGTACTGGCTCTTCGTTTTCCCAGCTGGGATAGAAAATCCCTCCAAGGTTTCACAATTAAAATCCTCTCACAACCTCCGCTTTTGGCTTTATCCTACTACACACGATTAATTACCAGACAAATCTGTTCAGGGATGTTTAACAAAAAGCTGCCAAACGAGACCTCCCATTTTGGCTCCGAGTGTGTATGGAAGCCCCGTCATGCTATGTGATGCTCTAACTGATCATACAAACAGCCCCACCGAAGGGCCTTCGGACAACAGTTTGACTTCACAGATGACAGGCTTCAGATGTGCTGGCTGTACTCACACTGAGAAACAGACCAGACAAAGAGGCGTTAGCTTGGCTTCATGCAAGGTTTGGAGTGTGGGATTGTTCTGTTTCGACAAATCATGCCAAACACAGTGAGACACAAAAGACTTGGAGCTACAGAAGCCGACAGGCTCAAGAATGAAACCAGGCGACTGGAAATGTACTGGTTCAAATCTAGGTGCCTTACAGCAGTGGCTTCTGGGGTTTGGACTGTCCACAGATCTACCTGCGGGGTCATGGGATGAACAATTATCACAATAAATCTGAGCAGGCCCACTATTGTTGGTACCAACAGTGTGAAGTTCTACAATTGATTTGATTGTCCTTTTAACCTAGATTAAATCGTCACAACTCCACCAACAGTAATTTCAGGACATATTGATGCAACCAAACCCCGCAATGTCTTAATGACACGGACAGATAATCACATTTCCAGGCTCTTAAAGTGTCTAGGTTTCTGTATTCATCAAAAACAACCTGTTAAGGATCCTTCTCTAAAGGAAGTTATTTCAGGCAACACAGATTATTGTTTTTAGCTGAAGCCAACAGGCAGGTTGAGAAAAAGCGGGCGCAGCAGAAAAAGCACACTTCAGCACTTTCAGTACTTCATAATGAAATAACGCCTGGAACACACTGAGCATAACAAATCCTTCAAATCTGCTCTCTTGGGTGAGCGTTGGTAATTTATAGTGTGAGCGTGAAGCAGAGCTTTCCAGAGTCAACTGTTTCCTGTAAAATATCGGAAGGAGAAACGTTCATGTCCTCATCAGCCTGTCTTCACCTGTTGGCGCCTCCAACCATTGAGATAAATCCTCTTGCACAGTAAGCCTGATACTGGAGTTCAAATGTGTTTAACAGACGTGTGCTTCATAGTTATTATCTTCTCGTAATCCCAAGGATTTCTAATTCCTGAACTGCTGTAAAACAAGATTATTTTAGCTGTCAGCCAGGAATGGCCTTTTAATAAGACCTTGTGGCATGTCTTATTTCATCATTATGTGTAGTTCTGGTTTATGAAATTACACGCCAGTAAAACAAGTCCATGTCCTAACATCCTTGGACAGCGTGATTACTTTTCAGTGTTGTGTGGTATCTCAGAGGAGCAGCAAGAAAATTCCTTGCTATGAGTTTGGCAAAACATGTCTTATAATCATTTGCAGTTGAACTCTATCATTAACCATTGGCACATTGGTCTGGTCAGGCTAGCCACACATGTACACAGACACATTTGTATGTTGGGTGTGATTGTTTATTAGTACTATTTCCCACATGAAGTGTGTAAGCGCCCTACTACGCCTATGCATGCTGTGCAGCTTTTGTTTGTCTATGCGTTTGTGCATAGCTGGCATTTTATTGAGCATATCACCCCGAGGCCAATCTGCCAAAGCGCTGAAAAAGCTGTTTCTTTTTGTTGTTGATGTGAAACCGGCAATTCCATATCGAAGTCTACAGACATGTTTTTTCCCCTTTTTTTTAATTCTCCTCTTACATGATCCTGTTCGTCTGGTGGGGAGTTGTCATGTTACATTATCTTCAAAATTCCCTTCCTGGTGCATCAATTGGCTGTTCCACTAGACTGAGAGATGTCCACGTTTGACCCTATTCCCAAAAACCAAACCAACACACCTCCTGATCAAGCAGTTTTAAATCAGTATGAGGAAGATAGGTCAAATAAGTTCACCGCGGAAGAAATCTAATTTCACTTTTCAGATCTATCATTCACTTCCATAGGTCTAAAAAGCTGTACACAAAGAATTGTGTCAATACAAATAAATTACCTGCACTCTTATCTCCATTTTATCGTTTTTATTGTCCAAGCTTTCAGTCAAACGAGAGCCAACAAACACACAGAGAACAATACACAATGGAGGAAGAGTCATTGTTCAGGACACACCTGCTGTTGATGGACGACAATAAAGGTTATTTTTGAATTACTTTTATGCACTTTATATCAACGTATACGTACGTTTACTAGGTTATAAAGAGTTCAGCCTTAAAATGTTAAAGCTCCCTTCTTCAAAAATGTTATTTTTTCAGCGTGGCCCTTTCTAGATTGCCATTTTGAAATGCTTCATCCAGTCAGTCAGGATGCATTGAATTTAAAGGCAAACCAACCTAGTTTTACAAAACTAGATCCTCTCTCCTAGACTGCTCAGCCTGTCAAACGTGGCAATGTATTCTGGAGTGACACGATATCACATCAGATTCTTAGGTGTTGAAGCCCAAACTATCACATTAGCTGACTAATGTGTCCCATTTTTAGAGCTGGAAAACATGTCCAAGTGCAGGGGTAACCAAAATGGCAAAAATCTGGATAAAGAAGAAATTAATCACACATATTTAGGCTTTGGTTGCTCCTAGCAACACAACAAGGATCTGTCATTGTGGCAACCACTGTGCTGACTCACTTGTATCCCAAAAAGGGAAGAACTCTTTCTGTACAAAGTAATCGGCTGGATTCGTCTGGCTAGAGCGTGTGGATGATGATAATGGTGTTGGCAGCGATATATGACCTAGATCCTAACCCTAGTTGTATTGATGGGTGACTCTTCTCTGGGTGTGGGGGGGGGGGAAGTGAAATGTATATTGAGTGAGAGAAGACAAAGGATTCAGAAGAAGAATTGAGTGGAAGGAAGAGTTGCCAATGAGTAAAACATGAAAAAGAATCATGAAGAGAGACCCTTTAAATCCTAAAAGCCTCTAGTTGATGGATAAGCCAAACACCAGAGCCAAACTACTCCAATGTTCTGGAAAAACACCCACAGGCTTCAGACATATGGTTGACAGTGGTTGAAAACATGTGAATCATCCACCTCTTAGTTTAGCTTCTGAGTTCAGTCTCTTTCCACCAAACCGATGGACCATTGGGATCAAGTAAACACCGTTTAGTGCCAGTTGAAGTCAAGAAGAAGCTGTTTAGGGAAGAAATGAACTATGAAGTTGCCATTGGAGCTCCCCATTGGGTCAGACCTTTACATTTTTGTCAGATCTACTTAACGTTCTTTGGGCAACGGTCAGCAGAGCTCTTGACAGGGTGCAACCGCTCGTTGGGTGGTGTCAAATACACCCTTCTGAGAACACTTATATCATCACCATGTACTGTTACAGCAGGGTTATTTTCTCGTCATACAGGAAGGAGATTAACTCACACCATGTTGCCTTCTCACTTCCCTCCTATGCCAGCTGCGATGATGTTTGTCCACATGTTTCTCTCTGATAAGGGGAGTGTGTTCAGCCAAGACCAGATGCTTACTAAGTTAAGCTACAGAATTTGCATATATATTTGATAAAAAAAACGCTCTTTTGTGGAGGAGGAGTTGGTTTTATTGGTTTGTTTCCTCTTTTTGAGTTTTGTCAGAAAACCGCTTCTTCCCCATAATTTCTTGTGATATCGTGGTCCTATTGATTAATTAAAAATGTCTCCAAAGATGTGTTTGTTTTGGGGTCACAATGAGGTGAACTGAGGTTAAAGCTAAGATTTGGAAGTAAAAACAGACCTACAATCAGCATTACTACCCTGCAAATGGAAACAAAATCTCCGATGAGATTTGGGCTGTTTTCAGAGCATCATGATTCATGGCAGTTTGGGAATTATCTCTTAACTGTGGAATCAAATGAATATCTCAAATTCACTCACAGTGGAGGACTTGCACTCTAGTTTCACATGCTGCTAAAATTGAAAATGTGTGCATTGGTTTGTTCGCCTCATTTGAAAACTTTATCACTGCACTCTTTTTATATTAAGAGCCTCTTGTATTCTGGCAGCTCAGGTTAAAAAAAACATGACGGAAGTCAGCGCTCTGTCATCCCTCTTAATTCAAACGGACACAACAGGGCATTGGAAAAGAACAGATGTTTCCCGTTTGTATGGGAAATCTCTTTGGGAGCAATTATGTATTAGCAACTTTGCCTGTTGTGAAATATTGATCTTCTTTTTTTCTGTAATTTTTAACAATCCACTTTGTAATATTCTTGTAAGAATTCAAATCGGCAAATCATTTTTTTTAAAATATACACTATAGCAGTGGTTCTCAACTGGTGGGTCGCGACCCAATAGTGGGTCGCGAACTCGTTTCGAGATGGGAGTGAAGAAAAAAAATTTGTTTTTTCAAACTTTTATTTTGAAGGCCCGATTTCCTAACGTTGTGCATGCAGTAGGCGTTGGACTGGAAGTACCGGAGACCATAAACGGTTTTGAAAACTTCTGTCACGTAGTGATCATCTTCTTAATAAAACATATTTGCTGATGTTTTTTCGAGTCTTCTGGCCAATCAGAATCAAGATTGTTGCCGGAAGTCCCCACGGAGAATAACTTTGCGGTAGAACTATTCTTTATACATCCATGGGTACAACTTCAGATACAAATGAACACGTAATGAAATATGACCCCCGGTCTGATGATTGACAGGTCACAGAACAATGGGGGCTATCTACGGTCCCTTACCCACAATTTAAAGTAATTTATACAGACTATCTCCTCTTTACTCTTCTCTCTGTGTGGAGCAGCAAGCTGTCAGAGCAAAGTGAAAAACAAACAATGGCATAAAATATTATTAATATGTCGGGTAGAAAAAGATTTATTTATTTTCCTCTCAGAGTGTACCAGAATGCGTAGTTTATATGTTAGTATTTCTAAAAATCTCCTGGGGGAGAATCCCCCCAGACCCCCCTTCTGGGGTTGGGTTTTCAGCACATGTGCCTTTTTGTGTTATACAGTTCAGCTTTGATTCCATCATCTCATTAAACCTTAATTAAAAGCATACTTTAGTTTTGTGAAGGGATATAAGGAATATATACACTGTACTTCACTTTAATTAATATTGTATGCTGCAAAGCGTATATATTACAGCACAATTTTTTTGTTGAATAGATTTGAGTGGTTCGAAATTTCAGGTCGCGATCTATTGACTAAGGAAAAAGTGGGTCCAGAGTAAGGCTGCACGATTTTGGGAAAAAATGTAATGGCGATTTTTCTGACAAATATTGCGATTGCGATTCAAATTGCGATATTTATTTTTAAGCGACCCAACGGAAATGTATTGTAAAATGCGGCCATAACTCCGTCTATAGCACCCCCGCAGCCCGAGCTACGAGTGAAAGAACTAAACTTACATGAAACTTCCGTTAGGTTGCTTTAAAGTCAAGCTTCAGTTTAAGATTCACCCTGTAATAGATGTAAAACATGTGATGGAGCATTACTAACCTGACTCAGATGGTTTGTTTCACCAAACCATCTAGGAAAGCTCCATTGGAAGCCAATTGGAAAGGGCAGGCACTTTCAAAAATACTTGGCAGGTGATAGGATCAATCTGTCTATCACCTTCTATCATGGGCCACTTCTGATTGATTAACAATGGCTGGTACATGTGGAGCACAGCACTTCTGATTGGTGTGGATGACTGACACACAAGAAGAAAAAAAAAAAAAAAAAAAAAGGAACAAAAAATCGCAGGCTTTGCGATTTGATAATCGCATCATTACAAATCGCGATTTCGATTTAAAATCGATTAATCGTTCAGCCCTAGTCCAGAGGCCTGACCAGTTGAGAACCACTGCACTAGAGCTTGTCTGCTCTCAGGCCTACTATACCATTAATGTCACAGTTTAAAATTAGACTTGATATTGTCCAGAGAGGACTGTACTGCTGGACAACGCATAAATCCACCAGTGTTGTTGATTCCCCTCGCTCTGGACTGAGTAATACTTGAAGGCTATACAGTGAAACAGAAACAGAGCTCAGTGCTGCTCCAGATCCCTGTGGCATGAAAGGACTCCTCTGTTGGCTCTGGTCGCTGACTCCTTCCCCCCTGAGAGACCATCGTTTTACTGGTCTGCCCTCAGCAGACATTGCAGCCTTTCATCTCTCAGAGGAAGGGCAGCAGCTCCTGGGCTTACGCTTAGAAACTTTACATCTTTGAGCCGTAAACAGGATAATTTATGATCAAAACCCAACTTTTAGAATTCAGTAACACGTTGATATTATTATTCTGAGCCAGTAGTGTTCAAGGTTTTCTAATGCATATTTATTAAAGTAATTCATTTTTATAAAGGGGACTGGCTAATTAATGGAACATTGGTGCAATTTCAGTAAGAAAACACTGTGCTTTCGAGGAGTATAAATAATGCATCACAATTTGGCCCTAGCATTTTGAAAAAAGGGAGATGAAAGAGTCCTTTTCTAATAATAGACATCTGGGAGGATATGAGTTTAATACACAATGCATTTTGATGTTTGAAGGCAGGGTTCCTTTCCGTCAAATGTCTTCTACAATCTAGATTCAGTAGTCAATAAACTCATCTCATCAATTCTTTTTTGAGGTCACAAATATATGTTCAGAAACACATGCTTCATCCATTATTGGTTTCAGGCTCTGCCATTTACCACAATCGATTTTATTAGTGTCCGGGGCAATGGCTGTTGTAAAAAGATTACGACCTCGGTGATGAAAAGCACAGCCTCACGATTAAATTAAATCTTCTTAAGATGCTGTATGACGAGTATATTGAATCCCAGAGGACCTTGTTGTGCCGTACCATCGATCACATCTTCTGTCTTCGCTGTCATTTACAGACGGTGGACATCCATAAAGAGAAAGTGGCCAGGCGGGAGATCGGGATCCTGACCACCAACAAGAACACGTCGAGGACCCATAAGATCATAGCGCCGGCTAATATGGAGCGGCCTGTCAGGTACATCAGGAAGCCTGTTGACTACAATGTATTGGATGACGTCGGCCATGGTGTCAAGGTGAGTGTTCCAGATATTTGGGGTATTTTTCTCGACTTTTAGATCTGCTACCTCATCAGATTTGTGCACACTCCATTAGTTATTCTGCTTCTGTTCTTACACTATGTCTGATGTTCTTCCCTCCCCCCTTCCTCTCTTCCTTGCCGGAGGTTTGCTGGTTTTCTGGCTCACACTCCATCTCTTTCATCTTCAGAAAGCACCCCTTCTGACCCTACAGTAATACGTTTCAGTGTGGGTTGGTGGGAACTGGTTGGGGGTAGAGATGAACTAAAAAAGTGATTACATCATCTAGCTTTCAGAAAACGGCCCTATTCTTAGAATGATCTGTAAACGGGCGAGCGGAGGACAGATTTGTGAGACGTTTTTAAAGGCACTTAGGCCTCGGACCGTCCTCGTAATCTCGTTCTCTAGTTTCTCTTAGCAGACGAATGATGTTGTTAGAATTCGATTTGTAGTTTATTTTCACATCAGTGCAATCTAAAAGGCTCTGGAGAAGCTGATTTTGATGTGATAAACTCTGATAATCTAAGTGTGACATTTTAACTCCCACTCTACCATTAGAGCTCACGTTAGCGGTCACTGGGTCATCCTTGTGGTGGTGGTAATGTCATCATTTCCTGATGGCCAAAGGCATTTTTGCGACCTCTCTACCCTCCCCCCTGAGCGTTCTCTCCCCCATCAATCAGCCAATCAATTACAGCTCTCAGATAGATCTAGTTAGAGGGCCGCCATTACCGTACCGCCGCGTTACGGGCATTAAAGGCAGGATAAAAGCCATTGTGCCCTGTCATGGTGGGAGGATGGGGTATAAAATATTTTATTTGGGGGTGTTCCCATTTAAGGGGTCATTTTTACACTGCTTATTAATGTTCAAATTGTACTTAAAATAGTTTGAAGATGTTTTATGACATACAAGAACTGTTGCTTATTTTGAAAGAGGTGTTATTTTAATAACTGTATTAATTTCCTCTTTTCTAAAAAGGGACTCATGTCTTTATGCTAAATCTGAAGCTTGAGGAGGGATGTTAGCTTAGCATAAGGCCTGAAATCATGAAGCTATGACTAGACTGCTCTGTCCAAAGTTCCAACAGCAATTCAACAAAACAATTACTACCACAATCTCTCACAACCTTCTCAAGGAGGCTAATGAAGAGTTACAGTAACTAGATATAAAAAAATACTTGAGTAAAAAAAAAAAACTAATGTATGCATTAGTCTTCATCAAAAACTTAAAGGGGACCTATCATGCAAAATGCACTTTTGTACGTCTTTTATACATGAATATGTGTTCCCGGTGTGTCAGGAAACTCACCAAGTGTCAGAAAACACAACCCTCTCTCTTTTCCTCCATACCCAAATCTCTAAAAACGGGGCTGCAACGGATCTGATACAGATTTGAAATATCTCTGACGTCAGAAACGAGGAGCTCCGCCTATATGGGCAACTCTCCAACTATCAGGAGGAGACAGCCACGGCCATTGCCATTCGAAAGCGCTGGAGACGCTGTAGTATATATGCCAGGCCTGTAGGTGGCGCTGTAGTCTGCCACAAAAGCAGCGAAGAAGACTTCTCACAGATTCAGCCCTTGCAAAAACAGTGCTCAAAAAGAGCAAATGGAGCGAAATGAGGCATGGCTAAAATGCATGATCTGTTTGGTATTTTGAAAAAAAAAAACGTTGCAGACATGTTTTATATAGGTATGGCCCTACAATATATTATTCAAATATAGCATGATAGGTCCACTTTAAATCAACAGATTATGTAGTTGACAAAACAATCTCACGACCTATTTAGCAGCTACTCTGATACTTTTTATAATATTGAATGGTCTATATATCCTGTTCATTTATAAGAACATATCATGTATCTGCTCACAGGGCAAAAAACAAGCAGAATCCCAGTGAGGCTTGTGTGAGTCATCCACATTCCTGACTCTACTGTGTTAGAATAAACAAAAGAGCTTCTAAAAATCAGGATAGCAATACGTCATCGCTCAATAGTGTCAAATTACCGAAACCATCGTGCTTCATGGCTGCTTTGAGAGTGTTTGATGCATCTATTAAAAGAACATTGCATATTACTCTGGTCCTAATCCCAGCAGATTCTTTATTCTTAAATTTGGTAAGTGAATGTGACGGGGAACACACACACAGATACACACTAGCTCATGCAGCCGTCCTATATCACTCACCTCCTTTCATCTATGCATGTCACGGCCCAAAGAGCCAATCTATATTTTCAATAATATCAATCAATACTTCATATTAATTCATATAGTATGCCGTGATGGCTGCTGTCAGATACCCGGCTTGTATAGAATATCTATAGCCATGGTTTACTTACTGACCAGGATCAATACTTTAATGGGAGTTTAAATCATGTCCATTGCCTCCAGTTAACTGTGAAGCGCTTTGCATGTGCCTGAGTGTTTACACTGGCCTACATTTTGAATTGGTTTTACGGCCTCACACAATGTTTGTACAGTTAAACACCACGGCGTGAGCTCTAGTGCAGAGAAAAGACAATAAAGTGCTCACATAAATGATTTAATAGAAGCTGTTCTCAGATCCAAAGTAGCAATAAAGAAAGAAGATGAATTGAGAGAATAAAGACTTTCAAATTCATCTGATAGATAATCTTCTCTTGGCGTCATATCAATAATAAATAAAATCTCTTAGTTGACAGATCCGGATATTTTCTCAAGGCATTTTGACAGTGGCGTGATGTTTGAGCTTCAAAGATAATTCATTCTTCCAGTCAGCTGATGTTTAATCTAGTCAACTGTGATGATGTCAGGTGTTTGACAGCATTACTCCGACATGTAGTGTTTTGTCGTTTATGAGTTTAAAAGGTTAGTTTAAAGGGAGAGACGGCAGCACAGTTCAGCAGAAGAGCAATTGGTGTCCGTTTGTAGTGCAGCCACAACAAACTCCATGTTGTCAAATATCTGATTTTATTTTCTACACAGTGATAGAAATGTTTCCATAGAAAGCACTGTAAAAACAGATGGTTACCTTCACCTAACAACTCACTGTGGCTGCTTTGTCTTATTGTTCCTCTTACACCTGTCCAAAAATGCCAAAGAATACTATTATCTTGTTCTTTAGATGACTGTAAGCACTAACTGAAGGGTCACATACACAGTAATTCATTCATACCATGTTAAATACAGTAATATTGGATCAGATTTATGTTTAGTTTCCTGTAAAGCCCTTGTGTGTAGCCAGTCAATTACAAGATCAATTAGTAGAGAGCATATCAATATTTAATTACGATTGGCAGGGTTTGGAAAAAAAAGGGTTTCAACTAATGTAAATCAATAAAAAGAGGTTTACATTTTAAACATACTAGCTAATTGATTACCCAATAATCAAATAATGTAGGAGCAGATGGGAAGTGTGAGTTTAAGAGTTATAATCTGAGTTAAAACAAACCAATTCAACATGAGCAACTGTTATGTCACACCAGCAAGAAAAGTCAGATTTGCATGTATACACAGTTGTCATCTTGTTAGATAATTTGTTGGGATGTATCCTTGTCAACAAACCCAAGCTCAGGGGGTGTATCTCTTTTTAAGTGAAAGATTACTTGCTAATCACGCCACTTTGACAGACTTCATTGCCTTAGATTTTCACCCCAACTCAGCAGGCTAAGCCTTTTTGGACTTGATAATAGCCGTAATCTGAACCGGAGTCTGTCCCATAATTGAACTTTGAAATAATTCAAGCATTTCCACGCTGTCATTCTGGTTTCGGCAGCAGAACAGATACAGCATTAGCCGGGAAGATAAGAGAATGCTGTAGTAGGCTTTTGCCTTCCTAGCATGACCTAGATTGAAAATGGAATCTCGTCTGGCTCTGATAACCCGGGGAGAGTGAAATTTGAATGGGAAATGTACCATTCAGAGCTTTTCTCTCTTTTTAAAGTGGCAGAAAGCTCTCGTCATGCTGACCTTTGCCAGGAATGTGCTTTTGGTTTCATCTTCACGCTTTCACCGTGGTCTTGTGACGCTACAATGCTTTCTGCAAAGGCCACTAGGGAAGCTGCATTATAGATGAGCCACTTGACTCGGCAGTTGTCAAACCCCACTGTTATGTTGGCTTTATATTCTCTTTGACAACAGCCCGACCAAGTACAAAGGTGTTTTTAATCGCTGCGGGTGATGTGATAATCTGAAATTGAATCTAAACATGAATATGTACAAAAGAAAATATGAACATGAATTCCCAGTAGACTTAAAATCCATATATATGCAACAAACCTTTGATTTATGAAGATAAATTCACTTTCAGATTGAGATAAAATGTGTTTTTAATTGGGCACAATAGCTTTGCCATCAGATCCCAGTGATTTGCTTCTAGTCTGTCTGGTACTGGGTGTGGTACTGTATGTCTGAGGAAAAAGAGCAGCAGGCAGGAGCTGGTAGAATGACTTCTAACCGCTGACCTGCCTGGGCCTTGCTAAATGTTTACTCAGTGTAAATACCACTTTTTTTGCTCGCTTGTACTTTGACTTCTACTGATCCGTTTGGACATGGCCATTTTGACATGCCCTGTTTCTGTCTCTTTCTCCTGTTTTTTCTCCTTTGCCTTCAAAAGTGGCTAAAAGCCAAGGTAAGTGTGGTTGTCACATGACCCATTTTACTAGAATGTAATATTGATAGATCCCAGTTCAACTCCCTTTCACAACAAACCCCTGTATGTGTAATCATTATTGTCATTTCCCATGTTGTTCCCTTTAACAGACTTGTACTGTAGTCCTCTTCTCCCTGAACACCCTGCTTGTCACTGTACCAACTGTGTGTGTCGTCCTTTACATGTTGTGTAGTTGTCTATAAATGTTCTATAGATTATTCAAAATCCTTCTAGGCTACCCAGACAAAGCTTAACTCGTATCCTTATGTGTGTAATAAAGTATTGCAGAAAATGTATGTGTAATTTGAAATACTGCAAAACCAGATGTTGCTAATTTTAAAGCTTTAGTTATTTGGTGTTATGCAAGTAGCCTTGTTGAAACAACGCAGAGGTTTCTAACTTACAATTAGCAGCAAGAGTTAAACATAAGCCAAGGTGGCATTACATAACTCTTCAAACATTGTCAACTAAAATATACATCTGTGTGTTGAAGAGTCTTAATCTGGGCAGCCTATAACATTTTATTTCTGTCACATAAGTGCCTGAAGTCATTCGTCCGTTGAATACGTGTTTTTTCTTCTTGCCACAGCAACATGGAAACAATCAGACTATCAGAGGAGGAACACTATCGAGGACCAATCCGCCCACGCAGAAGCCGCCGAGCCCTCCCATGTCAGGGCGTGGCACGCTCGGGTAAGGATTTCATTCAGTCGCCACGAAAGGAAGGCTAATCCTCTAATTATAAAACACTGAACATTTCAAAGTTGATGTTGTGGGGGCGACACAAGAACATGCAGTTTTAAGTACATGTCGCATTTATTTAAGATTATTTTTGGGCATTTGTGCTTTCTTTTATGAATGAATGTTTAATGTAGAGTAACATTTAAAGAAGACCGCCCACACTGAGCTAACATCATGTGGTCGTGATGTGGTTTTGGCTTGGAAAAACATTTGAAATGACAAAATTCAAGTGAGTGAAGCCAGAGAAAAGGTTCAAAAGGCAGTCTTGGAACTATATGTCAGTGTCAGGCCTGATGAAGCATGTCATCGTCTGATGCACAGCGGCAGTAATCAGATATTAATTTCCCAGGGTAAACTGTGCCTCACATTTAGCTCGCTGCATCCAGCTGCGTAAACTGATAGGATGGACTACAGTCTACTGAACACGGCCTTGCAGTTCTGATAGCAGATTGAAATATGATCATTCCTGTCCTTGATTCATTATATGTCTTTCCATCTTTGCCCGCTTGCAGACGCAACACATCCTACAAGACCCTGGAGCCGGTGAAGCCTCCCACAGTGCCCAACGACTACATGACCAGCCCCGCCCGACTGAACAACCAGCAGGGCCAGCAGAGCCCCGGACGCACGGCATCACTCAACCAGAGGCAGCGCACACACAGGTAGATAACACACAGAGACACACAGTCTGTCTACAGCAGGGTCGACTTCATTTTATGTGGCCCGCAAGAGCTTGCAAAGAATATAATACGTTTATTATACGGTTACATGCCACTTTACAGAATCGCGTTGAAAATAAACTACATGTCCCACAATGCATCTCATGTTGTGACATGCGCACTGAAGAGGCTTGCAATTATTTGCCTTAGACTTCTGCTTTCAGACGTAGTTAATTATGAAATGTACCCTATAATAATCCAATGCAGAGGCAATAATGTAATTTAAGTAGTGTGTGCGTGTGTGTTGATCTAGTACTGTAGCTAACCCCTAATCTATACTAAATGTTGCGCAAAGTGCACAGAAAGTGTCTAGAAATCTCTCTGCTTCTTTATTAGATTCATGCAATTAATTATTATATAAAAGAACATCGAAGCTCACATGATGGCACCTTATAATCATCAATGGTATAAACATTTTTTTTTTTCAACCATTAATCAGGAATAAACAGACAGTAATTGAAGAGTTGTGGCTCTAATTTTCATACGCTTTGTTAGTGACTGTCAAAGTGTTTTTTTGTTTTTATCATGCTGACTTTTGCATGTGTGGCTGCTTTGTATTTTGGACTTTAAATACTTTTCAGCTTTTCAACTATATAGCCTGTGGACCAGTGTAAAACAAAATGTCATCGCGGGCCACATTAACGGTGGGGTAGGTAAGTTTCAGAAACCGGCTCGAGTGCACTAAAATTTGAAAGTACACAGCCGAAAAGAATCCGCCCCTTCCTTCAGACTTCCTGACAGAGCACCTCCTCCAACACACATGAACGCGCACATGACGTCAGCAGACTGGTGAAAGTGGCCGCTTTTTACAGTATTATGGCTTCCACAGATGATTATTTATGGATTTTTTGTCAAAGCACTTCAGATATTCATTGCTATCGGGATGTTAAGAGCATTCCATGGAATATAACAAAAAGTGTATCTCGAGCCGGTTTCTCAAACTTACCTACCCCACCTTTAAGAATTATGGTTGCACTCAAAGGGCCGGTTGTAACTTTAAGACTATATAAATATACATATATATAAAATAATTTCATAAGGTCAAGTCAGGTTTATTTGTATAAGCAAGAAGTTAAGCAAATACAAAGCAGACAGGAGGAGTGGTAGTGAGATAAATACATTGACAGTATACAGTATCTCAAATAACTTAAAGTGAAATGCCTAAATACAAGTTAAAGTCTCGAGCAAGTTGCACGTATTATAGAGTTAGTATTTGCCTCATAACATCAGGCTAATTGGCAGCCAGATACTGTTGCCACCTGCTGATGATGAAGTTTGAGATACGATATACGATATACTTCTCCGTCCTGCATTGTACGTATACAAACATAGTAAACATTAAAATACATACACATATCATCACTCATACACCGTTTAAACAAACACAATACACAGACGCACATACTGACAATGACGACCTATTGCACAACCCTCATGGTCAACATTTAAAAAGTACATTTCATTACATGTGAATGTTAAGAAGCTTATAATGGACATAGGTAGGAATGAGTGTTTATGAACCCTGAATCTTCTACCAGAAGGTAGGAGCTGGAATTCTGGGTGGAGTATGTGGGTGGGATATTCTAGATCAGTGGTTCTCAACTGGTGGGTAAAAAGTGGGTCGCGGACCCCCTTCGAGTGGGTCGCAGATGTGAGTGAAGAAAAAAAAATTGAAAAAGAAAATGTTTTTTTTATTTATTTTTTTATAAAGTCAAACTTTTATTTTGAAGGCCCTATTTTCTAACGCTGTGCATGCAGTCGGCGTTGGACTGGAAGTGCCGGAAACCATAAACGGTTTTTAAAACTTCTGTCACGTAGTGATCATCTTCTCAATAAAACATCTTTGCTGATGTTTTTTGTTGAATAGATTTGAGTGGTTCAAAATTTCGGGTCACGATTTATTGATAAAGGAAAAAGTGGGTCCCGAGGGCTGACCAGTTGAGAACCACTGATATAGATCAACTAACTTTATGAAGAAAACACTCTTAAATCCTGCAAGTGAAATGGTAATCAACTTCGCTTAGCTTTTAACCGCGAGTAAGACAGGAACTGTGTGTGACTTTATATGCACAGGTGTGAGTGGTATTAGTGTTCCAGCTACCCCTTTGAAATGAACGCTTATGGGTATAAAAGCATCTCTTCAAAATAAAACACAGTTCCCCTCCATGTCACACAGCTCAAATCTCTTCTCTTAGTTCAGCTGTTTGGAGCACTTGCGCACCTCTTCCTCCTCTCCGCTACACTAAATCCAGCATTTGCCTGACAAGGGTTTCTCACCGCTGCCTGAATCACATTGATATTAATATCTGTAAAAGCCTCCGATATAAAGTGCCGTTTAAAAAAAACCTAAGGCAACTGCAGCATGGAAACCCTTGAACATGGCTCTTGTTATACAGCAGTCTCCCCGTTCATCAAATTTGAGTTACGAGTGAGCCTTATTAGCTAAAAAGCCTTTAATGCTGACTGTGATACTCGTGAATGTTACATAACTATTATATTTTCCTTACCCTCGCCTCAACTTCTGTTTCTTGCTCATGTTTGTTTGCACAAAAGTAGTTCTTCTACTTTGTATTGATGTCCCTTTGACAAACAGATGCTGTCCTGAGAGTCGTGCCCCCCCCCCCCCCCCCCCAACGCCCTGCTTCAGATAACATTGTTGCTGCATCACTATTTGATTACACAGGCTTAAAGTCAGCTTTGCTTATTCAGCTCAACCGTCTCTGCCATCCTCAGCTGAGAACTAAATTCAATATCGACGTGTTCCTGCTATTATCATCTAATATCTTCCTGTGGAAAAGATTACACCGGCTTATGCAGGTATCATTTGGAGAAAACATGCTTATTACAGTCGGTCATGGTAATAACATGTGTTACTAGGATTCCTACTTCAACTAAACAGAATGCATTTAAGATGGCGTTTGACTCGATGGGTATAGTATACGTCAAAATGCAATAAATGATTAAAGAATGCAGTAAATATACAATTTATCTCCATTTTCTTGTCATGTTGCTTTGTTGCATTTTGTTCAACATCTCTATACTTCTATCCCTCTGATAAATGCATATACCCCGAAAGAGGTACCCTTCACAATACTTCAACACAATACTCGTAAACACACACTTAAACATTCTATATGATGTGAGATTTTAGAGCAAGTTAAAAAGATATTTGGAACACATAACCATGCTGTATTTGAAGTACACTTTTTTTAAAGTGTATTCTGCTTGCTCAATGACTCTTAAATACTTTTCTTATCTCAAAATAATGATGACTTCTGCCACAGCGACTGGTTTATGATTTTGAAATACTTAATTGGTGCACTTGAAATACACCACGGAAAGAGAGGACTGTACATGTGAAATACAGTAAAAACCCTATATTTATACTGTGTTATTTTGCACCAGCAGGATATACATATGCTGCCTGTTTCTCTGCTGAATACCTTTGTTCATTTCATTTTGCAGTCTCAAAATAAGTTCCTTTTGAAACTCCAAAATACTTAAAATGTGGCTTTTTTTTAGGGTCATACACATTATTTGACAACTGAAAGGACAGTATTTTGCACACTCTGTGTAACCTCGCCAAATCGTAAACCCGTAAACATGAATATGTTATTTCATGTAATAATGATCAATTTGTATCTGTTTAACTTCAATTGTGAAGCATCTCATAACCCATCCACAAGCTCAGAACTTCTTCTTTTTTTTTTTTACAAGATAGCTGAACATTTCGCCCCAGATGTTCCTTTTCAAAATATGTTGCAGTTAGGTCTGAATTTGGCATACAGTAACTGATCTGATTTCTCATCGTAAGATTATTATGGCAGATTACAGAAACCCTCATTCTGTTCTTTATGTGCTTCAGGTTATTTGAAGCCTTGATAACAATCTTCACTTTTCTTATCAAAGAGATTTCAATTGTTTCTCTTGTTAGATTATGCTCCAGGCTCATTTGTAAGTCTTTCTTTCCGCTAATGTCTAGTCATATCACTTCAAAATTCACTTTTTTCAAAACTTTTTGTTCCTTTTACTGTTAACTGTGTCTTTTTCCTCACTGGCTCGAGGACATTTGGTAACTTTGTAAAGCCTTCTCTGTGAGTTAGTTGATTTCTAAACAGCTCACTATGTTGAGTGGTGGCTGAATGAGACAGGAAGGTGGAGAGATGGAGCTGAGTGCTTTCTCAAACGTTTCTGAAACAAAGACAAAAGCCGGGGGAAATATAAATGGGTTAGTGAAGGAACCGCTAATTTATAGAGGGATTAGAATGGATGAATCCAAAATAATCAGATGGGGGGGGGAGTAAAGTACTACGTTCACTTCAAAAGAGGAATGACATTATATTGTTTAGCCTTTATCCCAGAAGACTCCCACTACCACTAACAACCTTCAGAGGGGAAACCCCTGCTGGTCGTGCCTACAGAGCCCCAGGGCCTGACTGACGTGGATCAGAGAGGAAAGGGGAGAGAGGGGCATGATGGGAAAAGGGGATAAAGAAGAGATATGGGGGGAGGTGACGTGGAAGCGGGTGCAAAGAGATGGAAGGAATCAGAGGAGACGGGGGTGAGGGGAATCACTTTACAGGCGAGGAGGGGATGAGAGGAAGAGGTCGAGGGATGGTAAGGGGTGAGAGGTGGGGAGAAGGATCAGTTGAAAAGCAGGGATGAAAGAGGGGGGGGGGGAAGGGAGAGATGGGGCGCGGGGGGCTGTGGATCAAGGCCAGAGAGAGAGTGAGAGGGGGGGGGGGTGTTCATCATTGATCTCAGCGCCTTTGGGTCAAACACAGGGTGAACAGCGCTTATACAGGCCGCGGCACAGCTGACATACATGCTGAATTCACATGCCCTATATCCCAGGGGTGGGGTGGGGGGCGCTGTGTTTACAAAATAATAGAATTACTAGTATCAATTATAAATTTTCTGGTTATGGTAGCAAAGTTCAAATGTAATTGTTTATTATGCCTCTTAACTGGAACTGTGAAATATGTGAGAAAAAAACACTAGCTTTTCAGATCAGCAAATATTTATTAATCAGAATATTATGATAACCAAAATGTCTCATGTCATGATATTGACTTCACATAGCTTTTATTTTCCTTGATGATTAATGTATCTTTCTTTTTATAGATTAAGTCAATAATACAGTCATAAATTCCCCATCACAAGTTCCCGGAGCCGAAACTGACACCTCGTTAATACTTTTTTGTTTGTTTTTGTCCAAGAAAGTCTACAAATTTACAGTTTGCAATGATTTAATGAAGAAGGATTTTATGATAAATAATTGAATTATATTAAAGGTAGGGTAGGTAAGTTTGAGAAACCGGCTCGAGATACACTTTTTGTTATATTCCATGGAATGCTCTTAACATCCCGATAGCAATGAATATCTTAAATCCATAAACACATTTCTTCTGTGGAAGCCGTAGTGCTGTAAAAAGCACGACCAATCATCTGAGCTGGCCCGGCTAAAATAACTGGATGGCCTACCTGCCTGTCAGCCTTCCATCTGTGCACAAACTTATCTCGTGCCCTCATTGGTCATGTGCGTGTTCGTGTGTGTTGGAGGAGGGGCTCTGTAAGGAAGTGGCAGATTTTTTCCGGCTATGTATTTTCAAGTTCTAGCGCACTCGAGCTGGTTTCTCCAAAATTACCTACCCCACCTTTAATTGCCATAAAAATGTATATGATTTATGGTTGTGGGATCCTGATAACAGATGTTGAAACTCATTTCAAATACAGGAATATATAGGTTAACACCTGTGAAACAAGAACAAGACAAATTCACAAAAATTAGCATGTTCTTGCACAATAAATATCTGAAACACATATTCACGTGTCAAATGTTTGGTAAATACAATCACCCATAATCCACTGATAATCCTGCCTGGCTATATTATCATCTGTGGCTACATATTGCGCCTCAAATCCATATGTTCTCATAAAGTGGTTTCGCTATTGTGTCTTGGTTGCTTTGAGTCAATTCACTAATGCTTTAGCGTGTGAATGGATTTGGCAAAAAGCTCATCTCATGTAGAAGTGTTTATTTTAAATGTAGCCTGATATTCAAACCCATTCTAATGTGGGCTGCCAAATACATGCAACATTTTGTTTATGGACAAAATACACAGTGCATATAATAATTGCTGTTAATGTAAGTGTGTATAAAACTTTTGGGACAATCAGAGGATCTGAAGTGAGATAGAAAATAAGAAACTATCAATATTAATGCTATATTATACTCCATTTTACTCTGTTAGTATGATTCCTACCTCACCAGAGTGACTCATGTGTTGTTCAGCGGGGTGTGTCAATCTGCAGCTCAGTACTAAGAAGACAGTTGGGAGAAACATATTCAGTTTTACAGTCTGATAATTGTAAATGATATAGTCCATATATCTGCAGTGTTACCTGCTGTGCAGTGTGAGCATGTTGCCCTGAATATAACCGTGTCCTCTTCCTCTTCTCTCCTCCACAGTGGAAGCAGCGGGGGTAGCAGCAGCAGGGAGAACAGCGGCAGCAGTGCTATTGGCATTCCCATCGCCGTGCCTACACCCTCCATCCCCAACTCTGGACCAGGTGAGCTCTTTGCTAGCAGCACATCATGCAGTGACAGTTGCCAGAGGCCAGCCAGCCTTTTCTCCTTGCTGATATTAAACGAGGGAAGGATTGTATTTAACCAGCTTCAGGCATTTTTTTAAACCGCTAATAAATCCTGCCCCGCCCTGTGCTGCTAACCCACCTAAGAGTTGTATAACCCTTTCCCATGCTCCAAATACAGGAAGAAATAACACTTTTGAGTATTAAAAAAAAAGCAAATATCTGCTTTTTATATTCCCAAAGAAAATAGTTGTTTGCAATATGTGTTCTGAAATGAAAAAACTAACAATATTTAACATTAAAAGGGTGAATATGAGAAAACAGTTGTTTATACAATGTGCATATTTGTCAGAGAGATTTAATTTCATACCCCCATTAGAAACAGTAGACTGAGTAACTGCTAAATAACACACTACATGCCTTTAAGTCCTAAGTGCATATCTGTGAATTTGCAATAAAAATGACCTTATTAAAGAGTTTTTTCGCCAAATAAATGATAACATTTTTGGAAATTTGGAGCAGCAAACATCAGGAAAGAGTTCATATATTTAAATATAACATGTATTATATGCCAATATTAAGCATTAATTGAGGAGGTGTAAATGTAACATGTATTTGCACATGGTAAATCCACGCTACACAAAGCCTATGTTTACCAGACAGGGATTATGCAGGCCCATTGTGTTCTAAGCACAGCTGATTCTCTATCCTTCAGTGTAAATAGGCCACGCTGCTTTAGGCCTGCTGCGTTACAGTGGGACAGTAAGGCTCACATAACACCACACACAGTACTGCTTTACACCATACACACTTCTTAGATACAACTCATTGGACTTTTACAAAAGATTTGAGCTGAAAAGAAATATTTTAGTTTAATGCAGCTTCAGTACCTCAGCGCCAGCCTCCTGCTGCCTGAACAGAACCATCCACTGCTCTCCCTGCAAGCTCGTTGCCATGGAAACACTCCACAAAAGAAGTATTTCCAAGAGTGTGCGGCTCCACGACCAAGTTACAAGTTAAATGGTTACTAATGTAAATACTCCTTTCAGTACCGCCAATGTTCGCTCCTCCGGGGGCCCCACCCCCACCACCCCCTCCTCCTCCTCCTCCTCCTCCTCCTCCTCCTCTTCCTCCTCCCGCTCCTCCCATGGCCGGGCTCGGCCCCCCACCACCACCACCACCTCCTCCACCTATAGGTGAGACGCCGAAACTCCAGAGGCCGCTCTTATCGCCTCTTCTGCCCGGACGGTGGATAATCAGCACGGCTTCTGGTATCTTCTATGGTGGAGCAGCACAAATAAGGGTGGATGGGTGTCTGTTTGTACACACTGCAAGCAAGAGAGTCTCATGTTTATCGGCAATCAAATCATCCATTTTATTTCCATACACATTGGGCTGCATATTAAAGATGTTATATTGAATTTCTCTCCAGTAACGAGTAAACAAAGCTTGCAAACAAACCCCTAGTTAATTAATGAAAACAGAAAACCAATGCAGCTGCTTCCAAACATCTTTTGAGATATTTGGAGTTTATAGAGCACAACGGGTTTGAGTGTTTTAATAGCTCCCCATACTCTGCACTTTTAAGGTAAAAGCTATTGCTCATCATTTCATTCCAAACTGGTTGCTAGGCTCCTTAGGAAATTATCATCTTGCTTGCAGTGCGAACAGGCTGTATCTTTGCTTCTATTTGAAGACACAGCAGGTTACTTTCAATATGCCTTTTTTCTTTGCGGTTTATTAACGTTTTTCTCAATCCTCAGTGGTGGTGGTGCTTCCTTATTCTTCACTGATCTTTCTATAATTGGCTGATGAAGAAGTCTCATATCACCTAAGGCCTGTCAAAAGTTAATAACTGCCTGGTCTATTTACATTTGACCTCAATCTGCAGTATATTTAGGCTATTAACATTGATAGAAGTGATGATAACTTTAACAACCTACATTTAAAAATGAAATGTAAGCCCTCCAAACATAGGTAGTGGCAGAATGTGTAGATTCCAAAAATAAGATTATTAATTAATTTACCTTTGTGATTTTTGAGACTTCTTCTACACAGGTAAGTTACCCTTTTACCAAATAAAAGGATGTTGGATTGGTGCAGCTGCATTACTCAAAATGTTATTATAGCATACATCATGATTGGGAAGTAACGAAGGAGACCATTTTGGTAATTCAGATATTTTATATCTCAGCTATTATTTGCTACTTAGTTATAACCTATATAGCGGGAAACTAAATAAACACCACCAAATTGAGTTTTTACATAGAGATCAATTGTATAAAATAAGACTTTATTTATCCCGAAGCAAATTATTTTTGCCAGATTTATAAAAGGTACCATCAACATAATTAGCATATTAAATTGAACAACAAACTACTTGAAACAAAGATGGAACAAGTAATGAATGTAAAAAAAAGTACAGTGATGAGCGGTATTGTAACAGTACACAATAATGTAGGCCTACAGATTCGTAATTGCACATGTTAGTATAGCACATTATTTGTATTATTATATAGCACATGATGTATAGCAGAGAGTTTTGTGGTGGAGTGGCATCCAAAATATGTTCACTCAGTTACTACCAAGTGCTGCATAGCTAACTGAAGTAACTGACAAAGCTAACGTAAACTTGCTAATGGCTAAAACTCGACCTGCTTGGATTAAGGAGTATACAAAGTAAAGAAATATGGTCAAAGTTTGATTTCGCATTTGATCAGAATATTGGCAAACTCTTACATTACATGTCATTATATTCACAGCATACCTTTTTTAAATTACAGAATGACATGCCAACAACATTGAACTAGCTAGCATGCTAACATAAAACTAGCTAGCATGTCATTGTTCCAAATGAAGACACCTAATACTAACTCTGAAACGCAGCCATTTGTTCCATGTATGCATAAGTAAATATACAAAGCATTGTCATTCAAGTTTAATATATTGTTTTCCCCCCTTTAAAATAATTGTACACTTTTTGAGACTTTAATAGACCATGCTTAATGTTAACTAGCAGCATGTTTAAACCTTACTTAAGTCATAACTAGCTAAAACACTATTTATATTTGAATGTTGCAATCTGATTTAGTTACACTATTCTAAAGATGGCTTCTATTTACTAAGAACTAAAGAATGAATGGGAGATCAATCTTGCAGCAGCTACATTTACAACTGATATCACATATTATGATTTCTGGTTAATGAAGTTGGAACACATTTAAATAGCCATTTGATTGATGGAAACATTCAATACTGCCTGATGAAGCTTCAATTTACCGGGGATATTGACTCTGAATCACTGGAATATGCTGGTTTTGATTTCCTGTCAAGAGCTCTGCAAAGCTCTACCAACGACTTTGTGTTTGTGTTTGTACAATGGCGGCTCATATCTGATTGACTGCAGTAATCTTCAGCGAGATGATCACTAGAAACATGCACATTTAATCCTCAGAACATCAATGCAGCTATAATTACTTCTGCTAGTGGCGGTATGCAGAAGTTTGTTTGCCCCCTGTGTTCCTCTGAATCTCTACTTCCTCTGGTTCCACCCATCCCTATCTGAGCAGGGCGCTATCTAGAAATGTGAACAGGAAATACTTGAGACGAACAAAATAAACCTTTTTCTCACTAACACACCCACTCGATGAATAGTCTGCACATTTTCAATGTAATGTTGAAACATTGTGGATGCTGTTGCTGATTTGGAAGTTACATTGTTTTCACATCTGTGGAAACGTAAATGATCTGTTGGTTCTGCTGCTGCTCTCTTTGCTCACTGAAGCGTTTCCCTCAAGAACTCTTAGGTGCCGGATTTATTCTCTCGACTTTTGTTTTTCATTTCACCTTAATTAAATATCTGTCCAACTGTATGATCAATTGACAATCTGTGCTGCTTCCCTAGCTCACCTTGCTTCCTTAAATTGGTTATTGATTGTCTTTTCATAAGGTGTGGGGCTCTAATCAGTATGTAAAAAGCTCACATTATCTTTTATAAACTTGATGATTCATGTGTTGGGTGCTTTTTTTTTTTTCTCCTTCTTCCTTGTCCTCTGTCTAACCCCCCTCTTTCGTCTCATCTATCCTTCCTCTGTTCCTCCCCTTGTCTCTGGGTGTTTCTAGCGGTGGCCCCTGGGCCTGGTCTGGGACCCGCTCCAATGTCCCAGTTTGGAACCATCTCGCGGCAGATTTCGCGGCACAACCCCTCCAACTCCTCTGTCTCTATGGTTTCGGCCACGGGCACGTACCGCCGGGCGCCGTCGGTCACTTCCCAGTTCTCCTTGCAGCAGCAGCAGCAACTACAGCAACAACAACTACTACTACAGCAGCAGCAGCAACAACAGCAGCAACAGCCTCATATTAATGGAGGCACTCATGGCTACGGCCAGAACTCAAGTAAGGCCCTTCTATCTCCAGCCTTTACCTGCGTTATACATTCTGAACTGTCACTGAAGCACACAATGTCACATTTCTTCCAAATCATGCACTGTCACAAACTAAAGAAAGCTAACCTTTGTAGCCACATATTTGCATGAGAGTCACTGCGGCCTAGATTGAATTCTTGTCAGTATTATTGACTTCTCTTGCAGATTGATGGAGCGGGTTAAGGGATAGTTCACTGTTTGTACCAGACGGACCATTGTACCAGCAACAATTTAAAACAAAGTACTGTGGGGAAGCCAAAGTGACGCATAAAATCAACAAACAAACCAATTTAGGCATTGGTACACTAGGAACTCCTGTGTTATGCGAGTTAAAATCACAAATGTTGTCAATGCACTCTGCTGGCTATGTCGAGAGCATAGGTGGATTTACTGTAAAGGCTCTGTGGGACAGGGCTGTCTAATGTCAAGGTAAAGCTGTGAAAATATTCTAAATTAAGTATACACTTGAACTAGATTTCATTACCTGGGCCCCTTTTTTTCTAGTTAATATAACTTGCTGCAGCCCCCATCCAAAGCAGTTTATCTTTACTTACATGCCATAACTTGGTCTGTTATTCAAAGTTCTAAAGGCTAACTACTCTGACTGGGTGCATAAGTACCTCATACATCCCATCTTCAAAACTGAACAACCCCTTCAAGGCTTTTTATCAATCAGCGGGATGACTTTGGTATTTATGCAGAATTTGTGTCTTTTTCTAGGATTTGACAGCAGATTTCAACCAGACACTTTCTCTCAACAATAGTCGCAGTTTTTGGTTATGTTTTTGCAGAAGACTAGTAACCTGTCAATATAATTCTCTGTTCATCATGTGGGTTTTCATTCTTTAAAACTAGCTACTGTCTAAGATGCAGTCTCTATTTGGTGATAACATGTGATTGGTCTGGTTACATTCTATGGATAAAGACATCCAATCAGGACCTTTACATTACGTTATTATTTTCGAGTCACCCTTTAAACGGAAGACTTGCTAGCTTCTGCCACAGCTTGAGATAGCAGACAGAAATGGAGCTAGCTGACCTTTCACCTTGCTTGGAGGATTCTTCCCCCCCCCTTAAGAATGTGGTCACACTGTAAGGAATGCATGCACACCTGGCTGAGATCAGACCAACAGACCACCTCCAGATGTGTTCAATCGCATTCCGTTCACCATGTGTTTGACGGCATTGACACCTGGCAATAATGTGCTTGTTTTGCCTGGGTGTGCATTTACAGAAGCACTATATGTCCGTATTTATTTGTGTCTCTATTGATCTATCCAAGTGCAAATGATCCGTCAAAAGTATGAATTCAAAGTGCTCTACATAGCTTCTATCTATCTGGGGAGTTAAGCAGGTTTGCTTGGATTTAGGATAGGGTTGATAGACATCCAATACAAACAGCGCCTCCCTCTGGCCAATCACATCCTTTCTTTTAAAGGTCCCATGTCATGGCCATTTCTACTGATCATAATTCCATTGTTGAGGTCTACTAGAATAGATTTACATTGTTCAATGTTCCAAAATCACATTGGTTTCTCATACAACATATATATGTATAACATGTGTATTCACTCTCTGTCCTAAACGGCTTGTTGGAGCTTTTTCCAAGAAAACAATGGAAAAAGATAAATCTCCAACGAGGCGTTCTGGGGCAGCAAAGACGGGTATTGTCTGTGTTAGAGTTTTACTCGCTACAGGGTGTACATTGAGGGTTTGTGACTTTGCAGACCGTTTACATGCAGATAAATCTAGATAACACACAAGGGGATGGGTAATAACTGGAAAAGCATGACATGGGACCTTTAAAGCAATGAGTGTGAGCTGCCTGATTGACAGAAATCAAACCTAATCTGCAGTTTATCCTCTGGCCTCAGCAATCCCATGTGAAATCTCATCACGAACGTCACTGTACTTTTGTGTTTTCTGCAGCTAAAGACGGTTGAATTAATTACTCTGTTGACCCTTGTTGCAATAATTGATCATTCAAACATTTTCTTTCAATAATTTGGGAATTTATAAAATGTCTGAGTCGACAGTTTACTTAATTCGACCAAGCACATCACTCTGTCTGTTAGACTTGTAGAAGCTCACATTCCTGCAGTGTGTCTGTCTTTAGTCTGTGTCACTGTTACGTATGCTTGGTATCAGGTTGCACTCTTGACTGTCTTCTGTATATTCGTGGTGACTGATGGGGCTTTTTCTGTTTGTTTTTTTTTGTTGCTTTCTTTCTCTGCCTCTCCGTTTTCTTCCCTGCTGGCTTTCAGTGTCTATCGCTCCTCCTCCTCCCCCCATGCCCCAGCTGACTCCACAGATACCTCTGACTGGCTTTGTGGCCAGGATGCAGGAGAGCAGTAAGTGAAGAGGCTAAGACATACTTTCCTCCCGATCCATGCCAACTACTTCCCTTTCCAGAACACCCAGCATGCCTCATTCTTGTTCTTCCTCTTCCCTTTTTCTTTTGAGAACAAATAATACCATCCTTTTGTAGCAATACCAGGAATGTGTCTCATTAGAGTCCCGTCATTGTTAACGCAACTTTTAAATCTGCAGTTTGGAGAGAGATTTATTTCTTCATTGTTGCTGTTTCTTTTAGCACTACGTAGCTTATTTTCTTGGCAAAGGAGGTATCTTTACAGTACATGCAGTGGAAAAGCTACCATCCGAGACTGTTAAGGCCGCCACCTGCTGTTTTTAGTGATGTATTCTCATGCAGGAGATTGTATTACTGCCTGAAGCTTGGTTTTCATATACTGGATATAGCACTGCACAGTTGAGCTCAGATGAATGATAATGTTTAAGAAGAAAATTGCCAAAGGTCTCTAAAAAACGTTGCTGCCCCCTGCTGGATGATAACCTACAATACAAAGCAACTTTAGATGGTGTATGTGTGTTAACATACAACACTTTGTATCGTAGTTTTATAAGAAATGTTCATTAGAAGATATCTACATAGTACATAGCTTTTTTTTATGGCTTTGTCTCCAATGATGTGGATGCCATGACACTAACCTTTGACCTACTAAATAGCATGACACAGCATGTGATAATCATCAGATCATGGAAATGTTCACAAATCCTGTGCAGTTCCCCTTTGCAGAGAGCTTCAGAACCACAACAAGAGGAGCACGGAGTACATACATCCTTTAAGAGGCGTAAACATACAGTATATCATGTATTCATGTTAAAGGTGGAGTCAATGATTCTAATGGAAGACTGCAGAATATATCTGATTTGTATTCTCATTGGAATGTGAACTAGGGCGAGAGCCACATACCAAGACTTAATATCAGTAGAAAACTGGATTTTAAATTGTAACTATAATTATTTTGTTGTATTGGTGCCTTTTATTCTATTCAAGAATCAATTGGTCATATATTTGCAAGTAAAATCATTATTGCATATTTTCTTAATATCAGGCAACCAATACCTTTCATGTCAAATTTAGTACATATAAAAAAAAAATGGGGTATTTTTTGGGTGTTGAAATATCTAGTCTTTCTCCAGAATCACTGCCTCCACCCTAAAGTGATCCATGGAATGTGTTTAACAGTGATGCAGCCTGCTTGACAAATGTAATATTCAAATACCATTCATACACCCTCCATCATTAATCCTGCATGCTTCATCAGCCGTCCTCTCCATGTCCTTGACCTTTTGACCCCCTCGAAGAAAATCTAACTTTCTGTGTCTGCTCGACAGTTGCAGATACTCCTACTCCACCTCCCCCTCCGCCTCCAGATGACTTGCCCCTGTTTGACGACTCTCCTCCACCTCCTCCGCCTCCTCCAGTTGATTATGAGGAGGAGGATGCTGCCGTGGTGCAGTACAGTGACCCCTACGCTGATGGAGACCCCCAGTGGGCCCCCAAGACCTACGTCGAGAAAGGTTTGCGGCAAAACATCTACTCCAACATCTCTTGTACTCGGTACTCTTTATTAATAAAAAAGACTAACAATTTCAATATACACATTGTTACATGCTACTGTTGAACTTCTTTAAATATTGTTAATATTTTACCTTTAACCGCTCAATTTTATTTTTACATACCTTTTTTTGTACATATCATTTTATTTTTACCTTTATTTGTTTTTATTCTTCTTATATCAGAAATATTATTTTATATTTTATTGCACATGTTTATTTGAACTGATGTTTGTATAAATATTGTTAAATTATTTAAACTTTTTTACTGCACATTTTTATTTGTATTTTACTTGCGTTTAAAATACATGTTTTATTATTTTTATTTATTTTTATATTATTTAACTTTTATTTTACATTTTATTTTGAACTTATATTTATATAAATATTGTATTATTTATTTCATTTAATCTTTATTGCACATCTTTATTTTAACTTCTGTTTATGCATATTATGTTGTTTTTATTTTCATTGTACACTTTTACTTTAATTTCTTATGTTCATAAAATATTTTTTTTAATTCTAAAATAGAACAACACTCAAAGTCCACTTACCCCTGGGATAATTAAATAATTCTGATTCTAATTCTGAAAAGTGAGCACAACCTAATCCAAACCTTCTTTTCCATTGTCAGTGGTGGCCATCTACGACTACAGCCAGGACAAGGACGACGAGTTGAGTTTCATGGAGGGTTCGATCATTTATGTCATCAAGAAGAACGACGACGGCTGGTATGAGGGCGTTGCCAACGGCACCACAGGGCTGTTCCCCGGCAACTACGTGGAGTCCATCATGCACTACGCCGACTGAAGCAGTAACAGTAAAGTCTATTTATTCAGTCACATCATAATCCACTGAGAGACTGACCGCCGCAACCTTGACTCCCGAGACGCGTAGACATAACTGTATGATCCCCTTTTGATATGACAGAATGTTCTTTCCCTTACTGATTGCAAATAAAATGAAAAGTAATATCTATTTAGTTTATTTTGGTGTTATATGGGTGGGGTTGGGGACATTTATTGAATATGTAAAAAAGAAAAGAAAAAAATTGGACTGATCACGCCCGTTGAACTCAAAGACGATGGTCACACAGCTGAAGGATGTACGACATCATCTTGCCTGGACAAAAAAAAAGGAGATTCAGAAGTGAATGCTTTCTGAACACGAGTATTAGGTTTTGATGGAACAAATCAAATGTAAAACACCTTCAGTGGAAGTGTTTGTACTGTCAGTTGTATATATTGTGAGCTGCAGCCACTTGAGTTTCTGTAATGTGAATTCAGTGAATGTCGATTACATGATAGTTTTCATTGGTGGCGCCCTCCTCGACTCAACAAGGCTCATTGGTCAAATAAGACAGCCGGTCAATCATTTACAAATTGAAATACTGTATATGGTATTTTAAAGACAATTACTCCTGAAAATCTTGGCATTAAAAGCATGCAACATTTTAAGAGATATAATGTAATCTTAAGTTTATTGCTTCCATAATGTTGTAAATGTATTCACCTTTTTAATTTTTATTACACTGTTGAAATCACTGAACTGTTTTTAGACTGACGTAAGTTTCAGGCATCGGATATTAACATCAAATTGACTTTTTCATGCATTTTGGATCTGTTTAAAGCAAGAGAACACATTTCATTGTTTGGCTTAACAAGCATTCAAAGATTGTCACGTCACTGTTAGTTAATAATAATCCTTGTAAAAAAACCTGTAGGATCCATTGGTAACTGGCTATAATGGACTATGATAGACAACGGATAATGTGCAGTGATTTTTAGGCTGGAATAGATGCATGACACTGCCATGACAATTCAAATGTAATGCAGACCAATAAACAACTAATACCTCCTCAGCCTTCAAAAAGCAACAAGGACCATGTTGAATGCTCTGAACATGAAATCCTCTGAGCTCTTTGTATTTTTAACTCTAGTAAAAAAAAATCAGCTGTCACTCAGGTCTAACATCATGATAACGTATGTCTTTCTGTTGGCCACCATTCTGTACGTACCATTTAACAACATCAGACCATTTCAGGATACTGCAGCTTATGCCTTGATATTTTGCCCATTTGCTTTAGGAATTTCCAATTTAAAAACATGTTCTGGCTCAATTTCATGGGTAGAAATATAGAAATCTGTCTGCCCCTCATTTGTACATATAATATGTTGATTGAAATATTAATGTACAGTCTTTTTATAATAAACAATTCTATGTACAAGATGCATGTGTGGTCACTTGGAGGGAATGCAAGAGGAACGTACATTTATTGAGCACATAGTCGTTGTGGATGAAAAGGCCATGGTTGTTACAGGGCACTTTGCATTGAATAAGTAACCTTACAGCATTTCACAAGTCAAAACACATGTTTGGCCGCTGAGGTTTGGACGGATCTTGTCAAACAGATCCAAACGGACACAAGGGACAATGTTGCACTTCCTTTGGAATAACACAGATGTTGCAATGCTCACATACCACTCAGTCAAAGTTAGTTTCAAGCATGGTAGGATGTTGCAATGACAGTACTGAATGAAATGTATAGTTGGAGTGCAGCATCAATTTCCTGTATTTCATATTTCCTTTCCAAGTCCTAGCTGTTGACTCCATTCCAGACATCTGAATCAATGTATTTATATATGGTGCTATTTTAAGATCTCCCCCCTGCCACCCATGTATATTTTTTGGAAGTGTACAGACACCAGTCTCTATGCTGTCACTTGATTGTGATTTAAGTGTTCGGACACATCAGTATGCTGCCACATTCAGAGTTTGACTCAATCCAGCACCAGGGCTCCTTCCTAACAAACTCTCTTTGTCCGACCTGGCCAGCTCAAACATGGCGGGCAGGATGATTTGCTTTTCTTCAGGTTGCTGCCTCGAGTGAATCCCAGTGGTGGAGGTTCACTTGTCTCTGGTGAGCACCATCTCAGTGAGTCTGATGAGGGCGTCTCTCTCCGCCGACGGCCTGAGCATACTGATCTGTCTGATGGCCTCCTGACAGTAGTGCTGCGCCAGGTTTTTGGTCTGTTCCACGCCGTCGCTCTAAAGAACAAGAAGGGGTGGCAACATTGTTTTAGTCTTCATTTATTCAAGCAATTGTGTTTCGGCAAAGCTCTACTTCTCTTTCACTGTTAAACATGAACCCTGATTGGTATTATGGACCACTTAGTGAATCTCAGCTGTTTGAGTAGAGAGTGTTCGGATTATTCTGTCATCACATGAATGCAGCACAAATGCCTTGTTAACAAACGTGTAACGTTGTTAGTGTATCGTGCCTAAGCATCTTTCCCCTTACAACACAAAATCCCTGGCTATGGAGAAGTACCACACTTTAAACCATCTGAACTTGTCGTAATGAATCACAAACCCATTTTAAGAAGAGATACGTGTATGTCATTTATGCTTTATTATATCATGAGAGCTTGGAGAGACTGCCTTGATAAATGATGTACAGTATAAGCCGCCTGGCGAAAAAACCTAATTCTTCATATTCATCTACCCTTATTTACAGTAACAAATTCTCAAAGTAGATGTTTTACGAAACCTTTACATTCAAACCCTTACATTTAAATATGTATTTGGTGTTTAGCGAATTATTGTTCATACCTGAAAGACGTATTGCCAGGCTTGATCTACGTCTCCTTTAGAGCTGAAACGTCTCATGATCATTGAGTGGAGCTCGGGAAACTGGAAAGACAGAAAGAAGCTGAGTTAGAGACTGACAATCAACAGTAATGAAGTGTGTGTGTGTGTGTGTGTGTGTGTGTGTGTGTGTGTGTGTGTGTGTGTGTGTGTGTGTGTGTGTGTGTGTGTGTGTGTGTGTGTGTGTGTGTGTGTATTTTCCAGTAACTTCATACAGCAGTACAGTTTATATTAAAGCTTACATAGGTGAACAAAAAGTGCTAATGTGGATCTCACCTGTTGACAGGCAAACAGCACCGGTCCAGTGGCCAGGCCCAGTTTGAGATCTGCAGCCGAGGGCTTCCCCAGGTGGTTGGCCCCTGATGTGAAGTCCAAAACATCATCCACCAGCTACGAGACGGAGAAAAATAACAAAATGTATAATTATTTTATTTACATTCCAGTTCTACAATCCATTATGTTCTCGATAACAAAACATGTAATCCGACACAGTAAAGGGTATTCTCATAATTTAGCCAGTTCATTCAAAACGGATTCAAACAGAAAGTTACCTGAAATGCGATGCCAACATTCTTGCCATACTGGTAGGCTATTTCATGGACCTTAGGATCAGAACTTACTAGAACGCATACCTTTAATGAAAGAGAAGAGAGAGTTAATACAAAATAAATAAAGAGTAGAAACTGAGCCGTCTAACTAAAATGGAAGGAGTCTCTAACTGCGGTCAAATAGTAAGAAAAGCATCCTAGAGTTTTCCCAACCATCTGTTCAAGAAAAGGTGTAAAGAGAATTCATTAGGACTTAGGAAAAGACGACTGTGGAGCTTACTTAAAAGACGGTTGAGTCATTTCACTCAGTTAGGAACTCAGTTTCTTCAATTCTCTGGTATGTGTGTGGAAACAGAACGTACATACTGCTTTACAACTGTTTGCAATCAGACTCGCTGTCTTCTTGAAGGTTTTCTCCAGGTAGTGTTTGAATCTCTCGTTCTCGTTCTCTTTGGAGCCCAGCTGCATGAATTCACCTGGAAGTCAAACCAATTCAGTTTAGGGAGTTTGCTAACGGACATCTAAGGAGATTTTATAACCGACTGATTTTGCAAAATGGCATGAATAATGTGATTGCTTCACCTCGCACCAGATCCTCTATCACCTGGGAAAACACTTTTACAACCGTGTTGTTACCAATTCGCGCCATGGTTATGGAGGCAACTGATAGGATGAAATCTCCAGCCAAGATTGCCTGGAAAGGAAAAAAAACAATCATTCATAAAATAAAATGGCAATTAAGTGATAAAGCAGAATATATCAAGTGGATAAACAGGGGAAGGTTTTTCAGCCGATTTCATTACCCTTACCTTTTTTTCACCCCACAGTTCATTGATAGTTCCCTTCCCCCTTCGTTTATTAGACCCGTCTATAACGTCATCATGCACCAGGCTGGCAGTGTGGATCATTTCTGTGATCATAGCTACGGCCCTCTGCCCTGGGAGCAATTCTCTACAGAGGACAACAAATTGCAGGAAATGAGAGAAGATAAAACCCTGGACTGTGATTCACATGACAATTAAAAGAGTTATAACAGGTATCAAGGGTAAGAGGCAGTTAGTAGTGTAAGGGAAACTTCTGTGTAGCAGCAATGCAGTGGGAGTCACCGACTCAGGAAAGAGACACGGTAGAGCAGGAGCTTTGATGTCAAACACTGATGATTTATTTGAAGTTTCGGCCAGAGGATTCACATCACAAGTCACAGCAGTCACGGTGAGACTGCACGGGTGGGTTGCCACGTCAATTCTGGAGCGTCTCTCTCTCGTTAGCCCATTTAACTGGTTTCACAGAGAGTAATCAACATATTTTGATAAGATAGCTTAGACAGTTGGGCACACTGAGTTACTTGCGTCCGTCACTTATGGCCTCGAAGATTTTATACCTTGGAGTCCACAAACACAGAGAAGGAAGTGTCCCAGTGCACCCACAACAATAGACCATCTGTGACCTAGTGTTGCCCGGTCACAGAATGGGAACAATAACATTATGGCTGAAGCAGCCTATCTCCTTAAAGATAACAGACGTCAGGGTTGGTCATGTACGTCATATCTAGGAGTCTAGGACAATTATTCCCCTAACAAGTAGGGAAAAGAGAACATTTGTGGAAGTCTAGAGTGATCTTTTTTTTTTTACCCGGATCTGTTGCTGTGGCTGTTGAGTGCCCGCGCCATCAGGACAACTATCATTGGTCGGATGGCCTTGCCTTTTCCGTCAAAGTAGTAATGACATAAAGCCTTCAGCTCTTTAGTTACACACAACTCCTGTAAAGCAACAAATCATTTCTATTAGTTGCATCAAAACAGCTACTAAACAAGATAAACATTTGCAAAAAACCCCATGACTGTAAAATGACTTCTGCTCATTTCTAACCAACATCTTTTTAAGATAACAACACAGGTATGGCTCAATAGTATTACAGCTGAAAGAACTCTGCAAATCCATCTGTCTCTATGATTTCTAGACAGAAAATGCCACTATTTTATATCTAAAGAAACATAGAGGAAAAACTCAGTATTTCAATGTACCTTTCTGATGTCATCATATAAATTAGTGAGATCTTTCTGTGCTATTGTGAAGGGGTCCTGAACCTTCACATCTGTGTGTGCACTGTTTATGCAAAAGCAAGACTTTAGTGAGGGATCCAGCAACCGCAGTTTGTGTCTGCGAAGAGAAAAACAACAACATACAGCAACTGTGAAACATATAGAAATACAGAACATATGCGTATAATGTTAAATAAAGTTTGTAATACGGTATAAATGAAATATGTCATTGAAAATGGCCTATATTACTGTGGTACAACATACAGTGTTTGTCAATCATTTTTGCATAGCCCAATGTTATCAACAATATGTACAGGATAGAACACCTTTCAACCTGAGGGAAAATATAGGCCAATTTTTAAATTGAAATCTAAAACCTGTCTTGCAGTGTAAGGTGAACATTATAATAATTACAAAAATCCAGGAATATTTTGGTTACATTGCAAGGCCTTTGGTAAAGACAACTCACCTGGTGAGAGATCTGGTAAAGTTAAAAGTGTTTGGACCTGTCCGTCTTCGCAGTGCTGATGGCTGCCCCTGGAAAAAACAAAGGACATGAGACTTTTAGACTTTAGGTTTTGTATCAGGCTACTTTTAGGCCAGCAGAGTTAGCATTTCAACACAAAATGCATTATTACTGGCAGCTTGGATAAGGCTTTATACCTTGGTGTAAGAAATATCCTAAATTATTTACATTCAAGTAGATGAAAACGAGAGTGTATATACTGTACTATGTATGTCTATACATATAAATAGCAACAATGACCCACAGTATAATGTCTTTGTAAAAGGTTTATAGATAAAAATAACAAAAATGCAAAGTGAACTCGAGAAACATGATTTAAACAGCTAGCTATGTAAAGGTCAGGGTAATTAATATGCATTATGGAAGGTCTTGACCTTAGTGTATTCAGAGCACGGTGCTGAGTTAATTCTGTAAGAGCCAACAGCCCCTGCCACAAGTAAGTGAGTCACCATTCAGTTACGAAATACTAATAGAAAATAAGACACTAAATTGCTCAAATCCTAACATTGACTGGAAACGTCCCAGACAGTACAGTAATACACCAGTAAACTAAAAATCGCTAGCATTGAGCCGGGGAGGCTGACGGTTCGGTGGTGACCTTCCGGGGTTTCTGCAGCACTCCCTGCCCGGTGCCGATAGCAGCCGTAAACTCACCTCGTTCCCCGGCCCAGAGCTCCAGGATGTCCGCCCCAGAGAAGATGTGGAGAATGACACCGACCTGCCATTACTATACCACAACGTTTCGAATAAACTCGAACAGTTTGAATTCCACTTTGAGCATTGCCTAAGCAATGGGCACGCCATGTTCCCACAGTTAGTGGGACGGACGGACTGACAGGTTATTTAAGCGGAACCGGAAATGACAAGGTACTGACGTCGTTCCACGCGACGGAGTTAACGCTAGCTATATATGGGAGTTGTTACATTTCAGGAATGCAGTGGTAGATGTCAACAACTGTTGCTTTCTATTTAACTAAATATATCAAATGTGTCTTTGCCTAGTTCTCCAGGAATTAAGTAGATTGTGTGCGTAACGTTACTATTTGGAGATAGTAGCTAACAGCTAGCTTTAGCCTGTAGCCAATGTTGCTGTTGTTTTCCAGTTTGTTATACTGTAATATTGGACGTAATGCAGATTAATTAAATAACACTACTTTAAAATCCACACACAAAGGTTTTACGAAAAAGGTTGCCTTTAAAACCTTTAAGTCAATCTTGTTAAGTTATTAAAGTTAAAAAGAAGGAAGAAAAACAATAAAGTTGCCTGCAATTAGGGTATTTTTTCACATGCATAATTGCAGTGTCAATGACATGTGAGCTTGTTTGCCATTGGTGTAAATTATGCCATGTACATATTTTAGTAAAGTTTAAGTTGCTTGTACTGTGTGCATTTTTCCATGTAATGCCACCTTACACTTTTACTCCAGTAAATGACATTTCAGAGCAAAATTCTTTGCCGGTTCAGATTTGAACGTACATAACCTATGATCTATAGGCCTACATAAAATATATGAAGTTGTATAGATGAACTACCCAAAGAGTTGGTTAGTTTTACTGTTAAGCTTATTTTGGGAATATTACTTAGGCTAAATCAAGTAAAAAATAGTATTGAATGTAGTAGATCATTATAGTGTTATTGCTACTTTCACTTCAGTACAGGTTTGAGTTCGTCCTCCCCAAATGCGCTGTGTGCTCCAGCTGAAAATAATTTTGTACCCATTTTCAAATCTACAAATAAAGCTTACAGGCAGGTTCCTTTGAGGCGGTGTCTGTGTCTGACATGTGGAGCCCTAACCAAATGTTAGTGTTAGCACTGGTAGCAGCATCCAGCTTCACATCTGTACATGTTCTGGAGTTCTGCCAGAGTACTGACCGCGACTGCCATAGTGATGATAATCATGACAATATGGCATCAAACAGCCAGCCGTCCCTACACACTGTCAAATCCAGGTGGAATGTGAGTGTTTCCAACCTTATAAAAGACCTGGAGCAGTTGAAAGTGTCCAGCAAGAAGCTAATAGGTAAACAATTATCTTCTTTTGTATGTACTTTTGAGGGTGATACACTGATAATGTCACGATTCAATTTTTTAAATATGTTCTGCAGAAGCATTCCCGATTGATGAGGTTAATGGCAACTTTGCTCGCTCTGTAAAGAACTGCATATTCTCCAAATCCATTCCAACTCCACTGAGAGGCCCATTGAGACTGGCAGCAGCTTCTAAGGTGATCTTACAATATCATCAGCAGCACCACAGAGTATTTACAGTGAGATGTGAATAATTCATTTATATTTGAATTTGTCTCAACAGGACGTCATCGAGGGAATTTTAGACTTGGATGTGGCTCTAACCCACACCAATGATTTCCTGCATTTTGCCAGTGGGGACAAACTGCTATCAGGATCTGTACCTCTCGCTCACAGATATGGAGGTCATCAGGTCATGATTCATTTGTTTTCTCTGTTTTGCAGTCTTCATTTTGTGCACTTATAGTTTATACATTTGAACCTACTAATGTAAATTGCAACATATAAAGTTTCAAATATAGACTTTTATTTAAAGTACAATCAAGCTATGCAGAATGTCCTTAGTGGTACACGGTTTATTGTATTACCTCAAATCTACTGTGAATATTTATAAAGTGCTTTAATAATACCACAAAAATATAATTATTTGAGGACATATACAGTATTACTTTAACAGACAATACATCAACAGAGGACTACAATAAGACAAAAACAAGTTGATTAGAAAAGTCAAAGAAATGTTACATTCTGTTTTTAAATTGTATCGTTTTATTCTACTGATTAATCACAGTTGATGACGTTAAAATGCTCCTTCTCCATCAGTTTGGGTACTGGGCAGGTCAGCTTGGCGATGGTCGAGCACATTCCCTTGGTCAGTATACAAACAGGTGAGAATGTTATTAGGTCCCTTGTGTTTCCAAAGTATTTGTCATGGTTTTGGACTTATGTTGCCAAATTCCGGTTTTATTTTGAAATTCTGTTCTCCCTTTGTCTGGTCTTCCTTCCTGTGTTTGCCCTCCTGTGTCTGATTGTCTCATTGTGTTCCCCTGTTGTGTTTCTGCCTCCCCTCCCCAGCTGTGTCTTGTCCTGTGATTACCCTTCTGTGTATTTAGTCTTGTCTTCGACTTTTTGTCTATGTTACCTGCTCCTGCTTGTAAGTTTGTTCCTGTCTGTCATGCTCCCCGGTTTTGTTAATGTTTAGTTAATTCTTGTTTTTCCTGTCATCGGCTTTTGTTAAATAAAGCTCGCTTGGTTCGATTTTCTACTGCGTTTGGATCCTCTTACCATTATCCTGACAGTATTGTAAATTCTCCAGTTAAATATTTGACTTTCATTCCCTTTTAAAATGCCCCAAAGGAAAGGAGAAGTGTGGGAACTGCAGCTTAAAGGCTCTGGGAAGACACCTTATTCCAGGTATGTTTTTTGTCATACCTGTTCACATCATTTTTTCTTGGTTCCCTTTGCCACATTTGGAATCATTTTGTTTCTGGGATAACAAATGGCTGCAAGCGCCATCTTTTTTTAATCTGGAACTTTAATATACGTTTTACTTTTTTTGTATGCAGGTCAGGAGATGGTCGAGCTGTCATCCGTTCTTCTGTAAGGGAGTTCCTCTGCAGTGAAGCCATGCATTTCCTGGGGATTCCAACCAGCAGAGCTGCCAGGTGATGGATGAAACTGGGTTAACTTTTGTAGTGCGATTAATATAATATTATTTTGTTTAGGATTCAAAGAATGTGTGCAGTTGTATCTGTAACTTACTACAGTACAGATAAAAGCAACATAATGTTTAAAAGACACCAAATTATTCAGAACGTGTACGTTTCTACTTCCCATTTAAGAAGTCGAGTATCTGTATTAACATGTATGGGTTCACAACATTATAAACTAAGATGAACTTCCTATGCGGAAAGAGAGGGAAAGAAAGGGCAGAATTATTTATGGATGAATTCAAAATGTATAACCCAGGGTTCGTACGGTCATTGAAAACCTGGAAAAGTCATGGAAATTCAAAATGCAAATTCCAGGCCCTGGAAAAGTTATGGAAAACAATGTTTTTCCCAAAGTTTTGGAAAAGTCATGGAAATGTAACTAAAGTTGCGTCAAATATAATTTACATTTTATCTAATCGCCGAAATAATCTGCGGTCGCGAGCTGTTATGTGCCATCATGACGCGCATGGTGTTCTTTTTTAATATATGAAGCGGGAGCTGTGTGCTCGAGTCTTCCTGCCTGTCGGCTGAACTCTGCTGCTCCGGGATGAGGGTCAGCTACATTAGCTACGGTGCGTTCGGTTCGTTAACTGTGCGGAGTCACTGTGGCACAGACTGCACCGCTGGTGAACAGCTGTTAGAACGGGCCGTTCAGGTGTTCAGAGCAGAGCGGCAGAGCGTGATGTGAACTGAAACGTTTTTCTGTCACAATATCATTTAAGGAATCGTTGAGCTAACTAGCTAGCTAGCTAGCATACATTGTCACTATTGGCGCGTTTCCACTGCAGCGGGTAGCGCGCTTTAAGCGTGCCGAGCCGTGCGGGGTCCGTTTTTGGTTGCGTTTCCACTTGGCCTAGTTTTGGCCCAGGGCTACTTTTTCACCTTTTTTCTGGCCCGACTAAATCGTGGTTCTAGGGCCAGGAACAACCAGGCTGAGTCGGGCTGAGTATGCTAAACTAGAGAGAGAATCGCTGGCAAGGGGGCTACAACTACAACAAGATGAACATATTTGACCGTGATTTAATTGTAATACACGTTTCAAAATGATGCCGAAGTAACAACATACTGATACCGGTTAGTAAAAACCATGAATTAATGCTTTGACAAGTCTGCAGACAGACGGCAGGCGAAAAACCCTTTTTAAAATGCGTGTTTTCTAAATGTAGCTTGGCTAAGCTAACGTTATATATGCTCCGATCGTCCACACTCACAACAACGGCCTATACAGACATACATAAACCAGCGACTGTATTCGCCATGACGCAGGCAGTCTGTGGTTTGTACTTGTTTAACTTTTGTCTAGTTTCTGAACAGATATGAGGAGCTGTGAGCTCTGAGTGCTAACAGCTAACGGCTTTGTTGTTTTTCTGGGGCTCTCATTGAAGATGACGTCACGGCTCCGCCTACACTGCGTTACTATAGTAGCTGCCCCCGTTCCTAAACTGTAATGGAAGCGCAGCATTAAAGTGAGCCGGGCCTAATAAGGCCTAACTAAACCGAGCGAGGCCTGCAGTGGAAACGCGCCATATCTGCTAACGTTAGCTTTAGCCTTCGTTTTCTAATAGTTGTTTTCATAGGCTATAAACGGAGGTGGTATAAGTATAGATATTGTGCTAGAGTAAAAGTAGAAGTACTCAGATCTTGTACTTGATTAAAAGTAGAAGTACTCAGATGTTCTTAAAAGTAGAAGTACTCAGATCTTGTACTTGATTAAAAGTAGAAGTACTCAGATGTTGTTCTTAAAAGTAGAAGTACTCAGATCTTGTACTTGAGTAAAAGTAGAAGTACTCAGGTCTTTTACTTGAGTAGAAGTACTCAGGTCTTTTACTTGAGTAGAAGTACTCAGATCTTGTACTTTAGTAGAAGTACTCAGATCTTGTACTTTAGTAGTAGTACTCAGATCTTATACTTTAGTAGAAGTCGAAGTACTCAGATCTTGTACTTAATAAAAGTATAGTACTCAGATGTTTTACTTGAGTAAAAGTAGAAGTACTCAGATCTTGTACTTGAGTAAAAGTAGAAGTACTCAGATCTTGTACTTGAATAAAAGTAGAAGTACCAGAGTGTAGGAATACTCTGTTACAGTAAAAGTCCTGCATTCAAAATGTTACTCAAGTAAAAGTACAAAAGTATTATCATCAAAATATAGTGAAAGTAGCGACAGTAAAAGTAGTCATTGTGCAGATTGGTCCATTTCAGAATAATATATATGATATGTTTTATAATGATTGATCATGAAAGTGTTCTCAAAGCTGGTAAAGGTGCAGCTAGTTTGAATGACTTTGTATACTGCAGGGTAGCTTGTGGATTTACTCCAGGTGGAACTAAAGTCTGATTTAACACTTGATTATATTTCACATCATTCATCCACATCTGTAGAGTAACTAAAGGTATTAAATACATGGAGTTGGAGGAAAAGTACACCATGTACCTCTGAACTGTAGTGGAGTAGAAGTACACCATGTACCTCTGAACTGTAGAGGAGTAGAAGTACACCATGTACCTCTGAACTGTAGAGGAGTAGAAGTACAAAGTAGCAAAACATTGAAATACTTAAATAAAGTACAAGTATCTCAAAATTGTACCCACGTATAGTACTTGTTGAGTTTATGAACTTAGTTACTTTACACCAGTGGCTATAAAGATAGAAAGACTAAGCCTTGAACAGAGGCATGACAATACATTTTCAAAATGCTCAACAGTGCTACCAAAATTATAAACTGACTGCTACACAATTAAAATAAATGCTTTTATATATTTCTATTAGATGTGACTCTTTGGCGTTTCTGTTATTATTGACACTGCTGCTTTCAGGGGTCGGGTCCTTGTCACCTTTTTCATACCTGATGACTTTGCCTCCCTGACTACAGTTGCTTTAGCGTGTACAAGCTAGTAAGCCTACTATTAGATTTGTTTTAGATAGGCACTACATGTTTCATATGCAGACCTTATTTTCCTGTTCCATGTTCAAATAAACCATTTTCAGTGGTAATTTTTTTTTTTGATCATGGAAAATGAGGTAAAGATCATTGAGAAGTCATGGAAAAGTCATTGGTGAAAAAGTGTATGAACCCTGATAACCACTAGCTTGATGTGTTGACTGTTAGTTTTGTTAGGTGTTTTCTGGTATTGATGTGATAATGTTTCGCTTTGTTTCAGTCTAATTGTAAGTGACGAGCCTGTGATAAGGGATACATTCTACAATGGCAATGTGAAGACAGAGAAAGGTACAGTGGCTCATTCAAAGATACCTTTGTCACTGTGCACCTCTTTTAGGACAAAAAACTACCACTGGCTGGTGCCCAACTATTCGCATTGAGGTCATCGCAAAAAGTTGTATAATATAAGAGCTTGCTAGAAATGGCTCTTATAGGAAATGGTGCCTTATGTTGCAGTTTGATTTTATTATTGTAGCTTCTTTATTCTTTTTCCCCAGGGGCTGTTGTTCTCCGTTTAGCCAAGTCATGGTTTCGGATTGGATCTTTAGAAATTCTGTCTCGGAGTGGAGAGATAGATCTCCTGAGGTTAGTATGGTCACATGATCATAGTGCCAGCCCACTTAGGCTTCCTTCTCATACCATGGCCTCCTGTTACATATCCTGCAGCTTGTAAAATAATGCTTTTTTTCTGCTGATTTTAGAAAGCTGCTGAACTTTGTGATTGATGAGCATTTTTCCTCAATCAATTCAGACGACCCAGATACATATTTGGTAAATTGAAAAACAAGTATTATTGTCACAATTACAAGGTTTCTTTAATATAGTTAAAAATAGGTATATATGTATATTATTTATATATTTCTTTGAGGAACTTCCTTGCTTCATGCTTAATATTTTTGCTTTATTCTCTAGGTGTTTTATTCCACAGTTGTAAATGAAACAGCCAATCTGATTGCCCAGTGGATGTCTGTTGGTTTTGCACACGGTGAGTGGTGTCTGAACATTTTGTCACACAGTTTGTTGTTTTACCAACATCTACTGATATTGTGTGTTATCACGACAGGTGTGTGCAACACTGACAACTTCAGCCTCCTGTCCATCACCATTGACTACGGGCCGTTTGGCTTCATGGAGGCGTATGACCCCGGTGAGTACAATGACTTTGCTTGATAGAAATAACGGAATGTCTAGTTCTTTTGTCCAATGTCAAATAAAGCTTTATCGTTACAGGTTTTGTCCCCAACACATCTGATGATGAGGGCAGATACAGCGTTGGAGCTCAGGCAAACGTCGGACTGTTCAACCTGGAGAAGCTCTTAAATGCGCTCAGTCCTGTGCTCTCTAAACATCAGCAGAACCAGTAAGAACAACAGCTGTTCAAATTAAGCGGTGTATTGACACCAAGTGCAACAACACTGAGGCAAGGCACGTTTATTTATATAGTACATTCCAATAACCAGGCAATTACAAAATTGATTTGCAAAAAGACGTAGTGCAAGAGAAACACATGTTATTACATATACATTGATTCAAAAAAGCCATTGGACTTAACATAAAACTCAGCTAAAATAGAATAAGACAGGAATAGAAGCTACACGGCTCTGAATAGTATAATACTTTTTAAATAAAAGGCAGCGGCAAACTGAAACGTATTTGTCCTTGATTTAAAAGAAGGGAAAGTTGAAGCACACCTTTTTGGTTTCTGGCAGTTTGTTTGTATTGATCATAAAAACAGAACTTGAACTGAGTGTTGAAATGCAAAACCTGGTGCACATTACTAATGAAATGACTATAGAATTGACCCTGTAATATTGGTCAGCAACATCATATCTCTTCTCCGATTTCATTTAGAAATGTTTCATTAAAACTTTCTTTCTTTCAGGGCGCAAAGTATTTTGAAAGGATATACCAATATTAACCAGATGAGGTGAGGTCCACATGAACTGTATTTTCTCTCTGTTGTCCCTAATGATATATCCAACCAGTGAGAGTCAATATATATTTGATTTTACAGCTTTATTCGTGATTTGTTTCAGGATTCACCAACATTTTAAAGCTAAACTAGGGCTTCTAGGTGAAGAGGAGGATGATGGCTACCTCATTGCCTTCCTGCTTAAGGCAAGCCATTGACAATCTTACATAATTCATGTCAGTCTACTAAATGGATTTAATCTCACTGTCTGTTTACTGGCTGTAACTTATTCTTACTCCCAATCTAATTTGTGTTTGTGTCACCAGATGATGGAGGACACTCAGTCAGACTTCACCATGACCTTCAGGCAGCTCAGTGAAGTTTCAGCCCAGCAGCTTCACAACAGGAAGTTCCCACAGGTAGAGAAGCGCTGAGGCAGCAGCTTGTCATGTTTCTGTTTTTACATTTTATCATGACATCTTTCATATCTAAATCCAGCTCTCATCGTGCTGGTCATCGTGATTCTTCTAATTGGGTGTTTAGTAGATCAAATATAGGGTGACAAATTACTTACAATTTTATGTAAACGACACTATTGGATAATATTTTCCAATCTATATGGCAAGTTAATTTGTGTTACCTATGTAGGTACCAGGGTTTCCGTTAGCCGGTAATTACCGGTTTTTAGCTGGTAAAATGTATTAAATACCGGTAAATTCAAAACCTGCCAGTCAAAATGTCTGGTAATAATTAGGGATGCTCCGATAGATCGGCCACCGGTCATTATCGGCCGATATTCACTGTTAATAGTTTGATCGGTGCTCTCTATAAAGCCCGATCAGGAGAGCTGGATCTGATCGATATGGACATAAACGCGAGTGAAGTATAACCAGACGCGAGAGAGAGATCAGATCAGCTGCTGAGTCTGACAGAGACACGCAGCTCTGCATAATCACCTGAAGCCCCGCCCACTGTTTAGCGAGCTGCATGAGAAACTGACGGGCTGTCAGGAGAGAGAGGGAGGGAGAGGGGAAAAGAGAGGATCCGTTTCTCCCGTGTGATTATTCAAAGTTAATGTAAACTTTTGAATAATGTACTTCATCTACTACAAGTAGTTTGTTTGAATGTAATAATTATGTTGTTTGTTGTTTGTGGAATCATTTATTGAAAAATGAATCTGAATTTTTTTCGATCTGTTACGATTATAAACTGAAGCAATATAAAAATGAGCCCTGTGAACTGAGTTTTAAACATCAGCATATCTGCTCATAGTCCGGTAATTACCTGCTAACGGAAACTCTGCTACACAACTCTTATTATTATTGAAATATGACCGGTAAGTTTCAAATGTATCCGGTAAAATAAATTCTGCCCGGACATTTGACCGGCGAGAAAAAATCCTAGCGGAAACCCTGGTAGGTACATTAGTCCACATTTAAGAAACTGATTTTGCATCAGCAGAGATATTCAGAACCTTTTTGCTTGTTTTTGAATTAGATGTGGGCTCTTGAAGACTTGTCATCCCACAAGCTCTTCTCTGATTGGCTCAGCATGTTCCTGCTCCGGCTCAGCAGGTAAGCAAATCATGTTAAATGATGGCTCACCATTCTGAAGTTAAAGAGTTTCAAGATATTCTCAAATGTGTACAAGGTACTTATACTCATTTGGTGTGATAATGTTGTTTTTGTAGTTTGTTAGATTGTATAAGAGTGGATTTAAATGTGTTCTCTCTGTTCAGACAACTAAATGATAGTGATTTGCAGCGTCAACACAGGATGAAAAGTAAGCCACTAAACCCTCATACTAAAGTTGATGTGAACATAAAACGGTTAATTATAGGAACTGTGAGTAATAGCATTGTGCTTCAAAACAGTATATAACAAGGAATACAAATGTCTTTGATGTGATAATGGTTTAAACTGGACCAACTTTGAATGATTGTGAAAATTATCTTACAGATGTAAATCCTCGATATGTGCTGAGGAACTGGATGGCAGAGTCTGCTATAAGTAAAGTTGAGATGAAAGATTTTTCTGAGGTGTGTGTGTATATGATATCTAAACAGGTTCTCCACAAGGTCTCAAACCGTATTAGAAGTTGATAAATTAATTTAACAATCTACGCAAGGCTGAGGCTATTACCATAATTCACAATATGCGCCTGTAAAGTATTCCATTATTTATTTAAAGGTCCCATGACATGCTTTTCCGGTTATTACCCATCCCCTTGTGTGTTATGTAGCTTTTTATGCATGTAAACGGTCTGCAAATTCACAAACTCTCAAAGTACACCCTGTAGCGAGTAAAACTCTAACACAGAAAAGACGTGTCTATGCTGCCTCAGAATGCCTCGTTGGAGATTTTTCTCAGCCTGGCTGAGTGTGTGTGCTCAGGCTGAGTTCCGTGGTGTCTCGCAGACCCCACGCAGCAACCAGGAAACGACACCAGTAACCCAGCTCACACTGTCTGCTCCTCGAGCCTCAAAGGGCGGAGCAGCAAGCCCCACAACATCCAGCCAACACGGCACCCAGACCCCTCACAGCATTCTCATCTGTTTGTCATTACTGGCGTCATTTTCTGGTTGCTAACAAACGCCATTGTAAAACATAAACACTGATGTCCAGCTGTAACGGTGGTTGACTAATCGGAGCACAGTGGGCTCATAGGCTGGGGGGGGGGGGGCAGGAGCTCCAACAAGGCGTGTAGGACGGAGTGACTACAGAGATGCTGTATGAGAAACAATGTGATTTTGGAACATTGTAAATCTAGTATCTAATTTTAGTAGACCTCAACAATGGAAATATGATCAGTAGAAATGGCCATGACATGGGACCTTTAAGGTACCTTTTTTATATGACGTAGTCCATTGTGAATTATGCTTTGCAATTAGGTGATGCTATACTATGAACTTTTGTATGACACACTATATTATGAAATATAATAATTACACTATGACTTCTCTTTCCGACAGACTTTTTTATTAATGTGTTTGGTAAAATATTAAATATATAGTAAACGTTTTATATGGCTTTTATGTCATACAATACTATGACATACCACACGATGGAATTTTACCACGCCTTTTTATCCCATTCATTACTACTACATATCATTACCAAATAAATATTACTTAACTCCATGATTCTTACATAAACCCTTTATTAAATACTTGGATTTTATCTTCGAAATCATAGCAATGCCCCCTTTTTAACTTCCTGTTAAAAGTTGTGTGATTAGTTTTAACCTAGTGTTTTTTTCCCCCACTAGATGGAGCTGCTGCACCACATCCTGTCACATCCCTATGTTACACAAGAGACTGCAGAGGAGCTTGGCTATGCAGCAAGACCCCCGCTTTGGGCTAAGAGGTTAAAGGTCAGCTGTTCCTCTTGAGACAACAAGAGCTTGGATACAGCAACAACACTAAAGAGAAGAAGAATAACAGCACACTTGCACTCTTTGGTGTGATTTAGTAAATTCTCACATGCTGGTGGAAACGATTTGTTCCCAAATGTCAAGGTCATGGCTTTTAAATGTTTTTCTACTGCATATTTACAGAAGCGTATATTAAAAGATGCCACAGTTGAGGCTGTCCTGTTGCTTTTTTAAGGATCTAGGTTTACATACAGATTAACTTTTCACCTTAAACACATAAAGCAAGCACACACCAGAGCTGCACAATGAAAACTAGGTCCATTGCTTTTTATATTTCCCAAAATATAACCAAAAAGAGACTTGGTTATTCATTCCAGTAAAACATGTTGTTCATGAATGCTTATGCCAGGTTTTTATTTAGCTTTTTTAAAAATCATTTTAACCCTTGTGTTGTGTTCAAAAGCTGTTACCGTTCATGGTGTTCACGCGGGTATTTTGATCCATAATATCTCAGTCCAAAACACACAAAAAATGACTATCATCCAATATTGTTTTAACTACATCATAACTAACTTATAATGCATTCATAACCGTACAATCCTGTTGTAATTTAATGTTATGGCCAAAAACATATTGCACACGTGTATGTTCAAGTGTTAGTGTACATATTCTTTGAGAAAGGTCGAGTTCCCGAGGGAGTGGAGACCAGGTGCATGTTGTGAAAAATTGTTACAGTTGATGAAGGGGGTGCGGCTGGGGTGTCTAAAGTCAAAGATGAATCTTGATTGGGCCAAATTTGACCGAGTCACCCAAAAACAATTCTGCTGGGTCTCCCACACCCGAACACCAAATGATACACTTTTCCTTTTTTTCGAGACCTTCAGACTTGGCAAAAATTGTCAAAATCTGTTTTGTATGTTTATAGCTGTTGTGGAGGATATCATGAAGCCTTGTTCCGATAAAAAAAAACTAGAACGTAGTTATAACATTTTAACTTGAAACGGGTCATGGGAGACCCAAACACAACATAAGGGTTAAACTATTAATGTTTTACAGAGATAAGGAAAAGTTTTTTATAATATTTACAGCCCTCCATTCAAACGTGACATATGTAGGCTACACTTCCATAAAACTGTCTCATTGCAGTCCGATACATTACCTTTAACAACCCTTCTCTTGCGTTTCGGGTCAAAAGTGACCGAAGGACTTTATTTTAATCATAAATATTGTGTTTTTCATCCAATTGCCTCAATACCTTATGTTATCCTCCACACTAGGCCTCTGAACATATACACTTGATCACCACTTGCATTGAATTTTGAGTGATTTATTCAACAGTGAAACACCCTTGATGTTTTCGGTCAGATTTGACCGCCATAGAAATGAATGGGTATGAGTGTATTATGTTCATCCTGCAGATGGAAAACATCTATATACACACACGCGCAAGTGCACACGGTGCACCATAGACTGTATATATAAAGGTGCACACACGTTACGGGAACCTCTCCCTTTCTCGCGCTGTATGATACAATGTATCATACGACGGGTATCGTTTGAAATGTATCGATTCCCCGTTTCGATTCCAAAATTGTAAAAGAAAGAGGTCAAACGTTTAGATAATAAAAATATCTTTATTCTTTTAAGCTTTAACTGACATTTTTACAAATAAAAAACATACATGCAATACAAATGTATTGTGGGAATAGCTGTTCTTTACTTTAAATTGCCTGTGGCAAGCTATTAACAGGCATTACACTGTGCCTTGTCTTTTTCTTGTTTTAGTGTAGTGGAGCCTCACTTCAGAGAGTTTACCGCGATCCATCTTTGGTGTTATGAAGTGACTGAGCTCGCGAACTGTCTACGGGAGGGCGGCGGGAGCCTCGCTGCGGGCAACTGTGGACCAGGGTCGGATCTAGACAAATATTCATGGGGTGGCAAGAGGGTGGCAGGAGATTTTGAGGGGTGGCATCCCCTGACAGAAGTATATGCTGATTTAAATCGCAATCATATCAATCAATTAGGGTTGTAACGGTACACGTACCCGTACTGAAATTATTCGGTACGGGCCCTTCGGTTCGGTACACGTGTGTACCGAACGAATATAGCGTTAAACGTAAAAAAATTGAGAACATGAACAACTTTCTGGAAGTAATCTATATCATAGAGCGACCAAGTCATTTCATTGGACGAGAGGCATACTATGAGAGCTGGTCACAGGGATGCGTTCAAATGTAGTCAGTAATTTGAGGAACTGTCGAAATGGCGAACGCAGATAAAGTTGAGCTGAAAATCCTCCAGCATCATTGAAGTCTCCGGTTTGGAAACATTTTGATTTTGCAGTTACGTACAAGGATGAAGGACAAAGACAGGTGGACCGAACCAAAGCTGTTTGTCGGCATTGTTCAACTAACATTGGTTACGCGGCTGGCAATACATCACACTCATTTGAAAAGGCATCACCCGAATGTGAATATCACCGGTACCAAAAGAAAAAAGACTGAAGTGCAAACCCAACTCCCACTAGCATTTAAGCCTCCACCACTCGCAAAGAGTTCAGACCGAGCCAAAGCTATTACAAACGCCAAATATCCTTATGTTGCCATGTTAGCAAAGCGCTACCTGGCTGTATCTGCTGCCACTGTCCCTAGAGAGGGTGTTCTCCACAGCAGGAGACATTGTTAGTGCCAGCAGATCTGCCCTTTCAGCAAGCAATGTGGACAAGTTCATCTTTCTTTAAACAACATGAAAATACAATGACAAGCAAGTCCTAATGTCAAGCTGGCTGCTTAGGTACTAGTACAGTTCAAATACAGATTATTTCAGTTCATCGAAATGCTGCACCTTAATGTTTATTTTACTATATTTTGTATTTATTTGAATACATTAGTCACAGTTTAATAATAATTTAAAAATTGTTTTTAATGTTTTGTGATAATTTTTTCTGCTGTACCGAAAACGTACCGAACCGAACCGTGACCTAAAAACTGAGGTACGTACCGAACCGAAATGTTTGTGAACCGTTACACCCCTACAATCAATGTTAACTTGGAAAGCCACAATATTAATATTTTAACTCAATCACATAGGTGATATTATTGTGGCACATCAGTAAAGCCTTACAAGGTGGCAGACGTAATTTAATGAATTTTAACTGAACAATAACTGAATGAGTTTGTTTCACTCTTAGACCAGCAGGGGTACCAAATCTATGCAGACTGCTGCAATAAGTACATTAATTAACTGTCTCATCGATGTTTGTCTGAATGAATATGATACTATTAACAATCATATTATTCCTATCAGCTGTCAATCACTGTTAATAAATAATAATAATAATAATAGATTTAATTTGTTAGCGTTTTTACAGGTGCTCAAAGACGCTTTACAGATATAGTGAAGAACTGTTATGATTCACATATTCATTTATTATTGAATAAACTATATTTTTTGGAGGAGTTAATGATGAATGTTCATCAAGATGCTTGCTCACCCTCCTTCAAATTTGAAAAACAAGTAATTATATCATTATTGATATACAGTTACAACCTTGACTTTACATCAGAAAGAACAAACATTAAAGAAGTGACTAACTGCATCAGTTAGGGTTAAAAAAACGTGTATTCAGCAAAAACATCGCTGCAGTTATTATCCAGTGGAAGGTCCTTACCTACTGGCCTAGTTAAATCAAAGTGGTTACTTCCTGTTGGCTGGGCAGTGTAGTTTTACACACCGTCTTATTTTACTTTCTCAGGACTTAAAACAGTTTTTTGGGGGCAGACCCCCACAAAGAAAAAAATATATACACGCATACAAGGTCATCATCTTAACAGTTTGTTATTCTCATCGAGTCATCCAGCAGAGCATCAAGTTGGCATGTCTATTACAGCTGAATGCGGCGATTACTATTTTGTTCAGCAAAACGCCTCACAAACTTATTAAGATCAACAGCTGTAGTGCGTTTTGATTCAATGCTGAGTACAGCCAAACTTGACATTCTCTTCTCTGGCATTGTAGACCGCAACTACCTCATTCCTTCAGTGCTTGGGTCCGAAAGGCTTCTCGTTTTGCGCCGTCCCCCCGTTCAAGTGAATTCGCCACCAATCATATTTCCACTCTTGCGCCAGGACCGGGGGAGGGGTTACATGACGTTCATATTGTGCTGCATTCACTTGCACTCGGACATTAGAGACTTTCTCTCATAAATGTCCGATGAGCCACAACTTTTCTTTCAAAACAAAGATGCCAACTGGGGTGGCAAGGCTATTGTTTAGGGTGGCAGTTGCCACCCCGGTAGATCCGCCCCTGCTGTGGACCTCTGTCGCCTGTCAGCGCAACTTACATGATGCAGTTTAAAGAAATGAAGGGCGGTGCCGGCCGTCAGCGTACCGAGCCAGCCGTCAACGGCCCGCTGACTACCGGCCGTTCTGTGATTCTCCAGAACACACAGATGGCCAGTCCGCCCTTACCCTGTATTCCGCACCGGGTCACCGCGGCGCAGACGGACCCGGTGGAATACAGGGTCTACCGCGTTTAGGAACTGTTAAGCAGAACCGAAATTGGGTATTTTGTATGGGTACCCGGTACCCGGTACCCGGCATTTTCTTATCGGTTCTCATCTGGAACCGAGTTTCGGTTTCCAACCCTAATCATACCTTCTCACAGGTGCGAGCTCTGTGCCCCTCGAGAAACACAAACCTCTCACTTTCTCGCGCTAAATGCGACTCCCTTACTGTCTCTCAAGCAGTTATATTTGTGCCTTGCTCACATTTGACTCATTGACACAATGAGCAGGCGACCGATTAGGCTATTTTCTGTACGAGGAGCTCTGGACACATTTTTGAACCAGATGAAGAGGAGATAGAGGAAGATGTCTCAGAAATGGAAGACAACAGCGATCCAGACTATGAGCCTACAACAGACCAGGAAGAGGCACCTGAGGGAGAGGCCCCTGAGATAGAAGCCCCTGAGGGAGAGGAGCCTGAGGGAGAGGAGCCTGAGGTGACATTCCACAATTTTGCATTGCCAACCATGTGCGTGAACACACGTGAGCACACACACACATGTTCTGTTATGGTATATTTCTCTTTCAATAAATGTTCATTGAAGAGACCGAGGGGTAGACCTAGGACCAGGTGGAGGGATTATATCTCTTTGCTGGCCTGGGAGCGCCTTGGGATCCCCCAGTCAGAGCTGGTTGATGTGGCCAGGGAAAAGAAAGTTTGGGGCTCTCTGCTGGAACTGCTACCCCCGCGACCCGACCACGGATAAGCGGGAGAAGATGGATGGATGAATGGATGAAGAAAACAATACTGCAGTCTTATTTTATATTCATCACAGTGAATGCTGAACTTGATGGGCCCACCGGTGGGTCCGGACCATGACATGAAAAACTGGCTTGCTTGTATCAAATCAATACATCCCATACATCATTGGAACATTATTTCCATCTCCAGTAAACCCAGCCTACATGGCAAGCATTTTTATAATATACAGTAATGTCAAATAAGCACTATCTTTGAACTTACTGCCAAAATTAATATGAAATTCACCCCTGGTGTCTTTCTGTCTGTCATCCCTTGATTCTACTTGCTTTGACTGTTCAAATGAGATGTCAACCATCAAAATCGGATAAGGGGTTCCAGAGATATCACTGAGAAGGGTTACAAAGAAATACTTGTTTTTAACAGATGATTCTTTAATAATTCTGACAACAGATTTCATCATGTCTACCTGCAGCAAAAATGACTTTGACAGGTTTTACATAAAACATTTTTTAATCTCTTCTTAAGAATATTTACACTTGTACTTAATTCATGCATGATTATGTCTAGGATAAGTTGTTAGAATGGGTGTAAAGTCCATATTGATCTCCCCTGGCTTCATGTTGGAGAAGTACACAGTTTTTTTAACGCTTCTTGTTCATGGCCAGCATCAGTTCTGACATGAAGTCTCCACCTCCTCCCGCTCCTCCCTGCAGCGATGGAGTAGTCCTCTTTGGCGGAGCAGGCGGTACCTTCCTCACTGAGCCGGAAGGGCGCACCGGGGCTCTTGGGGCAGCAGGTGGAGGGGGAGGGGGAGGTGGAGGTGGAGGGGGTGCTCCAGCTCCAGTGAACATTGGTGGAGGCGGAGGTAAACACCCTGGATCTGGCGGTGGAGGAGGCAGGTCCATACTCATTGGGGGAGGCGGTGGTGGTAGGGAGTTCATCGGAGGCGGAGGCAGGGAACCAAAGCCAGTGGATCGAGGAGGGGGTGGGAGGAAGTCGGGCGGGGCCTCCGAGGCATCATCCATGGGTGGCCCCAACGGTGGAGGAGGAAGGCCTCCCATTGTAGGTGGAGGTGGGGGGAAGTTGGTGGGCAGGTGCCGCTGGGGGAGGGCTGGTTTTGAGGAACTCTTGGGAGCCAAAGGAGGTGGAGAAGGTCGGACTGGTTCTGGAGGTGGTGGGGGAAGGAAATTGGCCATAGGAGGTGGGGGTGGAGGTGGGGGTGGGACATTTCCGAAGTCCTGAGAAGAGAGAACACAACAATGTACAAAATGATGTCTTGAAAAGTATAGAAAGTTTAAAAATAGATTTTGTAGTCAAATAGATTTTGTAATATTCTATACTTAAATATGTGTAACACGACATCATTCATGACGTAGGCCTACATGTAGTGAAATTATTGGTTTTCACTCCCTTTAATTCAAAGGTTTATTGTCATAACATATACAAAACTACGGTGTAATTATGTAATGTATGGATAACTTAGATCGCAGGTTCCTCAACAGTGCAATTTACAAGACAAAAAAATATAAGACAATAAAAATAGTGCAAGCTCGGATGTTAAATAGTCTTATGGCCTGTAGGATGAAACTGTCCCTGAGTCTGCAGTACCGCCTGCCAGACAGAAATTGTGCCATATCATAAATTTAAAGGAGAAAAACATATAATTATTTCGTTTATAGTAGCCTTTTAACAAAGACAAGCATATGTAACCTATCAGAGCTCAAACTGTCTCACCATTTTCCAACATTTTATAAGCTAATCAATATTTATCAAGGGATAAATTGATAACAAAAATAAAACTGTACCTTGGTAACAGGTCCTGGTGGGCGCGTGGGAACATGACCGTTGGCCTGGCTGGGTGATTTAGCTGGCAGAGAAGGAGAAACGCCATGAGTAAAAATGGTGTACAGGCAACATTTCTAACTAATATAACTACATGTGGGTTGTTTCCCATCAGTGAAACACTCGGTAGGACAGTGTGTGTGGTGCTACCTCTGATGGTGGGTGAGGGTGTTGATGGGTTGGAGCTGGATGGAGTGCTGCAGTTTGTCCAAGCAGAGCCGACAGCTGCCTTCCTATCTGCGGTTTTATAGTTTCCATACAGCGACTTACCATACTGGAACGGCAAGACACAAACCACAGAGCATGAGTTTTAGTCCAATAGAGAAGATAAAATGTTCCAATCATAAAATGGAAAGGTGTTAAAGTGTACCTTTGCAATCCGTATTCCGGTTACCCAAAGGTTCATTGCATTTTCATCATCGCAGCAGAGGTACTTAATGTACTGAGACTCTTTTTGGATCTGAGGGTGCTGTGGAGACAAATACAAGATAAACAGGTTATTTTATAATTTGTTACTATCTTTTATAGGCATGGGACGATAACAGAATTTCATGTCACCATTAAATATACGAGATTCACGATATTGTCTGGAAATATTATGCTTAAAACTCTTAATATGTCCATAACAATACTGCAATGACTTGACATTGCATTTACATGTATTTGTATCTAATCCCTTTAGGACTTTTAAATGTCAAAAAACACAACATAATGTAATAATAAATCATATGATCCATCTATGTAAATAAATGAAATTACATTAGCATAATGTCTTACATGATTCAGCCAGTATTTTTATAATTCAGGCAGTGAGTGTTTCTGACACAATCAATGGCTCATTTGACTCTTGAGGGAAATGAAGGTAAAATAATGTTACACACAACTTCACTGAACCCAAATAAACCTGCTTTTATCTCACATTTAATTTGCAATAAGCTGATTTTGCGGTATTTGACCAAAACACGACATATGGTCTGTGACCTAATTTCAAGCTGTTGTCCACTACTACAAAAAAACACACAGGAAAAAAGCCTTAGACTCTGCCTATAAAAACCTTTACCAAAGTTTTGATTTAATAATTCAGCATTGCACTTCTATATCATTTGTATTTAAATGCTGCAGAAGTTTTTCATACCATGAACCCAAGTCCTTTTCAAAACCTGGACACAACATTACCCACAATGCAACTCAAGCACGAACAACACTAACAGAATCAGGTGTGTTGTGCAAAAAGCGGCTAATGGACACTCGAGTCACCAGCGTAATTTATTTTCATCTACACCCCAAGATGTTTTCATTTTCAACCTAAACAATGATGATGATGACAATGCTGACTCAAGTGACATCACTTGAGGCAATGTACACAACATTTTTGTGTAAACACTTTGGAGTTCGCTTTTAAAAAGGTACCACAAGGGGGCAGAGTGAGTCTAGTATCAGAGTGTAAATGGCCTAATCCAGTTAAATGGATGCTATATTTTTTAGTTCATGTTCTATGGCAGCGGTTCCCAACCTGTGGGCCGCGGCACCCTAGTGGTCCGTGAAGGCATTGCAAGTGGGCCGCTAAATAATTGTTATTTGTATTAGTATTTTTTGTAATTATGTTTTTTGTACAGGCTAAAGACACAAACATGGACATAACAATAACATATAGGAGATGACATTCCCATCTCAGACAAAAACAAAACAAAAATAGAATAAATAAAGATACAGTCAGTAGGATCACTTCAACATTTCACAAACAAAAATAGGTTGACAACCAAATACCACCAAAAACACAACATAGCAAGCATATTGTTCCTTTAATCCCACTCTTCCTTAGAGCTAATTATTTCCCATTTCATGGCGTGTTGAGCCACCCTTTGATTTTTTCTGGCAATAATTTTTTCCAAAATAAATTGTATTTTTAATCTGCTCTTCACCTTAAATTAAGATTACTCCTTGATTGACTTTTAAAAATATGTATTTAAGCCAGGAGAATAGTTGTATTTATTAACTGTGTGTCTTCATCTAAAAGCCCAAATAAAATATTAAAGGGTGTAAATGTAAATTCAATATTTACCGCCAAATAATTTGCAAAACATTATGATTTGTGTGGAAACATTTTGATTATTAAGATTTGTTTTTATTTTAACCTCTTTTCCTTTCTCTTTCTTGATCCTCCTTAGCAACGGTCATTACAGTCCTTGACAGCGGTCTGTTCTACTAGATTTACAACGTGTCCAATGTTCTGAATTGACCAATCAGAACTTTATTTCGCCTCCGTATTGTTTATGGTTGAATGTGGGCGCGAAAAAAAATGTGATTCTTAAGTGGGCCCTGAGTTGAAAAAGGTTGGGAACCGCTGTTCTGGAATACTCCAGTCACCATTGTTGAACATGAGCATATTAGAAAAATACATTAGAATCCTGCAGCCAAATGTGTGCTATTAGGTACATCCTGTTTGATTTATGTTGTATGAGATATTTAATGCACAAATAATTGTAATTGTTTGATTTATGCCAGTAAGTGCACACCAGATAGTTGCAGTAGAGTGCACACTGTACTGTATGGGTGTGTCATTAATCTCAGTCAACTGTTTTCCCCTAAAGAGGAAGTTGACTTTTCATGTTATATCCTGATATCAGTTATATACATAATGGACATGGTGTTAGAGATCACCTCAGGCCGCTCCTGTGAATATAAAACAGCAAAATAACGAAGCCAAACTGTTTTGCTCTTCCTTGAATTGCTGCAGTTTTGAGCAGCCAGCCGGGCAATCTGTCAATACACACCTTAATTAAACATTTTGGCAGGCGAAAAACAGCTTCAGCTATTGCTGTATCATTTTTTCACCATCTACCACATCTAAAGAAGCTTTAAAAAGTTTTACTTCATGATTCCTAAGCAACAATCAACCATATGAAACCTGGCTTGCCCTCCAAAATGTTACTACAACAGGTCGTTTTCCTCTGCAGCTGCTCCTTCAGCTCAATCCTTGAAAACTTTTGCTCATGGGTAATTCTGTTTCATGCCTCTCCAAGCTCTTTTTGCTCGGATCCTCAACAACTAGTGTATGTTATCTGCTGATTCTAGTTTTTCCCTGAGAAGATAGGAGGAAGATAATAAAAGTAGACTTTCACTTCCCTTTAAAACGCACTACCATCTTGTTCTGGCTTTTTTCATGTTAGTCAGCATTTCTTGGTCTTGAATAAGTACCGTGAGTACCTCCCATTACAGTTTTTTAATTAAATGCATGGGGCTTTCACAGTAACTACATTTGGAGCAATATTAGGAACTGCTTAAGCGGTCATCTTTCTTTCTCGCCACTTTCAGCTAAGTTGGATAAAAGCGTCTCCTTTCACTTCTTCAAATGAAACTATTTATTGCATTTCTCGTTTTTAGCCAAGTAAGCAGCTGTAGCTGACCAAATACTCAGAAACTGTGGTACATTAAGCAATTCTGCATTGATACAGACAGACAGACAGACAGACAGACAGACAGACAGACAGACAGACAGACAGACAGACAGACAGACAGACAGACAGACAGACAGACAGACAGACAGACAGACAGACAGACAGACAGACAGACAGACAGACAGACAGACAGACAGACAGACAGACACTAGCCTTTAGATATCCCTTATAGTCTACAAAGGAAAATTCCTTTTTGCTCAGGTCAGTATCATACTAACAGACAATACAATTCATCTATACAAGTTGACTCCCCAGTACAGATCGTGATTCTAAAGACTGGATTATTATTTCCATTATTTAAAGTGTGATATAGGCCTCATAACACCTACTACTTCAACAGCAAAACTGACAGGGCATAAAGAATGTTGGTGTTCTCGGTGTAGGGGAAGCTACAGCATGTTGTGAAAAGGGCGTGAGCGTGGACCTTTTATTCTAAATGTGACCACAAAATAAACATCATGCTGCATTGAAGAAGACTTGTAGCAGATTGAGACCATAAATAAAGTGAGAAGTAGGTTCATTTTTCTCATAGACTTCTATAAAGATTTGTTATACCATGTGTTGCTACCAGCTGGATATTAGAAATAATGGAGCAATGTTAAGTTAACTTACCTTCAGAAAAAAGCAGCAGTCAGTTGGGGCTTTGTATTTGCCCTTAAAGTCTTTACCGTAGTAGACATTTACATTGTCAAACTGGACAAAGCAGACCAGGTCACGGGATGACTGAAAAAGAGATAATGGTTCATATTAGACATTGTCTTCATTTGTCGTTTATTTGTTTGACTTTTGAATTGATCATCTACTAGAATGCTACATTCAACAATGCATGAACGAAGAATGTGGTTAATAAAGCAGAAAGACTACTCAAGGACTTTACAGGCCCAGATAAACTAACCTTATATATTTAATAAGGTTTCAGTTGACACAAATATCTCTATATCATCTTTCACTAGTTGCTTGAGTCTTGAATATATGCAGGATTAGATTATTAGCTGCTGGATGTGTGATTTGATTCTGGTCTCTGCCACACAAAATGTCCCCTTATGACCCCTGACCTTGGTTTTCCCTTTGGGCACATAATAAATTCCCGAGGCCCTCAGTTGGAAGAGCTTTGGTTTCCAGGACTTCTTGCCGTCGTCTTTGAGGTGCATCACCCCCTCAAGATCAGGCACAATGATGGAAGTCCCGCAGAAGTTTTCCTGCAGAGTTGAAGAAGGGATGAAAGGGGTCAATGTGAGGAGCGAAATGCAATATTTCACTTGAGGTTTGTGTGCTTATTTATGAGTCTGTTTACCTGGATTAGTAACTCCTTGTCTTGGTCTTTCATGTCTTTGAGAGATTTCTTATCCTTCTTCCATAGATAAAAGTTCTGCAGGAATAAAACATTAAACGGGAATTACTGAATGTCCTCACAACCTTTAGCATACCAGCAGGTTTACATGTGTGAAATGCCTCAACAACTAGAGGTATTGACATGTAGGTCATTGAAAAACTCTACTTTGCAGCTGTTACCATTCAAACACTGCAAACTTAACATGTTAACAATATACATGCTAAACAATCATCAGGAGGTTAGCGTTGTCATTTGAACATGTTAGCATGCTCACATTAGCACTTAGCTTAAAGCAGTGCTGTGCCTTAACACCCGCTCTACCAGATGAGCTACTGGGGTGTCACAAACTATTTTAAACATTATAAATATTTCAAAGAACATTTTTCCTATTAAATATCAGAACAAAAATGTTGGCTACGGGCATCTTAAATATTTATGTTAGTTTTCTAAAACCCTACACTTTGTCCCTGTGTGACTGGGCTTATTTTATTTTTGTATCATAGTCTCTGCATATTGTTGCATTGTGGCGAGTGAAAGCCCAAAAGGGAATTCTATTTTAGTAGTTCTGGTAAAAAGTTGAAATTGTATACTGATAGGGACCTACTAAAACAGTGTCCTTTTGTTAGAGGATGTGGAAGACATGATGGAGTACTTAAAAAATGAGAATATCACTATTTTCCACCAACTATTTATCTCAGCCAACAGACCGATTCCATTAAATACAAAGGGTCCTATTATTTTAACAAACATGCCAAGATCTCCCTGTCATTTGCCTGATGCTGTTTAGTTTGATATATTACAGTGAGGGCATAAATGTAAAGGGTCACCCTGCAAGGAAGAAAGACATATCATAATATATCATAATCATATCATATCATAATCAGTGAAAATAGCCAGATGCCTCTGAGCTGAAACAATGTTGAGATTTTCACAAACCAAGGCCAGGAAAAATGAACTAGCCAGTGTAGGAGTTTAGAGATATTACACGCACATCACTTCTAGTCACACTCACGCAGCATATTTTTAAAGAGGTATATAAAGATGCAGACAATAGGAAGACCAACCTGTGGGTTTTTGAAAACCTCATATTTTTCCCCTCGCTCCTGAAAGAGTAATTTGTTCTCGCTGTCTCTTGTCCATGCTAAGAGTGGCTCCACAAGGTTCTCATGGTCTTCAAACGTACGTTCTGTCAACGAAAAAAGAAAAGTTAAATGTCAGCTAACTAGAATAGGTAGTATTCAGTTTGTCTAACATTGTTATGTGCTTGCAGCACATTTTGAATTCCTCTGGCAAGAGTTTGGATTTGTAGACAAATCAAACAATCGTGGTGAACATTAGTTTGATCTAGGGTCCACTTATTTATTTACTTTTATAGTGCCATTAGGGAGTGCTAAGGTCTGACATTTTTTAATTTAGAAAATAGTGTATCACAACGTAAATATACTACTATAACAATTGTTAGGTAGTCTTTGTTTTCAGAAATGTTTTGCCATATATAATACTGGTACTGCAAGAAGGAGAAGGAGCATTTTATGTGTATGAGCTTAGAGGTCCATTGTCTACTCTGCATCCATGATACACAGAAAAGTACTGCATTCCAAGTTTTTCTGAAGTAAATATATATATATATGTTCACAGACCATATAAACAGAGTTGATGATGAAAGTCAAATTGTACCTTTCTATGGCGAGTTTAACATACGTTTTTGCGACTGTGTCATTGCATTGAAGCTCATCCAACTATATTTTTGGTTGGTTGCTATGCATCATTTACTTTAATAAATATACTTGCTTCACCTCTGCAGTAAACACAGCGATTAAAAAAATGTTTTTCAGCACATATAACAACTAATGCTAATTCTCTGGAGACTGGAGATGTATCTTCTACGACGTCCATATCTCACGCTGTTATACAATACATTACTGTTTAAACCAGAATCGGCCTCGACTTTAATCTCACATAATATCCTCTCTGTCCCCTCTTTTTAGTATTGTGCTGTAAATCACTTCAAAACAAATGCTTTACCATATGTACAGTAGTTCACTCTGTCACGAAATCTTGAAATCTGCAGGTTCATATTCAGTTTCACAGCTGTACAATTGTCTATTTCAAATGGGATGAATCAAGGAAGGGCTCAATAAAACGCAAACCTCCCCATCACGCTGGGAGCACTTTAAATGGCACTAAACCTCGAAAACACATTAAGCGCACTTCCCCCTCCCCTTCCCACTCCTCCTGTCTGCCCACCCACACACACTGAGTGCCATAGATCTGCAGAATGCACTGGGCATTGACTGTAGTTCATCCCTGCTCCCCAATTACAGGTTACCAGAGGTAGGCATTACATCAATTGCTGCCAGGGTTCTACTCTATAGTTTGACTATTACAGTCATTAAATGCATGGTGTGACTTTGCTTCTAGAGTGATTTATTTGGAGAAAAAAAATCCCTTTGAACTGCATTAACCACATGGTGCGTTTCAATAGTATGCATGGGAGGCATATGGGTGGGTTTAACGGTGAAGATTAGTTTGACGTGTTGCTGTTGAGCTCTTTGGGTGTTAATTAGGCATGACCTGCCTTAGCATTCTGTCTGTAAAGATGAAAGGTTAGCACAAAAAGTATAATACTGAGAACGCAACACACTCAGGAGTTTACAGGAATCTAAAAATAAACGTACTCTAACAGTTTCCATTGTCAAAGTGTCATACGGCCTTGTTAGTAAGAGATGACACAAAACCCCGTGCTCATGAGTCAAATCACTTGAATGGATGACATTCTTTAAATACATTTAATTAAAGTCAGGAGCTCATTTAATCAAGGGCCATCATTTAGTTAAAAATAAACTGGGTTGACCAAAGGGAAACAATCATTTCCTCATTTTCTGTGTACTGGCACAATATAAGATGTTTTGCATGACGAAGCTGTAAGAAAACCAGAACGTGAGTTCTGGTTTATGAACAGTAGTGATTAGACTTCTTGTAAGGTTATTATAACCAACTAATATAAATTGTGTGATTTAAAGTATAAGAACCTATCCATAAATAGTCTGGAAGAACTATTTCTGCGCAATATGCTTCGAGTCAAACAGATTTCTATAAAGATATTTGCATCAAAATTTCAATTTGCTATCATTTGTCCTCTTTAACTATCTTACCCACATGACACACCATGGCATTGGAGGCCTCCTTCAAAGATAATTGACATGGACACTAGGTTATTCTAAGCCAACCCAACGTACACATAGCCTCAGTAAATAGCCTTCTAACATGCCGAATAAGTATAAACGCACTGCTGAAGATAGTCCCCAAAAATGCCCTTTTTACTCTTGTCGAAGTAAATGTTGCCTTATACTAGTGCCCAGCATTTGTTTTTTATTATTCATCCCCCTTTTTTGAATATAAAAAAGCATGCATGGAATAGAATTTGATAGAAAAATGTAATATTAAATCCAGGCTAATCCTTTAATTAAATCTCTTCACAGTTTAAGCTGCATATAGAATCACTTAAAAAGTAATATCAAGCTAAATAATATTGATATTAATTTCACTACTCACAGAGGTTAATGACTTTACCACCAGTATCTCATCAAAACAATTTCGGGAAGGTGTAAAATGACTCCCCATTCGATTCGTTCTTTAAATATATGTATTATCTCTGTAACAATCTGATGAGGATGTTATAAAACAGAGAAAACAGATGGTAATGAGTGAAGTCCGGCAGCTCAATTAGATACAGCACAGACAGCTCAGACGGAGGATTGAGATCATAAGGCTTCAATTTCCGGATGAGGATGACTGACAGTGTCCGATAAAGCAAATCAAACCCACCTGTCTACACTGTGTGTGTGTGTGTGTGTGTGTGTGTGTGTGTGTGTGTGTGTGTGTGTGTGTGTGTGTGTGTGTGTGTGTGTGTGTGTGTGTGCGCACGTGTGTGTGTGTGTGTGTGTGTGTGTGTGTGTGGTGTGTGTGTGTGTGTGTGTGTGTGTGTGTGTGTGTGTGTGTGGTGTGTGTGTGTGTGTGTGTGTGTGTGTGTGTGTGTGTGTGTGTGTGTGTGTGTGTGCAGGGAAGTAAGTGTAGGAAAGAGAGGAGGAGTGAGAGAAAGATGGAATAGGAGTAAGATCAATGTTTCTTTGTGAGCTCACTGCAAAATGGCTGCCATCGTGCCAATAAAAACACAGTTTATCACCTGGACTGGAATGAAATATCGCACTCTGCATATTGTGTGCGCATGTGTGAGTGCATGCCTGTACTTGAAGTCTATTTATCTTATTATTCCTGTTCCTTCTGTTTCTGTTGGTACATTTTCTGCCAAGCTCACTTCTATTTCTGCAATCACAACAAAGGTGAATCTGAAGTTTTTATTGAGGTTCCTTTTACTAACATTTTGGTGAAAACTGCTGCTGGAAATACACCAAAGTACTTGAATTTCTCCCCTGAAAATACTTTACCTGCGTGTTTAAAACAGCTAATATTTCTTAAATTGACCACAGATTGAACCACTATGGTATCAACTCGTGGCAACAAATCAATGGTGATTGTGGATGGATTTATCATTGGTCGTAAACCCTCCTTAGCTAAGTATGGGTTTCATTTCACATGTTTGAAAACTTCAAAATCTGTATGCTGATGACACAGATTTATGGGTCTGCATCTTCGGATAAAACAGAGACCTAGTGATGCTATTTTAGATATGAGTGCCAAAATGTAAATGTTTTGAACATCTGCTAGTTGCATAATGTGAAAGATGCTGCACAGATTTTTATTGATTAATAGATTGATATCTTATTGAAATGCAGTCGTCAACCACATGGTACACTTTATTAGGTGGTATTGCAGTAGCTCACCAAGTTGCAGTTCAGGGTTGGTTTCACACAGGCTCCAGTCCACGTTACAGTCACAATGAGTTTTCTCAAACAGGTTGTCCAGAACTTCCCTCACGCTCTGCCTCTCATCCACCATCAGAGTCTTCGCGCTGCCGTCATTCATCAGCACCTTCACCACCAACTGTCAGAAAAAGTGGCTTGATAGTTAGAATACTATATCACATTTCTGCAAACATGAGTAATATCGGTTCATTTTTGTTAGGGCAGAGTGGGGTAAGTTGAGCAAATGGGTATTTATCCAGGCATTTATGCATATTTGTTGTCATGTGACCCGAAATTTAGGAAGCACCCATAATTACTATGTGGCTGTGGTGGATAGAAGCACATGGTAAAGTGGTAAATATGTTTTTTTCATAATAAACCATGTTTTACTTGTCAAAGTAAATGTTCAACATCTCAGGTAAAATTACTGTTATATCAAAGCAAATGTATCCAGGTCTGAAATTATTTATCATACATGTTGATTATTTAGCAAGGTGTAAAACCATGTGAATTATTTAGCTAAAGATAAGCATGAAGCACTAAGCTGGACAGTGTTTTCCCCAAAAAGTGGCTATGGGGAAAAGTGAGCCAGTGGTTCAACCTAACACTGAGGCACGAGGCACTGAAGTTAAGTCTCTGTAGTATAATATTTCCATGTAGTTTAACACAACTATTTGTAGCTTGTAAACATTGTAGAAAAGCTATCATGCCAAGAGAGTACAAGACAAAGACTAAGGAGATGGAGAGAGCCACCATTGATGGCAAGGGAGGAAAATCCATCAGGGCAGTGGCAAAAGACAGAAATATTGACAGGTCAACCCTGTGTAGATAAATAAAAAGGAAGGAGGAAAACGAAGTGAAAACAGTAGGGTACAGTGGAGCAGCAGAGGCAAAGAGGCAAGTTAAGCCACAAGACACTTTTTTGTTATCATATATTCATGGCTCTTTGTGATAGATGCATGACTTTGATCGACAGAAGACATTGTGAAATAACGGCTCTTTTGTGATTTGAATTCTATCTATTCTTGCTTAGAGGACAACATAAGTAAATTATTACATTTACATTGTTAATTAAAAGACAATAACATTCATGTATTAATAAGTCACATTCAAATAACTGTATTGGATATTTGAAATGTCTTAATCAATGTAACCTGTTGGCAACTGTTTCAAACAGTCAAATAGGAAGTGAAAACTTATAAATGTCTTTCAGAGGAAGCCAAGACCATTTTGAGTGCATGCACTAGGGTTCTTTTCATTATTTCAGGACAAAGTCGATAAAGTACACCAAACAACTTAATATTCCAGGTAAGCATAATTCGAAATATGACTAGCAATGTTTTTATTGCTTTTAATAGAAGTTGTATTTAATTGTAGTTGTAGTTGAAATAGCATCAGTTAAGGAGAGTTGCAGGAAAATAGCTGGATTTGTGAGTTTTTCGTTCTAACATGACGATATCCCCTACTAGACAGATTGAAGTTAAAATGTCTTGTGGACAGCAGCAGGTGTCTAAAGTGTGATATCAAATGAAGCCTTGAAGTACATGCAGCTTGTTTATTATCCAGTTTAATTACAGGCAATTTCTGTTACTGTTTCGTCAGAGGGTTAGAGCAGCAGCATTTCTATCTCTCTGTTCTGTTGAACTTATTTGGCTTTTTAAGTAATTGCCTCCACATTTTATTTGTCCCTTTTTGCAGTGGGCTGAATTACATTTGTCTCTGGAGCAGAGCAATGCTTTCCTCACAGGCTCATATGGCTTTGCACTTCCTCTCATCTGAAACAAATCCACATTTTGGAAGCTGAGAAGTTTAACAGAACCAAGGTCAGCCAGTCGCTTGGCGTGTGTCATAAGAAATGTGGGTTTCACAGATGTTATCACCATAGTATTTAGAGTGTTGGATCACATGGCTCGACCCTCCCTGCAATACAATATGGATTCAGCATGTAGTGGAATTAAATGTCACTGGATATCTGATTATTTTCCCTCTTACAGTACTTCCTCATGCAAGCCAGTTACAATACAATACCAATACATGATCCGTGTCGAAAGCTTGTTCCGGAATCAGTTGTTTTATCTGAAACTTAAAGGCCTCTGCCCACAGACGGTTGTTCTGAAACCACTGAGGAGCACCTTGCTTCTAACACCATTGGAACAGATGTTCCTGTGAAAGTGCACACGGCTCTGTTTCCTCAGCATCCACACACATATGGCAAAGTGGAAAAGCCATTTTTACTGGTTTCTTGCTAGTTTCCTTCACTTGTTTCAAAGCATTTGTAATTATTAAAAAGAAACAGGCCATAAAAGCAGTCACAACCATATAAATTGTAAGACTTCTCCAAACCACGAGGCAGTCATATCATCAATCATATCACATAGGATGAAAGTGTTAGCCTATTTGCACATCTTGATATGAAGCTTTGCATGCAACACTACATGTCTGTTTTTTTGTTGACTGCTTTGAAGCTGAGTGTCCACATATCACCCAAAGAAGGGAAACAGTGCTGTCCTACAGGAAGTTAGCTACATGAAAGAAACCATCCATCACTATGATTGATGGCCCTTCTAAAGGAAAGGAAAGAACCAAACTATCTTTGATCATTTTGTCTTTTACAGTGATGTCCATGTAGCCGTAATTCACAACATTTTATGATGCCAGTGGATGTAAGATCAGACGAGTACAGTACAGGGTTTAGCTTTCTTACCTTTTTTACTTTAGCTTCCTTGAGCTTCTCAAGAGCCAGCTTGATTTTGTCTGCTTTCATCTGCGCCTCGATTTCCTCCTAAATAGGACAAAAATACATTACGTTATAGTGCATGTTCATCCACTATGAGTTATTATCTAGTATAAGGGGTTATACACTATATATATTAGCATCATTGTGTTAAATCTACGCAAACAACACAGAGAAATCATCTTTGATGTCGGAAACTGCACACAGACCAATAGCAAATATGCCTTCTGTATTGATTAGAAGATTGAAACCACTCTCATGTATTTACAAAAAAATATGAAGCTATAGCAAGCAGTCTGTTAACTTAGCATAGCATAACATTGTCTAGGGGGAAAACAGAAAGGCTGACTAATTTCAAAGGAAATAAACTCTGCCAGATCCTAAAAACGGATCAGATGCACATATTATTTTCCACTTTTCTTTACAGTGTGAGACAGGCAGGCTCTGCGCACATTACAATTGACCTTCTAAAGACACTTGTTCAAGTTAAGATTAAACCAACAAGCCATGAACACATTTAGTTGTGAGTTGGAGGTGATTGTAGGCGTATTTTAATACCCTGAGACAGAGCCAGGTTAACCTTTTCCCTGTCTCTAGTCTAAGATAAGGCGATAGCTTCAGCTATATAAATGAAAGTGGAATTAACATTCTCATCTACCTCTCGTGAGATAAGCCAAAAAGTGTGATTCCCATAATGTTGAGATATGCTATGAGAGGAAAACATTTTAATCTGGGTAGATCATTTTTGCAGATGTAGCACTTCAACTTCTGCACAGGAGGTGGAGTGTTTAATTTAAGGTTCATAACTTCATGTGTGAAATGTGCATTTAGAAATTTCATTTGAGACATTAGATCTAATCTACAAAATCTCCATTAGCAGGGATAGGATACGCTTTCCTTTGGCGTATCACTCCTGCCTACAGTGCAGTTTAAATGAACTTGCACACCTCTTCCTAACAATGACACATTCTCTGCCTCAGCACAGATGGTGATTTTACCTCAGAGGGATGAGGTAACAAGCCCTGCTAAAGCAATAAGCTCCAGTCTGGCTTCACCCCCCCCACCAACACTACCACTCCCCTTCCCCAACTTTTCGTATATTGATCCTGTTCCTTTCCTGCTGCATGTGTTTGATCTGTTCCAGACAGACTCACGGCTGTTTCACGTCACACGTCTCTACAACTGTAACAGATGCCTCCATCCAGGAACAACTTTGCCATGATCTCACCGTCTCAACTGTTATAAGAGCAATAGGCCTACCACTCTTCCCAGTTCGACAAAGGCAAAAATAAATCACTAGAAAGGAATATGCTGGGAACTGGTGCAAGGTATTTTTGTTGTAACAGTGTCTAGTCACGCACAGCTCAGGAAGTGAATCGGTAAATCAAGACACACCTCCAATTATAACAGAGATTATAGCATTATTGCTCTTGCTATTACATTTTAAGAGCTTAATAATGTGAAGAATGTTTATTTTATTTTTCAATATCTCCAGCTAGCAAGATGTGGCAGCCAGCATTTGTTTTCAAACTGTATCAACCAAACTCTCTTGGTTAAATCACTCACCTCTTAAATGTTGGATCAGTTCCAAGTAGTACAGAGGTCAAAAGGTAATTGCAGAGATGCTACTCTCATTTTACAAACTCTAGCTGACTCACCCTTGTAGGCTTTGTAGTCTGAGGAGGCGGAGGTGGTAAAGGGGAGGTGGTGGAGGAGGTGGGGGTGCTAACATTGCTGCTGGTGCTGATCGCTGGTGATGCTGGGGAAACGGGTGAGGAGGTAGGACGGGGGCTCAGGCCCTGAGGCGGGGGTGGCAGGTCAGGCGGGGGCGGTGATGGCTGTTTCAGACCTTGCATGTCTGCTGCAAGTTTCAGTTCCGTAGCATTCAGGTCCGCAACCAAATCCGCCATGAGCGCATCCAAATCGGTGTCTTCCAATTCATAGAGGGAGTCTGATGTTAGAAGAAAGTCTGATTATTTGTTAGGAACTGACCTAGGAACAGTATCCCATTTCAGTATATACAGTCATTCTACTGAATTTCCCCACAGGGATTAATAAAGGTCAATTTTGTCTAGATCTTATCTTAAAGGTGCGGTAGGTAAGTTTGAGAAACCGGCTCGGGATACACTTTGTGTTATATTCCAGGGAATGCTCTGAACATCCCGATAGCAATGAATATCTTAAGTGCTTTGACAAAAAAATCCATAATGTCATCTGTGGAAGCCGTGGTACTGTAAGTACTGTACCCGGTTAAAATAACTGGATGGCCTACCTGCCTGTCAGCCTTCCATCTGTGCACAAACTTATCTCGTGCCCTCATTGGTCATGTGGAGGGGCTCTGTAAGGAAGTGGCAGATTTTTTCCGGCTGCGTATTTTCAAATTCTGGCGCACTCGAGCTGGTTTCTCCAAAATTACCTACCCCACCTTTAATTCATTATTCATATAATTCATTTGTGTTACCTCTCTTTCAAAGTATTTGACCAGTGAGTGAACTTGGTAGCACAAGTTCCTTTTTCGAAATGACTTGAGCGTTTTATTTAAACAGTAAGAGCTTTCATTTTTTTACAAGTTCTTCTTTTCTCTGTGTCATATTAAAATGCAATGTTCTACAGTACACCTTTCAAATGCTAATATTACTCTATGCAAATGTAAGGATTAAGAATACATTGAAATATGTAACATACATTTGTGGTCGCTAGAAGTCGATTCTAATGACGTTGGTGTTCAACTCCTGATTTGATCAATTCAAAATGACTTTTATGATACCTTAACCACCATCAGGTTAACATCTCAGTTGTCTAAATATTTGGGCAAGACAAAAAACCTGCTAAACTAATGGCTTTACCATCAGCTTCATTTGTGTTCAGTGCTTTTTAGCATATGCTAGCATGCTAAAACATTAGCATGTTGATCTTGTCATTGTGATAATATTAGCATGTTGATGATAGCATTTAGCTTAAAGCACAACTGAGAGCTACTAGCATGGTTATAAAGTTTTAGTCTTGTTAAAAAAACATTTATTCTTTGATTGATTGTTTTTTAGTTTGATATATGAAGGTTTATAATCCTTGTAAAGTAGTTGGTGGTGAAAGGCTGATACAGATAAAAACACAAGGCTTAAAGAAGAATGCTAACACCGAATAATTAGCACCTACAGCAATCTAAATCTTCGTCTAAAATCACCTTTTAAACAGTAGCCAAATATACTACTTGTAGCAATCTCAATATTGTTTTAGTTGACTGAAACATTCAAAGTATATCCTGCCTGTGTATGTCATCGTGGAAAAGCTGAACACACAGCTCTTTGTAGTATTTCGACACACATGACAGACAAAATGCTAAGTCACCATTCAGGTCAGTGTAGCTCATGGAGTAGTTGGTTTCCTTGTTTGTGCTGCTGAGCGACGCAGGAGGTACAGTTTCCTGACCGAGACTCTGAAGGGAAGAATAAACAAGGCAGTGTGTTTATAAGAGAATGAATATATTATCTGTACAGACATAAGACCCCCAGAGGCCCATTGAGTTAATCCACAACACATTCTATAACATGAACTGTCACCAAACATCATAAGAAAGTATAGTGTTGTCTAATGTTACATCTGTTTTTAAGTAGTACACATAACAGGACTTATCTGTGCTGTATTAAGCCCCCCTGGCAAAAATAGAAGTGATTTAAAATGACTGGTCGGTGGGAAAACAACATCAAAGTGCTCAGCAGGGATTTTCACAAAAAAATGTGTAATCTCTTACTGGCTGTTGCCATTTGACCTCCCCCAAAAGAGTGTGTAAGTTATGTCTGTTAGATGACTGCAAAGAGTGTTACCCCCTGTTGTGTCTGTGCTCGCCAGTCTAGAGTGTCTCAGTGATCGATGGTGGGTTTAAGTGAGTTTGTCGTCTATCTCTAACAAAAAAAAGGCTATTTGAGGTATAAGGTCAAAGGATTAACGATGGGCAGTTCAGAGAATGTGATGTTGTGTTCAGTATGTGTTGCATGAGATATTTCCTTCAAAACCAAAAGCAAAAAAGGGATTATAATGCTTTATATTGACATTGAAAAAATCTTTGAAGATAAAGCTTTTCTATTGTAATAATAAGACTAGTATAAGGTATGTATTACTGTCTAAACAGCAATAATTTTAATAATAATATAACAGTAAGTTGTAGGAGGTAATCACGAGTCATGTAATAAATAATAAAATAGGTAACAAATAAATATTCAATAAAACAAAAAACGATGCTTTGACAACTGTCTTCTCTCACCTGAGTGAGGAGGTCCATCTCCCCCAGCAGGTCACTGAACATGGCGTCAATGTCATCCATCTGTTTGAAGCAACGACAACACAGCAGAGTCAGACAAATAAAAAAAACACCAACATCAGATCGTAAACTATTTTACCATGTGACAACAATCTGATAACCCCAAAGTGAACTGTTGGAACAGCATGTTTCTCAATGAGCTGTATTGATTGGTGGTACAAGGAAGCAAATCCTTTGATTCCATTGATTGGATACGGTTCTCATGATGAATGTCATTAAAGGAATGTCTGGAATGGTGAGGTAAATCCATCTTCATGGTGACACAACTGTTAGATACACAAACATGTTTCACAGCCAGTGGTGAGACACAGTACCGCATCCTTTAAAATGTGTGCAGAATAGATGTAATACGTGACCTGAGGCTATGTTATCATCTCCACCCAGACTGAAGCAAGAAAGGTATGTACTCATAACTACCAGGCACTCGGTTTTTGTCAGAACTTGTTGTGTCTTGTTGAACTTGGGAGTGCAATATTATTTCATTTTTCAGATTTAGAAGTCAGTTGTACTTTTTTTGCCAGACCTCTACTTTCTAAGTTCCAGCCACAGATAATATGTAATATTACTGTACATTCTTTCAATTAAAAAAACTGACACACAGTAGGTTTCCTTCATCATGAATACAAATAGCAATTACTGCTGGCTGAAAAACAATATCAGGATATGTCATGATTACAAAAATCCCTGGAACACCCTAAAGTGTACAGTAAACAGGATTTTAAAACTATTGATATTTATAAAATATTCATGCTTGTTATAAATGGCTGTTTAAATACCAAGGCTCATACATATGACTGCTTAAATACAAAGTTAAATACATCGTGAACAGACTGTGTTTTTCCTGAAACAAATCCTGAAGACACATCTGATTTTCAGCTGTAATTATGTACAGTATGCTGTCTCTCACACATGTCTTTTTTTTATTCCCCATTTTCCTCAGAGCAAGTGTTATGATGGGCAAGAATGTGCTGTTAAACAGAGAACCTGTTTTCTTACAGTGGAACATGACCAGTGGCGCAAAGGTGTCAATGGGAGTTCATTCAGCCACAGTGGCGCTTTGATGGGGTTTTTTGTTTCACTAATTCCAGAAATGTAATGTGATGTTAATGGTTCAGTATGCCCTAAAATGACTGAGCATGAAAGGGAACAATTTTACTGGAAGGACATATTAACACAGAGAAGGGCTGCTGTAACTGCTGAAGCAGTCTGGTGAACATTAAAGGTCCACTTTCTGCCAGGTGTTTGGTTTCTGTTCAAGAAGATCGATAGCCTCCATTTTAGTCACGCTATAATGTTGTACTTCTATGGATGGAAACAGAAACCATATATGGATTACCATAAGCCTATATTTTGCCAATCATTTTTTTCTTGTGCATTCATTAAGTCATGTTTCAGTGTCTCAACATCTCTTGGATGTATTAGCACAGCATTTAGTATACAGTATAAACATGTAATGGTATCAAGACTTTGTATCCTAATGATTGTAGTTCTCTGACTTTTCATCAAGCGAAATCATCACGTCAAATTGTTAAATACCAAAAGAACCATCTTATGAAGTAATACCTGCAAAAATAACTGTTAACAATAACACACCCTTTGTCACAAAGCTAATTGTTGGCAAACACGTTAAACTAAGGTAAAACTACCTGCTAATGCTTAAAAATGTTAGCACACAGATGTTAGCATTTAGCTCAAAGCACTTATGTGCCTCAGAGAGTGACAAGCATTACTCTGAGTCTTATTATGTCAAAACCTTATACAGTATGACTTGTCCTCAGAACTCAGTTGGTCTCTTTGATTCAAAATAGTATAGTAAGGCTATACGCTCGTATTTAAAAATACAGGTGAATGTGGTTGTGTCGTGGTTTATATTAAAGATAGCCGGGGTTAAGTCAACGTTTGGTTTGTTTTAAGTGATGGGCTACGGCTTCTGAATGCCTCAAACCGATGTGTTGAGCTAGTGGCTACACACTCTTAACCCATTATTTTTTCATAGGCCTCATTTTAGTGTCCTGGAAGTCACTAACCTAAAAACAAGCTCCACACACTCTTTAATGTTGTTGGTTAAACTTTAAGTTAACCGATAAGATTTCATCCATCCAAGATAAAGGATTATACAACAACATATCCAGTCTGCTTTATAGTGTCTCTAACAAAATGTGACTCGCTGCATTCACTTACTACAGTTTGGAATCTGTTAACATTTAGAGCCAAACAAAACAAATTAAATGTTGCAGAGGAGACAGGAGTGACTGATTGTGTTCCAGGAAATAGTTCATACAGTGACCTGATGTCTCTCATTTGAATGTTAGATTAATCAATATTGTTCAAATATCTAACAGATGGAGTGTGCAAATATAGTTTGAAGTAAACTTAATCCCTATAGGCCTACCTACTACCATAAATGGGTTTGTGAAAATATTAGATAAAGACTTGCGAAATATCTCTGGGTTGGTTTGTGATATTTTAACACAAGGTATTTTACTTATTTGAGTGTCAGGCAATCACTTCTATGTGAATATTGTATGTGTGTCTTCTTAAATGTTGTCAGTTGTGGGCCAGCTCCACCCCTGTTTTTCAAAATGGTACGCCCCTTGAGGGAAGTGGTGAAGGACGAATTTCCTGCCACATGCAATGTTGAAATTGTGTAGGAAATGGTGACATGAACACAGGGCCGTCCCTGGCCAATTTGAGGCCCCACGCAAAGTTAGAGGGGGGTGGACGGATGGTTGGTGGAGCCTCACAGCGGTGACACCGTACCGCACCACACTAATTGTGCCGCATAAACGCATAGGTGCGCTGCAGTTGAGGCTCCCTCCGCAAGATGAGGCCCCCTCTGCGAGGTGAGGCCCCACGCAGTCTGCGTGATCTTTCTGTAGGGAGGGACGGCCCTGCATGAACAGCCACCTGCGGCCTTAATAATAATGTTTCCTCACACACTTCATTTCACATTTTAAAGGGTTTGAAACATACACATTGCCTGGGCCAATGCATGGGATAATTTTCATAATGGCTAAACAAAAACATAGTGACGCACTCTTTTATGACTGCTCTTTAATTATTTATTTTTAGCCTTTCTTTCCTGTGGTTTCACATTTCATATAATGTTATGACAACCACAAAACAACAGATCTTGCTACAACAACCACATATGGCTTTGGTCAACACACAGAACATGTAAACACAGTGAGCGTCTGATGCCATTTTCATTGGGTATTTTCTGAAGTAACAAAAGGGAGAAAGAAAGAGTCAGTTGGGTCACTCTTGACAGATGTGTTTTCAGGACAAATGCATGCAATGAAGCACTTCCATGTTTTCTTTGTGAAAAGGTTATGGGAGTTTTAATAATGACTTCTTCTGTGAACCCACCCTTCAACATTCAAATTAAGGAAGTATTACGCATGTTTTTCTTCTGTAAGTGAGACAATGCAAACACAAACGGAAACAACAATAAAGGTGTTAATCTGTTGTCAACATCAGCATAACCTTTTTATACAATTTATAACAGGACAGGAATAGGATAAAAAAAAAAAACTATGAATTTGAGCTCAGAGATGACGTGTTTCTGTTGGGAAATCATGCAAAAATATTTGTATCAGCAATATTGGAGAACTTCATAGTTAGATTGAAAAGCCTGGCAAAAAACTATTACTGATGCATAAAGTGCTCAAAAGAGAGCTACATTTTGCATTTTAATCTGATAAAAGTGTAGATTGCCCTGGGTAAGGTCAAATGGAGGGAATAATGGAATAACTGATGTTCCTGTCAATCACTACTCTTACTGTAAAACAAAGTTTTCATATTCACATAACTTTGAAATAATATGCAGCCTGAAGGAAAACAATCATAAAAGTATGTAGCTGCCTCTTTGCATCATTTATTCGTTTACTTTCCAGAGGCCGCTCTGAAATATGTGAATTGTCAAGCATTTATAAATATTATTGGAAATGTTTGGGGCATGACATTTGGCAACCTTTCAAACTCGCACAATGCATTTGTGAAAACATACCACTGTACTTCTGTTATCAAAAGGAATATGAAGTATAAAATATAGCATAGGGAAAACTATATTCTGACAGAAAACAACTCCCCTCTTAATAATCTCAATTATGTTTCGGCCCTTTTTTAAATCCACACATGTGTAACTCAAGCTTCAGACAAGAAAATGGAAGCCAGACAAAACTCATAATAAAGCCCAGCATGTTTACCATACTGTAAAGAAACTCTCGCTCTTACTCGGCTCAAATATCTTTACTTGGGTCTTGGGTAGATGTGTTTGCTGAACTAGATGTACTCTACTGTAAAGTAGGCAAATAAGGGGGTCAGCAGCAAAAACAAAGAGCTGAAAGGCATAAAAAGCACGAATCACATCTGACATTTAGCAATCCACAAGATCATATCTATGTTTTCTGAAGGGGGTATATGTGCTTTTGTAGAAATCAAATGCGTACAGTAATTTCCAGAAGGGGTTGATTTACATAATCCTTCAACTTTTTTCCTTTACATAAAATCCCCTCTGCACATGAGTCATTTGACAGTCTGTCTAAACATATATTTCAGCCTCCTCTGACTTGAAGGCAGGTCAAAAACTGTCAACCTAAAGGTTTTTACTCATGTATTGCAAACAGACTTTTGCAATGAAAGACTGTTTATAAGTAATTCGGTCCAGTTTTCTTTTATTTAATCACATCTCAAAAAGCCGAATGCACAACATGTTCCTATCTTCACTGACAGCACATAGCTTTAAAATAGGAGGCCAACCCTATCAGTTTCATGTGGTTATTGAGTCATACAGCAGTGTGAAATTAGAGCCCGGTCCACCCATTTCGAAAGCAGACAAGAGCACATATGAACTTACTCCCTTTTTGATTATATTAAAATATCCTAATGACTGTCTTATCTCTCTCTATACAGCAACCTAATAAAACCTTATCTCAAAAGAACAAATCCGTCTTGGGTGACAATAGCCGTATTGTTTCATTGTTGTACTATTATTACATACTCTGACAACTTTTTAAATTCTATATCTAGTATATGACAGGATGTCTAAGATTCTCAGTGTGTATGATTAGCGATATCTTTATTTTTCTTCTAGCTAGAGGAGAAAAAAGTGTTTGATGTGACAGCCAGTCAATAAAAAAAACAACAATGATTAATATACAGAACACTCAAAGATATGAACGCTCAGAACAAAAGCAGCTATGGGTGTTCACCGTTAACTGAAACATCCAACTTAGCAGAGATGTAAACTCACCTTTCCAAATGTATTAATCCAAGTTTCACCAGTTAGTTTCAAGATAACAGCTTCATGGGCGTCAGTTCCACCTCAAATTACTACTCTCTAATAAAGCTGAACACCAACAAAACAGTCATATACAGGCGCCGTTGGGTGTGTTGATGTGGATTGCATCTGGGTCTTGACTCTTGACTTCTTCCTGCTTAATGCGGAAGTTCAGGTCTAGACCTGTCACTACATTCCTTCTGAAAGCTCAACACTTTCACAAGTCTTGTCTTGGCAGCGCTGAGCCGTCCCTCTCCACAGTCTCCTTATCTGCATTGTATTGCAAATGTTTCAAACGCGTACAGATCAGAGGAAATCTGGAGAGGAGTTTGATGATGAAGTATCTGGAGGTTAAAAAGGAAAGAGAGGTCTTGTGGGAGTGAGAGAACGGCTGATTCAGCATGGGGAATTTGACGGTCTTGGTTAATAATTCACCTCACTGAAACTGATATACTGCCGGTCTTTAGACAGGAGTGGTAGTGTGGCACGTCACACAGCAAACACCAGATCAAACTGAGCTCCAGTGATCAGAAAAACACAATGTTGCTTCAAGATTGATCCTACATATATAATGATTTGCTGTACACGTTTTAAATACAATCAGGCATACAGAAGTTGCTTTAACTTACACTCAAGAGGTTATTTCTTCTTAAAATCAGGAAGGAATATCCTAAGACACTGTTGTGGTGCAACAAGGTCAGTTATCTTCAGGGGGAACCAAGAGAGACTTAACAGGGCTAAAAATGGAAAACCAAAATAAAAGTGTTAATCGGTTGTCTTCGCAATCATTTTAGAATATCAATATAACCTATTAATTAAACTTAGAAACAGGACAGGAATAGGATATACAAAAAAAACTATGAATTTGAGACTGGCTCAGAGATGACTCAGGCAAACTATTACTGATGCATAGGGATATCATGCAAACCATGGTTATCAGCAATATTGGAGAAATTCATAGTTCGATGGAAAAGCCTGGCATGACTAAAGGTATTTCAAAAAAACTATTACTGATGCATAGATCCTACATATAGAATTAGTCGCTGAACACGTTTTGAACACTCAGGCATACACAAGTTGCTCAAGAGGTTATTTCTTCTTAAAATCAGGAAGAAATATCCTAAGACACTGGTGTGGTGCAACAAGGTCAGTTATCTTCAGGGGGGAACCAAGGAGAGAGAAGCTGTCAGGCTATGAATAGCCTCTGGATCTTATCTGACCTGGCAGACACAGATATCTCTATTTATTTGCATTTCTCCTTGAGTCAACCTGTGAGGCCAAGATTTCACTTCTTGTTTATTTAAATTCCTTGTCAGCTTACAAGGGGGGCCAAAAAATGTAAAAGGTTAAACGTAAGGAAAAATTAAGAACATAAAGCATACTTATTTTTAAAAGAACAACTTTGCCCCATTGCTAACCTTATTTTAAACTTGAGTCATTAAGTGAAGCTGCGCACAACAGGGGGAAAACCAAATAACCTTCAGCTTTTGCAAAAAGGCTTTTATGGTTCATGACGTATTAAACAAACACTTGGGGTACAGTCATGAGTCAAAACCACCCTCATTTCCTCTCTTCTCTCTCAGGGGTTGACAAACAGATGGACATATGCACCCTTCCATTAGCTCCAAGCATGTCCCAAACACAAGCATGGCGTGCCTCAGAGAACATTTTCATAGGCTGATTACTGGTTGGAGAGCTCTGCAGCAAAGAGAATTATTTATATACTTTGCAGTTACATTTCAGTGACTGATTGTGGTCCAACATAGTGGATACGGATACTGTTTTTGTCCAGCATGGGGAATTAGATGGTCTTGATAAATAAGACAGCTTCAAGACATAGATTTTTGTAGATGTTAGGACAAATTAAGTTAATTTCAAATAAACTAGGGGCAAATATTTGAAGGCTGCAAAACAAAGAGTTGAAAAAGAGCAGTATTTGTGTTTTAGTGTACAGAACCCCAGATGGAAAGGTGTGAGGTGTAGGAAGGACATTGTTTTAAGATATTAGTCTCCATCATATTACATCAGAGTGCTATGACACCCTCTAAAAACCTTTCTTGGTCTTTTCTGCACTAAAAGAAAAAGGGGTGCTAATGACAAAACCAGTGGGCACCTTTCAAAACGATAAAACATTTGTCAAATATAGCACTGCAGAGGACAAACTGTCACAATGATGATGGGAAAAGTGATGCATTAGGAGTGTTGTAGTGCCCTCTGTGTGTACTCTGCTGTACTCTACATTTGGTGGGTGGTGTAGATCATGTTCGTGATACCAAGCTGCACCACTTATTTTCTTTGTGGAGTGCTGATCCACTCATTACATTACATTACATTACATTGCATTTAGCTGACGCTTTTATCCAAAGCGACTTACAATAAGTACATTCGACCAGGAAGACACAACCTTGAAGAAAACAGAATCATATAAGTACATCAGGTTTCATAGAGCCAAACATTTCAAGTGCTACTCAACTGGCTTTAGGTAAGCCAGTCCTTTATTAGTATAAAAGTGCTTCGTTAATAGTTCTAACGCTCGAAGTGGAGTCGAAAGAGATGAGTTTTCAGTTTGCGCCGGAAGATGTGCAAGCTATCTGCCGTCCTGATGTCAATGGGGAGCTCATTCCACCATCTTGGAGCCAGGACAGCAAACCCACGTGTTTTCGCCGATGGGAACTTGGGTCCCCCTCGCAGCGAGGGCGCAACGAGTCGTTTGGCTGATGCAGAGCGTAGTGCACGCGCTGGGGTGTACGGTTTAACCATGTCCTGGATGTAGGAAGGGCCAGATCCATTCGCAGCATGGTACGCAAGTACCAGTGTCTTGGAGTGGATTCTAGCAGTTACCGGAAGCCAGTGAAGGGAGCGGAGGAGCGGAGTGGTGTGGGAGAATTTAGGAAGGTTGAAGACCAGACGAGCCGTTGCATTCTGGATGAGCTGCAGAGGTCGGATGGCACATGCAGGTAGACCAGCCAGGAGGGAGTTGCAGTAGTCTAGGCGTGAGATGACGAGAGCCTGGACCAGAACCTGAGTCGCTTTCTGAGTCAGCTGGGGACGTATCTTCCTGATGTTGTAAAGCGTGTATCTGCAGCAACGGGTTGTAGCAGCGATGTTTGCAGTGAAGGACAGGTTGTTATCTAGGGTCACACCCAGATTCCTTGCAGTCTGAGTCGGGGAAACAACTGAGGTGCCGATGTTGATTGTTAGGTCAAGAGTGGGACAATCTTTTCCCGGGAGGAAGAGCAGCTCAGTCTTGTCAAGGTTGAGCTTGAGGTGGTGAGCAGACATCCACTGAGAGATGTCAGCTAGACAAGCAGAGATGCGTGCAACAACCTGGGTCTCTGAGCGGGGGAAGGAAATAATTAATTGGGTGTCATCAGCGTAGCAGTGGTAAGAAAAACCATGCGGGCTAATGACTGATCCGAGCGAGTTTGTGTACAGGGAGAAGAGGAGGGGACCAAGAACAGAGCCCTGAGGGACCCCCGTAGTTAATTGACAAGGGTCGGACTCAGACCCTCTCCAAGTCACCCTGTAGGTACGGTCTTTCAGGTATGAGGTGAGGAGGGAAAGTGCAGAGCCTGAAACTCCAACTTTTTGGAGAGTGCGAAGGAGGATCTGCATGTTAATGCAGGAAACAACCACATTTTTTCATTCTAATTTAGTTTTCCGCTCAGCCCTTAAAGTGCTGCTTGGCTGGATTTACGCCAACAGAATCCAACAAACAAGGATACTGAGGTGTGTACATAATGGTATACTACGTCAAAATTGTATGATGTTAACTAATTATGAGAGAATCAAACACGTACAGTTTCCAGAAGTAAGAATGGTTTGAGAATAAGTCAACTTGTTTAGGTAAACATTTTCAGAATATGGCAATAGTATAATAGAATGAGTGGGAAAATAGATGAACAATTTGATTGATTTAAAAAAAAAAAATCTAAGGCAAGTTATAATATGAACATTATAAGTCAACACTTTGAATTATTGTATCTGAATGATGAGATACTTAACAATGTGATAATCAATGGTCAAAGTTGTTTTTTTGTCATAATGCCTTTTTTCCCCTTTGCAGAAATGGGCTTCCATAGGTGTCTGACCTTTAACTAATGAAAGAGAAAGTGACAACAGAACCTGACGAACTCCAAACATCCCACCACACATCATCCTCAGATAACCTCCCATGTGGTTGTGCTGATGGACTAAAATGAGAGGGTCCAAAAAGCAGCTGTGGGTTTCACATTCCTGACTTCAGCCATAGGTCACCTCAACAAAGGTTTGACCTCTGTTGGCTCCGTCTATAAAGTGGGGCACTCAGTGTTGACAAGCCCAGTATAACTTGAAGGCACTGGGTGGAGGACCAGCAGCTGTCTCAACATTCAGAAAGTGCTAAAAAGAAAATAACACTGCCACTTTCTGCAACTTGGATGGTCGTGAGGTCACAGGGAAGTCAGCAGCGAGCAAAATGAAAAGTGACAGTTTGCAGGAGAAGATGACAGGACAGGAAAACATTTAGCTATGGACATCATCTCATGATCGTGGGAGTCAATATTTCTTTTTAGGAAATGTCTCACTTTTCCTCCACATCACTGAGGGACTCCTGCATGGAAAGCAGGGAAGGTGAAGGGTTAAATTGTGGCCGGGGGAAACCTGATGCTAATTAAGTCTTAGGAATGCCACATACTGACATTGTAGTGCAGAATCTCTCACAGTGGGTCAGACATGGAGAGAGCAGGCGGTAGGGCTGCGTGTGTCTAATGTTTTATTTTTTACTGAGACGTTCAAGCCAGTCTCACCGAACTCTGGATCTGAAGGTAATGATTGGTCAATGATACGTATACTTTGTTTCTATAGTGAGAGGGGTTTAATCAGAAAGAAGCTCAGAGATGGACCATTTTTGAGATTTCTCCACCACCCGGGAATCAAAAGTTTAATGCGCATATTTCTTCTTTTGCAGAGAGACAACTAACGCAGAAGCAACAATGGTTTTAGTAACACCTGTGTTGTTGTTGCTGCTGCTCTCTTGGATATCGACGCAAACTGTCGCAGAGGTCTGCCGGGGGACGCACTGCTACGGCGCGGAAACCAGCGATCCAATACCGTGCGTCGGAGCGCACTGTCCGGGGGGCAGAACCTCCAGACCGCCGCGGCACCATCACCCGAGAGTGGCGCATATAGTGGCTGGCCAACACCATGCGTACCCGGGCTCTCCAAGAGCAGTCTCAGAGGGGTATCCGCCTGTGCAGCCACTTCGCGTGCGGCACACTGACAGCAGCAGTGGCACGCGGATAAGAGCGCCTGAAGTTTTACCTGCAGGATGCACGGATGCGGACTGCGCCGCTCTTGTGAAACAATTTCAGCCCACCACCAATGACACCCGAGAATGTAAAGGGATCGAGTGCAGACTGCCGCTGAGGATACGGCCAAAAGCCCGAGCGAAGTCATGTGTGGGAGAGGGCTGTAGTTCAGAGGAGAGCCAGCTCCCTCCTGTCCATCTGTCCGACAGAGCCGCACAGTTTATGGGGGATTTTCCGGAGCTTGGATATCCATCTCCGGAACTTGGCGGAGCCCCTTTGGGTGTCCAGCTCACATGTGACATCAAGCCAGGTCTGCTTTCATCATCTTCTTTGTCAACTAAAAATGTTAACTGTTGCGATGATGATTTCATTTCTTTAAAATGTCCTTCATCAGTCCACCTGGTATTTTCTTGCAGTGAAAGCAAGAACATAATAATGACCAAATGCTTATTATATTTGATTGACTTTAACCACCCTGTTTCTCCAGTGATCTGTACAAGGGCATCATGGTCCATAAGAAAAAGGGTACTTGTGGGTTATCTTTAGCCACTTTTTAAGTTAACCCTAACCCATACCCTAACCCCTAACCCTCCTAAAAAAAACAAAAAAAATGCGTAGAGAGTCTGAAAAAAACCAGACAGATAACCCACAAGTACCAGCAAAAGAAAGAGCTGAGCAGGACTGGAAATGTCTCTGAGTCAGTTGTCCAGAAAATATGGAGCTTTGATGTTGGTCCATAAAGGAAACTTTCATTGCACTTGCCAGCTACCCAATACAATGGGGTTCACTGAGTGTTCACACTTTGTTCCAGCGTCAAATCAGAATCACTCTTAATCCAATCACTTCCTCCACTGCAGTTTTTAACAATAAAACCTTCTTTCATTTTCAATTATCTTCCCCTCAGGAGAGAATGAAGTTCCCTCAGAAGATGCCCTCATCTTGCACCTCCAGCTGGCCAAAGGGCAGGAGAAGCTGGTGGAGGCCCTGCGAACCCAGCAAATAATCATCCGCGACCTGCAGCAGAAACTCGCCGACCAACAAGAGGCGCTTCTGTCCCAGCAGAGGGAGATCCTGGACCAGCAGCGGCGCATGTATGAGCAGATGGATGTGGTGAAGAACCAGTATGGCCTCCTCTCAGAGACCGTCAAACAGGTTTCCTTCCAGGGTCTGCAGGGTGAGCTGCAGAGCTACTTCGAGAGCCACCTGGCGGGTCTGCAGAGCCAGGCCCGCAGCCACCTGCAGAAATCCTACGCCGTGCACAAAATGGATCTGGACTCCAAGACGATGGATGTAGTCGGAGAGGCTCATTTTCCTCAACCTCTGCTGGGATGCCCTACTTCCTGTGGGCAGGAGGAGTTCTGTGATTTTCAGAAGGATCCACCAAAGTGTGAGAAGTGCACCATGTGTCCGCCGGGCTTCTTCCTGATCTCACAGTGTTCTCCAACTGCAGACAGGATGTGCCAGGTATACTCCTTTCAAACAGCTATTCTCAACATCTGGTTTGCCTTAGAGTTCCTACTAGTGGCAAGCAGAGGTACTGCAAAAATAGTATATTAAAGGTCCCCGTTTATAGTGTTTTTCATCAATATATTATAGGTCTCAGATATACAAAACATGTCTCTGAAGAATGTGTCTGAAATACCAAACAGATCACGCATTGTGGCATCCCATAATCCCCTCTGTTTCAGCCCTGTTTCAAAAGTGCTGATTCTGTGTCTGTTACTTTAGATGAAAATAAGGAGCCCCTCCCCACGCCCCTCTACGAGATATTTGGTTAAAAAAACACAATGGTGCTCTAGGAGGATTCAGGTGATAAGGGGGGGGGGGGGGGGGGGGGGGGTGTTACCTTGGTTGGTTATTGGCTAATGATTACACAAGCCCAAAATCGTTACGACATCATAAAGTGGCCAAAATCTGATCAGCTCATTTTCAGGCAGGTTTTTATATAAATGGATCAGGACAATAAGAGATAGAATATTTTTTCCTGAAACTTTCAGAATCTCTTAACGCAGAGATACATATTTATGTATGAAAGACATGACAAAGTGGATTTTGCATAATAGGTGACCTTTTTTTTAATATAAATATTTTAGTAACTTACCAAAAAAGTTAATTTTTCATCTAAATGTGCTCAAGGATTCACATAAATAAATAATGCAAAATTGTAATGACCAGTTACGTTTGAATATCCTCATGCATGTCACGACACATCAGGTAGACAAACATATTTTGCCATTTTTAGCTAGCTAACGGATGTAGTAAAATAAAATGGATCTCTTTTTTGCAACTAAAGAAGTGACATGAGCCAGTTAAAGCTCCAAAACTTCATGTGAGCGTACCCCAATACATTATGTTTGGATTCCTATTTGTTCGTTATCAGAGCTGACCGTATATGATTCATATATATACCTGATTTATTTCATGTTTGTTTTTTTCTTATGTATTTTAAGATTGTTTTCATAAAAATGTTTTTAACAATTAGAAATCATGTTCACAACTTTGTTGCTAATTTTAAATGCACTAATGTTTGATTGATGGTGAGGCAGTTTCTATTCTGTACACAAACTTAAAATAGCTTTATCTGATGGTAGAAGTGTCAAATGGGGTCAGGTTTTAGAGCAAAAAAAGTTCATATTACCATCCATGCTGAATAAAATCCAAATAAAATCATGGATACATTTTGTTTGTATTCCTTTGTTTTGTTAACATAATGCCAACACTTATAATATGAATGTGTGTGTATTGCAGGACAGAGATGAATGCCTTGAAGTACCAACCATTTGTGGAGAGCGGGTGAAGTGTCTTAATACTCCAGGTGAGTTCAACATATTGATATATACGTTTTTAAAATAGAGCAATTCATGAATGTGCAGTGTGAAACCTTATTCCCCCTTTAATTTTCATTAAACATCCTTTTTTCCCCACATGTTCACAAGTTGATTTCTCCATTTTCTCTGCTCTTTAATTTCACAGGTGGGTTCAGGTGTCTGGGAGTTTCTGAGAGAGAAGCAGTCATGGGTTTTTGTGGTCATGACTACTTCTACAACCAGGAGCTGCAGGAGTGCCAGGCCTGCTCCGACTGTGATGGAGAACCTGTTTCTGTCACCTGCACCGCTGTCACTGACTCTGTCTGCGGTCAGCCCTCAGAGAGCCAACTCTCCCAGTCTTGGGGGGCCAATGTTGGAATTCCTCATGCTCGAAACTCTGGCACACACATCTTCCCAGGGCTTCAACTAAACATCAGAAGCAAAGAGAAAATAGATCTGTTGTCCAATGAGGTGGGGCAGGTGACGTTCCTGCAGCATGGCCTGGTCTGGTTGGATCATAACTTTGCGATAAAGCACAGCTGCAGGAACTTCCTTCAGTTGGGAATGAGGCTCAATGGGAGCCAAGAAGAGGAGGGTCGGGACCTCAGTGGTGTTCGCATCGAACAACCGGATAAGAAATACTTCCAAGGTGTCAGCGTCAGCAGTGGAGTAGAGGTGGAGCCCAACCACACCTTCACCCTTCAGCTGAAGAGTCCCAATCAACACTGCAACCAGAGCAAGGATCTTCACGTCTATGATATCACCACCAATTCTCTCAGCTTGCTCTGGTTGTCGCACGACACTGGTGCCGTAGCGATGACGGCTCAGATGTCCCTGTTGACGCACTACCAAACCAGCTACCGCCCGACGTTCCGCATTACCTCAGTCTCCGACCCGTACATGGTCATTCTAACGCACGATAACCGCGGTGTCCGCTTCACAGAAAGCGGTGTTGTAAAGTTCGTCCTCCAGCAGGCGCTTTACTCAATGGGCCACACCTGTATCAGAGAGGGTTTCTCCCTGATCGCCTACACTAACCGCAACGGGACCGGCCAGGAGGCGATGCAAGCCTTCAAGACGGGCGTCAACTACAGGGACACCTCCATCACCCTCTCTGGCGCTGTGAGCGTCGCCGGCGGGGACACGCTCAGCTTCGAGATCACGTCTCCTTCCCAGTGCAACATCCGCTACTTTGGGGACAGCACCGGGATCAGTATGCTGAGTCTTATCTGGATTCCTTCAGCAGTGTCTTCAGCCCTGACCGCTACCGTGTCCAAGACCGGTCTGCCCTCCGGAGCGGTCAGGAACAAGCAGCTGTCCTTCCAGCAGATCAGCCCGGACACGCCCCAGGTTCATTTGTCTCGCCAAGGGGAGCCGAACAGCAGGAAGAACTTTGTCTTCCATGAGAAAGGGACGGCGAACATTGCCCTCAATCTAAAGCTGATTCACTCCTGCAATATTGTCAAACTCACTATGCAGAAGGCTTTGGGTCCGGGGGGGACGGCAGCTCCTGTGGCCCAGCAGGTGTCTGGTTCAATGCCTGAAGGGAGCGAGTGGGCCAGTATCGGGCTGAGGGCCTCATTTCCGGTCCAGAATGGAACAGCAGTGTATGTGACTCTGGATTGTATTCGAGGACGGGTTAACCAGATTACACACGAGGGCGGCACTAACATTTCCATCCTCTGGGTTGCAGTGTAATCCAAGAAGGGATTTTGTCATTAATAGATATTTTGAAAAAAAAGACAGTTTTGCACAATATTGAATTGCAGAGCAGATTCAAGAATTGACCAAATGAAGAGAGAATACTGGTAGATGATAAACTACTTCATGCATTGTAGATGGAAACAACATCTATTTAAATATATGTTTAGACTTTTATTGTGAATTATTGTGCTTTTTCTTGAAGTACTTCAGCTGGTTGAGCAGTGACCAATTCTTCATGAGATGTGTGTGTGTGTGCGATTGTGTGAGTGTGTGTATGTACAATATGTATGAGTGTGTTCATACATGTGCAGTGGTGCCTATATATGTGTGTACGTGTACAAAGACATTGGCATGCATATGTTTGTCATTTAATATGTATATCCATACATTCCTGCACATATTTAACTTGTATGTCACTTTTTGTATCATATCACTAGGAATTTTAAGGTGGCAGAGTTACATGAGAAGATAGACACTATTCTACGATATAAGAGTGGTCTTATAAACTGAGTTTTTGCCATTTTCACAAAAGAAAATCCCTTTAATAATTAGTTATTAAAAGACAAATGCTACATAGTAAACTCAAACAAGCAGGAGTTGGTTTTTGATGATTTTTCCGACTATATTTATTTGCATTTTGTAAAACGGGACTTTTGTATTTACACTATAGAATACATATATTTGTCGGCTACGAAAAAAATTAAAGATAGATTGTGGGGTAAGGCACTGAGTAGGCAGTGTTGCTTTTTAAATACATGCAGTGATAGCCTCTATCATGTGTTTACTTGCACACATAGTTTAACTCAGTATTATGGAATGTGCAAACATTATACTTTGTTATTCTTTTGCCTAAATGCTGTCTCCGTGTGAAGAGTTGCCCATGCATATCGTTGCTAATTGCCTCTGTGTGTGTTCTGTCCTCGAAACAATTAGGCATAATTAAGTGTTTCAGGGAGTTGGCAGGGAAGCCGCCACGGAAACTCTTTATTCTCACTCCATTTTGTTCAGAGAATCTTTCATTCTGTGGTTGGGCTACCTGCATCAATGCATGCATACTTGTTCAACACTAAATAAAATGTACATATGATTTGCCAGAAAAAAATATGTCAGTCCAGCTTGTTAATACACAGCAATCAGAGATGAGATATATTACATTTCTGGGGGGTTGATTACAGCATATAATTTAGTATGATGTAATGCATTCCTGTATAGACACATCATTTGACACGTTGCCTTCCTTCCAGAATTTTTTTATATTATTTTCCATTAGGTTAAACGGGTAAAACATTCAGACGTTACTCATTCAATATAATTCCAAACATACCCAACCTATTAGAAAGCCACCTTACCCAATAGCTATAAGTGCCAAAATTGCAGAGATAATGCCTGGAAAATCATTTACTGTATTTTCTCTCAATTGGTCTTCATCAAGTTCAAATTATTCTTCCATCTATTACCTATAGGAGAGCTGTGCTTTAGCTTAAACATAACAAAAAGCCAGTGAGTCAATGAGAGGGAGAGGGGGGAAAAAACGCTTGTGAGAAACAATCAAATGTTTCTGTCGGTTGCCTGAATTGAAAACAGGTGTTTCAATGGAGCAGTGCTCCAGATGTCTGACGCTGTAGATCAAATGAGACCCACAGCACATGAAGAGTTTCAGACATCAGAGGGAGAAACGGGGACAGACAAACAACAGGAAGGAGGAAAAAAACTGAAGAGAGGAGTGTGCGTGTATTGAAAACTTTGTCATTAGAGCTCCTCTAGATGAATATTTTCCATATTAACAAGGGATCAAATTACTACTTGTGAAAGGGCTTGCTTGTATTGCCAAAAGAGTTATCATCCATCTTTGTAGTTCGCTCTGATGTCTTGAAAACTGCTCAAGTGCTTTAAGTCTCCAGCCTCTCAGCCTTTAGTAAGCCTTTTTGTTCTTCAGTTGTGCAGCCAACACATTCTACTCTCATCAACACCATTTCCAGGAGCCGGCAGCTGTTTCCAGCAAAAGAGCTCTGATAAACCTCATTTATAACACACACCTTGCACTAAACTGCAGACAAACAAAGTAAGGCATTAGCTGGTGAAGCCTTCAAATCAAAAGTCTATTCATGATATAAAGAATCAGTTATTTCCTCTTGGAATTGGTCACGCCAGATCTAAAGAAGATTACATGTCATTTGTTAGATGCTTTTATCCAAAGCATTCAGTACTGTGGACAATCCCCACATGTAGATGTGCATCATTCATTTGTTCCTGAGTGTTAAAGAAAATGCAACATGGAGTCATGTTAATAGACACATCAGACGCAGCGAATAGCCTCCTACCCCAAACCTGGCCCCAGTCTGTTCCAATGTTAACTTAAACAGGACAAAGCTGGAGACAGACCCACTTTAATCAGAAGCGGATGTTACTGTAAGAGCAGAGGCCTCGTGTCTACACAGAAATGTTTAGACCATGTGGTTTGATGCTGCACTCCTTCGTGTTACTTCGGTAATGTTGTTCAGTACAGTCCAAAGTGCCAAGAATCACTGACCTGATAACATCTTATAGGTCTGGCTGTATTTAAAACAAAAGTTTCACTACTTCCTCTGCCTCTGACACAAGTTTGTCTAACTAAAAGTCCAACATATGTCTTAACTGAAAAAGCACTATTAGTAACCGGTTATTCTCCATCATCCTCGGTTTCTTGCGCATCCGCTCATCTGTCGCACTCTCCTCCCCTGCTCCGTCCATCTGTGCCGGTGTTTTTTTCCTCATTAGAGAGGTTACTGGTGCATGAGGGAATGGGCTGTGTAGGTCAGGAGCAACAAACTCAAAAGTGGGACTCATATTGAACAGCCTGTGAAAAGTTTCTGAACATTCACCAAGAAGCGTTACAAAAAAGTTGTTAAATGTTGTCTATCTGTATAAAGAAAACAGCTTTTCTCATGGCATAGCATATATGGGCCATTCTACCGAATTGGTGCAAAGTCAGGTTGGAACAGTTTTGAATTTTTTAATGTTTTTTTCCCAAAACTTTGTCCATATATATTTTGTACCATATCTAAATTACACATATCTAGTAAAAGAGCCGTACATTTTTATATCGTATTTTCAGACTGTATTGGAATGTTCTTCCTCTACCAAAAATGGTCACTACCGAAACATAGCATCTCTAGCATCTAAAGCAATATTGGTAAATTATTTAATATCAGATTATAATATTGATATATGCTGTCTCACTGAAACTTGGTTGAGACATGAAGAATATGTCAGCATAAATGAGGCCACTCCACCCAGCCATATCAATACTCATATTGCCCGAGGCACAGGCCGAGGAGGTGGAGTTGCAGCCATCTTTGACTCAAATGTACTTATCAATACTAAACCAAAATGTAATTATACCTCCTTTGAAAGCCTCGTTTTTAGTCTTACGCTTCCGACCTGGAAAACATTGCAGCCAAACCTTATTTGTTACAGTGTACCGTGCACCAGGTCCTTATTCAGAATTCTTATCTGAATTCTCTGAGTTTTTATCAACTTTGGTACTTAAAACAGATAAAGTAATTATCGTAGGTGACTTTAATATTCATGTTGACGATGATAAAAATAGCCTTACTGTTGCATTTAACTTTATATTAGATTCTGTTGGTTTCTGTCAGAGTGTAAATAAACCAACCCACTGCTATAATCACACTCTCGACCTTGTTCTGACTTGAAATTGAGCAACTATTAGTCAAACCGCATAATCCTGCTTTATCCGACCATTTCTTAGTAACTTTTGAAGTACTGTTACTAGACTACAAAGCATTAGTCAAAAACTCCTGCAGCAGAAACCTATCTGTTAGTGCTATAGCCAAAGAGAAGAAGAAGAGAAGAGATTCCACCAATACTTAACTCGATAGCATGTCTGCATGTAGGGGAGGAAACGTATACAAAATGTACACCACCCCAAGTTGATCATGTTGTTGATAGTGCTACAGATGCGCTGCGAATAAAATTAGACTCTGTTCACATTATATATGCTTCCGTTAGGCAATATTATAAGGAATCATTCTGTAAACTTTCATTGTTATGCGGATGATACTCAACTATATTTATCAATCAAGCCTGATGAAATTAATCATCTAAATTTAATTCAAGACTGCCTCAAGGACTTAAAAACGTGGATGACCTTACATTTTTTTATGTTAAACACGACCAAAACTGAAGTTATTGTACTTGGCCCAAAGAATCTACGAAACAAATTATCTAAATATATACTAACTATGGATGGCATTCATTTGGCCTCCAGTGAGACTGTAAGGAATCTTGGTGTTATATTTGATCAGGATTTATCCTTTAACGCCCACATAAAATCATTTTCAAGGACCGCCTACTTCCATCTACGTAACATTGCAAAAATCAGGCATATCTTGCCTCAAAACGATGCAGAGAAACTAGTCCATGCATTTGTTACTTCAAGGCTGGATTATTGTAACTCCTTATTATCAGGGTGTACCAAGAAGTCAGTCAAGTCGCTTCAGCTGATTCAAAATGCTGCAGCTCGTGTACTAACCAGAGTTAGGAGAAGGGACCACATTACTCCTGTTCTGGCTGCCTTACACTGGCTCCCTATAGAACACAGGATATAATTTAAAATTCTTCTTCTCGCCTACAAAGCCCTTAATGGGCAGGCGACATCTTACTTTAAATAACTCATTATACCCTACTGTCCTACTAGGGCATTGCGTTCCAAGAATGCAGGGTTGTTGGTTGTTCCTAGAGTCTCTAAAAGTACAATGGGAGCCAGAGCCTTTTCTTATCAAGCTCCACATTTGTGGAATCAGCTTCCAGTTTGTGTTCGGGCGGCAGACACCCTATCCGTTTTTAAGAGTGTGCTTAAGACCTTCCTTTTTGATAAAGCTTATAGTTAGGGCTGATTAGATTCAGCCCCTAGTGATTCGGCTTAGTTTGTCGGGGGACATCTTACTTCTTCCTTCTCTCTGTCTATACCTGTGTACTCTCATGTTCCGATTAACCCAGCTTCCCCAAATGTCTTTCTTTTTGGTGTCTATATACGCTGGGATCCGGAGTCATGGATGATCCTGCGGTCCTGTGTAATGGATCGCGAGCCCTGGATCGCGAGTCTTGGCTGTGGTCCTGGATCATAGGTCCTGGATGGATATCCTCGTGGATTCATCTTCCTATTATACACACATGCATTTCCAAACATTTGGACTACCTATGTTTCAAATGTATTATCTTTTCAATTTACACACGGCATCTATTGCACGTCTGTCCGTCCTGGAAGAGGGATCCCTCCTCTGTTGCTCTCCCTGAGGTTTCTCCCATTTTTCCCTTTAAACTGTGGGTTTTCTCCGGAAGTTTTTCCTTGTACGATGTGAGGATCTAAGGACAGAGGGTGTCGTATTGTCATACTGATATTCTGTACACACTGTGAAGACCACTGAGACAAATGTAACATTTGTGATATTGGGCTATATAAATAAACATTGATCGATTGATTGATTGATTGATTGATTGATTGATTGATTGATTGATTGATTGATTGATTGACATTTAATACACTGTAGTAAAAAAGTATTATATTAACCTGTTAAGATTGTTTTACCTTCCCTTATCTAAATAGTGTTTTAACAAATATTTCTTGAGGGTTTTCACAATTGAATCAATGCAATTCAATTTTTAATAAAATGTCAAAGTTCAATTTATACAATTCATAAAAATCATAATGCAAACTTTCTTTGTAAAATGCATAATACTGATCATATTGATTCCAGAGTTGATGATTGTTGAAATTGAACATACATTAAACCAATCAGTATCATATCATTTTATTTGATAACTCAATATACTTTATTTTTTACAAAACATCCAGTGTTTCGGTAGTGACCAAAGCATTTTGTTCTCAAGTTTGTATCATATTCCCTCAACCTTATTACTTAATCTTAACTCATAACATGCCTTATGTTGAAGTGTGAATGTTTGAAGCTACTGACCCAGAATCAGCACTTTAGTAACAGGCTGAAATAGAGGGGTTTGAGGCTAGAATGCATGATATGTTTGCAGTGGCGGCCGGCCCATAGGGGCACTAGGGGCGCCCCCCCCCCCCTTCCCACATGTTTGATTGTCATTAAAAATACAATTAAAATACAATTTCAGCGCCCGAGAGTTGATTATGGTTAGAAAGGATCCGTCTTGTGTAAAACTCTCGCGAGAGTTTGCGAGTCACGTGGCTGAATGTTTACGTTTGACAGGCAGCCTTTCAGTTACGATCGTTAACATCAGTGGGCCACAGCAAATGATGGTGAGAAGCTAAACTATCTAGTAATGATGTCAATTACAGGGAGTGTGATTGTAACTGTGTGTGTGACTAGCTGGATGCAAACAGGTAAACGCTGTCTTTTGTTTCCCATGCTTGCTCTTCAAACAGCCGGGGACAGATACTATGTGCCCGTGATAAATAAACACGCACATATTATTGTATAAAGTTGAGTTTTGACAGCATCCATCAAACTAGATTTTTTTTCTAATATTTCTGTGTTTCTGAACCACATCTGTGTCTGCATATAATGTTCGTTTTTAGTCTCCTGATTTTAAATGGGAATTAAATCATTTGAGTGTTCCCAAAGAACCGGTGTTCTGCAGTTTGTGTGGGCACAATTTACTGTAGAAACTATGTCCAGGACAAGGTATTTGGAAGTTTTGGAAGATTCATAGCTAACCACACTGAAGATTATGGAGGTATTGATCAGTCTTCTCATATCTCTAACATCACCTGAAGTCATAATTTAAGGGGTCATTTCTCAACATTTTCCCCGTGTGGTTTATTCACCATTACAATAGCCCCACCTAAAATAATTTCCACCAGCCGTCACTGTATGTTTTTTATATATCTGAGACCTATAATATATGCCTACAAATAGTATAATAGGAGACCTTTAAAGTAACACACTGATTTTTAGACTTTAAAACACATTTATTTCAAAACTATGGGAATTACCTGCTTACCATTGAATTTTGTCACTATACCGAAGCCATCATGTCAATTACCGAAACGTAACCATATATTTTGGTAGTGAGGATTCTAGCTAAAATTGAGCATAACTAAAGAATGATAGCAACTACATGGCTAGCATACACGTTTTTGAAGAGGTTTACACACATAAAAACATAATACTTTGCATAAAACTCAGAAAAAGTTTACTTAAAGTGGACCTATCATGCTATATTTGAATAATATATTGTTGGGCCATACCTATAAAACATGTCTGTGTCACGGAGGTGATCTCTGGGGCCATAGATCTCGGCCTCCGTTACGGGTTGTAGCTTCATTGTTGTTGATTGTGTTCACCTGGTGCCCTGTGTTGTCTCCTCCCCCCTCACCTGTGTCTTGTTGGTTGATTAGTCTGTGGGTATTTAGGCTCTGTGTTTCCTGTTTGTGTGTGTGAGATCCTTGTTGCTGGTGACTGTGTTCACGGGTAACAGTCATATTGAGGCTGTGAATCATGTGCCCATGATTTAATAAATGCCCACACCGGGTTATATTTGAACTATCTGCCTCTGCCTCCTTGCTTGGTCGGGCCGCTCAACGGTCAGTCTCACATCGGTGACAGATCATGCATTTTAGCCATGCCTCATTTCGCTCTATTTGCTGTATTCCAGCCCTGTTTTTGCAAGGGCTGATTCTGTGGCAAATGAGCTGCAGCTGACCACGCCCCCCTGCAGAGGAGGGGGGCGAGGCACGAGCGTCATGTTACCATGCTGTTACCATGCTGTTACCATGCCACGGTAACCTCTCATTCCCCTGATAGGTGGAGAGTTGCCCATATAGGCGAAACGGGGGAGAAAGCTCCCCGTTTCTGACGTCAGAACTATTTCAAATCTGTATCAGCTCCGTTGCAGCCCCGATTTTAGAGATTTGGGTATGGAGGAAAAGAGAGAGGGTTGTGTTTTCTGACACTTGGTGAGTTCCATAGGGACACATATTCATGTAAAGACGTACAAAAGTTCATTCTGCATGATAGGTCCCCTTTAATTGAAGATAATATGTGTTCGGTAGTGACAATTCTTAAGGTTACACGCCGATTTTCAGATTTTGGAACAGATTTATTTCAAAAGTATGGGATATAGCTACTTGCCATTCAGCCATGAGGGACAGTGATGCAGTGTCACAGCCTAGTCAAAAGTGCAGGGGTGTGGCTAAAAACCAGGCTCAGCCATTGGACTAAAACCCCTTGTGTTTCGGTAGTGACATGAAAACATGAAGCTACTTTACATTTTTATGAGGACGATACCGTGATGTACTGTGCAGGTCCCTCCATTAAGGAGGCTGGTGTTAAATTACAGGCTGTTTTTAACATTATTCAGACTCAGCTTGCTGAACTTAAGCTTCTTTTAAATGTTGATAAAACTAAGGTAACGCTATTTTCAAAAGCTAAAAAGACACCAGAGCCTGTTTTAGATATTGTTACTATGCAAGGACAAGTACTTGAAGTGGTTACCTGTTATAAATACCTAGGTATCTGGCTTGATGATTGTCTTACTTTTAAACTTCATGTCAATAACCTGCTTAAAAAGCTGAGGGTTAGGCTATGTTTCTTTTTCAGAAACAAGTCCTGTTTCTCGCTTGAGGCCAGGAAAAGGCTAGTCACTGTGACCTTTTTACCTGTGCTGGACTATGGTGATTTGTTGTATATGAATGCACCTGCCTATTGCCTGAACAAGTTAGATACCGCCAATCACAGCGCACTGAGATTTGTCACAAATTGTAAAGCACTTACTCATCACTGTACCCTGTATGCCAAGGCAGGTTTGCCATCACTTACTGTAAAGAGGCTCAGTCATTGGTACACGTTTATTTATAAAGCTTTGTTGGGTAAACTCCCGTATTATATCTGCTCTCTGATAACACAGAGAGTTGCAAGCAGCTATTGTCTGAGATCGCATGATGTAGTATTGTTAGATGTGCCAAGAGCAAGGACTCTCTTAGGTAAGACAGCTTTTATGTGCGCAGCTCCACTTGCTTGGAACAATCTTCAGCAAGAATTGAAACTGAGCAATCTCATTCCTCTGCATGTTTTTAAAGCTAGGCTAAATGAAATGCTCGTTGATACTATGGGCACTTGTAATTGTCTATAACTATGTAAATGTATCCTGTAAATATAATGTATAAAGTCCTTTATTGTTTTATGTTTCATGTGGAACCTATATGCTGCAGGTCTCCCTTGAAAAAGAGATCTATGATCTCAATCTCGTTAAATAAAGGTTTGAAATTAAATGAAATGAAAAACTGGGGACATGATTTTTTGAGTATAGTTTTTTTATTAAAAAAATTAAACCCACAATAAATCTAAATATTCCAACTTCTGTTTGAATGTAATCATAAAGATCTTCTAAATACACCATTCAACAAAATAAAATAAATGTTTTAAGTGTTATTTACAGAAATTGAAATGTAGATGTCAGGGTTGGGGACAGACTTCCCAATAGAAAGTACCCTATAAATGATGTTTTGGTATATATTAAGCTTATCACTATATAATTGAATGCCTTATGTTTAAATAGACCATGACATATTCTTAGTAAATATATATGTCTGAATACTTAATTGTTTTGTTCAATAGTTTTTCTTGTTGTGGGACCGCACTTTGCACTAATTCGGTAGAATGCCCCATATAGGATATTTTGGAAAGCTGAAACCTATACTGAAAGTAATAACGATGGATATGCTGTATCTTCCTTTTCAGAGCTTGGCAAGGGTATCTGCATAGTTCCTTCGAGTGTCTGTTAAATTCCCTGATCACAAGGAATGCAGCATTTACTTTTCTTGTTCTTTAGCTGACCTTAATCATTCTGCGTCAAGTGCAATCTGAAACTCCAGAGCCATGGGGATCCGTCCGTCTGGGTAAGGAAATAAATATGTGTGTGTGTGAGTGTACAATACACACATGTACAGTATATGCAGAGGGAGTTGCTGTCTCCATGAAGAGGCCATATAAAGTGCTGATGATGAATAATAGGTTGGCTGAATGTGAGCGAGTGAGTCCCCCTGGTGTGTATTTAAATGGTGAAGAGATGCTCTCGCACTCATATCAACTCCCTGGTGGTCCGTGAGGTTAATTGCTTTCTCCGGCAGGCGCTTACAGATTAACTATCTCACTGAATGCATCCATACAAACTCTGCATATACCACATAAGTTGAGAGATGGAGCGCTGTATGTGTGTGTGTGTGTGTGTGTGTGTGTGCAGTGTGCTGCAAAAAAATATATAGTGTAAGTTTATGCTTATGTGCAAAATGAGGTCATATAGGCTAATTAGTACATCTGACATTGATTTACGAAGTGGGCTCAACAGAGTATTAATGGATTAAGTAGTTTTCAACAACAATCTAATTGGCAAGTATTTATATGCAACCTAGCAACTGAGATTTGGTGATTTGCAGATGTATTGGCTTGAACGTTTTCCACGACAATTCCAATTTATAACACTTGTTCTTTTTATGGTAGTTTTGATCTGGTAACATGAGGACATTTAGACCCCGTTTACACGAGGACGAAACGGGTTGTATCCGCATAGTTTCTCTTGCGTATAGCCCTTTCGTTTACACGAGGCCGTAACAAAACGATAGAAACGGACCCAGCAAACGATAACGGGTCCCAAGGTGGATAGATTTGCTAACGAAACGCTCTGGGGGGTCAAACGGATCCATCTGTACGCCTCCATACGATCATTTTCTGATAACGATTAAATAGCCCCGCCTCCCTCTCCCCACGTCTCCCTCTCCCCACGTCTCCTGCTCAGAGATCAGCTGCTGGGCTGTCCGAAGAGGGGGAGGAAAAGAGAGGCTCCGTTTATTATTCTTATATTATTATATAGAGTCGTTATCAACTTGTTTTAAAGATCAATAAATAACAAAGAAGACTTCTGACCGGCACTTTTCTAATTTTGTGGTATTTTGTGGCGGCAGCACATGTAGCCTACTACAGAGTTTCCAGCGGGTCGAGCGGTCTCGTGTGAACGGACAATTGAGCCGAATGCGTGTGGACAGAAGACTTTTTTGAAAACGCATACGGTGCGTAAACGCAAACGTTCCCGTGTAAATGGGGTCTTGTTATATGGCTCAGTCATGTGGGGAAAACAATGAATACAGTATTCTGAAGAATCACGTCAATTTCAGGCCGTTAACACCTCATGATTTACATCCAATGTCAACATCCAGTGTCATGACTGAAGGAACTATGCAATTGTAGTTGTTGGGTATAGGCAAAAAGTGACAAAGGATGTTTCCTTCTCAGGCTCGAAAATGACATTCAGAACAAATGTCTATAACTTCACTTCTAAAAGGAGTAAATTAATCATCTTTTTTTTCAAAGCAATTATAAACCTTGTGAGTTGGATGTAGAAAAGTCAGAATCAATATAGATTTTTAAAGTAAATTCAGATTGAACATAGTAAAAAAAATTAAATTATAGTGTCTGTCCAAAAAATAAACATTACTTATAGTGAAAACCACCCTTGAATGATGGGATAGTAGACTAAAAGCTTTAGGAATCCAAACTATAACATATAATAAGTACTGTATCAAGATTGATGCAAAACAAGTGACATTTTACCTTTTTAGAGAGGTTTAGCAAAAAAGAAACCACTTCTGGGGTCATTTGGGTGGAATCGAGGGGAAATTCCTAAATCCATCTAAACATTTCCATTGAGGAATGAGAGTGATTTGCACGCAGTTTCCCTAAAACCGGAAGCTGGGTTGTAGCTCTAATAGCAGCAACCCAGCAGCTAATATAAAATCTCCGTATTTGACAAAAATGTAATGATGGATTATCAGTAATCATTCAAAAGTGACACAGACACATTGGATTAGCCTTCAGCAGTGTTGTTCTCGTTTTAATGCCATTGAACACAACTTTTGATCAGAAACAGCAAAAAGTAAGACATTAAGCTCTTTCACACCAAGTACTTTTCCCAGGAATAGTTCCCGGAACCTTTCCCCGGAACTTTTATTTCCTGGAACTATCTAGTAGCGTTCACACCGGAATAAGTCCCTGAGGGAGCCACTGACGTCACTTATTCTTCTGCAACTTCACGGCGTACTGCCACCCGAGGTCCCCGGCCGGAAGTCCCAGGAGTTGGCTTCAGTAGAAGCTGCTGGGAGTCTTCCCAGCAGCTTCTACTGAAGCCTTCTGAGTAAATCGCCAGAAACGCCGACACCTCCTCATCACTCCACCGCTCCCATGTTTTCTTTTGTGTTGCCATAAGTTAGTCTCTCTCCGTTCTCTGGGCTAATGCTAATGCTAATAATGCTAATCGGAACTATTCCTGGGAAAAGTACTCCGGTGTCAGTACCAGATATGTTCGGGCTACCAGATATGTTCGGGTGTATTTCCGTCGCATCCGTCATCCGTCATATCCGTCTACTCACCTCCCTCTGCTCCCAGCGCTCTGCTGCCACACACCGGCCGTCTGCGGAACTGCAGCCGGAGGAACTCGGTACAGCTTGTTATGTGTGAACGATCTAGATCCCTCCGCTTCCCCATAATGGCCGCGAAATTTTCGTATGTAATATTTTCTTTTGTTCTTAACTTTCATGACAGAAATGGAGAGCTTTTATACTGAGATAAAGCACTACGTGCTCAATGGTGGTCCAGTGGTGGCTGCTTAAGGTTGTTTCTGGCTCGTTTGATCCAAACATTGTCCAAAGCTCAAAATGTATTGTAATAGATGTAAGAATTCTCAAAATGTACAATATGTTTTGATCCAACACAATATTCTGATTCAATCCATATATGTTAGGGTTTTTTTTTAAACAACATTTTCACCACAATAAATAGACTGCCTTCTCTCCAGCTCACCACACACAAAGGGGAGGGGGGGGGGGGGGGGGGGGGGGCATCTGTATTAACGGGTCAGTCTATAAGCACTCTAACAGCACCATAAATTACATTTAAACAACCACAAAAAAACAATTATTGTTTCCGATATTGATTTAACGAGATGCTGTTATAACATGGAAACGGCTTAATTAAAAAAAATAAGCTTCAAAAATGTTTTATGAAGCACACTGGGTACAGCCCTGTAATACATGTGTTCCGTGTGTATATAGTCTTACGCAAGAAACACATAGCATGAACAGACTGCAACAAAACCAGTCTTACAAAACAGACTTCTGCTAAACTGGTGCAGAAGCAAAGCATCTGCCTTAGATGAAGTTCACACAGAACTGTGGAAAAGGGAGAACATCTGTACTTGCTTTCAACGACATGATCAGGCTTATATATTATAAAAGTGTTGGCTAAAGTAACGCAGAATATATATATTTTTTCATTGTAAATAATTAGAAACATTATTTATGTGCACAAGTACACACACATAACAAGCTGTACCGAGTTCCTCCGGCTGCAGTTCCGCAGACGGCCGGTGTGTGGCAGCAGAGCGCTGGGAGCAGAGGGAGGTGAGTAGACGGATATGACGGATGACGGATGCGACGGAAATACACCCGAACATATCTGGTAGCCCGAACATATCTGGTACTGACACCGGTATGAAAGCACCTATATTTGCCGTTTTTGCTCCGTAAAGCTACACCGTGTGTTGTCTGGGTTTTCTTCCCTTGCTGCAAATTATTATTTGAATTACTTTCTGCTGACACTAGGTGGGGCTGTGGCACCTGCTCCTAATGACCAGTCGCCAATGTTGATGTCTACAACACACATTTTCACCACCATAATGTGCAATAACTATGTCTCTTGTCTTACCTCTGCTTGTCAACTACTATAGAAAAATACCTTACTCTTAATCAGCTAAATCCCCTTTAGGTTCAAAGGCTAGTTGCTAACTTTGTTTAAAGGCCATTAGAAGCTAGGAACTGTAGTGAATTTATACGGCATTTTTCATCAAAAACAGCTGTCTGTGTTGTCTGGAAATGATGCGATGAGAGCGGTGAGAGTGAATCTATAAAGTAACATCAAAATAATGTGCTAGCAGACTTTTGACCTTTTGATCTCCTAACCAACAAATCCACCTTTACTGTCAAACTCCTGCCTGGACAGCTGATAGAAAACACATCATGTCAGGAGGGGAAAATATTTGTATTTTTAACCTTTGCTGTCAACCAAGCATGTGGCCTCTCCCCTTACGAGAGCAGGCTTTCATGTGATAGCTGAGCAGTGTTAGAGTGAAACCAAACACTAATGGATGACCTACCAGCTTCCGGGCTGACATTGAGGCAGAAGCAAAGTTCAGGCAACGTACAATTCAGAAAACTTGTGAGGTGAACGCCACCAATTCCAACAGACACCAACATCTGTCTCGGTTTAGCCTCCTCACAGACATATCACACTGACTGTTTACAGGCTGTAGTCATTTATAGAAGCATGAGAACCCATTTGGCTTTTCTGTCAAAATGCTTTGGTAAGATTATCTCAAGCCAGCCACCCTGGTTTTGCCATCTGTTGGTTTGCTTATAAATCACTTCAAAGTTTGAGAAAAGAGTGACTCCCCTGACTTTAAACTTTTTGACATGTTTGCTAAATTTCTCCCATCTCCACCCGGTGTGTTTGGATAGAACCACTCTTCCCTTCTTTTGGTAATAACATGTAAGATCGGAGAATCGGGAGTTTACAAGTCCTGTGATGTGCTCCACATGCTGCAAACTCTCACAGATTATCCAGGTGACGCTGGTGATAAACTGCTCATATGTGGGAACATCACTGATCGCTGCGAGGAAGGAAGCTTCCAGCATGAATCTTTGAGAAATGTCAGACCTGGTCATTAAGACATTGTTCTTCTTAATCCTTGAGATACTTTATTATCAGTTAAGGCAGTGATGAAAACATTTACACCGTGGGAGACTGAGTTGCCTGTCAGGAAAATAACAGCAAAAGAGTCTCCAGAGATAAGGTTGATTGAAATACATTTGGTCTTATGACACCAACAGAATCCATAAAGTGATGTCAAGAGTACACGTCGGTAATTCCATGATGATAATTAATGGAGGATTAGCTGACAGGTCACTTATGGCGCATTTCCACTGCCTTGCACGGCTCAGTACGGTATAGTTAGGCCTTGGTAGGCCAGGCTCACTTTATGCTGCGTTTCCATTACAGTTTAGTAGCTGGGGCAGTAACTATAGTAACGCAGTGTAGGCGGAGCCGTGGCGTAATCTTCAATGTGAACCACAAAACCAAACATCAGCTGTTAGCTGTTAGCACTCAAGAAGCTCACAGCTCCTCATATCTGTTCAGAAACTAGACAAAAGTTAAACAAGTACAAACCACAGACTGCCTGTGTCATGGCGAATACAGTCGCTAGTTTATTTATGTCTGTAGGCCGTTGTTGTAAGTGTGGACGGTAGTTTAGCATTCAGAAAACACGCATTTTAAAAGGATTTTCGCCTGCCGTCTGTCAGCAGACTTGTCAAAGCATTAATTCATGGTTTTTACTAACTGGTATCAGTATGTTGTTACTTCGGCATCAGTTTGAAACGTGTATTAAAATTAAATCACCGTAAAATATGTTCATTGTGTTGTAGTTATAGCCACTCACGTCACTAGTTTAGCATATTCAGCCCGGTTGTTGGCCCGGAAAGAACTACGATTTGGAAGGGCCAGAAAAACTGTGAAAGGTACCCGTTAGCCGGAACTACCCCTAGTGGAAACGCAACAAAAACGGGCCGGGTTTGGCACGGCACGCTTAAACCGTGCTACGCGCTGCAGTGGAAATGCGCCATTATGTTCATTGTGAAGAAGTTCTACTCTTCTTTCTGGTGATGTGGCTCACCAGAAAGAAGAGTAGAACTTTACACTCCTCATGTGTATAAATAGATAGCTCAAGTAGTGAAATCATTAGTATGTCTGCATAAGGCTTGGTCCATTAATTTAGGGTATGGTTTATTTCTACATATACAGTACCTACAAATACTTTAGTAGGGTTAAAATCACCATAATTTCCTTGTCGATCGTCCAAGATCATTCATATTTATCTTATCTTAATTGTTAGCTTAGTTTTCCTGCCAAAACTGTGTTCATTGGCTTCAGTTAATGTTAAGAAAAACATACGATTAAAACGACAGGCTATTTATTACTTTCGCAGGGGAGGTTATGTTTTTGGCTGGGTTTTATCTTTTTGTCAACAGTTAATATGTCAACCACTTTTGTTAACATTGCAGGATAAGGCGAGCTGCATTTACTGTATGTCAGGTTCATTTCACGTCAAAACGCAACAACTCTGGAAGCTGGCAAGAAATGTTTGTACACATTTCATGGCTCATCGGTTCCATTTCCTTTGTTTTCAGTATCAATGAAATTATGGAAATAATTAGCAGTAGCCTACAACACATGTGTCTGTAGAATCTATGAAGTTGGAACAACCACTAACCAACTTGGAACCATGAAGTGAATGCAGCATTGTCTGTGGCAAGTGCAATTCAAGTTTGCCTGTGACTTCTTTCTGCTAAAAGGCTTGAAATTAGTCAGTTAATTTAAAAACATTTAGCTGTGGTTGACGCAAACACTATCACATTGTTACATCGTAGTCAACAGTAGCTTCAGGAAGAACATTATATAAAGTTGATAACAAGATTATATGCTGTAAAAGTTTACAGAAGGTTAAGTCTAAAGCTCCAAGGTGTTGGGAACCGGTTAATGTCTGCTTTGAGCTATCTTAGACATTATAACGCGAAACCCTCTCACATTGCTGTGTGGAAACATGTAATAAGCTAATAGATGTCATATTTGCATCGGTAAAACCAACCACTTCATTCAGAGCTGATAATGTGCATCCCAGATGCTTTGTTTAAAGCATTTGTGTATCTCATCTTTGTATCTGGGCCTTAGTGTCACTTTAACAAACCCATTCCCTGTGTGGCTGTGAGAAACTGAGACAACAATTATTCCTGTGTGGTCCTCACCTCTTTATCTACTGTATGTGGGTCTGTGTATGAGAGGGAAAGATGAGGTAAAACATCTGGGAGACTTTCACATCATTTTGGAAGCCTTTCCGCCTTTGTTTGGACATGAAAGGATGTTGCAATCAAAAGTGATTGAGAAGAAAATGTAAAAATAACAGCTTGAGACAGTAATGGAAAAAAGCCAAACGTTCTAGGAACACTTGCAACATGCCTCTTTTGAGGAAATGTAGAAATGCACCCCCTCTTGCTCCCTCATGAGCAATTATGGGGCAGCAGTGCCATCTAGAGATTTGTTAGTAACATACCAGTGATGCTGTGCAAAAAAAGCACACTTTTCAATGGAGTGGGATAAGAGTGTTTTGTTTAATTTAATGTAATGAGATCTTCCTTCAAATTAAAGGTGCAAAAAATATATTTCGCTTGCTTAATATGTTTCACATTTGGATATTTTATTTAGAAAACAACAGCAACAACACACTAGCTTTGAAAGGAAGAAAGTCAATTTGGAGAACAGAAAATGTGCTATAGGCAATGATTAAATCCCCTTTCTGTGCTGCTTTTTGACTGGCATCCATTCATAATTTTAAAGGTCACAAAAAGGTCACAAAAATATTGATAAATACGACCAATCTGTACTGGCACCGTTGATACATTTGTACCTTATCGTGCTGTTAAAGTTCAACTTTTCATGTCTTTGCTGTTCAAGGTATATAAACTACCAGTGTTAAAAACCATTTAGTAAATGATTTGCCCAAGCAAAAAAACTGACTCAAGAATAAAGGAAGAAAGATTTCAGTAATGGTTTGTTTTGACAATATTTATTTATATTTTCCCAATAGTAACATACAGTTCAGGACAAAATGTTTGAGAGAAGCTAGCAGAGCAGTTGGCAGAATATATGATTCAAAATCGTACCATATTTGGTGAAAGTGGACTGCACTCTGAGTACTAGGGGATTGTAATTGTTCTCATTAACAAACAATATTTCCTATAAACAAGAAACCAGGTTTTTTTTCTATATATCTGTGTTGAAGGCTAATAACACCTGTTTTGGACAAGTTTTTTGGACAATCAAGTCTCAATCCTATTGATTCTTATACATCTCATAGTCAAGGGTCTATTTAAAACAAAATCAGAAAACAATGGCCTGATGACACCATGACACGACACGCTCTCACAGAATGACAGAGGGCAGCCGAGCGACATTGGAAGAAAGCGAGAGGATACATTGTTACCGCCACTAGAGGGCGAAGCGAAAGAGAAGAGAGAAAAGTATGCACAGGTGCAGAGCAGAGAAAAGCTTTCAGAGACATGCTGAGGAACTGTACACACATAGATATATAATACGCTAGGTACTGAGCTGCGACGGTATTCAAGCAGAAGAAGAAAGACAGAGCATAGAGATAGTTTTCAAGCGCGAAGAGGAATACAATGCTAGGCGAGGTTAGCATGCTTGCGGCACAGAGACACTTTACAGGAAGCTCAAGACACAGATCACATGTAAAGGCTAGAGCGACAGTGAACTATTCTACAGGCTAAAGCTATACATTGGACACTAAAGCTAATTACAGGAGCAACACATACTGTATATATGTATATATATGTATATAGAAATTGATATAGAGATATCGAACAAGCTGGACAGGCAAGGCATCGCATGCACGTGCAAAGGAAGCAAGTCTTTCAGCAGCAAGAGAAGAAAATGTCTGGCTTTCCGAAACGCCGTTGTAATATATCTGATGTTGTCTGTGTCATGGTGTTTACGCCAATTTGATCGGGAACAGAATAAAGATTATCACATCTTAAACGTTAGGCTAATCTCTGCTAGGATGTGAAACGATCAAACAAAGCACTTTTATAATATCTATAAACTGCAAAAAATGAAATGCTTTCATAACAGACCCCTGATTCCTGTCACATTCAGACAAAAGAGCTTAAGTTACATTTTTGAATACTTTTTTTAAACATCAACTTATGAACAACCAATGGACATTGCACGTTAGTAGGTCATGGGTATACTCTAAAGTGCACCACCTCCCCTTTTGGAGGAACACTAGACAATACTGGCAAATGTATACTAAGGCAACACAGTTACAAACACACTTACAGTAGGTACACATACCGTCAAGTATTCACTTGTGCACAAAAAACACAGAGCTTCAGAGTCAAAATGGCTTTGCATATTCATTTAAAATACAAACACTAGAGTCTCTGAGCAAGACTCGGAAGTATTTTGAGGTGAATACAGTCAATTTCTTTAAAGCCTGTCCCTGAAACACGTTTTCTTTGAAATAGCTAGAAGAGTCACAAACCAAGTCAAGTATCGGACAAACATACAGTACATACATACACACAGGAAAAAGCCTTTTGGACAAACGAGATGAAAATACAGGTTATCTATATTGGAGATAGAGAAAATATGAATAACTTTACCTCACAAATAGTCTCTGGTTATACGTCTTATATACACTTATGTATACACAAAGATATGTACTTAGGACATCTTGAAATACTATTTACAATCTATGATCATAAAATGATTGTACACTGAGCGACCGTATTGAGCAAATTGTGCTTTCTCTACCTTGTTCTAATGAAAATGCGAAAGAACCTCTGCTTGTTTGATCAGGATTCACACTCCATTAACTAAGCTGCCTTCAGTAATAAGCATTTTTATGTTTTTGCTAAATAATAGCAAATTTGATTATCTTTAACTATGGTGACTTGAATGCACTGTTTCTTCTGATTTGGTGCAGGGCATGTAGTTTGGACCCAACATCGCATATTGCTTGTGAATCAATAAAGAAGACATCTCAGTTGCAATACTAAGGGATGCTCCTCCTTCCCCAATGATTTAGTGCAAGTGCAAGTGCAAGTGATGTCAGGTTTGCTTTAGCATCATGGTGAAGTTTCTAAATTAAACAAAACACCATTATTGCCCGTTACAAGTTTTCTCAAGATCCTCAATCTTTCTTTAAGTGCTCATCCAAAAACACAACTGACAAATAGTTTCTTTCATTTTGTGACTGTAGATGAAAGGTTTCACATCTTAAAATGTACAATCCTTAAAATGCCACTGTTAAAACAGCAAGAGCATGGAAAAGGGGATAGTGGCCAACGTTGGTACTGCAGGTCATGTGATCATAATTCCAATAAAGTCCAGTGCAGCCAGTACTTTGACTATAAAGTTGACTTTGACTGACTTTTGACTTTTGACTTTGACTTGTTGATATATACCAAACTTATACCAGATGGTGTCAATATAATGACATACTTTATCAGGAAAATGCATAATTTGGTCACAATATTAGGGATAATTTTTTAGGGATAGTTATCTTATTAGCTAATGCTTATAATGCTAAAGCTAAGTGTAGCTAAGTGGACACATTTACGTTTTTTTTTATAATTAAATGACCAAAAGCATTTGACATGCAGTGAACTCAGGGCTTTGGTTCCACCTTTGGAAGTGGTCCACTTTTCCCAGTTGGTAATCCAGCATGACTTTCCCCACCATGTCAGTACCAAACAAAAAACACCATGACTTAGTTTTGTTTGTGCCATAAACAAATTGGCAATATAATTTGTATAATTGCAATTTGATCAAAAACCTGAGTGGTTTGGTGTCTTAGATACACATTCCCCCAATATTTTTTAGATACATTTTAAGTTAATTAAAAAGTCCAGATTCTTTGGCTGGCTAGATCAATGTTGAAAAGGGGCTTAGAAACAAAAAATACACTTAAGGATTATATCTTCATGTTACCTCTTGAATGTTGATTATTATAATTTGAGATCATCATAACGACATGTAAAGCACATCCAGCACAGTTAAATATACAGCCACGTTGAAAATTATTCCCATTTTGATATGAAAGTGACATCAAACAAAATGGGTTTAACAAGCCATTACCACTTCAAATACACCAGAAAGAAGCACGTGAAAGAAGATTAAAAGTGTCATAAGCAGCAAAAGAGGCCGATGTGATGCATGATGGAACGTCACATCTTCATAAATGCTTTGAATTGACTTTACAGTTGTTTGATTTGAAAGGAAATACCTTCTTTTGTACCTGATTAAAAATCCCTTATTATAACTTGTTGGCTGGATTATTTACTGCATTTATTAACATGAGTTCTGATATACACCACCAGTCACGAGTACATTTTCCAAAATTACTACTTTGGAGTATGATGTGCAGATGTAAAGGCAGTTGATTATGCTGAGGTAAGGTGAAGTGCTTTTTTTCGTTTTAAGCAAGTTTAAAATGTAAAGTTACAATAGAACACAACTACGTTTGGCACTTAACAACATACTTGGCAAATGAGAAATGATTCAAAAATAAAACTTTTCCTCATCGACCTATTGCACGAGCATTTCATATCACAAAAAGTACATATAAAGTTACAGCACTTACACTACTCTTGGATCTATTACACTTTAGGAAGGCAGACAGAAGCACTTTTATATAGCTTTGGACCAAGTTAGTCCACAGCAAAGCTACAATACATAATATATGGATATATCTGTAGATCTTTTTTCTCAAATATACTCTTAAATATTTAACTTTGGAGGAAAGAAGAAAAGAAGAAGTTTACCAGTACATTCACGACAAACAATTCATCCAAGGGGAAACGTACAGCAGGGTGAGATGAGTTTTATAGATCCTTGCCCAGTCGCTCAATCTCCTCAATAAGAAAGTCGATGTCCTCGAGGGTAGCGGCGGGATTTGAGATCACCATGCGGAAAAAGTTGACCTTGTCTCCTTGTGGTTGGTAGCTGACCATGGTTGTTCCGTACTCCATCATCCTGGCCTTTATCACTGGAGCCACCTGATAGGTCCAGTAAAAAAAGTACGAGTTAATATTATTCAGAGATATATCAGACCAACACTTAATTTGGGAGGTGAGTATAACAAGCTACTACCAAGCAAGCACACACACAATTAAGTTGCAAATAAAGTGTGCTGGGTTATATTTTAAAAGCAGAGTTTGCAAACATATCTTGGGATTGGGCACTAGACACCTATCTTCTGAAATCTTTACCTGTGCACTTAAAGCAGAAAAAGACAGCTTAATATTACCATAAAAACATGAGTGGTATTGATCTTCTCATCTCATTCCCAGAAGGAAAACAAATCTTAACATTCTGAAAATGTCTGAGTATTCCTCCAATGTGTCCCTATTCTAGATTGCGCTTGAATTAGCACTTTACACACTAAAACACCTCGTTAGAACTCGGTTTACACATACAAACTGCAAAGAGTGATGGGTGTAATTCCAGTTGACATAACAAGCAGGCAAGTTACAAGCAGCAGACTTCTTCTCACACCACAGGAGGTGTGATCACATGATCACACATATGTGTGGGTCAAAGTGAATGATTGCGTGGGAATAGACAACAAATATCAATTTATTCTGACTTCTTAGATGCCCTTTTAATTTGTTTTCCTTAATTAACACTTTTCCTTTTCTTTTCAGAAACTAAACAAGTCATGTTCCGTTCAGATTACTCGAAACCTGGCCCAAAGACTCTGACAGCTACAACTGTAGGTCAGGTCTCCCTTGAAAAAGAGATCAATGATCTCAATGGGATACACCTGTATAAATAAAGGTTTGAAATGAACTGTGTGCTGCTGCCAGGCTGAGAGGTTATTTCAGCAGTCAAGCGTGCAGGTCATTTATCTTGTGCTCAGAAAAGTCTTGATGGTTTTGTGCAGTCTGTGTTGTGAAACTATGGCAGATTAAGCTACAGTTCTGACATATTACTGAGGAAAATAATTTCAATATATGTGTCCAGAGCCGGCCCGACCCATTAAGCGACATAAGCGGCCACTTAGGGCCCCGCAGCCACTAAGGGGCCCCCTAGCAAAAAAAATAAAAATAAAATCTCAGTACACCGTCGCCGTGAATGAATGAATGAATGAATTGTGTTAATATGCCTAGATTGCCTACTCTCAAAGTCATGTATTATATTATTGAGTCAATAATATAATACATTATGAACTGCTACCATCTAATCGGAGATACATGATCCCACGATTCAATAAGGTCAGACTGAAGCACTCCTTTGTGCATCAGTCAATCCTCACAGTAAATACAGAGCTAAATCCCAGATCAAATGCACGGTGAAGGCTCTTTGAGCAGCTTTTCTCTCACTGATTGTGCTGTTATGTTAAATGTTTGTTGTTTGTGTTTCATGAATTTGTGTCTGGATATTTGTCTGTTGATGTTGGACATGGAGCTGCTGTGACGCAAGTCAAATTTCAGACTTGGTCTGACAAATAAAGTAATATCGTATCGTATCGTATTAACCGTGCTTTACCTGAACCTCATCATGACACTAGAGAGGACGGCAGGAATGTAATTTCCCGTGTTCAGTGAATGCAACAGAGTTGAATGGAAATAAACATCTGTCTTATTGGCTGACAGTTACCTATCCTGTGAGCTGTGACAATGTTTAAAATAAACTGTCAGTCAGACTCAGAGTTTTTGAAGATGGACATAAGAAAAAAAATGTCTTAAAAAATACGAAAATGTTCAAGTGGTGGCTCACACAACAACCCCAGAGCCACCACTTGAGCCAGGCAAACAAGGTATGTAAATGTCAGTAAACTTCCAAGTTATGCGAACATGTAAGCAAAGCCTAAATTACAGCTACGTTGACGTTACTTTGAATCGCGGGGGTAAGCTAAACCGTTAGCAAGTAGCTATAGCTAGCCAGATATATTAAAGGTGGGGTAGGTAAGTTTGAGAAACCGGCTCGAGATACACTTTTTGTTATATTCCATGGAATGCTCTTAACATCCGATAGCAATGAATATCTGAAGTGCTTTGACAAAAAATCCATAAAAAAATGTCATCTGTGGAAGCCGTAATACTGTAAAAAGTACAACTAATCCGGCTAAACGGATTGGATTGCCGCCCTGTCTGTCAGCCTTCCATCTCGTGCACGCACAAATGTATCTCGTACCCTCATTAGGCATGCCGTAATTGGGCGTGCATTGCGAGCCGGTTTCTGAAACTTACCTACCCCACCTTTAAATAAACACTTTGTCATACAATCTAAATGTAATGTTTTTTAGCGTTACCTGGTGATTTCAAAGAAAGCTCTCTGGGAAATGTTGACTTACTGTTCGACATGAAGCTAGAAGCTACCTTACAGTACACAGTTGATCCTGAGTCCTGTCAGTTAAAGTGTTTCATAGTTAGCTTAGCAAATCATCAACCTAGCACTGAAATATATGGATGTTATGTGACAGTATTTCTGAGAAAAAGTTGCCACATAGTTGCCACTGCTTTACGTGTCGACAGCATGTTTGAACGTATTTGCAGCAGTAAATGTGGCTGTAACACCTGAATTTAAATGGGCAACCTCTTTTTGTGACAGATTTTTGCATGAAATTATAATTCTTCTGAATGATATTCCTATTGACAGCTAGTTTCTATGTGAACATTATGAGATGGACAGCCAGAGAGAATAAATGAAAAACAGTTATGAAATACTATATGACAAAACAAGAATACAGTTTAAGCGATTTATAAAATATCCATAAAGAAAAATCTGTTTACAGTTCTGTTTCATATGGGTGTTGAGAGATGTATCCATAGATCTCTTAATTTTGCTCTCAAAGTGCACCAGATTGATGCTTTTAACTTCAATATTTAAAAAAAATTCTTCCTGGGGGAGCATGCCACCAGACCCCCCTAGAGGAGGTTAGGTCCACAGTGTTTACATGCTTATTTATACAATATGTGTGTTTATGCTAACATCATAAGACAAAAGTTGGTTCCGTGTTGTGTGTAGTGAGAACACGCTAGAGTGAGGGGGGCCCCCAAGCCAAAGCTTGCTTAGGGCCCCCAAAAGTCTAGGGCTGGCCCTGTGTCCATGGATCTTTGGTGAATTTCAGTACAATTAAGGAGAAAATGCCATATTTGGAGACATATTGTGACCTACAGTATAGTCAATAGTTGCATATTTTGATGCTTTAAATCAAATCAAATCAAGCTTTATTTATATAGCACATTTATAAACTATTTTTGGTCGAGCCAAAGTGCTGTACATATAATAAAAATAGCCTACAGTAGAGACACTTTACAGCAAATACAACGGCACAGATTGTTCAGAATATCAGTATGAGAAAAACGACACCCTCTATCCTTAGACCCTCACATCGTACAAGGAAAAACTTCCAGAGAAAACCTACAGTTTAAGGGGAAAAAATGGGAGAAACCTCAGAGAGAGCAACAGAGGAGGGATCCCTCGCTTGTTTATAGATATGTGCTTTACATAAATGCTGGACTTTAACTTATAAAATGTTGAAGTATTTTTAAATGTGGGGCTGTAACTCTACTCTCTACTGTACTCTAACTTTAATGGAGGATCTGACAACTTCTTCCTCCACTGGGCTGTGTTGAAAACTGTAGCTCATAATCATTCCTTAGACATAAGACACATGAGTCATTCCTTCTAAATTTCTTGCAGGTGTCCCGCTGCAGTTACGGTAAAATAATCAGTCAGCAGCTGCAGATTTACTTAAAATCAGTCTTTTGACCATTTTCCAGTTATCCTTTAGAATGAGGGAAGTGGAAATTAAGGAAAGCTCTTTCAATTCGTGCATTTTCTAAATGAGCTAATCAAGCAATTACATCATACCTTAATCTATTATCTCTGGAAAAAAGCGCGAGCTATTCAAACAAAGCACACTCTCAGTGAGGCATAGTTTGAGAGGAACTCACTCCATGAGTGTGCTATGACAAATGATTCATGGTTGATAGTTTTCACAGAGAGAGAGCTCTTTGTATGTCTGGCACGTACACCATCTGTTTGTCCTAATTGACTATTATTAGGCCCTTGCTGCTGTGGGAGCCTCTGAATGGCCGCCACTTTGGCTAACTGGTTAGCACCCCTCCCTCTAATGGCGCGTTTCCACTGCAGCGGGGTAGCCCCGTTTAAGCGTCCCTAAGCGTCCTCGCTCTGGCCTCGGGCTGCCTCGCTGGCCGGCCCAGGCCGTGGCGCATTTCCATTACAGTTTAGGACCTGGGGTAGCAACGCAGTGTAGGCGGGGCGATCGGCTTTGTTTTTGTTCACATTTCGAGTTGTTCCGTCGAGCTCCCGTTGGATTTGATCATCCCCAATGAGATGGAGGAACGTCGTCACCTCCTCGGTCGACCACGGTGTGCTTTTCTTATTAGACGTAGCCATTTTTGTAGCTCATCCGTTTACAAAATGCTGTTTATAAAAATGCTGCAAGCTTGCTTCTAAATATATATGCGACGCTAGGGATGAACTCGCGCGCAATCTTGTGACGATTCTCTCTGACCAATCAGCAGTCGAGAGTGTTGACGTCACTAGTTCAGCCCTGGCCCTGGTCTGAGGGAACCACGATTTTATGAGGCCGGAAAAAGAGGGAAAAAGTACCCGCTGGCCGGTACTAGGCTATATGGAAACGCCACCAAAAACCGGCCTGGCCGCTTGAGGACGGTTAAGGACGCTTAAACGGGGCTACCCGCTGCAGTGGAAACGCGCCATAAGTCAGGCCCGTGATACCCCTCCTCTGTGACATCCTATTTTAAGACTGTCACTATTTGCTTATAGCACATGTTTTTTTTTATATACGGGCATAAGTGGCCATCCTAGTGGTCCCTAATGAAGAAGACAAGTGATGGTCAGGCTGGATATGAATGAAGGCTTGTAGGTCAAAGAGAGGTGCAGTGAAAGCTGTTTTTGGGAGATATTATAGTCAGGCTTCTTATCTCCGCTCACCCACCTTGTGCAAGTGTTTCTTCCTCTCCTCTTTGTCCTCCATGTAGCGGATCCCAGGAGGGAGGTACCAGAAGCAGACGTTGGTGTGCTGAGGCTGGGGGAGCACACACAGACCATAAGAGATGAGAGGAGTAAAACATACAGCAGGGCTGGGGAATGATCCAATATAAGAGATATTTTTTTTACTTTATCATGATGATTTGATTAAAAATTAAAGCCATGTTTGGATTGTCAATTCCTTGTTTATGACACCCCCTAAGTGGTAATTTATGATGACAGTTTAAATCAATTAAAATACCGGAACAATTCTATAATAACATTACAAATAAATTCAATCATGTTGCAATTAAAAATTAAAATCCCTTGAATGTTTAAAATTGCTCTTATACATTTTTTTATTTGTAAGGCGAAAGGAATCGCTCAAAGTGACAACCCCACAGAGAATTTTTAAACAACCCTTGTGTTCCCCTGAACGCCACAGTTCATTGTTTTGGTACTATGGCCTATAACTTAGCGTAACTTAGCATTCAGCTATTAACAGGGATTCTGCCCACGCTAGCAACTAGCAAGTACACGCAGTAAACACGCTTAGTCATATAACTATATAAGGCGATAATATAAACTATTATAGTCTCTTAAATTGTACAAATATAAGTTGTAAAAACGTGTTGATTAACAAATGTTCATACATTTACTATATTGCGATAATATTAATGAATATTCACAATCATCCTTGCTTAAAATCCTACAGATAGCACAAAGTAGGAAGTGCTTAGAGTAACTGTAGCCGGTCCCTTTCGCCAAACTATAGCAGATTCTGTGAGAAAACATCCATTAGGTGTTCCCAGCATCAGACAGGTAGACTGCCTCCTCTTCAGACACTCTCTATATGTGTGAATGCTGATATTTTGTTTGGCACCTAAAGCCCTGCTGGAGCAGCCCGGCTGTGAAAGCAGTCATTACCAACATCTGACCAGCCATGCACAGCAGCCTCATTTATAAACTCGGGCTGGTTCCGCTGTATATATTCAACCTCAGATTGAGGTAATGGCTTTATGGGATGTACAGACAAGTGAACACCTGGACCGATGACCAGAGGACTTGCCCTGTTCCCCCTCAGGGTTTTGATGCTTTCAGCAGGTATACAATAAAGAAGAAGAGCTTTTACTATAAATGACTCTGGCCTTCCAAACACTGCTTTTATAAAACAGTTTTTAGCTTAATAACCCCATCATCCACATATGTTTAGGCTGTTGTAGTTTTGCCCTGTATAGGATATTTCAGGCACTTTGCTTTTCATATGCATATGAGCAATTACTGGCCGTTATGCTATTCATTAAACATAATGGCAGCACATTATACTGGCAGCGAGAGGTAAAAGTGGCTCTCATCCAACACAAAGCAAGAGCACACTGCGTGCCAATCAAGTCACCCGAGATGAGTCTGAATACACAGAGGTCAGAGTAGCGACGTTAATGTTGGCTACTTTCCTCTGATGGTGAGGATGAGTAATCCTCATGGAGAGTGGAAGGGTAAATGTGGACTTACCGTTCCATTGAAGACCATCTCGTACCCTTCTCTGTCTTTGATCTTGTTGTAGAGGTAATCAGACAACTCCAAACACTTATCAATCTGAGCCTCAAACCCAATGGTGCCCTGAGAAAGAAGAGAGATACATCTGTTAGCTTTGAAACCTTTAGTTAGACATATTGTGTGATTATTGTAAAACTGAAGGTATCTAGGCAACTGTGCAGCAAACATAATATATTTCTGCTGGTGAATTGGGTAAGACTACTGAATCTAAAGGTGCTTTAAAGAGCCCCTTTTATGCTTTTTGGGTTTCCCTTTCCTGTGTGTTATATAAGTTTTGGTGCATGTAAATGGTCTGCAAAGACTACAATCCCAAATAAATAAATACATTGTATTTATAAAGGCACCTTTCAAGGCTCTCAAGGTCGGCGTACAAGATGCACCAAAAAAAGTGTAAATCACTTTTAATCTGTCATGCATATATCATATTAGAAAAATAAATTAAACAGTGACATTTAAACAAATTACAGTTTAAGAAAATCTTTTAAAGTTTAAACTAATAATTTGACATTTGAAGACAAACTTAGAATTTGGTTCAGGGTTTGCACCCAATGACTAAAGTGATGTATTTAACATTTGTTGACCTTTACCACTATGGCAAATATATTCAGTCACATCAAGTTTTCTGAGAATGGCTGTTTGTTAAAATAAGAATTAAAGTTAGGTTTATGATAAAACACCCTTAAATCGCTGAACTAATTATTTTTTGCAGACATCAAATGTTTAATGTATATTAAAGAACTTCATGGAAATATGATCACATTCCCTGTTACCTTAGCTCTCCACATGAGCCACAGCTTGAAGATGTCCACGTGGCGTCCACACTGCAGCGCTTTATCCCCGGTGTCGTAGGAGAGGTCGTAGTGTTTGTCCTGCTGGAACAGGTAGACGGCGTGCATATTGTTGCAGCTCTGCATCAGGCCCTGTGAGATCATATCCAGAAAATGTTTAATAGCAACAAAATATCCCAAACCAATATTCATGTGTTCTGTATGTACATGACCATAAAGCCCACCTCCTCTCGGACCAGCAGGGCGGAGCACTGCAGAGGGACAGACATCATCTTGTGAGGGTTCCATGTCACTGAGTTGGCCCTGAAGGTAACATAACAAAAAAACACCCACCATGCATTCCACATATTACTTCAAATGCTCATTAGCTTCTGCACAGATTGAGTTTACACAACATGTATTTTTTGACTTGCCTTTCAACTCCATCCAGCTTCCACCTGTGTCTCCTGGACATGAGGAGACTTCCTCCCCACGCTCCCTGTTTGGAAACACAGATGATATTAGTGGCACTGTACACACAACTTCAAGGTTAATCATTTATTTAAACGACATTAGATATGCTAATTCAGTACTAGCCTGCAAAACAGTTGTGTAAAGGCGTCTGTTGATCCTTGACAAGTGATGCAACCATTTACCAGATGTAGAAGGACTAACATAATATGAAGCTGCATCAAGCTTTTGTTGTGTTTAAAATTAGATCTAGCTTTACATTGCAATCATTGAGTACAGGAACTGAGACAACAAAAATCCATTTACTGTAAGCATCTAACCAGGAGAGCAAAAAGTTCTGGGTTAAGATATATGAAAAACCAGTTCGAAGAATGAATATGCTAAGATATAAATAATAACCTCTGCTGCCTTCACTGACCGATTCTTGATTCTGTAAAGCAAATATGAATATTCGTATTCATTTAAAAAATGATATTTACTAAAGAGTAAATGTATCAGAGAAACTAAAAGTCATATTATTATATTAATCTATACCTTTAATTTGGTCTTTGCATTAAAAACTATTTGGAAGATTAATCAATATTGAAAAAAAAAGTGCCACTATGAGGAATTGTTTTACATGTTAGCCTTTACGCTAAATATTAGCACCGACAGCTTTAAAAAGGTGTAATATAAACGTCGGAAGCTTGCGGACGCTTTTCAAAAGCATATCTGGACTTGCAGGCCTCATAATGTTTACAACTCATTTTAAAAGACCTCCAGACATTCATTTCATGGGAAACTGCATCCACACAATCCCATTTCAGACAAACAAAAGCAGCAGGGGCCAGCACACTCGGAAGCAGGATGTTTTCTTCCCCATCTCAGCCAGTTGAGGAGTGATAGATAAGGCCATTTATACCTCTTAATAGAGGTGTCCCCCTGTCAGGACTAAATCACCTTCATTAATAGATAGAGTTCCTTCAGTGAGAGGGCCCATGATGGCAAAGTCAGGGGAGGAGATGATTTACAGCCTCTGTTCCAGTTTTTCTAATCCCCAGTGTTAGATAGGGGGTGGCTGGCTCCTATCTGGGTCAACCGCAAGCAGTTATACGCGAGACAGACATAATAGATTCGTCAAAACCGCTGGTGAGCTTCACTAAAATCCCCACTGTGCATCACCTACATTACAGGTAATAACACTGTTTTAAAGAAAGAAACCAGAGATGTTAATGAAGATTCGTATGCGTTTTGCTTACATCCACATGCATCCACACGTTGTACTTTTTGCAGATGTCAGAAATGGCAATGAGAGGGTCGAAGGCTCCGTACACTGTGGTCCCAGCTGTTGCACTGACAAAGAAAGGGACCAATCCCTGCAAAGACACAGGAAATGATTGTACATCAAGGAGCAGTTATAACAGTGCCAATATGTTGAATCACTACTGCTGTTTCAGCTGATTGAATACAAAAGAATGAGGTCTGTATGATATGTATTTATATCTGCGTTATAATATTACCGTCTGTTTGGCTTCCAGTATTCTCCTCTCAAGGTCAGCTGGAATCATTTGACCGCTGTAAAAGAAAAAAAGAGCAGTTCATATCAGTGATGGGAGAGTTATTCAGATCATTAGCTTATGTGAAGATACTAATACAGCAATGTAAAGGTCCTACAATACTAGTACAAATGTTTAGTATAAGCAACTCCTTGTGCATAAGAAATGGAAACATTTTTACTATTTCAATATTATCAAATAATATATCATCTGAAACGTTTAAAGGGGAAATAGCTCTCAAAAACATTTAAAGGTTGACAAGGGGCCCCAACTATACACTCATTTATGCATAAAAGCCAAAAAGGTTGGAAAAGCCTTGTTTAATCTTACATTATTTATAAGCTTATCACATGTTTTCGGCAAAGTCTTTTATTTTGGAAGTAACTAATAACTACAGCGGTCCGGTCATATAAATATACATGTGAGGTGTGTGACGACCCCTCCCCCCTTCTGCCTGGCTGTGCTCCCTGCCTTGCTGTCCTCTGGCAGGTACTGGGAGTGCGTCCTGTTTGTGCCCGCCCATCTAGAGGCAGAGCCACACAGAGGTATAAAGATTGCCCAGCTGCAAGGATCACTCTCTGAATCTGATCCTGGCATGCTGCAGCAACCTCAGCCTACAGCCTGTGTTAGGTTTGATGCACCCTCCAACATGCTCCAACACCCTTCCACACACCCACACACTGCTCACACTACTGACACTCTGATTCCGACATACACTATTTATCAGAGGTGTTTTGTGTTAACCTATTAAATAAACATATATTTGGAAATTAACTCTGTGTGGCCTCCCTAATTGTTCCAGCCTTAAGGCAGGTTGTAACAGGTGACATTTCATTATTTCACTCTGAATTGTATTAAAGTAAAAGTACAAGATATCAGAGAGTGGTGCTGAACTCGAGCAGCTGGGATTCTTCTTCTAATGTGTTATATGTAGGGCTGTCAAACGATTAAAGTTTTTAATCAGATTAATCACAGCTTAAAAATTAATTAATCATGATTAATCACCATTCGAACTATGTCCAAAATATGTCATTTCTTTATGTATGTTGTTGTGGGAATGGAAAGATAAATGAAAGAAGGCGGATATATCCATTTAACATACAGTAGGCTATGTATGTTTATTATAACATTGTTCTGTGTGTCAAAATGAAAGACAGCCCACACACTTATCAATCATCAAACCGTGGGGTCTTATTTCATTACGTGTTGATTTCTATCAACACGTAATGTTGTATCGATGTATATAGAGATGTACTACCGCAAAAGTATTCTCCGTCGGGACTTCCTGGAACAACACCACGCCGTTATCGTGATTCTGATTGGCCAGAAGACATTATCAAAGATGTTCTATTGAGAAGACGATCACTACGTGACAAAAGTTTTCAAAACCGTTTCTGGTCTTCGGTATTTCCAGACAAGTGGCTACTGAAATCAAACTTACTAACTGATGTCTGTGCAATTTACTCCGCGCGAGTTGGCGGACTTTATTTAGCTTACTTTAACATCATTTTTCATGGTGGGGCTAAGCCATTTCTTGGTATGGGTGTAGCCTACCCCAGCCATACCCTGGCGCTGACTGGTGGGATGTATCAAGCCCCCAGGAAGTGCGCCGGACTCAGATGAAAATATTCGTGCTGGCCAAACGGCGGTACTACACTACCGTTTGGTTGCCAGGCCCGGAAACACTTTTTCTTACATGGGGAAAGAATGGTCTGTAAATCGTTGGATAACTAAATCAACTACCCAGTATGAACACTTGTATAGCCCTTATTAAAAACATTCGTTCCTCAAGTTGTAATAATGTGCTAATAACGTTATTCTGAGAGTTATTTCCCTCTGCATTATGAACGCGCATCTAGCCCACGGGACCGCGCGGCCCGGCACGTTCATGTTACGTGTCCATCCAATCAGAGCACACTGTGCTCACAGGGAGGGTGGGGGCTGGAGCTATTGAAGCTACAACGAGCCGTTAAAGGCAGAGAGTGAAATTCAGTGAATACAATACACGTAGTTTACAGAGATGCTGTTTGAGAAACCAATGTGAGTTGCGTTTATCTTTACCCATGGATGCACAATAAGAACGCACCCATATCGTCTTACTGCCATCCCACGGAGAAAAAAACATTTTATCATTCTTTCATGCTAAATGAAGCTCTGTTGCTTGGATATCACTATCCTGTTACAGCGTAATATAAGTACATAACGATTGATGTGTACATTAGCATAATTACTAGCTAGCCGCTAGCTACTAACTGCCGCCTCGTTAATATCAAATCCATCATAATAACAAATCATTACCATGCTGTCATGAACGTGCGGTGCTGTTACGTGTACGCAAATTGACGTGCTTGATGTGAACGAGCATTTTGGTTAAAGTTGCGTATGCGCTATGAGCGCACATACGGGTACTTCTCAGGCATGCCGGGTAATCTGTGACGTTTCGCTCTCTCAAAAGTTGGGCCATTTTATCATCATGCGCTAATAAGCAACACATCCTCACTCCCAGGTCGGCCTATGATGACGTTATGTCAAGTCCTGTGTCAGCTTTTTCCAACGCAAGGGGGGGGCCTTAGCGTCCATTTTCAACGCAAGAGGGGGGCCCTTAGCGTCCAATTTCAGCTTTCCGGGATGTCCATATGCTTCTATGGACGCTCATGGAAGCACGGCATTCGTTTGTGTCGACTGCCCTTAAAGGAAATGTGAGCGTCCATTCTCATTGGATAACGGAGAATTGTACACCCGGAAGTAAGTATTCCCCTTACTGTCGATTGAGTTTACAGTGATATCTGCACTACTCATCGACTAAAAAACACCAGATTATCCTTGTTAATTACACAACATTGATTGGTTTAAATTGTGTGCAATGCTTTTGTATTTTTCCCCTTCGATTCGGAGAAACAAATATTTTTTCGGAGTAAAGGATGGCAGAAGACACTACACTACCCAGAATCCCCAGCTATCATTTGGACTACACCATGTGCTCTGTTTGACGTCACGTGATCTTCAAATGTCTCCCTGCAGAAAAAAAAAAAAACATGGCCGAACTTCGTTTTATTCTCGGTGGAAAATGCCTATTTTAAAGTTAGTTTGGCCATTAAAATGCGTTTTGATGTCATTTGATGCGAGAAATATGAGTTGTTATTTCAGATTATGTGTGCAGTGGATGTACATGATCTTTAGTTTGCTAGTTATTACGAAGATTACTTCAGGAAATTGCGTCCATAACGTTTTCATTGTTACCAAGGTGGTTGCTAGGGACGCTGCTATCGATATTATTTCTGTTATGTTGTGTAACTGTTTAATGGTGTTATCTTTATTGCTACCCCCTTCCCCGTCAATGTATAGTGTTGGTCCACAGCGCAAACATATTAGTTTAACAAAATCCACATCTAAAGATAGCCTACGTTATTTTCCCCTGTGCAATTTCAGTCTCACATCTCACAGCACATCGTCATTAACAAATACCGGAAACAGACCGAAAACATTTAAAAAAAATAATAATAATACTTTATTCCGAGTGTGCTTGCTTTTCTCTTTGAAAGTCATCACATACCGGCATTGTAATACACGGTTCGGCTGCATTACATATTACATATCTGCCGTAGTTCTGTATTTATAGAGCCCTGATGAGAAGACTTCTAGACAAACATGAGGAACTGAAAACGTGACGTGGATCATAAATATATCAGCCATTAAACAACATCTTACATTTCTTTTCACACAATACGTCTCCTTGCAGTATCAACACTAATTCGGCTGACTTTTATATTTGATCCAATTGGTAGATAGGCTGTATTTACACCATAAAGGTGCACAGCTGATATAAAGGGACACCTAGTGGTTAAAGCATGTTATTGAATTTCATTATTGTTATTATTAGATATTAATAGGATCCCTATAAAGTATATTCATTACTCGTTATTCTCTACTAATAGTTAATTAAAGACTGTATATAATGACTATTTTGCACATCCCTTTCAAGATTTCCTAAGGTTTATTGACATATCATATAGGCCCATACAACTATGGTGTAGTTATGCATTGAATGAAAAACTTGGGTCGCAGGTTCCTCAATAGTGCATTACAAGACATCTGTCAATATTTGTGCATACCTCCAGCAATGTTAACTATGTTGAAGCACTTATTTTAACTGATATTATACATAATGTATTATACTCTTATAAGATGTATGTAGATATTTCATCTCCGGCCTTGTCAGGTATTGAACATCAATAAATAAAGAACACAGAATTGTTGAATATAAAACACAGAATTTGTGTGATTATACTAAATGATTTACAAATAAACACCACTGCATATTTAACTGTTACACATGCTGATGTAATGCAAATGTTCCAACTTGGGATCAATAAAGTATATCTTATCTTAAGCTGATCGATGACTACTGCCATATTTGCAAAATGTGCCTCTGAACCTTGACAAGTGCATGTTTCAGGCTTATCAATTAATGTAATGTAATGTTATCAATTAACAACAGGGGTCACAAACATAAGACCAGCTGTTAAATAAAGCTCTTCTGACCTTAGCTGGCATAATGCTGCCCATTATGGGCACAAGCAATTTTCTCCCATTTATTAATTATATGTTTTAAATGTGAGTGTTTCCTATCCCCTAAACCTCCAGGGATGTACACAGTTTAATACTGGCAACTTCTTATTATGGGAAATACGAAAACGTCTTTTAAAACTACAACTCCCAGTAGAGACGTGCCATAGATAGAGAACATGTTGCGAAACAGAATAGCCAGCATGTGTAGTTCTGGGGACGGGGAGGGGGGGGGGACGCGGTGGACCCGTTCAAATCCAGTTTTGGACAGTCTGCCGTTCGAGGCTTGGCGTAACCCTCGGAGCACACTCTCAAATCACAGAGCTTGAGGACTATCACGGGGTTTGTCAAACAGAGCACATGGTGTAGTCCAAACGATAGCTGGGGATTCTGGGTAGTGTAGTGTATTCTGCCATCCTTTACTCCGAAAAAATATTTGTTTCTCCGAATCGAAGGGGAAAAATACAAAAGCATTCCACACAATTTAAACCAATCAATGTTGTGTAATTAACAAGGATAATCTGGTGTTTTTTAGTCGATGAGTAGTGCAGATAACACTGTAAAATCAATCGACAGTAAGGGGAATACTTACTTCCGGGTGTACAATTCTCCGTTATCCAATGAGAATGGACGCTCACATTGCCTTTAAGGGCAGCAGACACAAACGAATGCCGTGCTTCCATGAGCGTCCATAGAAGCATATGGACATCCCGGAAAGCTGAAAATGGACGCTAAGGGCCCCCCCCCCTTGCGTTGAAAATGGACGCTAAGGCCCCCCCCCCCTTGCGTGAATGAGGCCCCGCCTCCCACGCTGTATCCAGTTCTTATTATACATCCATGGATGTATGGAGCGGGCCATTCTGCACATGCGTTAAATGCGTTAAATATTTTAACGCAATTAATTTAAAAAATGAATTATCGCCGTTAACGCGATAATTTTGACAGCATTAGAGTTATATGTGCAGCTGAAATGAGAGGAAGACTTTACCTTTCATCTACTTTAATGCAGATCACACTCTCCGTCCCGATGCCAAGAGCCGCTGCACCTTTTTTGATTGAAAAATGACTCTGGAGATTGAAGAAAAAACACGAAAGAGAGAAGATGATTAACTGTCTTTACACCAGGGGGAGAACATCTGAAATATATGTATTTTGTTTAAACATTTGTCAAGCAGCTTTGATGCTGAAAGGTATGTGTGGTATTTGATGGCTTTATAGCTCACAGCATCTTTGAAATGTCCTTTAAAGTGGAATATCTTTGACCTTCATTTCAGAAAACTGTGCAAAGTTATGTGAATCAAAAAGACACATATGGACATTGTGTATCAGCTGAAATGAAACATAAATGCCTACATGTTCGGATGTAAAGGCCGCCAGTCTGGGAACGCATGACATTCCTTTCTCCTTCACTTCAGGGAACATCTTGAAGCGAGCGAGCAGCATGGCATACATGTTAGAAATAGCCCCCCCTAGAGGACACAAATCACATAAGTAAGTGACAATTGTCATGGGGATGATGCAGGGCTTCAGAACAGAATTGTAAAATACTGCATTTGACAAACAATGAAGCAACAAGAACATCAAATAATTTCCCAGTGTTTCAAGATATGACACAGCCTCTAACTGTCGGCAATGTCAGAGCCAATCACAGTCCTTGTTCTTCAAATCCTCCAATGATTGCTCACCTCAAACAGAAATGCATGAGGGACATTAAAGATTGGAGGGTGACGAGGTGGGGGCTGGAATTTGGCAAATTATGTTTATGCTAATTGGCTTTCAAAGGAGTTCCATTTAAATCATCAAAATGCAAATCGACACATTGCAGCACACACACAGGCAGTTCCATTTTCAGTGGAACAGAGGGGTGTTGGGATTGGCGTCGCCTTACATACCAGGAGAGAAAATGCCATCTCCCTGCCCATCCTTCCAGCCAATGATTTCCCTCATCTTCTTCAGAGTGACGTATTCCAGCAGCACAAAGACAGGAGCCACCTCATAGGTGAACCTGCGTTACACAAGGGGCATCACATGATGCTGGTTACACAAAAAGCGCCATGACTCATCCCCGAAAATCTGCCAGAAAACAGATATTTCTATCCCCTGCAGTTTCAATGTGTCAGTAAATGATTTGATTTGAAATCAATAGCTTTTTAGCTGTCGATAAAGCCCTAATAATTGAAATTAGTGAGGGATAAAACATGTTTTGTATAGTAATATTGTAAAATGTATGTCAAATAGGCTTCTCCATTGCTGATGCTTTTGAACAAAATGTACCAGAATTATTTATATTTCAACATCGCAGGCCACATTTCTTAGACCCTAACGTGCACGTTGTTGTACAGAAGTCTCACTGTTCCTTCATCCTTGCATCACTTCAAAATAATATTCCAATGCATGCCTGCTAATATATTTCCGACAGAAAATTGGTGCATTTGCTGTAAATCTAACCCCCTCCCCTTATTTTGCAGTGCCTCACAGTTGCCAAGGCTGAGTTTATCACTCCAAAAACACACACCAAAATGAGCTCCAGATTAGTCAGAATTGAATTTCAAGGCTAATTTTCTCCCCTTGAATCCCCATGGAGATTGTGGGTGAGGGGGAAGGATAAAAGGCAGAGGTGGGAGGGGTTCAGGGGGAGTGGGAGTTTAGGGGGTGTCAGCCTTTCATTTTAGATTTTTCATTTGCTATGATTGAATGAAAAAAAGAAAGAAGCCGCTATCAGCACAAGCAGACGGCACACGGCTGGGCTGGGCAGGAAATGGAATTCATTGTCATTATCATTATCGCCGTTTAAAATCATGATGGAGCACAGGCCACATACTTACATATTGGTGTTGGCAGTGGATGTTAGCCAATCGGCTGCCAGTCCAACCATGTCTAATCCTGTAGAGAGCTGATTGAAGTACCTGGGATGGGCTGGAGGAAAAGGAGTAAAGAAAAAAATATGGGAGAGGAAGGGTGCAAGCAATTTGAACATTTTATCTAGCAACATTGAAATAAGCTTCATGTGTTTATGCTGGGTTTGTGCAAAAGGCACAGAGGTTGTAATCTTCTAAACCCTCTAATTGCAGGTTAGAAAATGCAGCTGCAGTGATGATTTAAATCATCTTGAGAAATGATGAAAGCATTTAGTGTTTCATGGGTAATGTAGGAATTGAATGGAGGGTATCAACACACCATTGTTTCACATCATAAAATGAAAAATGAGAAAATGAAAAACTTTGAAAATGAGAAAGAAAATGTGTAAATACAAAAAAGGAATGATGTCTAATTATTATTTCTTGTTTTAAATATAAACATGCATGGTGATATTTAACCCCCTCAATAAAGCATGTATTAGCAATATTACAACATTAGAGTGTGTTATAAGCAGAAACGTTTGTCATGCATGTATGGTGTTATATTGACACCTGACATAATTGAAATTAAAATAGAGTATGTCTTGATAAAAGGAGCTAATACTGCTAAAAAGGAATGCATTAAAAAATAAACATACAAATATACGTATATCTTATCACTACACCAGTATGCTATATATTTATTAAATGTGTATCATATATTTAACAGGGGTTTAAATAAAATCTATCAAAATAATCTGTATGTTTTTGGGGATGAAATGTGTGCAGAAAATGTTCCCCTGAGTGTGTCAGAGAGGAGAGAATAATGGACTTGGCCCCTACGTGGTTATTAGCTATTATCTACTTGGTGAACCAGATTTACTGCGTCACTGCATTTACCGGTCTGCTGGTCGGGAGGAGGAGAGGGAGGACAACCTCCAGGTTTTCACCATGTATTTATTTTACACACAGATTGCTTTCTTTGTTTTATTCAGTTGGGGAATATTCCTTATAAGAAAATAGAGATAGTAGACCACATTCAGCCAATTAGAGATTGTCTAGATGTCATCCTCTGATGCGCACGTTCTTATGTGTCATCAGCAGTGTGATAGTTATTTCCCCTATATATGATTTCTTATTGACATATTTAAAGATAGGCAGCAGGCCGGGCTGTTAGGCCTACATACATGGAAAAGGTGCAGCTATGAAGTGGAACATATTTTCTAAAATGCCACATTTTTTACAGATTACAGTCAGATGTGAAGCAGGTTTATTTAGCCCGGGGCCTGACCTGTTTTGATGGCGTATTTGAGAGTGGCGCGACAGCTGATCAAGATCTCATCCAGGGAGGCCGGCTCGCTCTGAAGCTCCCAGTTATTCTTCTGGAGCAGCTCGTTCGGGTAATGGAAATCAATAACCTTCGTGTCCCGGTCGAAAGACTCCACGATGTAGGCCATTAAAATATCCACAACTTCCTGCAGGAAGATCATGGTTTTGGCGTCACTGTCCATGGCAGGTAACAGGTCTGTAAAGAATAACTTATGTCAAATAAAACAAGCAGTAGGCTACATTAGATTTGTGTGTGTTGAGAGCAGCCATTAAACCCGCTTTTATGATTATTATGTTGGCCTTTTACCCACGATCACAAGAATGTCACATTTATATACAAAAGGAGGGGGAAAAGCATACATTTCTTAACAATTAGGTCAACAATAAGGTCTGAAATGTATGAAAACGTTTTAAAGTGTTAAAGTTTCTACGACGTGAAAACATAACAACATAACATTCTGCTGAAGGTGACCTCTCCGACAACGTGCAAAAAATGTTCACCATAACTCACTGAATATTATGGATATGAAGTCTAAATATAAATACTGTGCATGATCATATTTTAAGCACATGTTATGTCATTTATTCCTAGTGTTATTTCATAGCCTATGAATTCCTATTTTAATGACGGAACAAAGAATAACGCAGATCGTCTCTTTGACAATTTATGTAAACTATAAATGACAAGTAGCCTATCACATAACAATGTATTTTCGTACAACGCTGCATGTTTTTCATTCATTTTTAAAATGACTCTACATCAGCATAACAATGTCTTTTTACGCAGAATAAATCACGGCAAGGCCAAGCTGTGACTCAATGAGACAGATCAGGAGACGGCATGCCGGGTTTAATATCGGTGTTACAGCATGCTTCTGTACCTGTTGAATAGAGGTCGGAGAAGACCACAGAAGCTTTGGTGCAGTTGCAGGATTTGTTGCAGCTGCAGGCAGCTGCCTCTGTCTCCGGCGGCTGCTTGGCGGCCGGCTCGGCGCCTTTCTCCAATTCTCCGACATTGAGAAGAGCTTTAGACAAAAAACAGCATTAAGATATTTTTTACAACCTTGTAGACGAGACTGGGAGTTAAAAAAAAAAGATGGAAAGAAAACCGCGCACGTCGCTCAAATAGCTTACCCCACCCACCCACCCACTGTGAACCAACATACCACATAATTTAGATCCAAGTCCTCCGGATAATTTCGAGGCCGCCGCTTGGCACCAAGCCCTGGCTGGAAAATAGAAAGGATCAGCCAAAAAGAATGAATAGATTCAGGTTCCAACTTTAAACTTAGACGCCGAAAAGTGACATGCAAGGTACAATGAAAGGGTGATTTAGGATCAATTCTTGCACCCTGAAGGGGAAAACATGACAACATATGTGTAAAAAAAGACTACATAAAGCAGGCCTGTTTGGATTTTCATTCGTTGACTCTAACCAAATGCAGCGCACAGGTTTGAGACAATACACCGGGATTAGAGCCGGTCCATCAGAGGTGATTTGGAGATTACAAAAAAAAAACACTCACGCGTGCTGGGGCTCTGATTCCCGGTGTTGGCCCCCGCATTATCTCCACCAAGAGACCAGAAGCCCTGTTGTGCCATTGTTGCCGATACCTAGGAGCTGCTCGAGACACGGAGACAGACAGAGCCCATCCACACGCGTCCACCCGGAGCTGTTCAACGCTGATGTGGTGCTGAAGTCCAGACGCGCATCCGGGAGACGCTTTACGCTGCAGCAGAGCCCCTAAAACTAAAACGCGTGTGGTAAAAGGCAAAAGAAAAACAAAAGACGTCCACGGTGTTCTTCTTGCAGGCTTCCACAGGTGCACTAATAAGAAAGGAGCGTCCTCCCCTATAAATCCGCACACACTTGACTTCACAGGCGCACTCAGTCAGCGCACCACGCACTCCTCACTCCGTGGAAATATGCAGGAGCAAAGCTTTGGATGAAAAATGATACTAAAAATAAAATGAGTTGCAGCCAAAAGTGGTGTCAGTGTGCAGCTATGTGCGACAGCTGCTGTTAAATATGCAACACGCACGAGCCATGCCTAATTGCTCCCAACCTAAATATAACGTCACTAAAGAAATCCCATCGTGATTCACTTCAGGTCATGACGAAGTGCGCTGCGTCGTGCGTCGTGACTCCATACATCCCCGACACTTTCCCCCCCGCGCGCACAATTTACAGAAGACAGTGAATGCAAACTAATTCATCTGCCAGGCAGGTGCGGACCTATTTCTTGCAGACCGGCTGCTCTATTTGCGCGCCTCCGGGGGAAGAAGCAGCGGGGAGGAGATGGGCTTCAAATTGAGGAAAAGTGCGCATGGATCCCTCCTCTCTCCTGGGCTCGTTACACCAAAAGTATTATTACTCAATACTTCTGTGTTTGGGTCATTCCAGAATTGGAGGACATTGCATGTCCCCCATACAAAATCTAATAATCCATGCCCAAAATGCTAAAATATGCACTTGTTGTGTTAAACATACTTGTCTTGAGACAAAATGTATATAAAGTTGTAGAAAAAGTGGTTTCAAAATATTATTTAAATGATCAAATAGCTCTCGAACATCCCCTAAAATGGCATTTTTCTCTTGTCTTCTTGGTGACCAACTTGCATGTCAAATATAACATTTAAAATAGGGATTTTATTGACTTGTTTGGTATTATTCTATTGATATGTCTCTTGTAATGGTAAAATCAATTTGTTAAATCATAAACACACTTTAAATAACAGTAACAGTAGTGTCCCTCAACATGCGTTCAACCCTGTTACCCAAACCTTTTTAGATTGGCACAGGAAGTGAACAAACTGTAAATCAGATGACACAGGAAGTGACATCAGCAAGCCATGTGCTAGTCCCATGGGTAGACCAAAACTAAGTCCTCTTTTTTATTTTCATATTTTTACAATCTTTTCAGTCTTAAAAGAGTGTGGCACTCTGACCCACTCAACCCTGTTATGATATTATCAGAATAAAGCATATTCATTTCAAAGTTATCTGTCTTGCATTAGATATCCAAGTTTGTCCTTGCCTTGAAAGTATATCAATCAATCAATCAATCAATGTTTATTTATATAGCCCAATATCACAAATGTTACATTTGTCTCAGTGGACTTTACAGTTTGTACAAAATATCAGTATGACAATACGACACCCTCTGTCCTTAGACCCTCACATCGTACAAGGAAAAACTTCCGAAGAAAACCCACAGTTTAAAGGGAAAAATGGGAGAAACCTCAGGGAGAGCAACAGAGGAGGGATCCCTCTCCCAGGACGGACAGACGTGCAATAGATGCCGTGTGTAAATTGAAAAGATAATACATTTGCAACATAGGTAGTCCAAATGTTTGGAAATGCATGTGTGTATAATAGGAAGATTAATCCACGAGGATATCCATCCAGGACCTATGATCCAGGACCACAGCCACGACTCAAGATCCAGGGCTCGCGATCCAGGACAGAGGAGCGCAGGATCATCCATGACTCCGGATCTCAGCGTATATAGACACCAAAAAGAAAGACATTTGGGGAAGCTGGGTTAATCGGAACATGAGAGTACACAGGTATAGACAGAGAGAAGGAAGAAGTAAGATGTCCCCCGACAAACTAAGCCTATATCAGCAAAACTAGGGGCTGAATCTAATCAGCCCTAACTAAAAGCTTTATCAAAAAGGAAGGTCTTAAGCGCACTCTTAAAAACGGATAGGGTGTCTGCCGCCCGAACACAAACTGGAAGCTGATTCCACAAATGTGGAGCTTGATAAGAAAAGGCTCTGGCTCCCATTGTACTTTTAGAGACTCTAGGAACAACCAACAACCCTGCATTCTTGGAACGCAATGCCCTAGTAGGACAGTAGGGTATAATGAGTTCTTTAAGGTAAGATGGCGCCTGCCCATTAAGGGCTTTGTAGGCGAGAAGAATAATTTTAAATTCTATCCTGTGTTCTATAGGAAGCCAGTGTAAGGCAGCCAGAACAGGAGTAATGTGGTCCCTTTTCCTAACTCTGGTTAGTACACGAGCCGCAGCATTTTGAATCAGCTGAAGCGACTTGACTGACTTCTTGCATGGACTAGTTTCTCTGCATCGTTTTGAGGCAAGATATGCCTGATTTTTGCAATGTTACGTAGATGGAAGTAGGCGGTCCTTGAAATTGATTTTATGTGGGCGTTAAAGGATAAATCCTGATCAAATATAACACCAAGATTCCTTACAGTCTCACTGGAGGCCAAATTAATGCCATCCATAGTTAGTATATCTTTAGATAATTTGTTTTGTAGATTCTTCGGGCCAAGTACAATAACTTCAGTTTTGGTCGTGTTTAACATCAAAAAGTTTAAGGTCATCCACGTTTTTAAGTCCTTAAGGCAGTCTTGAATTTTATTTAGATGATTAATTTCATCAGGCTTGATTGATAAATATAGTTGAGTATCATCCGCATAACAATGAAAGTTTACAGAATGATTCCTTATAATATTGCCTAACGGAAGCATATATAATGTGAACAAAATAGGTCCGAGCACTGAGCCCTGTGGCACTCCATGGCTAACTTTGGTTTGCGTGGAAGATTCATCATTGACACGTACAAACTGAGAGCGTTCAGATAGATAGGACCTAAACCAGTCTAAAGCAGTTCCCTGTATGCCAACTAAGTGCTCTAGTCTTTGCAATAAGATATCATGGTCGATAGTATTAAATGCAGCACTGAGATCGAGCAAAACAAGAATAGAGACACGTCCGTTGTCAGAGGCTATTAGAATGTCATTTGTGACTTTAACCAGAGCTGTCTCTGTGCTATGATGCGTTCTAAAGCCAGACTGAAAAGCTTCAAATAAATCATTGTTTTTTAAGTAATCACACAACTGTTTTGTGACTGCTTTCTCAAGAATCTTTGAGAGGAACGGAAGATTAGAAATAGGTCTATAATTGGCTAAAACCTCTGGATCGAGGTTGTGCTTTTTAAGAAGCGGTTTTATCACTGCTACTTTGAATGATTGTGAAACATAGCCTGATAATAAAGACATATTCATAATATTTAATAAATAAGTGCTAATTAATGGAAAAACTTCCTTCAATAGCTTAGTTGGAATTGGGTCTAACATGCACGTTGATGGTTTAGAAGAGAGAATCATTGAATTTAATTGTTCAAGGTTTATGGCTGAAAAGCATTCTAGTTTACTATCTAGTGTAATATTATAACTTACGTTTCCGGGAGCTGTTGATAACACTATACTGGTCAAAGGCAAGAGGTCATTAATTTTGTTTCTAAGAGTAACAATTTTATCGTTAAAAAAGCACATAAAATCATTACTACTGAGTGCTATGGGAATAGAAGGCTCAATCGAGCTGTGGCTCTCTGTCAGCCTGGCTACAGTGCTGAAAAGAAATCTTGCATTATTCTTATTCTCATCTATTAATGAAGAGTAGTAGGCTGCTCTCGCTTTACGCAGTGCTTTCTTATATTCATTGAGAGTAATATGCCAAATTAAACGAGATTCTTCAAGTTTAGTGGAACGCCATATCCTTTCAAGTTGTCTCGACTTTTGCTTTATTTTGCGGGTTTCGGCATTATGCCATGGAGCTAATCTATGTTGTTTTATTTTCTTCTTTTTCAAAGGAGCAACAGAGTCTAATTGTATTCGCAGCGCATCTGTAGCACTATCAACAACATGATCAATTTGGGGTGGTGTACATTTTGTATAAGTTTCCTCCCTTACATGCAGACATGCTATCGAGTTAAGTATTGGTGGAATCTCTTCCTTAAATTTGGCTATAGCACTAACAGATAGGTTTCTGCTGCAGGAGCTTTTGACTAATGCTTTGTAGTCTCGTAACAGTACTTCAAAAGTTACTAAGAAATGGTCGGATAAAGCAGGATTATGCGGTTCGACTAATAGTTGTTCAATTTCAATACCATAAGTCAGAACAAGGTCGAGAGTGTGATTATAGCAGTGGGTTGGTTTATTTACACTCTGACAAAAACCAACAGAATCTAATATAGAGTTAAATGCAACAGTAAGGCTATTTTTATCATCGTCAACATGAATATTAAAGTCACCTACGATAATTACTTTATCTGTTTTAAGTACCAAAGTTGATAAAAACTCAGAGAATTCAGATAAGAATTCTGAATAAGGACCTGGTGCACGGTACACTGTAACAAATAAGATTGGCTGCAAAGTTTTCCAGGTCGGATGCGTAAGACTAAAAACGAGACTTTCAAAGGAGGTATAATTTAATTTTGGTTTAGTATTGATAAGTAAACTTGAGTCAAAGATTGCTGCAACTCCACCTCCTCGGCCCGTGCCTCGGGCAATATGAGTATTGATATGGCTGGGTGGAGTGGCCTCATTTATGCTGACATATTCTTCATGTCTCAACCAAGTTTCAGTGAGACAGCATATATCAATATTATAATCTGATATTAAATCATTTACCAATATTGCTTTAGATGCTAGAGATCTTATGTTTAAGAGACCACATTTAATATTCCGGTTTTGTTGCACTGTAGTAGTTGTTACATTTACTTTTATTAGGTTATTATGTATGACACCTCTATTAGGTTTTACCTTAACTTGTCCTTGGGCAGACACACACACCGCTAATATTGGGTATGTTATTGGGTTCGGGATTCCTATGGATGACTGCCTAGGAGAGAGCGCAGAGAAGCGTGTAAGACTGCGACTCCGCCTCCTGGTCTCAACTCCAGTTTGTCATGGATTAAGTCCACAAAGCCCTGAAATGTTTGCCGAAATGAGATCTGCACCTTCCAAAGTAGGATGAATGCCGTCTCTCTTAATCAGACCAGGTTTTCCCCAGAAGGCTGTCCAATTATTTACGAAGCCCACAAAAGTATACCACAAAGTATACCATTACATGCTACATCTAGCAATAGTTCCTGAGGTTAAAGCTCAAATTAGCATTGATTTTCAACCCTGTTACTATAATTAGAGTAACAGGGGTAATTCTTCATTGGAAAATATACATTTGATGCCTAGCTGGGCAAATCACTTTTTTTGATGGTTTATCTGTTTTTCCTAAATACATAAAAAAAATTATCAAATAAAAGGTTCATTTTTCAAAAATGTTGGTGTCTAAATTGTCCTCCAATTCTGACCCATTTACTGAATTAAGAATAATTACCAAAGCCTTTTTGCATAATACATACATCATGATTATCAGGACTTTCTTCACCTTGTAATGAGAAAATCATATGATTGATAATATCCACATTTGTGTCCGCCTAAAATAAAACAAAATGGTATGCACTGTTGTAAAGATGTTGGGCCTGAAAAGTAGTAAAAATACAGTAAAAATGCACCAGGGACTTATTCCACACCATCTGGTACAATTTACAACCGTACACTTATGTTCTGTGCTGTTTTATTATCGTTTAAACCCATTGAGAGCAAACGGACCCTGAGGGCATCAAACCATGCACCCTGACCCACATCTGCTATGATTTATGATTGCAATAGCAAACAACCATTTAATGCCACAAGGGATCTATTAAAATAAAGAGGGCCCTTTGGCATGTGTATTGAAATACTGCAGGCTGTATATCCATAGAACCCTTAGTCATTTTCTGTTTTATTTTAAATGATATTAATACATTTAAAGCTTAAAAGTTCTTTTTTTAATCTATCAATTTCATTTCTACCAGCAATGTGTTTTTTTCCTTCTATATGAACATCATCCATAAATCTGATTTGCTGCATGAGTTTTTCTCTGGAGTTTTGGCTGTACATGTTTCTTTGAGACATTGTATTTAGTCAGCATGTCACTACCACTTCCTGTGGGGGGTCCTTTCAAATGTCACGTAAAGCTCAAGGGTTTGAATCTTGAGGAATGCTCAAGTCAACAGACTACGTGAAGATAGCTGAGAACCTTTGTTATCTGTAAGTGTCAATGGAAATGAAATAACTGTGTGAAAAGTAACAATGATGGCAATAATGTGAGGTGCAACACAACATAAAAAAGTTTGCAGCATATTGTTACCACAAAATGAACTCGTGTTGTATAAAGGCAGCAATGGTAAAGATAAGAAAAAATAAACGTCACATGGCATTTAATATATAATACATTAAAAGAAGAAAAGAGAATGTACATTTCTTACATTGTTACAACACTCAGCAGCCTTTTGAAAAGATACATTCTTAAAAACAAATGACATTTGTTCAAGTTGAAGAGCATGGCATTTGTATTTACATGATCTCTTTTTTGTATACAGTTGTATTTGGTTTTTAAATTGATATGGACAACCTTACATTATTGGACCAACCAGAGAGGACATTAAAACAGCAACATGAGCGAAAGCAACAATGTCTAGTTTACAAATTACGTCAATAAAACCTTCATTTACAGTGTCATGGGTAAAGCTTTACATTAACCTTCATCCTGTCTATGTTATGTGCAGGTGACCCTCATCAATGCCGTCCATGCTTTTCATTTCCACAACTAAACAGAATCAAATACTCATTTATCATGAGTATTAATTGCCACATATTGTGTTTCAATGCACCAGATTTTGACAGATTATTTGCCAAAAATGGAGTCATGTGTTCAGTACTGTTTGATGAGCTTTCGTCTCTGGGAGGTCTTCCTCAGTAGGTGTCTGAAGTCGTACGGGTTGTCCTCTGTCCGACTCTCTGTGGAGGACATTCTGGGAAAAGAGCGCCTGCCAACACAACACAGGAGAGTAAACACAAAGATAGAGCGCAGAGTACAAAGCAAAGCAAAAACAGAACAAGAGAAAAGTGATGAGTAAGGAGATGAAATGACTCAAGATCAGGAGACAGAATTCATATTGTTTATCGTCTCCGGCAACCATTTATCCTGTGTGTGTGAGCCGTCACAGGCAGCGTTCAGGAACGACTGGAAAACAGATTAAATTGCTACATGGATTTGTCACTTTGTCAACTGGAATCAGAATGCAAGTGTGGGAGCATTTTCTGTGGGAAAAGACAATCTGTGAAGAAACAAACACTGATCCTGATAGGTGCATGGTTGCCATACACAATTGCTAACAAGCTAATTCCTAACTTAAACCAAAACAATTTGCAGAATGCCTCAGGATCTCTCTGTATCCATCATGTAGCAGCTCATTTGTGTAAACCATTTTCTATAAACTAAACTGGATTATCATGGGGGTATCAATACATCTAAATCAGTGCTTCTCAAAGTGTGGTCCGCGGACCACTGGTGGTCCGTGAGCGCCCCCTAGTGGTCCGTGAGTATATTGGTAAAATTTCACATTTGAAATTAATTAATTAATTAATGTTTTCCGCACTCTCGCGGGAATATCTCCGCAATGGAGCGAGCTTAAGTTTCACTTTCGATTGCATGATATAGCCCAGATAAATACCTTCATCACATATGTTGCCACTTGTTTGTACCATCTTCAGGCGATTTGTAAAAAAACGATGTGTTTTGGGATATTTGTGGAGTTAGGTGGTCCGCGAGTGTTTTTTTATTGGTTAAGTGGTCCTTGGTATGAAAAAGTTTGAGAAACACTGATCTAAATGCATTCAAATGCTTGCTTTTAACACTGTTAATACAAAATACATAAATATTAGTGTCTTCTAAATAAGTTAATAAACAAAACTGCAGCATAGTTTGCCTACAAATGCATCAAGTATATTGCATCATGGGGTCAGGTTATACAGACATTACATCAGCAATAATTGGAGATACCTGAAGGAGGGCACTAACATGAGTTGCGGTTTAGAAAGGTCTAAAAAAATGTTTGCTACAGGACCAAAGTCATAACGTTAAAAAAAAAAATGGTAATGGTAACTATGATACTGAAAATACGTGTGTCTGCTTAAACAGGCAGTTAAATCTGCTTCTTTAAAAAGATTTTAGATCGAACACATTGATATTGGAGGCCAGGTTTGTCACTGCTGTTTCGCTTTAGAAAAATAGAGCTCTGAATTGTTTTCTTTCTGTTCTGGATCATTGATCATTGCATTTATAGCTGTTTCCAGACAGGGAGGTCAAATATATGACCCGTCAGATATGAAGCCATTTCTCTTACGGATCCCAACGTTTATTTTTCAGATCCAGCACAGGGACGTACCTGTTGTCCCCGACAGATTTGGCAGGCTCTGGTTCGGTGACGGCCCTCGCTCGGGTCGGTCTGCCGCCAGCTGCTGTCTGTTTTGCAGACGGCCTCCTCTCCATGGACCTCCTCCTCTCCGGCCTGCTGCAGGGGGACGTGTCCTTGGAGGAGATGCTGGGTTCAGAGCTGCTGGTGGACAGCTCCCTGTAGTACTGGTCCTCTACATCCAGCAGCTTCCCTGGACTGAAGCACACACAGAGGGGATGGATGTTAGAGAGGAGAGACTCAGAGGTCAATCAGACATTCAGGCAACATTATTTTTCGGTGATTGTTTGAATAAAGACTTCGAGATTTTTAACAAACAAGTCTTCTCTTCTGATTTGCTTTCTTTTCAATATTGTTGTTTCAACTTTTAAAAATAAAGAAATTCAAGATTCATGATTCCTTTTTACACACACACAACACATTCATGAAAGTGCCTAAAACTGGATCTATTTTCTCTCAGAACCCCAAAGTATACTTTCTGTATAGTGTGTATGTTGTCTTCATACAATTTGTTTCCCCCATGAGTAGTTAAATGCCATATTTCTTCTTTTTACTGCAAATATGTCAGTAGCACACATTTCTTGTTACTTTTCCATCTGAAAACGCATTCATCCTTTTCTTCAACATAAAAGGACTGCAGCTTTGGTTTGAATTGGATCTATATACAAAGTAACCTGAGTCTTCTTGTTTTTATTGATTTATTGTTATCTCCAACATAAAAATATGCTTTTTGAGACACAAATGTTCTCTAGTACTTTGTTTACACTCATTTGTTTTCTGCGAAGGGGAACAACAATTCTTTAAGTAAATGATTTGCCAGCTGAGTTTTACAAAAATGTGTTTTGGTGTTCATTTTTGAAAATAACTTTAGCAATAAGAAAGGCAAACAAACAAACAAGGAAATAAACTGACAAAAATAAACAATACAGTATGTGTTGTTGCTCCAGTCGATGTCCTGATGTTTTGAGACACTTAAATTGACTTGCATTTAACTGACCATGACAGATAAAGTAAAGGAGAAAAAGGATAATAATGATCAAGCTGACAGTATTTGCAAGCATATTGAATTTGTCCACACAGGCTCCTCAGCTTCAGGGATGCTGTCATGACGCAGAACCTACACGCTGACCTCTATATGGACAACAAGTGAGAAAAACAGTTTCCATGTGGAGATCAATAAGTCTCACACTATTGCAATACGTGACAATGGCTATTGGGAATCAGTGTCTCCGTGACTGTAATGCTGCAATATCAGAAGTGTCAACATTTATCAGTCCATACTGAAAAACAAAACACCAAGTACTATCGAAGAAAATATTGTAGGGCGAGGTGCGCCAATATTTGCATTGTGATGAGAAGACAATCTTTTCACAGCGCTGTTGTTTGTGATATTGAGTGAAATATTCACATTTTGTATTGACTGCCATAAAATGAGTTTCAGGCTTCCATGCCCACCTCCAGGATGAACCATACCAGTTGGAGGATAACTTTAAATAAAAAGGTGCACTGGCGCCTGGCCATATTTTGGCTAAGATTTGATAAAAGACTAAATTCACAACTGAGGAAGTTATTGTGTCAAGTGACTTATCATCACTGAGCAGACAAATTAAAAGGTGGCATATTTTCCCTTTAATGACCAAATTCCTGCAAAAGTAATGACATTCACATCATCCTCAGCTATACTTTAAGGCAGGGGTCTCCGAACCTTTCTTCATCTGAGAGCTACTTTGAAAAAATGAAAGTGGCCAAGAACTACTTGCATCACATCGCTTCCATTTATTCACGTAGCACTCATCAGTTGAATTAAGCTACTTTTGTACACGTGTGAAATTGCAATACCTAAAGCTTATCACAAATCTTAACTTCACATCAAGGTCCAAGAAAACGAACATGTCTCACACATTATTATGGCCCACATAGTGAGCACATCACTGAACATTCACATACATGTCCTGAATCACCACCTTGCAAGCATCTTATGGCACATGTGTAAAATAAGTGCATTCACTTTACAGTCAGTGAGATGACTGGCACTGCATGGAGTCCACCATAGAGGTGTATGCTGGAGTGTACCCACTTAGGGTCATTTGAATGTTGATCAGTCAGTCTTGTTCTGTATTTAGATTTCATGACATTCATGTCAGAAAAAGCTGCTTGACAAAGGTCTGTAGAACAGAACCAAATAAAGCAGACATGTTCAGTGCTGCTTGGTGAATGTTCTTATAGTTTTATGGGTCTACAAGGCTCCAGACATGTTGTGAGTTTTGCTGAGACTTAAGCTGAACATGATTTTGGAGATTTATAACCTCCATCTCCATCTCCACAGGATTGACACTGAACAGTTCGGCCATCTTTTTCTTCTTCTTCTTGACATTAAACCATAATAAATCAACTGTATAGGTCTAGCCTCCCTATATCTGTGTGTGAAATTGTTCCATCCTCAAAAACAAAAAACGAATACTTCTGCAGTCTAGCTGCAGCTTCTAGCAACGGTCTTCTGTTAAAAAAAAGACACTGAAGGTCCTGAATGTGGCATCACAAACATGACTTGAGTCTGAACACAGCAGACAACAGGACCAGAGGCGGATTTAGGATTGTAGGAGATCCGGGGCTTAGCCCAGGAGTCGTTGGGTTGTGGGGAGGGGTGCAGGGGTACAGTGCTATTTTTTATAAGTGGGGGGCTGGACCGAACATCCTTTAGGGGGGTCGTCGCCTCCTCTCGGGGGGTCCGGGGGCATGCTCCCCTGGGAAGATTTTTTTTTTAAATATTGAAGTTGAAAGCATCAATCTGGTGCACTTTGAGAGCAACATTAACCCTACCTTAATAACACCTTAAAGCGGACAAAAGGCACTGGAGAACACTCATTAACACCCTTTAATGAAGCAAGCTAATGCCTTAACTCACTCAAATAGTCGTTTACTTATTAAGGTGAAACGAATGTGCGTAGAGTTTTAAAGGATGCGGATAGTCTCACCTTGATTCTGGCGCATTGCTTATCGTTTTATTGATCTATTCTCATCCACCATCTTTGTTTGTGACGTAAAGAGTGTAACGGCCCGTCCACACAGCGGCGTGCGTTGACGCTTGCCGGCGGGCGTGTCTGACACTCGACCAACAACCAATCACATGAATCTCCCGCCCCTGACACACAAGCAGCGGTTTGATTGGCTAGAGCTTGTACTGGCATATGATTCGATTGGCTGACGCTTCTGCCGAGGCGTCAAAAGTTGAGCATTGCTCAACTTTTGCAGCGAGCCACGCCAGCAACGCTCCGCGTCGCTTCCCACGATGCAGTTCGGCTAAAAGTGACGTCACCCCATTCAAAGTGAATGGGCAGAAGCGTTGGAAGCTTCAACGCACGCCGCTGTGTGGACGGGCCGTAAGAGTCACGTTTCTGAATCGGACACTCTGAGTGGATGCAGTCACAGCCAATCGGAGTCTGATTCAGAGGGTTGCCTGTCAGTTCTGTTGTTATGTGTACTGAAACGAGAGCCGGTATAATTCCACGCGTGAAAACAAAATAAAAATTGGAATTCGTTATTTTAGTGTCTTAAAAGTAGACTGAGTCATGAAGGGTTAACGTTACATCTTAGGATAATTTTTAGTCATGTTGTATACATACTAACATATAAGGGTATACTTAGTGTGGTTACTCCATGTTTACTAGCTATAACATTAACGTTACATCACTCTTTTTCACTTCTTACTCAGTCAGCCAGAGTGCAGATATCACCATTAGATTCACAAACTTGAAACATCATCCATTTCTTGACTGCTGGTGATGACATTGTTGTCAGCTGCTGATACTGCTGCTGCTGCAGCTTGTGGCGCCGGCTGCTTCAATGACAATAACTTTCTAATATCCATAACTGTATAGGCTATTAGCTTAAAACTCGTCAGGCACTAGGAAGGATCACTTCTTCTTCAGGGCAGGCTACGCAGTACACAGGCTAATGTCCCACAGTGGCTGCCTCTCTGGTGGACTCCGGTACTGCACATTACTCCCGAGACGTTTTCAAAAACGTTTTTTTTTTTTAAGTGAAACATCCGGGGCTTTTCAGAAAACATCCGGGGCTTGAGCCCAAGTAGCCACCCCCTAGCGCCGCCACTGAACAGGACTATTTACAACAGCATTATAAAAACAAAAATAGTGCATGTGGGTGCACACTTACATTCTCTGTCTTACTGTTACATAAATCCCATGAATGTATGAGAGTAAGTTAGCTTCATCATATCTCAATCAGTGATTAAGTGAATAATAAAGTTTCTATCGGGTCACTATCAGCATGTCACTCATTATTTTCAGGAGGGGGCGGGGTTTGGAGGAACGGAGAGGAGACAGTGATCGCGGAAGCTTTCCTCCTGCCTTCACAAACTTTACACAAGTACAGTATTTGTCAACTGAAAATAGCAAGAGGACATTCATACTCTGCAATCCAAGACTTGATTAAATCCACCAAAAACCTGACATGATGATAACGAGTGTTTTTCAAAAAACACAAATCCCTCCCTGTGTGTCTCTGAGCCGCAGCGACAGGGGCCTGATTCAGAGCGGGTCATTCTGCTGTTGGTTCTGGACTGGTGTTGGTGGAGAAAGCAGACTGCTCCGTGTGTGGTGTCGCTGTGCCGCTGTCACGTCTGTTCCTTGATCACTGCGTCACGGACCAATTTGATATTCGTGTGACAGAAACAATTCTAAAATAAAAAAACGTTATTGTCCAGCCGCGGCCGAAAAATCAAGAAGCAACCTTACTACGCTATAATCGATAATCTAGCGGCGAGCTACTGAAAAGCTGCTTTTCAGTAGCTTGACGTGTTGGAGAGCCCTGCTTTAAGGCTAATTAACACATATTATCACGCTAATTCTAAACTAAAACATCTCAAACTTACTTGACAACTATGACACTTTTAGCACTGCTATTGGTAACATTTATAGCATGCTAGCATTTAGCTCAAAGTAATGTTGTTTCTAGATAAGCCTCAGAGAGCCACTGAAACACCACTTTAATTTATTTAATCATCACCTTTGTCTCCTTTCCTCTCTTGGTACCACCCGCGCCTTCCCATCACCCCCTGCTGTCAGCTTTAGCCACAGATGCTATCTTTCCTGCTGACCTTCTCTTCCCTAATGATGCATGTAAACTGCTCCTGTCCATCGCTGGCTTTATTTATCTGCAAACAAATGATTACCCTTGATGTTTAGCACTGTGTCGCACAGTGTGTGTGTGTGCGCACATCAAGGTGTGTGTGTCCTTTCAGACTACTGTGATTAAGTACCCGACGCCTCTTCTTGTTCAGGAAAGCCATATCAGTCTATCTGCACCCCCTCACTCTGGACGGTACACTCACTATGTGGCCTATATGACTAGCATATGCATGAAAGCACACATCCACACAGGCTTTCTAGTGCTTTTTAATAGCAATGTATATATAAGGTACCTTACATACGGCTGAACCAAGCATTTCTGATGCCTAACAATACATGTCAGTGTATTTAGCAAGTGTAACGAAGGTGAAAGGTGATAGTAATTAATTTCACAGAGGATGTGTGTTATTCAGCAGATCATTAAGTCTGGAGCCAGAGACGCCATCCTTATGTTGGTGCTGAGCTCAGTCATTACTCCTGACTCGGTGTGCCAAGGAGGCAGGCAGCAAGCCAACCTCTTAAAGACTGAAGTTGTTAAATAGAGGGTTGAAATAAGAACTTGCTACTCACTCGTCTTTCCTGGGCTTGCGTTTATCATCCTGGACAGACCGCTGTGTAGAGACAAACAGAAGACAGATAACTACATGTCAATCAAGAACTCCTTATCGCTGTGTTTAGGTAAAACAAAAGAAAGTGCTTTTGGAGTAATAATTCCCAAACGTATGGCTTGTAACCCCTGAACAGGCCCATTACAGGTTGCATTCAGGTTGATTAGATGAAGTTCAAAACTATTTTGGATTAATGATTCAAAAGTAGTGGATTGCAGACAATTCTTTTTATAGACATTCCAGGGTTTCACTGATCCCTAGACTTTTCCTTCATCCTGTGATTGAGGCATTCATGTCTTCCTCTGGAGTCAATCTAACAAGGTAATGCTTACTTTTGGTAACTGGCTTTCCTCTAGTTTGCGCCACCATTAGTTCATTTAAAAAAAAGTCTTTACAATACTTCCAATACTTTAAGTTCAAAACCTCTAAAATGAATGGTATTTACATCAGTTGCAGCGGTACTGTGTCTGTGCTTTTAAGAAGGCTATGATGCTTAAGCAAGCTGGTCAACATGGTAAACATTGTACATCAGCATATTAGCATTTTGATTGTCTTATGATCCATTTGCTTTTTCATGTGCCTCTTTGATAGGTTGTTACCCCAATGTTGGGAACCACTGATTTCAATCTTATTCGCTTTGGATCAAATGTGTTAAGAAGTAATCAAGTTATCGTCTGTCTACTTGTGTTATTAAAGTATTGTTAGAAAAATCGTGCAAGGATAATAAATACATGTGTCCTGATTTTGAAACTCAAGCCGGTGTCGTGTGAGATTTTTCTAACAAGTATATTGCTTCTTTTTTTGTTGTTGTATATGGCAAAGTCCTTCCTTGAGTAAACCTTTAATCAAATGTATAATACTTCTTATTAATTGATTAGATGCATTACTCAGTATAAAACTGAATAACAAACAAACAAACTGACGGCACTGTAAACAAGCCTTAAATGCTGCAAAACTGTGCAGCATCGAATGTACTAAAGAAACTCTGGAACAACTTGGCTGATCTATGTATATTGCAATGGAGTAGGAGTATTACAAAAAGAAAATAATTGTAGATCAATAGTGCATTGGGGCAGCTGCCAGCAGAGCCTTGTTGTAGCAGATATCTGAAATCGTTCTGCATCTCTTTCTGACGCACATGAATTAGGTTGTAGTAGGTGGAGTCCTCCGGGGTGTTGAGGGTCTTTGGCTGCTGGGTCCTGCGGGGGGTCCTCGACCGTCTCTTCTCGGCTGAAAATGAACATAGTCTGTTAACGACATCAGACCGTGCTAATATGTTGAGTGTCGGTAAAGTAGCTGGGGGATGATTCAGAAGAGCACAAATACATGGACACTGAAGGGAAACTGAACCTTTTACACATCATAACGATTCTGTTTATAGCAGACTTTAATGAAGTGTTTTGACTTACTTTTTGGTGTACCTTCAACCTGCTCATTTACTTAATTGCCTTTTAGTAAGATTAGAAATGTCTTTGGCATGCATTTGCATTGCGTTTTGGTACGCAAGGGCCTGGTAATGAGTTCTGATGTCTACACACAAAGAAATTAACATCTGCTTTTATGTTTACACTTATCCAAAGGTGTAATGAAGATACAAGGACAATAATTGTTATTTTTCAGTGTAATATACATTTGGAAAGGATTTTGGGGCATTTCATGTCACAAAGGTCAGTGACTGGACCTAAACACGATGTTAAGATACATACATACCACCTTAAAACTGTAGACTTCCAGGGTATTCAAAGAGATCTTTCTTCAAAATGTGGATTACGTTTTACAAAATTACAAGTTTTAGTGTATTTAGTTCAATGAGGTTCTAATATCTGCAGACATTTTTGACCCCTACAACATGATGTAAAGTTGCCTTTTTATTTCACTATGGATGGATTATAAAGGACGATGTGAAAACTATATAAAAATAAACGGTCATGTTAGTGTTAGGGGTTTGCCAGTCATTTGAACATATTGTATATCATCTTTGGTCATCGTGTTCCCTTTTGCAGCACATTATGATCAAACAGCCAGTGGGATCATTACATACACGGCTGGCTGGAAAGAGACTATTGAGTGTGATCTTACACCACAGTGACCTATGACTTTGTTGTTCCTATTGAACTGCCTTAGGGTTAAACTGCAGTGTGTATGGAGATACACACTGCAGTTTAACCCTAAGGCTTTTGTCCAGTTTGAATTTTCCAACAGAGATTACGTGTCAACCTTTGACAACAACAAACAGCAACCAACAACTTTGTGACCCGCGTTGAATTGAACACAAAGAGAGAGATGTGTTTGTGTCCCGCTGGGCAACTTCTCATGCACATCACCTCCATACAGTAGTGGATGTGTTGCAATCCATCATACATGTCATGGCTGACACTGTTACCATGTTCCTCTTTGGGCATGTGATTGTTTTTGCCATTATCAACATATTACAATGACCTTTGCTTGTCGCTTATTATGAATCACTGTTCGTGCAAGAGGAAAACACTCGGCCATCCGAACAACTGCATCTAAAAAGGTCATTCTGTATTGCTCAAACAACCAAAGCCAATTTCCCACACCCTCTTATTAATTCCTGCAATAATTGTTTGAAAAACGCTTGCCCACATAACGTGATTAACATTTGACGACCTTTCCCCATTGAGAACAATGTGACTGGCCTTCTTCTGCTTTCATTGTAAGTGACACAAATGATTCTGATGTACAGCTTAGGACTGTCGATGGAGAAATTACAAAGAGGGGCTGAGAAGCATCATTTATGAGGAAATCGCACTAGCCCTCGGAAATAACAAAGATAATTTATTCTGCTTTACCTCAGGAGGGCTGTGCAAGAAAGCATGTAAAGGGCAAACATGCCCGGATTGAAGCAACATCTGTACTCTACTGGAAACTCTCTGTGAAGTAATGTGTGTACAATGTTTTAGACAAAGGTCTATTTTGGCAATCTCAATTAAATCAGGTAGAAGTATATCCAAACGCACAACTGCAACTGCATTTAGCTTGTTATGCAAATGTTCAGACTCATATTTGTATTTTTCCTTACTTTGATGTTCAAAAAGGTCTTTATTTGTCTCATACTGCCTGTGCTGCAGCTCCTCTGTTCACCCTCTGTCTGAAACCAGATGCTCTGATTGGTTAGCTTCCCGTCTCTGTTTGTGATTGGTCAACTGCTAAGAGATGTCCTGCCCCTTAGCCTATCACGTACAATGTGTTGACGTTTTGGCCAATAGAAATGTGAATGTTACATTCACATGTTACTTTGGGATTTTAACCCCAAAAATCTTAATAGGGCCCCTTTAACTAAGCCTGTCTACCTGCGATATTGTACAATTCTCCCAATGGCTGATGTAATAAAACATTATAAAAAGATTAAGATGTGTAACTAACATTATTTGGCTCCTCTCTACTCACAAGGAGGACTTCAGAAGGTTGGGAACTTGGTAACAGGTATGGTTAGGTTTACCTAAACCCATTGGCTAAGGTTAGGGAAAGACTGTGGTTACTCAAAATGGTCTGTGACAGGAAGTGAACTCCACATGAAGTTGGGATTGCAACTTTTACTATGAGTTTTCATTACAAAGAATTACTGAGAATTAGACAGATGCAATTCAGCACACATACCACTTAAAATGGCAACTGAAAATCGAATTAACTGGAGAATAATCATGATGCCAGCTAAGAAAAGGCAATCATCAGTATTACATAATTATGACATTATTTTCTCATAATCTGAAACCATGATGCTGGCGACATTACAGCTGACAGTTCCGTTTTGCTAGGACGGTGAACTTTCAATTTGCCGTCTCCCCTCGCTCACCACCCCGAAAGCAATTACACCTATCGCCTGTGCAAATCAACTTTTATTTTTGATGACACATTTGGTTGAGAAGCGCGTCATGTGTTGGCACTTGACTTTCACAGGTTTCCTGATCTAATCAAGCCACAAGAGAGAAAAGAGAGGGGCGGACGTCGATAACATCAAAGTCTGTTACAAGACGTTATTAAAATCTCTGCTCCCTTTTTTCTCTTGTTGCATAAAGCAAACAAGTACAGTGTGGGACCACGCAGCTTTAACTTTGACATTATAAAACCCGGAAAAAGCAGTAATTCATCCTGCCTCAAATCCTGGATATTTAAAAACAGGGCTTTAGACGATCCTTTCTTTTCTTTTCAGTGTAGCAGGACATGACACCGTTGCACTCTGGGTTATCTGGGTGGATGTGTATCAACGTCATTTAGCCGTTGACGGATAACCCTTGGAAAAACACTGAAGAATGAATAGACAAAAAATAATAGACACATGTCCAGCTCACCCTAGACAGGCCCCTTGTCTTCTTTAATTATCTGACGATTCAGCGCTTTAACACAATCAAAAATGAACATTAACCTCGGGTCAATCCGCGCCATCATTTTGAATTATATTTATTGCTTTATGATTATTTATTTTTCCTGAGCTAATCTCTGAATTATCTTACCTGATTGTTGATTCTGAGGAGGATAGCCATTCATCGCTTTTCCTCTCACAAACATGCCATTGTTCTCTGGGTTTGATTGATGGGCCTGGATGATCTCATTTAACTTAAGCTGCAGCGACATGAAGTCCTGAGAAGTCTTTGCGATCTGTTAAAAAGGGAATATGTAAGTGGTTAACAGGATGATTAGTGGGTACAGCACAATAGTAATGTTTAATAATTATACCTCTTTGGAGAAGCTCTCTTGTTGTGCAGCTTCTGTCTGTGCTGTCTGCTTGTTGGCCCTCAGGTTCTTCCGGTCTTTGTACCCTCTGAAGTTGCTCTGGATCTTCACCGCGGCCTGCTCTTCCTCCTGCCTCTCTCTCTCAGCATCTGTCTCGTCTTTCCTTTCAATCGTCACGTCCCCAACATCCAGGGCTTCTTCCTCTGCCTCCTCTTTAGCTTCCTCCTCTGCATCATGCGCTGACTCTTCCGTTGTTTTATTCTCTCTCTCTGCTTTCAGCTTCTTTCGGTCCCGATGTCCTCTGAAGTTACTCTGGAGGACTGTAGCAGCTTTTTCCTCATCCAGTCCCCCCGAGTTCTCCGGGGAAGCATCCTGCTGGGATTCTGGCACTGATTCTTCTGGCGTTACCTGTTGTTCTTCCTTCGGAGGCTCTTCTACTTCCTTCTTCTTCCTCTTCGGGATCTTGCCTTCCTCCTCGAGTCGTTTGCGCTCCTTGTGGCCGCGGAAGTTGCTCTGGAGCACCACTGCTGCTTTGGCCTCATCTTGGTCACCTGACTTGACGTCTGCAACACCTTGAGCTTCGTTGGATTCTTCTTTGTCTGCTGGAGTTTGCACCTCTTCCTCTCCTGTGCTCACCGTGGGCTGTTCTTCTTCACCAGCAGGACTTGTTGCTTTCTGTTTCCTAGCTGGGATCTTGCCTTCGTCCTGCAACCTCTTCCTCTCTTTGTGACCTCTGAAGTTACTCTGGAGGACAGTGGCAGCCTTGGTTTCTTCTTCCACATTGACAGCTTCTTCTCCCGCAGCGTTTTCTTCATTCTCCTCCCTCTTGTCCTCCTCCTGCCCTTCTTTTCCAGCATCTGCTGACAGGGCTACTTCAATCATTGCTACATCTGCAATTTCAGAATTGTCATCATCTTCCGGCACCTGTGTGTGATCGCTGTCATCATTCTCCTCTGCTTCATACGTGCTCTCTTCCTCGTCGTCATTCTCCTCAGCTGTCTTTCCCTCTTGCTCTTCTTTGCTGGCAGACTCTTGTCCAACTTTTTCTTCCGCCACTGCGTCAAGTGGCGACTCTAATTCAGCCCCGGCCATCGTCTTTTTTCTCTCCTTAAACTTTTTCCTCTCTTTGTAGCCCCTGAAGTTGCTCTGGAGAACCACAGCAGCTTTAGTTTCATCTTCCTCGTTACCTGCTTCGTTGACGGCAGCAATGGAGTCTTCCCCGTTGGGGGTCTTAGCTGCTTCTTCTTCCTCTTTTTCTTGAAGGGCTTTCTCTGCTTTCTCTTCCCTTAAAACAAAATGGGTACGTTTGTATCACAAAACAATAAACATATTTTCTTTCCAAGCTATGTTATGTTAATATAATATCTCTCATACTGTTTTCTTTTGAAGCTTTTCCTTTCCTTGTGCCCTCGATAGCGAGCCTGAATCTTGGTTGCCGCTTTGTTCTTCTCATCTACCAACTCCTTGTATTTCTTTTTTGCAAGATAGCTCCTGCACACTGAAGAAGAAGAAAAGGGGAACGTAAGCCAATGCAACACACACTGAGCTTGGATTGCATCGGATAGATTAGATCCTGTTCTTACCAGCCTGAAACTGGACAATGAAGGCCTCAAACTTGGCTTTGCTTTTGTCATCGGCCGTCTTCTTCCGAACCTTATGACCTCTGTAAGCTGGAGAGTGGGAAACAAACATTAAAACATGAGCTGCCATGGAAAGGTATAACAACTGCTGCATGTTCTACTAGTGGACAGAGTGTGTACTAACCTGACTGCAGCACCAGAGCACTCTGTTCTCGCTCCTTTAATGTCCGCCGGTATCGCTTGGCTCCCAGCCAGCCTCGGACGTAAGCCTGGAGCAGGATGATCCGCTGAGTGGCCTGCTGCACCATCAGGTTCAGATGCTCCACGTGGTAGTACTTGAGGAACACCTGAGAGTACAGACACACAGTAATTATCAGGGTTCATACACTTTTCCATGACTTCTCCATGACCTTTACCTAATTTTCCATGACCAAAACAATTACTCTTTCTCAGCGGTACCGCTGAAAATGGTTTATTTTAACATGGAACAGGAAAATAAGGTCTGCATATGAAACATGTTGTGCCTATCTAAAACAAATCCAATAGTAGGCTTACTAGCTTCAACACACTAAAGCCACTCAAATCTCTCACCAGCAAAATACCTCGACAGTTAAATGCCATTTTACGTTTCATAACTATACGATACAGTATTTATTATCATTTTAGTATTACTATTTCGGTGATTAGATAAAATATAAATTATATTTGATGAAAATATTGTTTTCCATAACTCTTCCAGGGCCTGGAATTAGCATTTTGAATTTCCATGACTTTTCCAGGTTTTTAATGACCGTAAGAACCCTGAATTGTGTTTTACTTGCAACTAAACAAGCAAGTTGGAGTCCCACTGCAGTCAGCATGTCGTTGTGTCCCTGGTATTGAGTATTGGTATTGAGTATGTAAGTCGCTTTGGATAAAAGCGTCTAACAAGTGACATGTAATATAATAATAAACAATGTGAGTCGAGATGGTGTGGAAGAAAGCACTTGAAAAGAGAAAGTAGTCTCAAGCTCAAATGGTAGGTTTTTGCAATACATTGGAGTTTAGTACAATGTAGTACAAGAAATGTGGCCTTTCTTGATTTGCGAAGGCTTTCATGGTTATTATTTAGGGTCATAATAATAACACAGTGTAATCACTACAACTCCACACAGGCTTTATTTCAACCCAGTCTCACGGCATTTCGTGTTCGCCAACACGATTTTTAATCTATTGATTCGTGTTCACCAACACGATTTGCCCCTTTTTTTCGTGTTGCACAGCACGATTTTAAAAGCAATGTATTTCTACTGCCTACAGCACGTCTTTTTCTCCGGTCGGGTCGAGGAAGACCGGAAGCTGTGTGGTTCATAAAAACATGTTCTTACTCAATATCAAGCCACAGTTATTGCTTTTATTTGAAATCGTATAATTTCAGACTTTTGTTGCCGTCTGTGAGGAAAATAAATGGGGCTCAGAGCCTCAGGATACTGAAATCTGTATTTTTTAAATCTTTTTTTCCTTCTAATTTGTTATTCTTTTCAAAATAACACACTGTTATTTACTCGCCAATAACACACAATTATCCTTGCTTTTATTTATTGGTTTAATTCCAAAATCTCGGGCTTTTTTGGCGTCCGTCAAGAACTGAATTTCAAAATAAAAATAACCGGAAACAGACGTAGGCATTTCGAGCGATTACCCAAGATCCTCAGCTATGGTTTTAAGCTCGTTTATTGGATGTTTTAGCCGCAATGCATGCTGGGATTTGGTGTTTATATGATATGAAATCCGGAAAACATTTTAAAAGAATAAAATAATACTTAATTCCGAGCGCTCTTGCTTTTCTCTTTGAAAGTCATCACATAACGGCATTGTAATACACGGTTCGGCTGCATTGTATATTACAGATCTGCCGTAGTTCTTTATTTATAGAGCCCTGATGAGAAGACCTTTGGAAAAACTGAGAAAATGCCGCCGAAACTGAATACTTGACGTGGATCATAAATATATTCAACAATTAAACAACATCTTCAATTTCTCTTCACACAATACGTCTCCTTGCAGTATCAACACTAATTCGGCTGACTTTTACATTTGATCTAATTCACAGATAGGTTATATTTACACCATAACGGTGGACATCTGATATAAAAGGACTGTAGTTTTTAAAGATATTACTGATTTTCTTTGAATGTAAGAATGTAAATACTGAGTCTGAAATAGTATAGCAATATGCTGTAAAATTATGTGAAAGCATGAATAAAACTACACATTTTCAGATGTTGTACGAAAACAAAAGTGTCCTACACTAATAATACAAAGTTATTATGGCTGTGTGTACCTTGTGTGCAGCTCCTAGTGGTTAAATCACGTTATTGAATTATTGTGTTTTATTTGATTAAAAAAATATTAAGAGTACATACTTTCATAGGGGGAAAGTATAAAAATAGAATATAAAAAATCAAGAAGATACTATAAGTGATCTCTACAATAAAACAGTTTAGTGCAGAATGTACAAAGATATTAATAGGAGGAGGTGCAAAACAGAAAAACAAATTAACCTTTATTTAAACATTAAATAACAGATTAAGGTCTTTTTTTAAATAAGAAAAAAACTTTGGGGGTATCTATCTACAGATACATATTAAGCTTGACAAAGTACTTAGCATCTAATATATTGCTTTCCTGCAATGTTAACTATGTTGAAGCAGTTATTTTAACTGATATTATACATATGAATTACTCTTATGTATGTAGATAGAATAAGAAATGTGCAGAATATGACAGTTTAATGGTGGAGGTACACACATATTGATAGATGTCTTGTAATGCACTGTTGAGGAACCTGTGACCCAAGTGTTTCATTCATTGCGTAACTACACCGTAGTTGTGTATATGATATGTCAATACACCTTTGAAAATCTTGAAAGGGATGTGCAAAATAGCCATAATATACAGTCTTTAATTAACTATTAGTAGAGAATAACGAGTAATGAATATACTTTATTACTCGTTTCCATTCATGTCAATTGCAGATACGTGTTTAGTCTTCTCAAGCACCAACTATCAAATATCTCTCCTGATTGTTGGCACTTGACAATCACCTTACCTGAATTTTACTCAGGTGTAACTAAAGTCTGATTTAAGGGTTGTTTATATTTCACATAATTAATCAGAATCTGCAAAGTAACTCAAATAAATGCAGTGGAGTAAAAATACCAGGTTAACCTCTGAATTGTAGTGGAGTAGAATTACAAAGTAACAATGAGCTGTCATGTGGGTATTAATGCTGCGCATTATGGACACAAGCGATTTTCACCCATTTATTAATTATATGTTTTACATTTGATAACACCAATGTGTTTAATACTGGCAACTTCTAATTGTGGGAAAAACGAAAACGTTCAGTAGAGACGTCCCATAGAACATTTTGCGAAACACAATAGCCAGCATGTGTAGTTCTGGGGGGGCGTTCGATTACAGTTTTGGATAGTCTGGCGTGGTTTCGTTCCATTTCACACAGCTGTTTGACGCTCTGCGTAACCTTACGGGGACTGTAGTCCTAAACGATAGCTGGGGATTATGGGTAGTGTAGTGTCTTCGGCCATCCTAAACTCAGAAATGTTGACAATCGCAATGATGCTCGAAATGTCCCTTATAGGCCTACGTCTGTTTCCGGTTATTTTTATTTTGAAATTCAGTTCCTGACGGACGCCAAAAAAGCCCGAGATTATGGAATTAAACCAATAAATAAAAGCAAGGATAATTGTGTGTTATTGGTGAGTAAATAACAGTGTGTTATTTTGAAAAGAATATCGAATTAGAAGGAAAAAAATATTTAAAAATACAGATTTCCGTATTCTGAGGCTCTGAGCCCCATTTATTTTCCTCACAGACGGCAACAAAAGTCAGAAATTATACGATTTCAAATAAAAGCAATAACTGTGGCTTGATATTGAGTAAGAACATGTTTTTATGAACCACACAGCTTCCGGTCTTCCTCGACCCGACCGGAGAAAAAGACGTGCTGCAGGCAGTAGAAATACATTGCTTTTAAAATCGTGCTGTGCAACACGAAAAAAAGGGGCAAATCGTGTTGGTGAACACGAATCAATAGATTAAAAATCGTGTTGGTGAACACGAAATGCCGTGAGACTGGGTTGTTTATTTTGATGTGAGTGTTGTTGGGAAAGCCCCTGTCACACTGTCCCGAAATGTACACCCGATGGATACACGAATATTGAATTGTGAATTTCGCACGAAGATGGCCCCGAACCACACACGAAGGCAACATTTACATTACATTTAAGACATACAACTGCAACGAAAGTAACACAAACAATTATGTTAAAGTACTATGATACTGTACTGATATTTCCGACAAATTGGGTTATTTACATAATATGTTTACATGATTTTGTTGTGCAATAAAACAACCCGATGGACACACGATAAAGGAAATGTTCAAATTCGGCTCTGATCGTAGCAACATCGAGCCATTCGTGAGGGCATCTTAAGCCTTCGTATGACCGCCGGTGGAGTTTCTCAGGCTCCGGCAGCAACTTCGTGAGCGGTTGCAAAATCTTTGGCATGCCAAAATATTGCCGAAGCACCTTGCGAAGGTTCATTTTCCTGTTGAATTCGTGTGTCAATTTTGCCCTTCGTAAGGCCATCGTTAGGGCATCTTGTTATCATCGGTGCCATCGGGCATTCGCCCCGATCAGAGTGAGGGTGAATGCACCGATGATAACACGAAGATGACACGATTTGACAAGATGCCCTCACGAGTGCCTTACGAAGTTGCCGCTCACGAAGTTGCTGCCGGAGCCTGAGAAACTCCACCGGCGGTCATACGATGGCTTAAGATGCCCTCACGAATGGCCCAATGTTGTTACGATCAGAGCCGAATTTGAACATTTCCTTTATCGTGTGTCCATCGGGTGTCAATTTCGGGACAGTGTGACAGGGGCTGAAGCCATTGCACAGAGTGAGTGAACTAGGTTCTGCTTTGGCCTTTTAAGTACAAAAAATATCTGCAGTAATCTTTGGTAAATGTTGGCCTCAATGTCTTGCTCAGTGACATTTCAATTGAGACTATCGGGGCTTGAAGCCAGATCTGGAAGCATGCTCCCACTCACTTTTACCAGCCTGTATTACAACATATTACAACAAAACCATAGGTTGCAACAGGGAATTGTAACTGTGATTAGCCTATGGTGCTCCTCAATAGATCCAAATGAATCCGGTGCATCAATGACAAGCATATTAGCAAAAATCATTGTACAGCTGCTCATTTTGAGCGGACTCTAATTGTCTTTTCGGTTAAAATAAGGTCATTTGAAACTAACTTGACTGAAAGCTTGAATTTAAGCTTGTGTTGATGCTCCCTTCAAACAATACAGTTACAAACCTTAGTCTTCCCCATTGCCCAGTTTTCCAGCTTGGCCTTCTCCAGTATTGCAGCGCATGATTCCTGAGTCACAGCCGGCTCCTCATCAGCATGGAAAGCCAATATGTAGTACCTGTAACAGTCAGAGAGATCAGATGAACACGAAAATAAATGCCTTTTGATGCAACATTAATTTATTACTCGACATCCTTCTGTTAAGTGCTGACCTCTTCATGAAGTTAGCAAACACAATGCGGTGAGAGTAGCCCTGCCGTCTGATCTTGGCTGTCTCCAGAACTCCAGTGTATCGCAGCTGAACCAGAACCTTCTCCCGGTCAAACTTATTGGCTTGGCGATCGTTGTTTGGCTTTATACAGCGCACAAAGTGAGGCTGCCCTGCCACCATCTTGGACAGCAGGTCCATCAGAGAGTACTAGAAAAAGTACACGAAGAATTCATCTTTTTAAGCAGCTTGGGTTTATGCAACAAAGTTGGTAACAAGAGAAACACTGAGAACGTTTTAGACATTTTAAACCAAATTTGAACAAAGTAATCAGAGAATAAAGACATCAATCTTACCCTGAAGTAGGAGGCCACTGTCTGTGTTCTCATGTTGGTGGTTTCTCTCGGGTGGTAAGGCGTGTCCACTGATTCTCCCTGCTAAAGAAAACAGACAAAAAGCTAGTCAAATATCACAATAATGTATGGCATGCTGTGTTTGTCTTTACAGATTTGTATAACCTCATGAGAGAAGGGGAGATTTTATTATTAAGTCAAGCATTAAAGTACTGAATAAGGGAAATTGCCTAATATTAATGTAGGGCTTAAGTGTGAACATGTCACATATTTAAAGGGGATCTATTATACAAAATCCACTTGTTCATGTCTTTTATACATAAACATGTACAACACAGTGTAAAGAGATTCTGAAAGTTTCAGGAAAAAAGATTCTCTCACTTTTTGTCCTGATCCATTTCTATAAAAACCTGTCTGAAAATGAGCTGATCAGATTTTAGCCACTTTATGATGTCATAACGATTTATAACATTATCACCTGAATCTCCTCCTAGAGCACCATTGTGTTCTTTTTAACCAAATATCTCTCAGAGGGGCGTGGGGAGTGGCTCCTTATCTTCATCTAAAGTAACAAATGGCGCTTTTCCACTGCAGCACGGCTTTTTTTTTGCTTTTCCACTAGGGGTAGGGCTACTTTTTCACCTATTTTCTGGCCCTCCAAAATCGAGGTTCTTACCGGTCCAACAACCGGTCCAACAACCAGGCTGAATATGCTAAACTAATGATGTGAACACTCGACTGCTGAATGGTCAGAGAGAATCGCTGGCTAGGGAGCTACAACTACAACAAAATTAACATATTTTACCGTGATTTAATTGTAATACACGTTTCAAAATGATGCCGAAGTAACAACATACTGATACCGGTTAGTAAAAAACCATGAATTATTGCTTTGACAAGTCTGCAGACGGCAGGCGAAACACCTTTTAAAATGTGTTTTCTGAATGGAGATTGGATCGATCAGGCTAACGTTGTATATGCTCCGTCCACACTCACAACAACGGCCTACAGACATAAATAAACCAGCGACTGTATTCGCCATGACACAGACAGTTTGAGTGCTAACAGCTAACAGATGTTTTGGTTTTGTGGTTCGCATTGAAGATGACGTCACTGCAGTTTTACGCAGCGTTGCTCCGCCCGCCGAACAGCCGATCGCCCCGCCTACACTGCGTTACTATAGTTACTACCCCTGTTACTAAACTGTAATGGAAACGCAGCATAAAGTGAGCCTGGCCTACCAAGGCCTAACCATACCGTACTAAGCCGTGCGAGGCCCTGCAGTGGAAAAGCGCCAAAAGTATCCGAACTTTTGGAACAGGGTTGAAACAGAGGGGTTTATGGGATGCTACAATGAATGATCTGTCGGGTATTTCGAGCAGAACACTTCAGAGACATGTTTTGTATATATCTGAGAGCTATAATATATTGATGAAAAACAGTATAATAGGGGGCCTTTAACAATTAAACATTGGGTCAAATTTTCAATAGAATTGTTGATATCAAATTGTTTTTATCTTCCTTTAAAAATTCACCAATCACCGTTTTTTCAGGGTCGAGCTTTAATTTCCGAGAAGGCTGCAAAAAGAGATGCATAAGATGGATAAAAAAAATAAAAACAAGCGCCAAATCAAGTGTGCTTCTAATTAGTTACAAAAATACTACAGCATTTGCTCTTGGGAAGACAACACAGGATGCTACATCTATATAAAAAAGACCGAAACTTATGAATTAACCGGCACAGTATTTTGTAACATTTTAACAAGCACCACCTAATTATCAGTACTGTTACCCAGGGGGAAACTACTTTATAGTAAGCCATCAGTCTAATACTGTTTGCAGCATTTTGAGGTCTCATTGTGCCTCTTAAGAGCGGAGCCTTTGATGAGCTTTTTGTCTAACATATGCAGATGAATGGAAATAGATTCAAGAACTAATCAGACACAGTTCATTTGAATGTAGCTACTATCAAGTGCTTTTGGGCGAACAAATTGCCTCAGGCCTTACAGTTGGCAAAAACTGCAGTCGTGTACAGCATCTGTATGTGTGTGTGTGTGTGTGTGCGTGCGTACGTGCGTGTGTGTGTGTGTGTGTGTCTTGATTTTCCCATTGGCTATAAACTGTGGCTGATTATGGAATGATTTAAATGCTAAATTTAAAGTTGCAATACTTGATTAAATGTGGATTCACTATGCCATTAATTTGACTTAAATACTCAGTATGAGTGCTTTGACACCCAAAGTGAAGCGTTAAACCCCAACAATATGGCTTGGAGCTACAAACAGACAATGTGGAAATGAATATAAAGGAAGGCTTTAACAGGTTTAACAAAGCATATGCTTCTACATTCTGAGGACTACATGAAGATGGGGAAGTGTCTACAGGTGGCACACACGCAACAGGATGTATGGGTGAGCAATTCAAAATACAAATCACTACAGTTGGGTATCTTTCTATAGTTTAGGAGATCTAAAGTTAGTAAAGTTGTCTGGACACACACAAAAACAAACTACCTAAATATGTTGATTACCTCACTGAAAGAAAAGGAATTGTATAAAGAAAGCACTCCCATCTTTTGCAACAGAAATGCAGAGACAGAGAGAAAAGAAGACACAGAAGGTTAGAAAAGGAGAAGCTATAATCAAAGTAAAAATAAGTTAAACACATTCAAAAGACAAAAGGGGCTTGATTGTAATTCAAAAGTAGTTTGGAGTTCTGGCAGTAAGAAGAGAAAAATAGATTGAACAACTTGTCAAGGTAAGGTCTTGATGAGGAAGATAGTACAGTAATAATGCAGATATTGCTGTTAGTACCTTGGCGAATGTGATGGTGCGTGACGGGGTCCGCGGGCTGCGCATTGTGTTTATGCCTTTACCCTTGGTGTGGGCAAGGTTGCCTGTGGAATAAACAAATTGAGCATGAGAGTCAGTTGACCACCAGGCAAGGGGTGGATATACATTGAAGGATCATTCACAGTAAGAGGACGGCATATTCTTATCTGTCCGGATCAATTAGTGAGGTGAAACATGTCCTGTGATACTGAACATCTTAAAAAAGATTAAACTTATGGTGATTCAAAACTGAGATAAATGGAGCAGATAGCAAAGGGGTCAGTAGTATTTCCGTTTAAGTGCGTTACTGTTGATTAAGAGTGAAACGCTCCCAACAATAGCTTTAAGACTACACTAAAAGAGTGATTATGTGACTCGATTCGGACAGAGCTGGCAGCCTGCTCTGCCAAAAGAAACGCACTCTCACTGCCAAGAACAGTTTATGAAACAAAGTCTGGCGGATAAGAGAGGAAAGCCTTGCTACAATAGGTAACAATATCCTGTTATTTTATGTTAAGTATGTATTAAGTGCTGCTTTTAAACAAACTTCCTCCTTTTTTCTTTCCCTATTTCCTTTCCTCTTTACCTGTTTTGGTGAGCGGATGGGTGACAAGTTTGCGAGTGAGCTCATTTTCTGACGACCTCAGCAGCAGGATGATGTCGGCTGGTAACATGTCTCTGTTCTTGGCCAAGAAGCCTGCAGCGTTGTAAATCACCTTAGAATTTGAGAGGGAGAATAATGATATAAAAACTCATATTAATCAGCGTTACATGAAATAAAGCTTCTGTGCACACATATTATTAAATCAAATATCAAGTACCTTTCCAGCGTAGTGGTGAATACCAAAGCCAAGGTCCACCCTCTTTGGTCTCCAGAAGCTTTTGGTCTTCAGGTTATCTTCAAATTTCTCTAAAATGTGAAATGAAATATAACATAGTTAACCCCACAGCCAATATGATGTCAGCATGATTTCACAAGTCTACTATGCTTTACTATTATATTTACTTATCTAAAAGTGGTTTTATAACCTTCAGTATGAAATACAGCCTGTTGTCTTTGACAATGTGCTCAACTAAAAACTTCTGTTTCCTAAATTATATTTTCCCAAAATCCCCAAATGATGGCTGTTAAGCCTGAACATTACTAAGACATGAGAGATCAAATGACAAAAAGTGTTACTGCGAAGTCCACATCTTCTGTGCAAATAAAGGTTGTATACAGTGAATCCTTCCCAAAACAGATGGCCAAGAATCATGATCTGGAGACACTGACCTACGAGGGTCTGGTCAGTGGCCTGTGGGAAGCGACTCTCCTCATCCAGAAGGGAAAGCATCCCCATGGGCTTCTGCAGGAACAGGTCCAGGAGGGGCCTGTTGTCCTCATACTCGATCATCCGAGCGTCCACCTCCTCATTCAGGTACTCATCCTGGAAAGACATGGCATATCTGGTTAAAGTCCTTTCTTTCTGCAAGACAATCATAACATAAGTATGGTGCAATGTTGTGTTTCAGATACAAAAATGATGAAAATTACTGTTTTTAAAAGCACATATTTTAAAAGTGCCTTTTTATTGAGTCTTTTTGTTTGTTTGTGGGTTCAACTTAAAGTCACACAAGGTTGGGACATGAAATCATTTGTAAAATGAATTTCTACTGTATATTGTAAATAAATGTGTAATTGTGTCTTTTCAGAATGCTGAAGCCCTGCTAAAAGACGCGGATCCTGCCAGCGTCCAGCAGGACCACATGAAGAGCCTCAGGGGGTACATAGACTCATTGGCACCATTTGTTAGTCACTGTTTACTGTTGTGGTATTTTGTAAATAAATATACTAAAAATCATCAAGTCTGATAACTTCTTTCTGACTGTTGTGTCAGATTAATTAACCCCCTTTCATCAGGGGGGTCTGTGGGACATGTATTACCTTACAGCCATTAAGATGGACTTTTATTAATCCCTCGTGGGGAAATTGTTTCTCTGCATTTGACCCATCCTAGCCAACAATTTCCCCACGAGGGATTAATAAAAGTCCATCTTAATGGCTGTAAGGTAATACATGTCCCACAGACCCCCCTGACAGACCCCCCTGATGAAATTGATCTGCCACAACAGTCAGAAAGAAGTTATCAGACTTGATGATTTTTAGTATATTTATTTACAAAATACCACAACAGTAAACAGTGACTAACAAATGGTGCCAATGGTGCCCTGAGGCTCTTCATGTGGTCCTGCTGGACGCTGGCAGGATCAGTGTGCTGCCATGAACGGCGCTCGGGGAGCAGTGTAGGGAACGGTGCCTTGCTCAGGGACACCTCGGTAGCACTTGGTCTTGCCGGGACTTGAACTGGTGACCTTCCAGTTGCCAAGCCAAGTCCCTATCGACTTCGCCACCACCGCCATGTTCACAATATAACATAGGTGTTTTTTGTCCCTGATGTTCAGGTAACCTTACCAAGCCATCGTAGAAAGGGCAAGAAGAGACACCCGGGTGTAAATAGCTACAGTGCTTAAGATAAGATGTGCATTTATACATCCACCATAAGGGAATTACAATTTGACGCAACAGCACAAGGGAATGAAATTATCAAAATGTCCATAAATTTAAAAAAAAATGTCTTTCATAAATACATTTACACCCGGGTGTAAAGAGCATTGTTAGCTACGGACACCCGGGTGTAAATAGCATTGTTAGCTACGGACACCCGGGTGTAAAGAGCATTGTTAGCTACGGACACCCGGATGTAAAGAGCATTGTTAGCTACGGACACCCGGGTGTAAAGAGCATTGTTATCTACGGACACCCGGGTGTAAATAGCATTGTTAGCTACGGACACCCGGGTGTAAATAGCATTGTTAGCTACGGACACCCGGGTGTAAAGTATGGAACTCCATTTGCGCCATAATTCGCCCGTTTATTCGCGCGAATAAACGGACCTCCCCGTTAATCCGCGCGAAACTACGCGCGAATTATGGCGCAAATGGCGTTCCATACAATGTTAGCTACGGACACCCGGGTGTAAATAGCATTGTTAGCTACGGACACCCGGGTGCAAATAGCATCTGCCAAAATTAAACTGGCATCACTTTTCTAACTCGGCAGAATTTTCTATCATGCATTGTTAACAAAAGTAAAAAAATAAGTTGTGTAGGCCTATCCCCAACTGATTCAAATCCACTTGTCCATGCTTCATGTGAAGGTCAGCATTGTTTCCTGCTGACAAACATACAAACAAACCAAACGAAGAAAACATAACCTCCTTGGACAAGGAAATAAAGAACCTCAACACCCCAATACAAAAAAGAAACAAACATCTATCTTTTATTTGTAACCTGGATCACTGCTATTCATACAATAATTTAGCCTGAATTTGAGTGCTTTGTGGCAGGAGTAATAAAGGAAAAGCACAGATAGGTAGCATTGATTATGTATGTCCTGCACAGTTACAGTATATTGACAGACCAGCATTTCACAGTCAGATGCTGTCGGTCCTGTTCTGTGGTTTCATTTGTTTGTTTGCAAAGTTGTATTTTTTCAATACATTTTTTATTCTTAACAGCCATTTTCTGATCTTTTACTTTGTATTTTCTTTATGTCTAGCTGATTGTTCACAAAGCCTATAATGTACACATCTGAAGTCATTACCAAGCAAACAATAACAGAACAGAGTTGTCCCTTAGTTGCGGTATATTGTACTTGGTGACACAATTCCCTTCCCCCCTTCAGATAAATCTGGCCATGAGGGCAAACTGGGCTTAGGGCTGCAGTGTATATTAAGATAACCAGATCACCTCAGGTTAACTGACTCAGACCTCCTATGACTCATCAACATAACTGGAGACTTCTAGTTAGAGAAGAAAAGGACAAAATGTGAAAAATGACATCCAATCAGCAAGCTTATTCTTGCCTGACCTACCAACTTTGAAGTAAACGATCCACATGAGAAAATCTGTCATGCACACATGTGGATACTGTATGTAAACATTGAAATCTGCTCCATTGTAAATGAGAGAAGTTGCGTAATGCTTTTAATGCCATAGCTCAAGAATTCCCCCTATGCTTTGTCTATATGGTAGAAGTATAGGACAAATGTATTTCTGGGCCTGGTGCCAACAATACCCAGGAGTGAGATTAAGTCAAACGTTAATGTCTTCAACTCCTAATTGACCATCGTTGTAGATGATTTATAGCTCCTCTCAATGGGTGAGACCAAATCATTTAACATTAGCAAACCATTCTCTGCCCCCCCCAAGGCAAAACACACCCACGAGCCGGCACAAAGGGAGAATCGCGATCCTCATTCTCCCGTAATAAAAGACAGCAGCATATTTTACCCCTCGCCATCTCTCGTAAAGCGCAGAGACAAATGGTGACATGTTATCACAATTAATATGGAAATGAGGTAGTACCAAGGTGAAAAATGCATAGAAAGTGCTTTCCAGGAAGGACTCAACCCTCAGAGAGCATTTGTTGAATTCAGTGACAGTTTTAGATGGATGCTGGGCCAAGCCTTTACCTGCTCCCAAGCAAATATGTGCTGGTTGAAGTAAAACTGGATCTGCTCGTTGGCGATGTTGATGCAGAGCTGCTCGAAAGAGTTCTTCTTAAAGTTCTCAAAGCCAAAGATGTCCAGTATGCCGATGTTCAAGCCCTTTTCATCCTCTCTGGAGATGAGATAAATGAAAAGTTAATTCAATTTAATACTTTTTTTACTTAAACATTAATGTGTTTAATGTATTTTGTGTCGAATTACAACTGCAGGTTGACAGAGCCCAAAACAATATATAGGTAACCATTATCAGTGGTCAGAAACAATGCCACTAATCACCACAACAAATCAGTTCCCTCATAACTTGTCAACACCAGAAGAGATTTCTGCCTACTTTCAACCTAAAGCTTGAAAATAAAGCATACTTTAGTTATGTCTTCTTTTCAAAGGCTGCATGTGTAAAATACATTTCATTCATACAGTCTATTTTAATTTTAATATGAGCTGAATACTAATCTTAGCTTGCTATTGTGATTTAGAAGGACAATGCTAACATGATAATGCATAGCTGCTATGTGGTGACACTATTTTTGCACTATGAGTGCATTAATATGTTGCTTATACACACTAACCACATGTACAGCTGCAGATAATGGGGATGCCATTCATTTGGCAGTTATTTGGTAATAAAACAAAGTCATTATCAAATCACAAGTTATCCAGAGAGGATTCACATTTGTGCACACTATTTCCTCGATAAAAACATTTCTAAGATGACCTCTTTCTGCTCTCATTTCAGGCAAACACACCACATCACATCTCCTGCTTGTGATCTCACCCTAGCTGGCTGTCGGGTTGCAGCAGTGCGTTGATGCGGTTGACTATCCAGCTGAAGAGGCGGCCGTACAGAGCCTTGCCCATGGCGTCTCTCACCTCCGCCGCCTTTTCCACCGTGTTGGGCCTGACGATGGTCTCTCCCCGGGCCACAACACAGTGGGAGGTCAGGGCTTCCTGGAGCTCATCAGAGCGGATACACAGCAGGGATGCCACTAAAAGACGCATTATAAAAGGAAATGAAGTGCACATGTGTAAAGTAGAATCACTACAAGCAATACATGCAGGGTGTGCAAATACCAACCTTGCACAAGTAACAAGTAACCTTTTTTTTCTCGCTCATCGATCACATTAAATAAACAATAAAAATCTAGACAGCTTTGTAAATTATCAGTCGGAACAGATGTCTACATTTAGAAAATACATTACAGGAGGGAAACAATGTCCTATATGTTTGGTAATGATGCTTCTGTATGACTACAATTGCCTGTTTGAAATGATAGATGACTTAGTTCCAAACAAAGGTTTAATGAGTGTGTAGCAGAGGAAACTCAGACTAAAGTTTGGTTTGACATCTTCCTGTACCATGCCTCTCTATCCTCTCACCGTTCTCCAGGACAGAATTATTGGATATGTTGCTCTTGTCGGTTTGATGCTCCGTCGCAACCGGAGAAAACTCGATATCGCCAGAGTTGAGGATGGCGGCCAGAGTGCTGTAAACACTGCCCAGCTCCTGCAGAAGTGATACAACCCCAGAGTTATCTAGTGTTAGGTACCTATTACAACCTCATTCTGACATATCAGGATGGAAATGAGTCTATAAATGAGTCTATAATGTCTATGTTTTACTCTATTATCAACCTTTCTAACACAGCAGTACTTGAATTAGGCATGTCACATTCACAAAGTTATAGCACGTTAGCATTTTCTGAAGCATGAATACAGTTGTTTGTAGGTGTCAGGCAAGACCTATTTCTTAAATTCAGCTAGCTTGTATTTTTTTAATGGACAGGTCTCAGAGAATACTAATGCATATTGGTATTTAAAATAAGAAGTGCTCTTCTCTAGCCTCCATTCCTTTGTGTACCCTGCAGCTCTTAGCAAGGAAAACTTTTCTAATAATCGAACTCGTCAAAATAATGTTTCAAAATAAATAACCTTGCATCAATGATCAAGTGCACTCTGTGATTTTAGGCAAGACGAGATGTACTATAGGAGAGAAGGTTGTTACTCGAGTACGGCCTAGTGATTACAGGATAAGTACTTTTGACGTGCAGTTCCCAGAGGCAATCAGTTCTTTGGGACTCATTAGCCTTCACAATGCACAACAATGTGCTTGTAGCTTCATGCTCCGTCACATGCCATATAGTAGACCTTAGGAACTACTAATAGGCCAGTTGTATTTTTTTAAGCACTCTCTGTATAGTATACATGCTTCCATGTTGTCTTCCATATACACAGGAGTGTGAGAGTGCTTCTGTATGAGTGTTTGAATCAAGGTCATGCTGTCAAAAAAACACTTTCAGCTTTTTGGCCAGTAATTGATGCAGTCGTTTTTTACCTCCAGGCTGAATCCAATGACTTTGAAACACTGCTCCACTGCATCAAACTGCTCCTTGTAGAAGGTGTTGCTCACTATGTCAGGCCCTAATTTAATATGCTCGTTACACAGATACCTGCAGATAAAAAAAGAAACACCAAGATCAAGATTGCGGCCTTAGTAAGCAGGAGGTTTGCAGTGAGAGTAGAACATAACAGTGTTTAAGAGGAGGGCTGAGGGATGTCAAACCCACTTAGGTGTTTTGCTGTCGGAGAGCCTGTAATGGGCTAGTTTCTTCCTGTCAGCCAGGCCGGCATAAATGTAGTAGAAGATGTGGAAGTTCCTCTCCCCTCTGTGGAAAACACAAAAAGACGAAGCTTTGAAATGAAGGTCCTGAAAGCATTAGATTTTAGCCTTTACTCTATATTACTCCTGTTTAGCAAAAAAGACAATGAAAAGCAAATACAAAACAGGCAAACAAAACTAAACACGTAGACAAGTCGTACCTCTGATAAGGCTGAAACCTTTTCAGATTTGTTTTTAAAGAGGCATTTCACAGATGTTACGCATAATGATCAGTTTAGAAGTTTATTACTAGAAATGTAGTAAACGGTTACAAGACAAATCAGAAATATAACACAATACATGAATGAGTTAGCTTGCAGGCTCAAATGCATTGAAAGAGTTTTTACAGTGATCCTGAGAGCAGTATTTCATACATGATATGAATGATTAACATTGCATACACTAGCTAGTGTACGACCATGTTTTTAGCCATTTTAGCTTAAAGAGCCTGTGACACGAGTTTCCCCCATCATCCAAACCCATCAATTTGAGTAAATATTGTCCCCTTGAAACCCGTTACTGAACTGAATTTGGATATTTGTACTTTGATAACCATTAATCTGCCCTTCAATGTTGACCATTTTCTGGATCTTCTCGGGGATTCTTCAAGTCCCGCCAAATTATGTGTGACGTCATTGCGGGCACAGCGCTCCAGCTGCACCGTTCAGGATCCCAGCATCTGCATGTAAACGCACGATGGTGCACACAGCAGCAAGCTCAGACAGCGATGACAGTTTAATTTTGAACGTGTCTGAGAGCTCATATGAGGCTGAAGGATCGGTTTATGTTGTATCTGTTAGAAGTTTAGGAATTAGGTGCGTCAATATGGGCGATCATTCGGTCATGTAGCCAGTGGGACTAAAAAGCATCCCGGGACTCTCGACCAGCCCACTTCGGTACCGCTAGTAAATTGTCAACAGGGGGAGTGGGGGATGTCAGGGGCGGCGGGTGCTGTAGATAGTAAATGTAAATATGTAAATATTTGTGTCACTGCATCCTGGTAAAATACAAATATAATGCAATGTCTGTGTCTTTGACATTAGCGCTGCTAGCCACCTGTGCCCTGTACTACGAAGCCAGTTCAACAGACCCTGGATATGTTTGAGTAACAAACAAACTAACAACAACAAACTAACAAACGAGATCTCGCTAAGCGGTCCTACGACACTGGTTATCAACTCGGTAAATCAAGCCAGGGTTTCTTTCACCAGCTGAGAGCGCGTTCACGTCTAAGACACGAGTGGATCTGACTTTAATTACATTTGACTCGAGTGTTTCGTCAACATAACGTGTTGCTTAAAATAATACTTCTGCATACAGTAGGCCTATGTGACACTGTAAGTGTTGCACGGCCAGATACGGCTGGAGAAGCTGACTCAGATAAGGAAATATATGATATATTATGATATTATATGATCGATGATCTGATTGATGATGTAGGCTAATGTATTTCCGTTATCCTGTAATATGACTTGAGAGATTTAAACTCCGCACACTGAGTTGATCTCTTTTCTATAGACGACGGAGGCGGGCAGCGTCAGGTACAAAAAGTAATTTAGCCTTCCCAGAACCTCACGCGCCGCCTATGGGGGATGTGCTAGTGACTTATCCGACCGGCCCACTTCGGTACCGGCCCATCGGGATTCGTCCCGATGGCCAGTCCGCCACTGCACCCAGCCCACGTAAACTGTCAACGGGGGGAGCCTCGCTGCGGGGAAACGGTGGACCTGGTGTCCCGATCGGAGTGGGAATAATAATAATAATAATCCGTGCATTTTATCCATTAATTTCCCCAACATTGTGGTGAAAAAACCACACGTTTAATCCATGTTGGTGTACTACAACTACAAAAAGCATCGGGTGGTTTTCTCATCAGGAAATGCAGACCGGCTCAAACAAACGATTTTTAATCATCATTCTCACGATCATTTAATGTATCATATGTTCGCCGAATTGACATGAAAGCACTAATAAATGTAGTTTCATCCACTTGAGTTTACAACTACAAAAATAATCGATTTGTTTTTATATCACATCCTACGGGAGGAAATTCAGCAGCTCTCACTACCGATTTGTAATCCTAATGTAATCATCATCTTCACCACGATCATTTATGTTTATGTTCGCCGAATTGACATGAAAGCACTGACACATATGAATATACTGTAGTCAACTTCATTAAAACGTTATTAACGTGCCTAAACTCAGTAATTCACCATTTCTACGCATGACAACACACTTTGTCGGTGTTTGGCTCTCTCTCCGCACAGTGAAGCGTTCCCGCATTGACGTCACTTCCGGCTTCCCCCAAAACTTCAAAATGAGTCGAAGGAATTTCCCCGCGATGTTCGAAATTATTGATATTTAACGGAACGGTATCGCTTTTTCTTTTTTAAACTGACGGTTCGAGATTACTAGTAGCCCAATATTTCATTGCACAACAGTTGTTGGGATGCTGTCACAGGCTCTTTAAGCCCAATAAGATCACATTTCTAAATTAACTGATTGGTGAACAATTATATATGGGCACATTTATAGTTATATTTTTCAGCTTTTGTTAAATAACCTTAAGTTAAGGGATTTCTCAGTAAGCAGCCAGTGAAAACATTTTTAAAAATATATATTTTTAGGGGCGATTGCCTTTAATCCAGAGATACCGTGTTAAAGGGAGAATGCATGCCTAAACCTTCTGCAGTTCGAAATTGAACCTGTGTACTTGGCCAGAGGGACTTATGGCAGCCACTTAGCACTAATTTGTTTTTTCCAACAAGAATTCAGCTTGTTTGCCATTTCCTTTAAAAAATAGTATGCATAACAGGCTGAAGAAAAGTGTAGCTACACACAATGCTGGCAGCCAAATCAAACCCTCTGAACCGCGTGTCTCTCTTCTAATGAGATACTAGAGTCTGCCTTTGAAGCTCCGCTGCGGACACTTGCAAGACCCCATTCTTTGATAAAGCAGGAAATAAGCTCGCCCCTCCACTTGACCTGTTCCACTCCCCAGGCACACGATAAGAAGAAAAGATGGATTGACTGGAGTGCAGGTGGAAGGTAAATGCCACTGGTTTCAAACGGAGACGTAGAAGTAAAAAGAAGAGTAGACAAGCTATTACACACTGATACCTGATCAGCAAGCATACAAAGAACCTTCTTTGCCATGTTCTTTCAGAAAACATCCAGAGACACAATAACATTTATATAAATGTCAGAAAAGATTGCTTACATTACACAAAGACATCGACGGAATTGAAAATAAGTGATATTTACACTGCCTGGTGGATGACTCTGGATTTCTCCAGCAGGTACTCGGATATCTGCGCCCCGACCACTGTTCCTCCGCAGGTGAACTTCATCTCCAGGTACTTCCCAAAGCGGCTGGAGTTGTCATTGATGACGGTGCAGGCGTTTCCAAAAGCTTCCACCAGGCTGTTGACCAGCAGGATCTTCTCCTGAAGTGTCCGATTATTGGCCTGAATAAAACAGGATTCCTCATAAGTAACTGGTAAGTCAATACAGTGGAATATATAATGCTATTATCAAGCAATGTGCCTTTATATTCATGTTATTTCCCTCGGAAATGGAACTGCCATTGCTTATTTAATTTCTCTACTTTGAAAAGGGTGAATTGAAAGGGAACTCTCTTTTTCATTTGGTAGAAAATCATGAATGGCATCCCTTAGAACATCTTAGTTGAAATTGCTTCTAGTCTTACACTCATATTAACAGTGTGTTAGAGTAGGTGGAGGTTCTTCTTTGAGTACCAAAGTTGAAATAAAAATGGTTGAATTACTTTGGGTAATTGATGCCCTGCTGCTCAGAAACTCATTCAAACGACCTATCCTTTAGATGGTTTCTAATTGATTTCATTTCATGAATAATCCCTGTTGGTAATGACGTTAATGTTATTGACAGTATTTAGTACTCACCTTTCCAAGAACTGTCAGCTGCTGTACCAACAGATGCGCACTCTCTGTTTTCCCAGCTCCACTTTCCCCACTGATCACAACACACTGTGTACAGAGTCACAACTGTTCAAATATGTCTAAGCTCTAACTGACATTCAAAGTGAAAGATTTTATAATAAATATAACCCAAAAGATGATACTCATATTCATCAGACTTTAACTATTCATACTAATACTATCGCTGTTACTTTATCACTATGAAAAATGATATATTTTGTATGTATCATAAAGCTGTTTAGCACTTGAATAGCCTGAAAACTATTTGATCTTAAAGAAACTTCCAGCACTCAGGATTATTATTATTATTAAATAATCATTGAGTATTGCCACATTACCTGGTCTGTGTTGTATGACACCATGGACTGGTAGGCGACGTCGGCCACAGCAAAGATGTGTGGGGGGTTAGCTGTGCGCTTAGCCCCTATGTACACTTTAGTGAACTGTGAAGAGAGGAGGGTTGAGAATGAAAAGCAGTTTAAAACATGAATATGAATGTAATGGATAACATAATGAAGATTTCACGAGGAAAATTCAGATAATAGTGGGGTAGATTTGCAATTTGGTAATAAAAGCAAATCGATGTAACGCATTATATTGCTGTTATAGGAGAAAAGGTTTGAACATAGCAACAAACTTATAGCAAAGAAGAACATAAAGACTGAGAGGAGATAGAGTCAGTGAGGTATGACGGCGGCCGACAGACGGGGGTAGTGAGTGAGTGTGTGTGTGTGTGTGTGTGTGTGTGTGTGTGTGTGTGTGTGTGTGTGTGTGTGTGTGTGTGTGTGTGTGTGTGTGTGTGCAGGTGAGGCAAAATGTGATGCAGCCAGATGAAGAGCTGTGGACTAATGAGATATGCTAGGCTTCATTCACTGCGTTATTGACCACAAAGGAACACACAAAGACCGGATGTGTATCCACTAACCTGAGGAGTGTATATCTCCATCTTATGGAAAGGATTGACTGCGATGAGGATGTCTCCCACGTATGTGTAAATTTGATCTCGTCCATAGCGACTCTGGAGCTGCTCTGTGACCGTGTTCTGAAAGAGATTCACACAACAGGTATCAAATGTTTCCTCAATAATCCAACCACATTATGATAAATAACTATAGTTTACGTCCAGACTCAAGTCAAGGCCTAGGCCGCCTGTTAATGCATTGTCTTCGTGTCAAACGGTGATTTTTTTTTCTCCTGTCTTCACACTGCCAGGACAGGTAGATAAACAACAGCAGGGAAGCACTGTCTCTCTCACACTAGCAGACCTCCTCATCTTGAAGGATGGGTGGAAATATCCGCTGGCAACTGAGACTGATTGTATCATTCAAGACGTCAATGCAGCGCTCAGAAGTGATAAATAGCTCTAAATGTTATTTGTGCAAAAGATACTGCAGTGTATTTCTCACTGACAGCAGCACAGGTGACCAGGGGGAAGTGATGCTGAATGTTCTAGTTAACAGTGGGAAACATATCAATACGACCAGCACAAAAATGCTTTATCTTTTTCGATATTTGTAAAAATGAAGGAAAATTATTTTTGCAAATCAAACTCTTAGCATCTGTTGTGAAGATTTTATTGTGTCACACCGTCTTCTCAGCAAATAAATGGTAAATGGACTGTACTTATATAGCGCTTTATCCAGTCATTACGACCCCTCAAAGCGCTTTACATACTACATGTCATTCACCCATTCACACCCATTCATACAGAGTAGTACCACTTGCTCTAGGACCTAACATTCACACACCGTTGGCTATCGGGAGCAACTCAGGGTTAAGTATCTTGCCCAAGGATACATCGACATGTTGGCTGCACGGGCTGGGATCGAACCCACAACCTTCTGGTTGAAAGACGACCGCACTCCCTCGAAGCCACAGTCTCCCTATATAGAGATTACTAAATAGAGATTGCTTAGTTAGTCGTCATCAAAATAAAGATGTTTGATTTAAAATGTTCTAAGCTGTTCTTCTGATGGATTGATATTGATACTGCCTGCAGTATCCACGGTACAAGAGTACACTTTGCACCTCTGCTTTGAAACTTATTATGCTGATGACTTTTATGTGAAACAATTGAAAGCTCCAGAGAAGTCACAAAATGGACTTGAGGTGAGATTAAAAAGGGCAGCCTTAAAATAGAGAAATACATGATGTGATAGTATTTGTTATAGTTGTACTATATCTGACAACTGTTTACCATTTACCCCATTTGACTTTAATTAGTTTACTCCAAGGGGCTATTTCCTTTTGGCTTTAGTCGCGTATAAGTGTTTTGTATTGAGATAAATAGCTATTTATATGTATAGATTGTGAACTTTCTTACCTCATCCAGAACTTCTAGGGTGGCGAGGTCGTCCACCTCATCGTCAGTCTGAGTCTTCATATGGCCTCCTCTTTTAGTGTGGATGCGTTCATGCCTAGAACTCAGAGAACCCACAAGCAACTCTCAGTGAGTAATGTATGTATTGTTTAGATGACAATATAAGTAATGTGAATTTAAATTCCATGCCTTATAAGCACATATAGTACTGAAGCAGTGCACAGCGCTGCCAATAGTATGGTGCATTTTGTACATTTAAACACACCTTAAACAAAGATAAGCAAAGGTTCAACCGTAAATATCTTAATATTTATTTCTGTATAGCATTGATCAGTACGCAATTTATTTATTTCCTGAGACAGAATATAGGTCTGCCTCCAGGAAAACACTTTTGTACCATTTTAAAGGCCACTTAATAATAACAATATATTTATTTGCCCTATGCGATAAATAAACAACACAAGATCATTCATTGATGTATATTTGATTTAATAAACTTCCAGGAGGCCTGTGGTTTCTAAGCATACTCCATTACACACTACTGTTTTGTCATAATATGTGATAAGTTTGTGAGTTATTTCTTATTACCAGATATTACTTAGTTTGTTATGGTGGTAATACTTTTTATTCTCTGCTAGAAGACCATTTATTGAAACATTAATGGTAAGTGCTGGTGAGAATTGGAGCTTATCAAATACTGTAGTTGGTTCACAGTGACGGTCACGACCTTAGTTACACGGTAAGTCAAATAGGTTAAAAAACAATGAGACAACATGACTCAGAAAACAAGACAACAATGTTTTTGATGGCAGGGTGGGAGCACATACACAGTCTAAGATCAGCCATGTAGTTTTGCAAATACATGTGTGATCACAACTACAACGCCAATTAGGATCTACTGTACTCCTACTGTGGCATAAAGGTCATAATAGGCTTTTGTTACCTGTCATTACTTTCTCTGCTTGTCTTTCCATGATGGCTTAAACGACAGAAATAGGATTAACATTTCATGATCCGTACGGGCAGTACATACTTTCTGGGCCAGTATTTTGACTCATGTGACACGAGCCTGCACCTCGAATGAAGCTGGAGCAGGATGGAGCGCTTGTTTATGAGAGTGATGGGGCTTGTAAAAAATCCAGCAGGGAGGGTAATTTGGATTATACTGACTGCAAAAGCTAAGCTGCAGCCGACTATATAAACCCTGCTGACAGGAAGGCTTGCAGACTTCAAGTTTTTTTTAGGGTTTTATAACTACATATATCAAACACTCGAAGAGGAGAGGAGTGTGCATGTAGAAATGTGAGTTTTTTTGGAAGGAAAAAACTTATACATACAACCACAGTTAAGACAATACCTTGTTTTATCAATCACTCCTATTTGTTGGTTGAGGTCAATGAGTTCGATCAGTTGCTTCTGCAGTATTTTCACTTTGCCAACAGTCTGTTTGATGTACACATGCTGGAGGAGGTCTAGCACATTTGGTCTCAGCTCAAAGTCCTTAATCAGACATCTGAGGGGAAGAAGAACAAAAGGTGGGAAGAGGAGTGCAATGCATTTATTGGATTTGTATTCACAGTGCGCCTGGTAAAGCACCTACAGTGAAAATATGTATTATTCACAGAGGCGTTACAAACACACAAGCATCCACACTCACTTGCCGATGAAGTCATTAAAGTTGTCTGACCACAGCTCCGGCTGGTGGAGAGTAGGCGGAGGATTTCTGTTAAAGGAGGGAATTGCAAAGATAAATGGAAAGATAAGATGAGATGGGATTTACGCAGGTGGGCCGGAGAACAAAAGGTAGAGGCACAGATTGTAACGAGGGAGGAACATCTTAACAACTCAGCATCGCTGACATCCACGGGATTTTCTGCAGTGGCACAGACACGTCCCAGCCCCTTAGCAGCTAGGTAGAATTGATACAGCTACATTTTGTTGACATAAAAGCAATAGTTAGTACCACTGGCTATCAAATATATAGCCAGATCTTAAAAGCTTAAGGTTTCCTCATGTAAAAATCTCATTCAAACAGAGACAGGTCGTACATGGGTTCAAGCATATCAAGCCCTAACAGCCGGCAAACAGCTAAGCTAATTTGCTTGAATTCCTTGTTCTGCTTTAAGTACTTGCAAGAGGTTTCCTTGCAAGTGTAGGGGAGTTCAATGCTGCCTGCCAATGTATCAGGGCCTTTTTTCCTGTTGGCTCTAACAGCGATAAATATGTTGAATCAGGGGACATGCATCTCCTGTTTATCACACAACACACCCAAACTAAGACAGCAAATGCTTGAGACATACTGGATATTCGAGTCTATGTAATTTGCCTCAATTTCTTTCAGGCCACAAACCAAAAGTTGGCTTATATGACTTGTCTGACCAAATCCTAGGTAGCTAACTTAAATGCTAACTCTCTAACTTGCCTCCATTAAAAAAAATCTCAGCTCGCTAGCTCATTTTCTAAATTGTTTCTCAACTTTTGGAATGACTCTACTGTCTTCTACTGTCCTCTCCTTCATATTTTGATGTGATTTCCCTGCAATCCTGTTGTTTAAAAGTAACAATAAACCCAATACTATATTTCAAACACTGTGTCTACTGTAGTCAACCAAACATGTGCACACAATAAAGCTATTGCTTATAACTCTGCTTGTAAAGTTTGTTTTGTTTATACTGTGTCACGCAAGTTGTAATTTTGGATTGCACAATATCATAATTCAATTCTGCTATATGAAAGTGAGTGGACAAGATAGAGGACAAAACAACATAAAGATGTTTGCATTGATCAAAAGAAAGATTTGCTGAAGAAAAAAAACAATCAAAATGGTTGTCCTTGATTATCCTAAGTTTCTATCTGGCTCTGTTTAAGCTACCCTGAATGAAATAAGACAGAGTGTTGTGAAATGGATGCCCTCAGCATGGCTTGACGATGAACCCAGAGTGGTGAGAGGAGAGGAGTGTGAACAGAGCGCCTGGAGCTCTGGCTGCAGCAGTCACATAGATTCTGAGGAAGCTGTGTGATGTCTCCTGTGGAGCACGACCCCCAGAGCGTGTGTGTGTGTGTGTGTGTGTGTGTGTGTGTGTGTGTGTGTGTGGTGTGTGTGTGTGTGTGTGTGTGTGTGTGTGTGTGTGTGTGTGTGTATGTGTGTGTGTGTGTGTGTGTATGTGAAGGAGCACACCGTTTCAGGGCAGTGATGGACAAAGTGCTGTGCCTTCAATATGACAGTGACTGTAAGTGCTTATGCTGCTCTCACACTGGAATCAGGAGACGATAAACAATTATTTTTCACCTTCAGCCCCCCAAAACATACAGATGAGAAACGGGTGGCTGTGCTCTTGGCCTCCACCCACAGGATGAATGGGATCAGTGCCAGGAGGGGAGGGGTTTATGGAAAAACCCCTGCAAGCGGAAAAAAGCAATTTGAAATAAAAAGACTGCGCTTTGTCAGGTGACAGTCTGCAAAGAGAGGCAAATCATTGTGCTTGGGAGCAGGAGCTTTCCTGGATTGCACTATTGCAGCTACACCTAACCTGTGTATTCTGAGTAAGCTACTGAGCAAGATGAAAAGTAACCAAGATTGCCTTAATTAAACAATATTATTAAGCAATTTAATTTTTACAGAAATGTGCCATTAGGCACAATAAGTACTTTTACTGTTGGCCCTTTAAGTATATTTTGATGATCGTATTATACCTATTTAATAAAAAAAAAAATGATATTGTTATTGGTTCTTTAACTCACTGTTAATTAAGAAAAGGTCTTAGATCTGCATAAAACAGTATCAGCTGAAATTAAAAAAAATTCAGACAATCAATCAACAAAAATAAAGCAAATGCATCTTTATTTTTGAAGTGAAAATGCCATACATTATGTTGGCGAAATAAAATTCAACATATTAGCAATTGTGTAGAATAAAGACAATTTCATGGTCTTGTCATATTCAAATTGTGGGTATTGTTTTATAATTCCATATCATTTGTAACTAATAAACTCACTGCATGCAAAACATTCAACTGAATTATATGTATTAATACTTGTGATTGCTTGGTCTTCTATGGTAGATGGCAGCCAGATGACGGTTTAATAACACTACAATAATGTAGCACGGATTTCTCAGTTCACAGGTTGTAATTAGGAAGTCACCACATGAAGTGAAAAACATGCCAACGGAATAAAGACACTGTTGTTTCTTCACTTTGACACTGTCATTAATATTTTGTATTAAAAAAGGAAGATAGGAAAATGCATGTTGCAAGTTATAAATACAAATAGGGCAGTTGTGTCTCCATGAAATCCACTATGTTCGAGCAAACTGTGTTTTGCTGAATGAATAAGGATTCATTCAATAAATCATTAGTCAAGTCAAAGTAATACACTTATCCAATCCTACCATAATAACTACAACTTTTAGTTCCTATCAAATCTGAATATGAGGTTTTTAATCCAGAAAAACACATTTAGCACAGTGCTGTGGCTAACTGGTTAGCACTGTTACCTTAAGCTATACTGTAACTTCATCAGCACCTTGGTAGAGTATTGATCATAACAGTAGAATACCTCTAAATTGTATTGTGTAGCAAAAGCTTTAAATTATGTTAGATTGCATCGTGCTTATCAAATAAAAATAAAATGTAATTCAATATATGTGACATGGAAGCTCACCTGGGTATTTTGAAGAGGGCTCTCATTGGGTGGAGTTCAGAGAGGGGAGGGTCTCCATCTCCCAGCTCTATGGCAGTGATGCCGAGTGACCACACATCACAGCGAGCATCGTAGGTTGAGTCCAACTGCTGCTCACACGCTATTACCTACAGCAGACGAAGGACAAAGTAAAACAAAAAACACAAAAATATAAGGATAAAATATTGAAATAAAAAACAGCCCTGTATATTATATATATATTACTTTGTCAAACAGCCAGCCGTCAATTGATATCTTAGACAGTTATCGTGGGAGGTATAACATTGTATTGCCTTTGACTTTCATAGCTTCACCATTTATTATGTCAAAATAACATTACACTTTTGTTTTGGAGAATAAAGACTCATCCAACAGGTTGAATATTCTGCTATACGGCACATACTTCTGGAGTAAAGAGGTGAAGTTTGGCCCTACTTCCTTATTAAGGACATTCATGAAACAAACATTAAAAAGAGCAAAATGTATCAAAATATCAAAGGAACCTGTTATAGAGTGTAACAGAGCTCAGCCAAAGCTGCAGTCTCATCATAATCTGCTGTGGGCATTAGAGTGCCCACACACAAACAAACACAACAACAATCTTCAGTGTCCTTAGGGCAACATGGTACCCCATCAACAATATGATGCATTTCTCAGCAAAAACACACATTCACCTTTACTGCAAGTATGTTTAAAATCAATCAAAACTGTTTGTTTTATGTACAAAGTCAAGAGAAGCGGACAAATCTTAATTAGATCACTAATAAAACATCCTGAAACACAAATGTGGACACACACAGAATATCAAAGTTAAAGCAGTTCTCATAAAGACAATTTTGGTATTTAAAATGATAAAAAGAAAATAAGGAGAAAAGCACAACTTACCTGTACAAATCAAAGTTGCAAAACAAGATCTTCTTGAGAAAGTAGGTAAGAATGTGTCCCTATAAATGCAATACTATATTATATAATATCTTTAATTAAAAAAAAGTCAAAACAAATATTGTTGTATTGGTAATACAAGCATCCTTGATACAAATCTCCCAAAGTGAATAAAGCTTTCAATCAAAGACTTTCAAGTTGAGAGAGAGCATCTGAGCAACTTTATTTAACACTTTACCCAAATCACATTAAAATCTTCACCAAACACGTCACGTATACTGTGATGCACAATTTGCAAGGCATGCAAAGCTCATGTAAAAATGTCCATTTCGATTTTACAATTGAACATGCAAGTTGCCTTAATGAAGGGAAAATCAAGAGGGCAGCATCCCCACTCCTTTAAACTACACATCGTATCCCTCCAGAGAATCGCCTTGAGGTCCAGGTGTGCAGACGGCTGGGTATGGGATGCCATTACGTGTTGAGGTTTTCCTGAAGTGTCGTGGGTTCAGTTCAATTAAATATGAATGAAAGCCGTCAGTGTCATAACCCCAAGCATGGCTCTAGTCTTGCCGAACACACACAGATAGCACTTAGCATGCGGTAAAATACCAAGTTACCAGGTGTTACTGAACCTTCTTCAAATCATTAATCATTAATAAGGCTAGAAAGAGTGACAACTAGCCACTTTGACAGCTAGTTACAGGCAGAAATAATCACCAGAGTAAGCTTATGATACCTTGTTTTAATAGTAGAAAGATTACATTCTGATTAAAAGGCTTTCAACATGTCAACCGATGATATGTCAACAAAAAAGAAATGGCAACTACCAGATAAAGGACACTCTTCTCCACTAGCCTGGTCAGCTTTCTACAAACCCCCAATGTAACAGACTTAATGCAACTGTTTTCAAATATGCTGTAGTTTTCCCATAGGAATGAATAAACATGTATGTGTATTATTCGGTTGAATCCCCTTTTAATCTCTGGTATAACTTGAGAAGAAAACATCTCAAACGATCTTACTTTCGAACTTGCCTATTAAGATTGGAGGGCACACTGCTTCCTGCACTGGCAATAAACCGTGTTATTATATGTCAATCTGTCCATCCGAATATTAAGCTGTGTACTTCCTTGAGATACTTGGATGTGCTCATCAACTTAAAACATCAAAGGTATGAAACAAAACACAGAAACAGCTGGGAGGGGAGAAAGATACAAATTACCAAACAGAATCAACCAGTGCTACAAAGTAAACTCCAGGCAGATGAATCAATAACAAGATCCTACAGCTGAGAGACCGCCTCGCTTTTTGTTGTCCCTTTCATAACACAGGAGAAAATAAGTTACCATAAAAACTATACGAGTTCTTGAAGTATTTCTACAAAGAGGGTATGAAACCTGCTGGTGCACTGAGCTATGCTTGGACAGGAAATGAATGACGGCAATCCCTTTTTTTCATGCACATTGTATTTGACAGTGTTATCTCTTTGATGATTATTAAGTGTGGCCCAGTGGGATCTGCTCCAGGCTAATGTAGTGGAAAGGGAGTTTTACTGTACCTCGGGAGCCATCCAGAAGGGAGTTCCCACAGAGGTGTTCCTCCTCAGTCGGGTATTTGTCAGCTGGGCAGAAACACCTGCAGGGAAGAGAATGCACACCGTAGACACTTCAGCCTCGCTCTCAGAACGTGCACTCATTGGAGACCATTTTCACTATCTCAGTAAATATCTTTGACATTTGTTTTTTTCCCCCCACAAACATCAGTCTGGCTGGTAAAAGTGATGATCTGTGAAGAGGGAAACAGTACACAGTGGGGTACTGCTCAACTGATACGTGGCTGAATGGATCTCAGAGCGTTCACGTGTACCACTGATTGAGCTGTCACTATAGTGACAAGGAGGGAAAACAAAACACACACACTCATATACACACAGTGCCAACAAACTGCAATGTTTATCCCCTACAAATGATAGATTGCTTTGCATTACACATTCCTATGTGACTGCAGGTGATTTTGAGGGGCATTTCAAGAACAACATTTGAATACAATTCAGCTGTAAACTGGTTTTGTCAGGAGACAACGTTTCACTGTCTCTCAGAACAACATGTTATGGATTCAAGTTATTTAGAAGCTTCGGGTTTATCTAAATGTAAATAATAGGACAAGATGTTTAAATTGAGCAAAAGAGGGATCGTAGAGAATGCTTGTGTGTCCTTATGTGTGTGGTGATGTGCGGTACGATGCCTGACAAGGAACATGCTGACCTACAATCGTGACTTCCTTCCAGTCCAGACAAATCAGTGTCATGCCACACTGTAATGTATCCCAGGGCTGGCTCAGCTAAAGCAGCAACTAGGACAAAAGCAGAGCCTCGAGACCAAAGCAGCTACAAACAAACAAAAGGTGATCGGCTGATGCACGACATGCTGTTGCAGAAAAATGTTTTTGTCTTGTACAGCATGTCCAGCCCATTGTCACTCACAATATGTCAAATATGGCAGATTGGTCAGGGACCCTATGCTTTAAGGTATTATGAAATATGTTTGTGTTATAATGCAGGGAACAAAGGTAGCAGTGAGGAGTGCAAAGTACCCTAACATTTAAAAAGCACAGGATGTTCCCCCAGGGGGCACTTGCATTACATGCTACTTACTTAACTAACATTTTGCTGTGATATATTTCCACATAAAAAACAGACTTATCCCTCAGACCAACTGTAATCTTCTCCTTACCAAACGTGCAGCTAATACTAACCAAGTAGTTTATCATTCTTAAAATATAGTATATGCATGTGACGTGTAAAACTGACTCTAAATGTTGCTGCACAACTTGTTACAGCTCAATCAAAGCCATAGTGATCCAAAGGGGTTTTATCTAAAAATGTACCAACATAGTACCCAGATGTGAGAATGTGTCATGACATGATATTGAACATAAATGTATTTCTGAGCGATTGTTTCCTGTAAAAGCTCAATATGTACGTTTCTGTTTTGACGACTTCATTACAGTCGCTACGGTACAGAAATAGACTGCAGCGGAGTCGAGCAAAGCATAGGAAAACGATTATGTGGCAAACGTCGAAAGGGGATTATAAACGTGTGTAGGAGGGGATATATGCGTAACGCTGAACACACACACGCACAGAAACACTTAATGCTGTCACCAAAACAGCAAACCACTACACAGTAACACTTCAACCGGCATTAGTGAGAAGAAACCGAATGTCCAATAAAACACACACACACTAAATATACATACGGAAAGGTGTGTGAGGATACAGAACCAAAGAACCCCTATTAAAGCTCTCACAACCCCTCTCTTTCCACTACATTAGCCCGGAGTGGAGCCTAGTGGGCCACACTTAATAATCATCACACAGATAACGCTGTCAATTAGAATATTCATGAGAGACCCATGAACGAAAAACGCCTCTAATTCTTCCCTTTTTTCTTCTTTTTGGGTACATCTCTTTGCCATTATGTGTCTCTGGTGTTGATGAGTCACTGCGGGGGCTTTATCTCTTCAGCTGCTTATTGTAGCGTACACCCCTCCACATGAAAAACCGTTAATCGCAGCGTGACGCAGTAGCATCGAAGCGAGCACGAGCCGGCCTCTTTTTTTCAACTGTTTTCGTCACTGCGCAAGTTTTTATACACAAAGGGTTTCTCTAAACTGCTGCTTCCTTTTGTTCCTTCTCTGATGTCCTCATTTTCAATATCTGATTGAAATTTGAACTATCAGCATTGTTAAAGGCTTGCAAACAAGCTAAAACAAAAGATGTGAAATAGCTTGTTATGCCTGTTCTGTATATTGGCTGGAAAAGATTCAACTTTAGACTTTACATTGAGTTAACAGGACAGGAGGCCGAGTCTTATCGGCTGATTTCGCTGCCACCATTGTGCCAGGTGAAACACATGACATGTACTCACTCAGGTAGATCCTTCTAGAAGTCCCATATGTATATGTTGCATGCCTGACGTTTCAATATCCTAGCCAAAATCACATCAGAATTGATCAAGACTAAACGTCTCTACAGCATTGTTAGCAGCTACCTCGAGCATGTACTACATGCTAATGATAGCATGCTAACAGTATCCCAATAACGATGCTTAAAGCGGATGTTCACCAGGTAGTAGGCTACACTTGTTTTGTTGCTGGGATAAAATAGTAATTGTCAGAAAATTACGGAGCCCCCCTGGTGACATTGGTGAGAAAAATATTAATACGTGGCCATGAGTTAATAATGCGTGGCCACGTATTCATATTTTTCTCACCAATGTCACCAGGGGGGCTCCGTAGAAAATCTCCCCAAAAACTATAAACCTCTTTGTGGTGACAATAAGAGAGTTAAGGAGATAGCTAAGCCAGTATCCTTATGGGATCATATCATAACTGGATCTTTTTTAATATCATATTACAGTCACATGATGCTCTTGCTGCTTTGCCCACCAAATTCTCACCTCCAATTCTTACCTCTATTCTTCTGCTTTCTTATCTGTAATGGTGCTTTGCTTTGTCCACAGCTTAGATCATGTTTCATTACAAACCCCAATGTTTCAGAAAGATAACATTTCGTACTTTCTGTATGCCAACATGCATTTGTTTTGAATAGCCAGCAGAAGGATAAGAGCAGATAACAGTGAATATGTTAACATGGAAGTTAAAGTTTGATAGTACTTTAGAGCAATTAGAGAATGTCAAGTTATTGCCGTAATGATTTATTGGTCATAATGCTCCAACTTTAAATGTAATAACTTCCTATCTGGTTTTAGGTGTGCTCACAACATGATGAACTAAGTGACTGCAATGTGTTAATGCTATGAATAATAATAGTAGATAGTGATACTGCATCCTTCCTATCTTAGGCATGGAAATCAGGATTAGCTAGTGACAGAAATGCCTGATAAGATGTTCTGCAAACCAAATCTATATATAATAACAAATTGTTTGGATGTTTGGGGTAATTGTATTGTTATAACTTCCTATAAATGGTATATATTTAGATTTATGAAGAGATATATGAGTTTTATACAGACAAATTCAAACTCGTAATTATTTGCATTACCTAAGATGTTGTCAAGTTTTCCGACATTCGATTTTTTAGCTAACAAGCTATTTAAGCTACATTAAATATGAGTGGGTGAAGCCCTCCACATCACTGCTATGTAAGCTTTCCTGTGGCTCAGAGCCCATGTTTTACATAATGTCTTCAATTATTCAGATTTGTATTATGTGTTTCTGAGCACAATTATGTAAATAACTGAATGTAAAACGTACTTGACTTGAGGGCTATATTCTGAATTCCTCAGAAACTGTATTTCACTTTCCAACAAGACAATTCAACAACAATTCATTTTATGAGCTTCTTAACATGTCATACTTTAGTTATATACTCCAGTAGGACTCAGATGAGGGTGTTGCATTTTTCCTTGTACATGTGATGTTTTGGTGTTGTTGTTTTTTTCCGTAAACTGTCAAGTGGGAACTAAGTGTTTTTTTGTACGTTTTTGTGTTTCTCTTATCTTCCTACGAAACTGTTATGATTGGCTGTGATTAAGAAAATATGAAGGACAAACCATCTATTTCTATTTATTTTGAGAAAGGGTCAGGTAATATAAGATTATTTTCTCCCTGCTCCTTTTCGGGTATGGTGTGTTTATAGAGACATGTTTTGTAAATAATTGTTATTCATTAAGTTGTGCATACCATGAACGGAACAAATAAAAATGAAATATATTTTGCTAAATAAATATGTGGGACAATAGCTTCCCTTTACCTACATTATCTGACACTAATAAAGGCTGATGCTAGACTTGGCTGTTGACATTTACCAGCAAATATGTAACTGCCACTCTTGTCAAGAGGGACTTAATGCATTACCAGTCTGTCTCAAGGACACTTTTGACAGCTCAAGTGGCTGTAGATGGACACACTGGGTTGTTGTGAATATCAATCCTGTGATGTGGCAGTTTTTCACAACCACTAACAGCTCGTACGTAACAACCATAGACTGTATATATAAAGGTAACAACATATGATGCCCTCAGCTTTCTGTTGTAAAAGGCCAGTATCTATATCTATTATAAGCTCTTATTATATAAGCTTTTTTTTACAGCGTAGATATGCCATTGTAAAAATGTAGTGAAAGTCGAAAACTAACCAGCTAATACTTTTAAATTACATTTTACATCAAACATTTTTGTAACTAGTGTTAAACTGTTACAAGGTCAACTTTAAGTCACTGTACAGTTGAACTATAAATAAGATAAGATAGGATAGGATATACTTTATTGATCCCAATTTAGGAATTTGATTTCGTTAATATGTTGCTACTTTATCTTTTATTCCTGTTTTCTTTACTGTAGTTATACAAATCATTTTAATTGACCATGAGATGTTCTACTTTGACATGTATGTTGCATCAGTTTTAGTCATAATCCAGTCATAAGCGCTAAGGTTGTATCAATTCATAATATTCATTGCCCAATTTAGTATTTAGCCGTAGGGTCATGGCACAAAAAAAAGAAAGAGGAACAACCCAATGTTTGGGAAAGAATGGCAAATCAATCTCAGCTGAATAATCAGGGACACAATATTAGATTTACAGTGTTTACTGTTGGCCTTGAATTGCTGTCTTTTATATAATCAATTTAAGCAAATATGTGAAACCTAGAATGCAATAAAAAAGGCTTATATAGACATGTCAATTGTGCAGACGAAAGTAGGCCCATTTTTAAAAATGTAGGTGTTTGCTGTGATGAGTACACAACAAATATTGGAAAATGTAAAAAAGCCATAACAGAGTGCTTACCATCAGATATAGATATTAAGAGACCTTTTATGACTACATTTCAATTGCTGAAAACCTCAAGACTTCAGAGTTCCTTTCTTTAAAACTGGTGCAAAAACCAGGTGTTGAGAATCTGTGAGGAGGAGCTGCTCTTAAGGCTAAACGGAAAGCCCTGCTTTGCTACTTCTTATTAAAGTGCACCCCCCTCCTCCTTTTCTAAGAGCTGTGCACTTTGTGGTTAGAAAAAGGCTTTTAAGAGAAGCCCCACAATTAGCAGACTAAATGCAAACCTACACATATGTTGAAAGGGGATTGTATGTGTAATGAAAACAGGCAGCTGGTGTTCAGCCCCTGAAGAAAACAGCGGTGAGTCATCTCCTGGAAATAGTCAGATTCACTTTGCGTATTGTAAGCCTTCAATTGAAAAATATGATCGTGCTGCTCTGAGCGCCTCATTTGGTTAAGAAAACTCAAAAGCAAATCCGTGCAAACACAGAGTGAACAGCAACAATGTCCGCTGCTGTCTGCTTGAGAATGTGAAAGATATAGGTTGTAATGGAAAAGTCTATCGTCTGCCACCTTGTCAGGTTCTGTAAACACATTTCAACCTCTCAAGGGAACTAATTAGCTGCACAATTTTATTTGGCAAGCATCTGAGGGTAATGGATTTGACCCTCTTCTGTTAAGTAGAGCCATAACTTGATTGCAACTGATTAGAGGAGGATAGAACAGAAAAAGACATGGTTTCTTTGTGTTTTTTACACATTGCGTACCAAAATCCACGAGTTTGACACCTCCATGCGTCGTCAACAGGATGTTGTTGCCTTTGACGTCACGGTGAATAGTTTTGTGGACGTGCAGGTGCTGGAGGCCCTGTGACAAAAATAAAAACAGAAGGTTAACCGTTTTTTCTGACAAGCACCTGCTTTCAAATGATCCTGTTCAAGCTTTTTTCCCGAAGCAATGTATTCAATTGTTATTGTCTCCCCTCTTGCACATGGAAAAGGCCAGACTTACCATAAGGGCCTCATGCAAGATGTATGCAATAATAGCTTCATCCATTCGGTCTCCTCTCTTCAGCATGCCTTTAGCCAGATCTGTCACAGAGCCGCCATTGCACAGCTGCAACAGAAAAACACACAAAGAGAGGGGAATAATGAGCTACAACTCAACATGAGTCAGCACTTATAGATGAGCTTATTCAATACGCTGAAATCTGGGGCACCTGAGATGTTCACACAGAGAAACAGCAGAGGAGGAACAAAATTCTGATCCTAAGATTTCATAGTGAGAAAAGAGATCTTTAGCAGCTTATCTTTCTGAGGCAGCTTAGTGAGGGGTGCAAATCGTGCCCACAAGGAGAAGGTACATTATGTGTGCATGGGCTTAATCTACAGCATGCTGTGATGACTAAGCAGGGTAAATATTAAACTAGCACAATTGAAGTACATCCTCTTGTGTTTTCAAACATTTAAAAATAGGAATAAAGGATATTTTAGGAGAGCAATTTAGAGTGGAAACAGAATGTAACAAGAATAAAAATCCACATGGAAGATTGATTTTTTAGTTTGATTTCCTGTGTTTTTTATAGTGTACTGCGTTTAGATATGGACTCCACCGTCACTGGCAATTGTTCTTGGAAAATTACAGAAAAGTACCCAGCACGTTGCCTTGGCAACAATGATAACCCTTAATTTAGACTTTTCTTCGAGATATGCAGGGGGTACATAAAAAGCTCTAAGATGCCAATCAAAGTGTTGGGGGCTGCTAGTGAAAATAAATTGTAGATGCTGCATATGAATCCTATTTGTAAACACATATCCCCAGCTTTATACTTAACTGCATATGAAAACATTTTGTCAGATGGGACATTTCTATGTATGGAGCATTTGTCCTGTATAATTACACTCATTTCCCACACTTAGTAAACTAAAGGCTTAATCAGGCACGAAGTGGAGTGTGGTTATTTAGGATTTGAATCAGCCCCCTGCAGCGATAGTGATAAAGACATTGTACAGCACATGTCAGCAAAGGTTACTCATAAAGAACTTATACATTACATTCAAAACAATGATTGTTGTGCCTTATGCACAACAGCTCAGCATGGAGCATATATTGTTATAGTAATTTCTTTAAAATTGACATTGAAATTGAATGTTGCATAATGACACTAGATAGAAAATGATGTATTATTATCCAATGAATATAGTCCCCTGCAATCTTAAGAATACAAATGCTGATTGGTACAATAGTAGCATCATAATACAGAGATTATATATGCAGGGTGTGCTTGAATCTCCTAAAGGCTCATATTTGTTATTTCATTATACTTTTACCCACAATGCATGATTGCCTTTGCACACAATCCACACACAAGTGTTGTTAATTGAGCTAACCGCAGGAAGCCATCAAATGCTTTTACCACCAACAACTTACAGTGAACCATTTTTAAAGAGAACAAAACATTGCATTACATTACTTTGAGGGATGCAAGTACAAATGAATGTCATTACTGTTTATTCTAGTGATTCATTTTCCTATTAATTGATCTTTTCTTTATCAAACAGTGAAACATGAAGAATGTCATTTACAATAGTATAAAAGCAGCAAATTCTTACATCCTGGGAAAAACTGTTATCGCAAATATGAGTTTGGTTTTATTTGTTAAAAAATATTTTAAAAATGATATCAATAGTGATCATGAATTCATAAGAATTGTCCTTTGGATGTTGGAACATCAGAACAATAGATCATAGCACCACAATAGGCCATGATCATGTGAAAACCCACCCACCCCTCCAACAGTATTGCAGCAATACACCCTGAAAAACAGCGTGTCATTATTCTGTCATTTTGTGTTTCTTTGTCTTTCGTCTCTTAGTAGCAATTTTGTTTTCTCTCTTCAGGCGTTTTGTCCGTCTTTGTGGTCATTTAACCTCTCTTTGTTGTTGTTTGGAGTGTCTTGTAGTAATGGTGTTTCTATTTGTCGCAGTTTTGCCTCTCATTGTGTCTTTTTTCAGTCATTTAATTGGCTTTCCAACGATAAATGTAAGCAGTCACTTCAGACAGAGACTCAGGGGCACCATTAGCACCTGGGGCTGGTAGACACTAATCCTTCCATGCACTAGATGCTGAGAGTGACGCAGGTCTTTGACCTTGACTAAGCAACGGCATAAGTTTTCGACGCTATGCCTTGTGTCTGTTTTCTGTTTGCCTATCAATCTACCTATCCATCAGGAGTCCAGAGAGCTGTTGCAGGATGGATGGCATGCATCTCAGCTGCCACATGGGGAGCTTAATCACTTCCTCTCTCTGCTATCAGACGTGCAGACTAACTGCAGTTAAGCAGAGAACACCACTGAGGATTTCACAGACAGCACAGCTCTCTGACAATGAGCCGCGCCTGACGTCAGTCCACATCACTGCTGCCATATCACCTGTCATCATTAAATTACACCGGGCAGACAGAGAGATCCATATTAATGAGAGGTCCTGTGTCCTAGATTTAGCCGAGCTAAACGTTAGCACTCTCACCTGAGCCCACTTCCAGAAAGTGATGCTGGGCATGAACATTAATTATTTGAGAGGTGGTGAAGACGATATATTTGAAACTTCAGACCTGGTTTGATGTAAATCTTGTACAGATTAAACCAGATTTCCTAACCCTCGGGTACAGATATGTAATCACATCTAGTGAGGGTTTCACTCCTTCATGTAACAATGAAGAAACAAAAGACCAATTCCCATTCAAAGGTAAAACATCATTAATTGATAATGCTCATTGATTGTAAACATAGATAGGAATAAAGAAAACAGCTGAATAGAAAATAGCTTTAGTAATTCTACGTGGCTATAAACACATCTGAGGTTAACAATGTAACTGTATTCCGCCATAAATGTAAAATTAGGACCATCTTTATAGAGCATACTTCTAATGATTCCCCTCAAGATGTATTATTACCGACAGCTGCCAACAAGACATAAACATCAAGAAAATAACACTTTAAAACTAAAGTCAACACATATCCCACTGACTACCATTTCCAAACAATTGGGAAATATTTTATATGTTGTTTTTTCTAAAAAAAAAAAGTGTAAGAGCTACTTACTTAAGACTTTCTTAATGAGGTTTGTCCAACACAGATTTGCGTAGAATCTGAATAAAAACTTCATATTTAAGATCTGATTTATTTCCTACAACTTCACTAGGACTGCAAAGTCATGAGGGTTTCCAAAGAACCATCAATTATCAAAGAAGAACAATCAAAACACTGAACACTGAGTGGAATATTCTCCATTACAAATGAGGTCAGGTGTGTGTTTAGTCGTGTTAATCAAATTAGTTGATCAAAGACCTTTAAATAAATGGATGAAACAAAAAATAAAGATGAAATGAAATGAAAAAAAACACAGTATAGCCGCTAAAACACACAGCTGCTGACTTTTTGGTCAACTATCTTTGATGTACGTATCCAAGCAAATATAACTAGCATTTCCTATTTCCTGTAAATGATTGGATTGTTGTAGTTGTGTCATGCCTGCAGCACTTAATAATTCCTACACGCTGGATCTTCTCCACTGAAAAACACCTCTATTGTTAATGATGTGGGCTTATCGTTTACACACACACTCTGGTGTCTACTTCCTGCCACCGTTTATTGCAAAGTCCAAGCAAGGAATAACATTGTAGACCTCATTGTCAATTCATGAGTGCAGAGGTGGTTTGGCTGAGGTTGGAGTCAATACAGAGACTAATGGGGGAAATGCAGGCCGCAGTGGTTTATTACTTTTAGAAGGGATCCGACAGAATATCAATGTGGGGTCAATAAGAGGACGAACAACAGGATAAATACAATTATATTTCTATGATTCCGATCTCCATATTCCTTTTTTTGGGGGGTAAAAATATAACTTTATTCTGAATTTTCAAGAGCACCACATGGAAATGACTCTCGATGTCTTTGGTTTGACTCTTTGCTTTGCCTACTTAGTTTTTCTTTAATTTCACATTTCAGGTCATCTCACGCTCTACAGTTATATCTGTACACAAGCTTGCATGTTTGTTTCCTTTCCAAGAAACCTCTTCACACGTTTCTCCATTTTGGTCATTCTCCAAGATCGCAATGCGTCTTATACTATTACATTATTCTTTAAGTGTAATTTAATAAACTGTGGGTTTGCTGTCACACTTTCAACCAGGCCATAAAGGCATGTTTAATGTTTGACAAGACTTTCCATGGCTGCAGGAACTCGGCCAATGGTTCTGATAAATGCCCTTCATGCCTGCTTACTTCAATTCCCTGTATAGGAGCTCTTTCATTTCTGTTCACATCACAGTTCCAAGTTGGTCTCCAAGTGCCCCCTCCACAGCTTTGATGCAAAGATGAGGGGTCTATGCTACGCCGAGACTTTATCAACATGTAAACGAGGTTTTTTAAAATATTTAACAGAGATTTACATACACAGGATTTGCTGAAAATGGTGAAAACATAATGAAAACGATCCAATGTGTGCTCAGATCACAGAAGCAATGTTTCACATCAGAGATCAGCAGCTTTTAACCGGACGTAAAAGTTAGCTTTCCCATGTAATAGTTGCTCTCCAACTACTACCCCTTATATCATTATAACCAATGTAAGTGACAACAAAGCATTAGTAAAACAGTAGCATTCTTTACAACAATTGAAAGTTACATTTGAATTGTGATTCAAATTGTGATTCAATTCAAATTGTGATTCGATTTCTGCCTGGTACATCTTAAAGAAAGCTTTTAAAGTTTCCAATCATCATTGCCCTTTATATTACAGGGTCTTCCAGTAAAACAGGGGTGCTCACAAATGACATCTAAATCAGGTTTTTATTTCCAATTAGAGAATAAAAGTCGCTCCATCATCGCAATCTTTGAAGTGTGCTTGAGCTCTCTGGGAGCTAAATGAGGCCATCATACATGAAAGCGCGCTCATCTCTGCCCACATCCACCGCCATAAAGGAGCGCACTACACAGGCGAAGCCAAAAGCTTGCAGACCCCAATGAGCGGCTAACAAAGTGAAGGACGCCATTTGTATGTATTCAGTTCATAATGAGCGGCCTGCCTGTCAGCGCGGGCAGAGAAAGGCTCCTCTCAGTAGAGCGAAAGGATGGGAAATGACAGTAACCATGGTGAATGTCCACCTCACTGCCTGCTTTCCACTTCTAAAACCCCATGTGCATCTACTTCAGAGCACACACACACACACACACACACACACACACACACACACACACACACACACACACACACACACACACACACCACACACACACACACACACACACACACACACACACACACCACACACACACACACACACACACACACACACACACACACACACACACACACACACACACACACACACACACACACACACACACACACACACACACACACACACACACACACACACACACACACACACTAAACTGTCAGGCAGTCATTTCAGCCTCAGGATTAGACAGATTTGGAGATGTTTGCAAGGGAAATGTAGAAAATGGACATGCAAATCAAAGAGGAAACCGGGAAGAACAAACAATAAACAAAGTAGCAAAGCCGAGTGAACTCTGCGTGCAGTTTGTGGTCTGATTCTTCAGCATCTTGTACTTGATATCCGAGCAAAGTGATTGCAGGCTCCTCTGCAGAGGTCATGAGGAAGGACAGCGATGAAAAGGGGAAGAAACACAAGCTGCAGAGGTGAAAACTATCTACTGGGTTACAGAGCACTGCTACTGTAGATGCAAAGCCCACTGCGCTTGGAAATATAAACACTCTGTTCTAGCATAGCTGTGCCTGGTTGAAAACGATTGCTTGAACGAACAATACACCAAAGTGTAAATGCCAATTAATTAAATGTTATACTGTGTATAACAGTGTCCTTCACATGTCTTAAATACAAGAGTATCACAGTCACAAGATGCAGAATACGGGTCCAAAGCAGTATTCTTTGCTTAGTTCAGATTAGCGAAGGCCTGCATAGGCAATAAACATGACAGTCATACGATACGATACGATATTACTTTATTGTCAGATCAAGTCTGAAATTTGACTTGCGTCACAGCAGCTCCATGTCCAACATCAACAGACAAATATGCATACACAAATACATGAAACACAAACATTTAACATAACAGCACAATCAGTGAGAGAAAAACATGCTCAAAGAGCCTTCAGCGTGCATTTGGTCTGGGATTTAGCTCTGTATTTACTGTGAGGACTGACTGATGCACAAAGGAGTGCTTCAGTCTGACTTTATTGAATCGTGGGACCCTGTATCTCCGATTAGATGGTAGCAGTTCATATTCACTGTTCAGAACATGGTTTGGGTCGGAGATGATGTTGTTGGACAGCCTCACTAGGTTGTTATGATAGGCTGAGTCATAGAGTCTCTGACAGGGTTGACCAACAATCTTTGAGCAGATCTTTAACAGGTGGAGCAGTTTTGATTTTAACGCTGCTGACAGACATTTGTACCAGGTAGTATTGCAGTACTGTAGAATGGACATGATCACAGATGTAAAGAACATATGCCTATCTCTATAGAGGCTGAATCATCATGTTAATCATTGTCACATAGCTATCATATGTCTAAAACAGTGTGTCCTGGCACTCTTCTAGGTCATGGGTTCCCAACCTTTTTTCCCAAGAGCCTGACTCCACACTGCAACAGCGGTAATTAAAGTTGAAAAGTCTCAAAAATGCTACAACTACTGTCACAAACTGGATGAATGTGAAGTATTTTGTTAAAGGAGGATGAAAGCGTAATTAAGGAGCACTATTGGAGTGACTTTGATGGTTATTGGACTCAGGATTAATTCATTTGGATTCCCGCTGTATGAAGAAATTAAATGACGGCCCGGAAGTGGAAACAATTCACAAAGGGATTAAACTGTTTAAAACACATGCGCAAAGTAAACCGGATTTTGCCGATGTGTTTATGTGGATCCAAAAGTCGTAAATAATCTACAAAATGGAGGAGACCGATCTGATCGGAGCAACTGTGACAAATAATCCAACTGAAACCGGCATGGACAATGACTATGTTTTAAAAATGCGCTTATCCAGAAAAGCCTGGTTTGGACTAGTGTTGTCACGATACCAACATTTTGGTTTCGATACCGATACCAAGTCAAGAATTGCGATTCCGATTATTTTTCGATACTTTACTTAAAAAAAGGGAAACAGTCTTAAATGTAATTATTGTGCTTTATTTCACACCAGAACCATAACCATAACACAAACTTTTAAACAATGAGAACAATAAATAAAATAAATGACAAGAATTAGTATTAAATAAAATGAATACATGTCTTACAGACAGGCCTCGTGGTGTCCGTAGGCTTGCCCTCACTGTCAGAGATATCGCTCAAATACTTCCAAATTTCGCTTCTGGTGTCTTTTTTGTCAACAAGCCGAGGCGCAGCGGCAGTTGCACTCCCACTTGCAGCCACTTGCTCCCCGTTGTCTCACATGCTCTGGCAGCTAGCGCGTGCACGAGAGAGGGGAGGGACTTAGAGCGTGCTTGAGAGGGGAGGGACTGCAGGCTCGGCTGCAGTGCTGTGCAGGGAGTGGAAGCAGAGCGCTGAATACACACGACTCTTATTAAAACGGCGCTTTCTCACCGGAGTACTTTCCCCCGTCATTCTTAAAGTACCGATACTAATGAAACGGAGGAATCGTAACGTTTTTAACGGCAGGGTATCGCGGTACCTTTCAAGTATCGGTACACCGTGCAACACTAGTTTGGACACTTTACGGGCAAAATAAACATTTCTGTCTTTTTATGCCTTTAATAGATACTAACTTGAATTTTTATTCTAATTGATCAATTATTTTTGATATTTTATTGTAATGTAGAGACAAGGCTTTTAGTGACAATCATGTATTGCGTTACAATTATATGTAAAAAAAAAAAAAAAAAGTCTAAATATGATATTTGGCCTCAAATCATCTGAGGCCTGGCGCCCCCCCCTGCGATCTTTGATCCTGTTACGTGCACAGCTACATAGGGCCTTTGTTATCATGTCATGTGCTACTCTGATATTAGAAGAGTCCATTCAGTATTTTCCCAACAGTTACCAATTTAGCTAAGGCAGTTTACATGTTAGTGCACCAACAACCTAAAATAAAGTGTAATACTTTCTACCATTTTCGCATTTTCTACCTAAAACTGAAATCAGCCACAGGACACATGGGCCTGCTGAAGTGCGTGTATAGAGTAATGCACTGTGACAGCGCCTGTAAACAGAAATCCCTGCTCTGCTGCTCTCAGCAGGGAGCTCACGTCCACCCCCAACATATCCATGTTGTTGGCCTACATCCAAATCCCCGAGGTGGCCTATAAGTAAACTCCTAGACTACCCGGGTGGCTTATACTGTTACATAATCCCTGGGCAGATTGGTCACCACTGCATATACCTGGCCAGACGTAGGTTGAGATGTACAACCAGACCTTTAATCTGCACGTATGCACTGTGTCTGCACGGTGCAGCCACATTATACAGGTGAATGGTATTTAAAGCACGTGAGGCTAGGTAGGTAGTGAGTTATTTTTGCTGTCATTGGACAAAAAAATCCACAAAAACCTCTCAACATGGCTCAAATACTGAACTTGGTCGTCAGCGGGGCGTTTTTCCTGCTGCTCTGATTCTGTTTGTGGAGCAGACGATTGCAAGCCAAGCTTGACGGCGTGAATATCATAAATATGATGTTGCATTCGGTTATGCAGGGTTAAGAGCTATGGTTAAGACTATAAGATTATATAATTAAAAATATGAATCATTTAAACTTCATCATGGATTCATAATAGATTTTATTTATTTATTTGATTGTGAAATTTAAAAATAATATAATAATAATACATGGGATTTGTATAAACCTGATGTACTTATATGATTCTGTTTTCTTCAAGTTTGTATCTTGTTGGTCGAACGCACTTATTGTAAGTCGCTTTGGATAAAAGCGTCAGCTAAATGCAATGTAATGTAATGTATAGCGCTTTTCCTAATTTTCGAAGGCGCTTTACATCAAATCAATACCCACAAGATGGCTCTGCTTCGTAGCATTGCCTTTGGTACGATTAGTTATTTATTTTAACAATTTTTAATTTAAACAATTATTTTTGTAGTTTTGAACTCCCATCGAGAAAGAAAAGATAGAGATGATATGATGCCAGCAAGGATCCAATATCATTAGGTGAAATCATTTAAACGAAGCATCTCGCCCTGTCAGGGAGCAGCGCTATTGGCGTTACGTGTCAATATTAAGTGGACAGTGAGTATGGTAATGTTTTACCTGGGAACGTTTTAGTGCAGTGAGTTTACAATTGATTTGTCAGTAAATAATTGCTATATCTCTTTATTACTCAAGACAAACTCCTGTGCCACTGCTGAAGGGGGTTGGCAGCAAAGTAAGCAACAATAGTTATCATGGTTTTTATAATACCAAAAATAAACTGCTCACCCCAGCACTAAGGATTCAGTCAATATGGTTTGCAAACATATGGTGGTTTTTACTATTTAAATACAATAAGTGTTCCTACCTCCAGTACTAGCCACAACTGGTCTCCACATTTCACATCCTTCTTGTAGTACATCCCGAAGAATTTGACAACATTGGTGTGGTCAGAAAGAGCTTTGAGGATGTTGTACTCTGCCTCGATTTCCTCATCAATATCCTGAAAAACAGGGACACAGATCAGTTAACATAACACATTTCTCATGTTTACCAACCATCTTTTTCCTTTTTGTAACACTTTTTACTCAAATAGATATGAGAATAAAAAAAAATGGCAAAATATCTAGTAATGGTGACTTTAGCATTCTAGATTAAAGAAATGTAAACCACTCCCATGCCTATACTGTAAACTAAGCTTAAGTCAAGAGAAAGGTTATCTTTACATTAGGGCTGCTAAATTAATCGTATTTTAATCGCAATTACGATTATGGCTTGCAACGATTACGAAAACAACGTAATCGAAATATAACGATTTTTATTTTTATTTTTTTCAGTTGAGTTATACTTAAAGTTCACGGTAATCAACTGTTAAAAACATACTGTTTGAATGTCCAATAAATGTATGTTTTCAAAGTAAATGGATAATCGTTTTTAATAATCGTGATATAAATTATTGACCCAAATAATCGAGATTATGATTTTTGCCAAAATCGAGCAGCCCTAATTTCTAGAAAAAGATCTTTAAGAGATGACATGAGCAGCCCTACCAGCATTTGCCATGGTGGCCAAAACATTTTTATTTGGTCTTAAATTGTAGTTCAACATTTATTTCCTGTTACTTCTGGACCATGACGGTGGGCCAGTCTTTAATGTTTAACTGAGTGGAATATGTTGAATATGTTTTACCAAAATGTTGGCTATATGTTAAGGAGTTGTCAGGTTGTGACAGTGCACTGCAACATGTCTGTTGATCTTGTTTATTGGTATTTATTATTTTGATATTATTTATTTAAATGTAGATATGAATGTATAATTTATTTTATTTTTTATTGATTTTTCAGTTGATTACCCTGAACATATAATTCAACAGTTAAAAAGTTCAAATTATTATTTGTATTTGTTTTAAAATACAATAAATGGATGTTTTCAAAGTCAATGAATAATCGCAATTACAATTATTGGCCCAAATAATCGAGATTATGATTTTTGCCATAATCGAGCAGCCCTACTTTACATATCATTAAGACTGAAGACATGGCACTGACCAAAGGTATTGTAAAATGATACTTCACTTATAAAGCTCACTAATCATTATGTTATATTGTGTTTTAAAAACTAAAGGTTCTCCGCTGGTTACAATCTGGATGCTAAGCTAAGCGTCACCTGGATTTAGCTTCATAAAACGTTTTTAGAGAAGAGAAGGTATTTTATTCATCACCTTGGGGAAATTCAGCTGTAACAGAGTTATTGATCTTGTTTTCTAACTCTAGCGAAACAAGTGAATAATCACTTTAGAACTGTTGCTGTTCTTTAGGACAACTTGTGAAGTCTCTACCACTGACTCTTGAATTGAATGTGTGTGAAAGGGGCAAATTAATTAATTGATTCATTCTAACGAGACAGGGGTATTGTACATGGAAATATTGTTGGTGGAAATTCTAATTAAACGTATTCAAAACTAGGTTAACCATAGACGCAAATAATTCGGTGTTACCTTTGACTGTGCAGTTGTAATTCTTCAATAATTGTATATTATGCAAATATAACACAATATTATACAGTTTTTCGCGATTTAAATAAGTTGAAATCAGGATCAAATACAAAAATAACATGACAAATGACATATGACATATTATTTATGACTAATACTCCACTGCAGTTTTTCCAATCCACCCAAAACAAAGCAGCGAGTCATACAAAGGTAAATGAAAGAGATTGTTCGTTCTTAAGACACCAGAAAGATAAAAACTATCCAGTATTTGTCAAGGAGAGAAAAGTGTTAGAGGAAAAAACGAATACAAGAAAAGGTTTTGTGTAAAAGAAATATGGGTTTGATTCCCTCTCCTAACCCCTCAGAGTAGCTGTAGCAAAAATGATTATATAGTGCCTCTGTGCACCAAAAAGAAACAAATCCCAAGTATTCTCTGAACCTCAGCATACCGTAGCACATAAGGGGACTTTCCATTGTACTTGTAATGAAAGTAATAGGTCTAATACTCAACGTAGTGATTACAACGATGGTAATGATGGTGCTCAGTCTAGTGGTCTGAGGATAATCATTTCTCAATAATGAGAAAGAGTAACAAATGTACAAAAGACTAATGGGACTTTCATAAGCATGAAGGCAGGAATTAATAGAAAATGGCTGCTCATTAGAGCTGCTGTTTCAGCCATACTGTTCACTGTACCATCAAAATAAACAGAGGTAAATTATGGCTACGCACTATGACAGCAAGTAATATGAAGTATGAAAGCCAACACTAATGTTTGTTTATCTAAAAATAGTAACCTTTCTTAATTGTAGTACCTCTGGCGCAGTAATGTTCTAATTCTTAAATCTTTTCTGCTTCTTGGACGTCAGAATCAACATCGTGTTTATCTGCTCTGTGTCAAAATGTTCTTGCTTTGGGCCAAATGTGCTTCACACACTTATGCATGGGTGCCAAATGGGTTTTGGCTCAGTTCTAAAAACTCCGCACAAGCAAGAGGAGCCCTGCAATGATAAATCCAAGAAATAGTCAGAGGCAATTTGCTGAGATAATGATTGTAGATGGAAGAAAACTCCTTTTCTTAACGCCCTCTGCAGAGAACAGAGCAGAGCACCATGACTTAAATCTAGTATTGGGCTAATGAGTCAGTGACTGTGTCAGATTTACAAGAGATCTGTCCAAATACTTTCCAGAACTTTATACACATATTCTTCCTATTAAACTCCTCATTCTGAAATCATTTTTGTAAGGATGGGTCAGTTCTTAACTGCTTTTGCTATTATATAATTACTATGTAATGTAACTCTTGAAATGGTTTGCAAATATTATTGTCATGTCTTGTTTTGAACTGTAGCCAAGCAATACAAAAGAAAGAGAACTCACAAAGATTAAATTAAACTTAAAAAACATATATCTTCTGGAACTGTCATATCCATATCCCTTAAGAGTGATGTTTGTATATGGTGTAGCATAAATACTTTATATAATGTGCAGTATATACAAATACATATCAGGGCTCGACATGGCCCGATGGCCCGGAAGCACTATTTAGACACCCCGGGCCAGCATAACGTACTTTCCACTTATATATTGCTTTAAAAAAAAAAATGGTCCTGTGGTATTGGTATTTTGACAAGCAATTTTGTTAAATTGTTTCGTTTATTAATGCTACAACATAGCGTTTCGTGAGGCAGTTGTTGATGTTGGGTGAAAAGCAAACAGCTGTTGCTGCAGAGCAAAACAAATGTTTACTTTCTCGCCACCTAACCATTCGCCAAAATGTTTTTAATACCAACGGTAACCCCACGCAGCATTCTCATCTGTTTGTCCTTACTGGTGTCATTTTCTGGTTGCTAACGCTATTGTAACACATAATCACTGATGTTCCGCTGTAACGGTGGTGGACTCATCAGAACAGAGTGCGCGAGCTGACCAATCAGAGCACAGTGGGCTCACAGGGAGGGCGGGGGCAGGAGCTCCAACAAGGCCTGTAGGACAGAGAGTGAATACACATACTATACAGAGATGCTGTATGAGAAACTAATGTGAGTTTGGAACATTGCACAATATAAATCTATTCTCGTAGACCTCAACAATGGAATTATGATCAGTAGAAATGGCCATGACATGGACCTTTAATAAACCAAATATGAACAATTGAGGGAAATGAGGAAGAACTGATGATTCAAATGTTGTAGTACAAGTAGTAATGTAGTTTGTGCATAAATTACTATTGCAACACATTTTCTTCATTATTAGTCGATTCTTTTGGACGAATGCTCTTTGGCCAGTGGTGACAATGGTGGGGCCAGTGACAATAAAATGTCTACCCCTGCATATAATGTTTTTCCAGGTATACAAGTGTATAAGGAGTGTTAACACTAATAGAAGAAGTATAACATATGCCATTTAAATTGAAATACACTCCTGTACCAGATAACAAAGTCAACTTACATGGATGGGATCCAGTATCTTTACAGCCGCTTTACTTCCATCAAGTTTATTGAGCACCTTGTAGACTTTTCCATAAGTCCCTTTCCCGATTGTCTCGATGATGTCCCAGGCGTCAGTAGGATCTGGAAAGTTGTCGAACACAATCGATTTCCCTGATTGTGGAAACATCTTCTGGAGATTTCTCCTATGAAAGAAAAACACACAACTTGTATAAAACCTGCAGATGTGCTTTGCTCTTTATAAGAGTTCCACTGAAGGAGATTTAAAGGCCATTATGCATATACATAGAGTACCACAAACATTTTGAACAACACACATTGGTGTGTTGTTGTGTGATAATCATTGGGTTATCACACATGAAACGGTTATTTGTCTGAGGAGTGTAAGGAGTGTAAGTAAGGAGTGTTTTCTTAAAACAGACATATTACCTTTCTTAAGATTAAATACAATACTCAATGCATTTTTTGTGTGAAATGATTTTGTATAAAAGTGTTACCAGATAAGTGTCTTGTTTACTTGTGTCTTGTTGACTGTTGAAAGTGATGTCATGCTGGTTTGTTTGGGAATTGAACTGGAGGACCTTTTCACTACAGGATAATCCAGTGGCAGATTGAGGGTTAATTCTTGGAGGTTTCCATTTAGCTGCATGATGCAACAAGGTTAAATCTGGACATAACTGGGCATTAGTTTAATAAACATGTATTCAACTTCATTTTACTCCTTGCGACCTTGTGGCTTAGTATTATGTCAACTTTAAAGATTTGTAAGTGACCTCAGTTTCTGATAGCCACTGATATCACTCTATCATTACTACAGTATTTCATAGTTAGAAAGTGTCATTTAAACTATAATAACATATATCCAACTAGGATAAAAACACACACACATTATCAAGGTTATTAAATGCAGTGAGAGAAAAAAAAAAAACAAGAATGTAGATTGCATGAAGATGTCCAAAGGAAAGTTAGTCAGAGCCAAAAAACTCATAAAGCAACACTAAATCCTCCACAAACACACTGCTTAACAATCCTTCAAGAGAAGGGTGCCTGTTGCTGCCCTCACAATTGTGCATTAAACATTGAATCTACTAAACTACTACTACTAAAAAACATACTGACAGCAGAGTAAATCCAAACAAACTTACATTGTTTTCTTAATAAAACTTGAAACATTTTTGAATAAACAGTTAATCCATTTCTGTGCAAAAAGTTAGCTTGGAGCGGTGGTGGGCCAGCCTGGCCTGGCGGTGAGTGTAAACCACAGAGGAGGAGCTAACGTGAGCTAACGCCAGCTAATCTCACCAGCAATTCCCCCGCTCCAGGGCTGCCATTGGAAACCATCTCCAAGTGGTATGAGATACGGCGGGATTAGCAGGAATTAGCCACTGTAGCAGCGTGAGCCTTTCCCCATATAGACGCCCATTCATACACAAAGCTGGTTAGAAGACCTAAGCACAAATAGTGCTGCAGTGGGCAACTACTCCTATTATTATCAGTGGTCACTTTATTTGTGTTAAGGGAAATTGCCTCTTAACTCAGCTCTCAACAGTAATTTTATCTAATCTAATATTATAATTATTATGAATAAATGAGTAAATGATCATAAATCACTCCAGGGAAACGTAAAACTGGCACATAGTCATGATTTTTGCAGTGATATTATCAGTCATCACCTATGCACAGCAATTAGACTCCTGTACGTGAATGCATGTTTAGGTAATTGCACTCCTGTGCAAACCTACAGATAACTTCAATAAAACATAAGTGCTTCTATAAGTAACAACGTGCTTTGACACATGAGAAAGGAGGGTGAAACTCTAGGACTCACACTGGACACCTCCAACAGGAGCTGCAGGGAAATGAGCCCTTACAGGAGACTGTGTGTGTGTGTGTGCGTGTGCGTGTGCGTGTGCGTGTGCGTGTGTGTGGTTATCCAACCTTGTTCACCCTGAAACACTGGCTGCTTGTCACTTTTAGTTAGAGGTTTACTGGCATTAACCAGAGTCTTTGAAGTGCACAAATCATGGACTGCACAGGTTTAACTGAGCATTACTGTATTACTGTGTTTTTATAGAAAGAAAGAAGGTTATAACATTTGAAAGAAATCTAATTGAAAACCAAATTACATCTTAAAAGTCGGAAGTGGAAATGTACTCTCTGATCTGAGTGATGTGTAAGTGGACTTTTGGTCACTTGAAGCTCCTAAAAGAAACTGAAGATGCATTTGGTACCGGCGTGGACTAATCCGCAACGCTGATGAGTGGGTTAAAGTTTCGGCTTAACCTTGGCACAACAATACTGCCAGTGAACAAGTCAAGGATAATGTGGGTGGAGACAGTAGTATTTATGCAAGTGCAAGTGATTAAAGAAATATTCAGATTCTTTTTTAATCCTGATACCACAATGTAAAAATACTTCACAATTACTTAGTGAAAGGAAAAGTATGTCAGTTTTATAAAAGAAAATTACTTAAAGTTCTCAAAAGTAATACATTGTGCGGTAAAAATGTTCCAGTGTTTCACAATCATGGGTGTTGATTATTATTACTGCTGCAATAATATGTGGTTTAAGGTTGTGCTTACAGTATATGAACTAATACTGTTGGTTAGAATAACATAAAATGCATCATAATGTACAAGACCATTATAAATGTGGCATTGCTGTTCAGGGAGAACCATGTTTCCCTAAAAACTCCACTTTCCCTTCAGTTTTGTGACAATGCATTTGCCAGCTAATTCAAATTGTATATTTGGCTTAAGGCTTAAGGAGTAACATTTCTGAAATGTATAATATTGTTCAGTTTATCACAAACATATCACCAAATCTGGAGATATTGGTTTAGAGTGGACAGAGAGGCAATGAAAAATCGTATCTGTAAAGTAACCAAAGCTTTCAGACAAATAGGAGTAAAAAGTACAATATTTCCATCTGAGATGAAGTGGTGTAGAAGTATGAAGCAGCATGAAATGGAAAGTAAAATGTACTCGTATTTGTACTTAAGTACAGCAATTGAGTAAATATAAGATATACTGCTAAGATTCAAGTATGGGGTTTCGGATCACAATGCTACATAAAGCAGAACAAATAATGTCTATGGTTTGGTTCTTGAATTTTAAAGTAAATAAAGTAATTATACAACATTCACAATAAGAGAACAATATTTTGAGGACTACGGTCTGTAAGAAACACTGTTTGACAAATCTTAATGGGAAGACCTGAATAGGAGTCTCATAACTACTCAGTAAAAAATAGTAATATAGCTTAAAATAAAAATAAGCAACACCGCGTCTACCAAATGAAAAATAAATATTTCAATATTCGTATAAACTTACATTTGATGGATGATGGTGATAAGGTGAGAATAGAACCCATGCAGGGTACGGGTAAAGCATAGATTTAGACACATAAACATGCAAACAAACACAAACAAACACACACACACACACACACACACACACACACACACACACACACACACACACACACACACACACACACACTGCATGCCAAGTAAACATGTGCTGAGCCACTCCCAACATTTGCAAATAAGGAATCCAAATGAAGGAGCCATGCTTGGGTCTAAAGATCTAGTAACACATGCAAACACTCTCATAATAGCCAAAAAGTCATCATACTTACTGTGAGCTCATTTGTATGCTTGAGTATAAGTTGAGGATGAAGCATTAGCAAGCAGCAGCAGGTGTTCCTGTGTGCCCCAACCTCTTCTGCTGTATTATACATCAACAATAAAGGAACACAATATTACAAAGTAATATAGGCTCAATACGTAATTAGTTTAAGTAATTCGTTTTAGCATGAGGGCGTGCAGTAGCAGCCGATAAGTCTGATAGTGTCATAAATTAGACTGGAAGACAAGCTAACAACAGGCAAGTGTACCGTGTGCAGCGAGGAGCGAGTCAGGTGCAACAGGCCATGACTGCACTGGAGTGCCCTCAGCATCGTTAGCCGTGTCCCGTTACAGGCTCTGCTGCTGGGGAAAGCTGCTGTGGGGCTGAGCCAGAGCTGGACTGAGAGTTCAGTTCAGGGTCTGATGCTATCTGAAGCTTGGCTCGAATACATTCTGTTTGTGAGCATCATAAATTATTTGTAAAGAAACTGCTAATCTGATTTTTGGATGAAATGTCCTTCCCTACGTCACAGGTCACAACCTTATACATCCATGGTCACAACACAGAACTGAAAATACAATGTGCTACATATGTCATCTTGCTAACAAACAAGCTAAACTGCGATTTACATACAGATTTAGCTTAGTCACAATAGCTGTTAGCAGGCTCAACACTTCTTAAAACTACTAGCTTAACTCCCACACTTGTTTAGCTTACTGGTAAACAGACTCAATAAACAACTAACTTTATTTTTAGCCACCTCTGTAGTTGCTACAACTAATACAATACAGTTCTACACCTGTTTGGCCACCTACGAGCTGTTAGCTGGCTAAAGCTAGCTAAACCACTAGCATTATTTCCACAGCTAAACTGCTTTAACACCCGTTCATCTTTGTAGCTAGCTTTTTTAACCTACTGTAAGTTATGTGATAGAGTGTTGTTATAAATATTTATTAAATAATTATCTATCTCTAAAAAAGCCTACTCACGTTTGCTGATTTGGCCTCTCAGAAAGTTAGATCCATTATCCTTATGAGCTACTAACAGGTAAAGTTGCAGACTTGGGGGCTTATTACATTATAATTACATTACCTTCAATTATCATAAAGAAAACATGTTTTTTCTCTGCTGTCCTGCAAACAAACAAAAACAATTCAAATAGTGCGAAGAGCATTGTAACTATTGAATGGGTGTGTAGGGGAGAGAGTTTTTTTAGTTATGCTGTCCTCTAAGCAAGGAGAAATGACCATAGAAATGACACATAGTAAAAATGAAAACACACCTATAATTCAGGATGTCTCCTATCAATGGCAATGATAATAATTAATATTTGATCAAGGGCAGTGAAAATATTACTTCTAAAAAAAAGTCTTGTGGCTCAACTTGCCCCAGTGTAGGGGTAAGTTGATCCAGGTCAGGGGGTAAATTGAACCACTGTTCAAACCTGGGCATACCTGTTCAAACCTGAGCATACCTACAACAAATCTTAAAGGTAACTGTAAACAATAAATAACAAACCAAATACAAGCTTAGTTTTTCAAATAATTTTAATATAAATTTCGATTGAATTGATTGATTTTTTTTTACATGTTAAAAGGAAAAGTAATCATACAAATGGTGATACAATTTCATACATCTTACCAATCAAACACAGGGTAAATTCAACTTTAAATGTAGCCTACAATGAGCTCTTATTATCAACTTGGCCTACTTTCATTCATTTCTCCATTGAAAAACTGGCTCAACTTACCCCAAGGCTCATGGTTCACTTTACCCCATAGCCACCATTTTAGCAAAAATAGCCTAGCATTAAAATGCAGTCATCTTTAGCTTAATGATTCACATGGTTTAATACGCTGCCAACACATCAACATATACAATATATGTGTTTAAACCTGGATACTTTTGTTTTTACATGACAGCTGATATAGCTGACATCTAGAAAATTTACTTTGACAAACAAAAAACGTTTTTTTGTAAAAAAGACCACAATGAGTATCTCTCTTTCACAGGCAATAAGAAATGGGTGGAGCTTGCATAATTTCTGGTCACTTGATTACAACTATAAGGCGTTGCCTGGTTACAGGGGGTGGTTCAACTTACCCACTGGCTCAATTTACCCCCTTCTCCCCTATGTAGCCTACAGAAAATACCTTATGCTGCATGTCTATACTTCATGTGGCACCTAGAGAGTGGCAGTTCATGATGATCTGTACCCAATAGGGCTAGGCCTACCTGGTTAAAAATCATAAAAGTAAATATATGTTTTGTGTCAGATTTTAAGTGTTCATCAGATTTGTAACATGTGGGAAGAATAATAGGCATAATAGGCTAACTTTTTTGTCAACGCAAACACCACTTTGAGATCAACTTTCCCCTGTAAAGTTGATTCTGCTGAAACTGTCAGAAACACTCAGAGGCAGGTTTCCATCAGAGAGAGAAATATGTATTGTCATCTATCAAAGCAGTAAAAGCTATCAAATTGGTGTGTTCTACACATTGTTATTGCACCAAACACAAACAACAATTGGAATTAAACATCTAGTCACTAGCCATATCAATATATATTAGGCTATAATAAAAAAGCTTAGGGTTCTTGATGTTATCCTTAAGAATAGTAAGCCTAATCAAAAGTATTTTTTTCTTTTTCTAAAGTTCTGGTTGTCATTACAGGTCCAGTTTAACATCCAAATTGCAGGGAGCAAGAAAGTCGAGTGCCTTCCTCTGAAAACCAATCCCTCTCCAGTCCAGTTGGTCAGTCTATTCAAGTCACCTTTCAGGTCTGTGTACTGTACAGTGGAACATTACCCTAATTTGCAAGAAAGCATGCAATGGCTTAACTCTTATTGAGGCCTCCAATCACTATAGCTCCGAATAACAAATAAATGGTTGCTTCTGTTGGGCTTTTTTGGCCTTTGACTAGATATGTTTATTCGTGAGTTTTCATTTTTCAACTCCATTTATTTAGCAAATTCATTAGATTTATGAACATTAGAAGGTATGACCATATGAAAAATCTCTCAAATCCAAGCTGTTTCTGATATCCTAACAAGACCATAAAAGATCACATATGGCAAAGACTTCAAGAAAAGTCAGAAAGACAGGAGTCATAGTTATAAAAGACTGAATGTTTATTTTTACTAAAAAAGAAGAAGAAAGAGAAGAACAAGGAATAGTAGCCCCTTTTTCAAATGGCTAAAAGGGGATGTCATTTTTCAGTTTTAAAGGTGGACCTGCAATAGTTCTATTTCTTTGACCGTGCCATAAAACCTCATTAATCAGTCAGCATTGGGGCCCCTATTATTAGCCAATGATAAATATAGGGGCTAGTGATGTCTCTGTCCTGTCTTCACCTCAGCCTCCTACCAATGACCCCCCCTCACTTTCTGTCTGGGACTCCACATGATCAGCGGACCCGTGCCGACTTTATGTGGTTCCCTCAAGCATGTCCATAGGCTTGGGTGACAGCAGCAAACCAACCTCATTTCCTGCTCTGCTGCTTTACAAATGACTCCTGGAAGCTGGACCAAGACCAAGGATGGGGATGTACTGATGGCCATAATAACCGTATGATTAAAGTGGGCAAAGGTCCAGTTCAGTGTGCAGACTGGACACACCTCCCTGCCCCCTACCTCACTATTTGACCAGAGAGTAGAAAAGCACACAAGATTGAAGATGTCTGTAAAACTAAGTGACACTTTTCCAAACTATTGTTTAATCAGGTGTCCTTTTTTATGCCTTTTAAAACTACTTTACTATTTCTTCATTTATTAAAAAAATTCAACAGAATATCAGAAATGTATGTTGCCCACAGGATGAATTATTATCACCTGCCTATGATACATAAACTTTAAATATGCACTGCTAAACATCAGTTTGTTAGATTATGATCAGGTTAGAATACTGACAATTAGCTTGAAGCTTCTTTGCTAGCATAGCTATTCAGCTTCTAATAAACAAATTGCCTTCTACACATATTTCTAAAAAGAAACACTGTATACAGAAAAGTAAAGTGTCATGAAGTGGAAAATGCATATTTATTATAGGCTAATTAAAATGGAATGCAAAAGTAACACTGGAAAATCTAATAAAGGTTTAATATCAGCTTGCAGCAAGACATCCCAATGAGTACACCATCTTTACATAAGTCTCTTTTTGCCTTAAACAGAATAAAACATTAGGAGAGAATCCACGTGCCTAATGTGTGATGTGTTACATAAGCAGTTAATAGGCTTAATTTCCTGACAGGTAACCTACATATTGCTCTGCTGCAGTGCGAGCTTCTCACCCACTGATCAGCCGCTAGTCACCATGAAGAATCATCCTCTCTGACACTACCCGTGAGATATTTCATGGCTGCATGATCAAATAATCCTCATATGCTGTACAGAACTGTAAGCCATTCTACTTTGATGTGCTTATTTTAGTTTTCTCATTTCATGCATGTATTGACAATATCAGAAAAAAGCACAATCATTTATGTAAATCAAACAAATGAAGATCACGTAACTCTGCGGCTAATAAATGTTATCTATTTGTGCCCATAGAAATACAAAATAAACTCCGCAATGATTATGATGTACATTTTGTAAACCCTCAACAAGCAGGCAAACCGATAATTGGTCTCTCAAACACACAAAAACACATTTTCTTTCCTTTTGTCAACATCTCTAGTGGAGCTGCATTGCTTTTTATCAAGAATTTCTCAGATGATCATCCAAAACTACTCTGAAGAGTTAAACACAGTAACTAAGCCAGATACTTAGATATACTGTCATTTAGCATAAGAAGGATTTCATGAGAAATTAGTCTTACCTGAAATGAAAGTAGCTTTTTTCAGACATTATTTCAGACCTACTCCGTTGACAAATCATTTGTGAAATGTGTTAGGATTCAGAACAGTGTAAGTGGTTGAGAACAATTATGTTGTTGAAAATTAAGTGGCACTGGAATGACATTCAGTACAGAAAGTCATTCAGTCTCTTCTAGCCCACACACTCTGACGGCATTGTTATTATGAATGCATCTGTATTGTCTCAAAAACTTGAGCAATTTTCCTTACGTCATAATCATTCTAAATAAAAGCATTATTAAACTTCAATTGTACTGTATGATTGTGTAACAGTGCTGAGCCATTTGCAGTTTGATCAATACCTGTACAAAATGCTGCAAAGACAAACTCAAGAATCAATTGTCTTGGTGAAATTGACTTTGACTTCACATTCACACAGTGCACAGAATGATAGATAAATGTTCTTGAAATAAAAAAAGGATTAGCAGGGCAGCTCTTTCTGCAGTCCTGCAGGCGGAGTCAGGCCACTTTAAAAAATGAAAGATGAATATTCGCAGAACTTGTTAATCTAAATGCTTTTGACAGCAGATTTGCTGCAGTGGTGACACACTGGGGCTGAAGGACAAGCAGCAGTTCATGAAGGTTGATGGATGGATGATTAATTGATTGATTGATAAGGGAATTGATTAACACAGTCCCTCTTTGTGTGTGTGCACGTGGGCTTCTGACATTGTCAACGCTGCACCAACGGGATCCTACTCTGTCCTGCGCTTGCATTACCAAGTTAATTCTAGCCTAAATTAGATTATTGAGGTTGAAATTGTTTCATTTACCTTATAACAAGCACACTTTTTCCATTTCACAGAGAGGCAAACATGCATTAATTTGCCACTCAAAATCATTGACTCAAACGTCTTTTCTTTCCGCCTTTTTTGTAAACTGCTACTAAAACAATACATACACAAACAGTAAACCACTATGTGATTGTCCCTACCTTCCCCTTGTGCTAATCACATGGTTAAACTCCAGAGCGCAGAGTGCATGGTGTCGGGCACAATCAGAAGAAATCAGAGATCACTTCAAGGAGATTTAAGGAGGGCCGCTCTGATTGTTTATGCCTGTGTGATGCAGATCAGTGGACGGCTGGCTGGGTCTGCATCACCCGAGTCGACTCCCGTCTGTAAAGACTGATTGAATAAGGCTACTGATGAGGCTATTGTGGCCGTATACGTGGTGTGCATGCCTGACAGACATGTGGCCGTCCTCAATGACTGGCTGCCATTGTAGCAGCCCACTGGGCTGTGACTTTCCCAGCTGTGTTATATAGCACATCATGAGCCACTTAAATGAGTATTGGGATTGTGCAGTTGATAGAAGGATAATTAGAATACAACCATGTACATGCATGCAGCTCCATTTCCAACCTTTTTTTTCAGTTGACCTGACAACCTTGCTCATTACAATGTTTATATGAACATTTTGTGCAGAGGACAATGCAGGCTAAAGCATTATTTAACCTTGTTTTAAGGTGTTTGGAGACAAAAATGCTTTGTGGTCAAATTGGAGAAAAAATAAGTCAATGTGACACAACCGTGAGGAACACAGCCAATCTAACTGTGGAAGTGAAGGAATAGCTTATGAGCCTTGGTACGCCTCGGATGGTAATGAATCTGTTACCGGTTGTCCTTTGATATACGGAAATTAATTCTCGTTTAGAAGTCCATAATTGCAGATCTTATAACACAGGGCTTCTTTGAGACATTTGTTGATAGCCCCTCCTACAGCTCACAGATGATCATGTATCTTGTTCCATATACTGTAGGCAGTAACATTCAATGTGTGATAAACTATTTGTGTTCTAAAAATGTATGTCTGAGAATAGATTTTGTCATTGCGATAGCTTGCAAGTCAACAGCAGTTGAGATCTAAATTATTGTCCAGTTTGAAAATAGGTATGGCCGGTTTTTACGCCTCCAATTTAGCATTGCGGCTGGTGTGAACCCATCAAAGCCCCTAAATACTGTGTTTATATTAAAGGATTTGTTTTAAATACACAATTAATGTTCTTTACTTTTTCAAATAAAATATGAACAGGACTAAGAGACAAGCCTTAATAGGGAAAGTGGTGCTGAGCTAAATGCTAACATCAATATGCTTATATCATGACAACGCTAAAATGTGCTGTCATTCTGTTTACAATCTTCATTTAGTGTGTAATATACAAGCATTTGCTTATAAGAGGAAAAGGCTATTGAGCACTAAACATTAAATCCAGCTGGTAGGAAAGTTGTAAGTCTTTGTTCATGTTGTATATTAATCAATTGCAACATTAATAACAATAGAGTCATGCAACTATTGGTAAACGAAATCCTAGTAATTTTTTTTGTTATTTAAGTTAAATTGCAGCGTGTACAACAAACTGCTGTTGACCTATTCCCTCCCACTCCCCTGCCATCCCACATAAGTACTATCAGCGGGGATCGTGACAGGATGCTGAGCAGTCCCAACAGTGACTCATCATCAGGAGTTTGTCCTCTTCCCCAGTGAAGAGGAGTTGTATAACAAATGCGCCATGTTGCTCTTCAGCATTCATTTCTCTTTTATAAATACATATGTCTCTGTGTTTTAATCTTCTCATCCCTGGAAGTCCTAGAAGTTTGGTGTTGGACTTTAGATATGCAAGTCAAAAAGAATGTGGATCAACACTACTATTATATTTGTGACTTTTTGTGTATCCTTTTGAGTTTCACTTCCTTTTCCTCAGGTTATTATGTAGTGCTTGAATTCCCTGATGGAACACATTAAATTGAACAACACGATAAAACTGAATCAGCTTTTTCTCCATATGGCTTCACTCATGATTTTCCATGTACCGCAGTGCTGCCAGGTTGAGCTGAGATTCACAGGCGGGAGCAAACACACCCACCTCTCATGCTTTCACCAAAATCTGAAATAACACCGGAATTTTCCCACAAAATCCTAAGAGCATACATCTTTGAGTCTGTGAAAGAGATGGGGCACACAGGGGGGACCTGCAATGTGTGAAAACAACAGACGTTACATTGGGAAAGCCAGCACTGTGTAATTAACAGCTGTTATCATAATAGAGGTCATGTAGCAGTGCAAACACAGAAAAGCCGAGCTTCCCTTATTCTGACGTAATCCCTTCTTCCCAAAATAAAAATAAATACAACCAGGCTAGACCTTCGATCATAATAAGTGTCTGACATGCAATCACTATCCTTTTCATCAAGCTTCAACTTCTCGATGGCAATGCAATATATTATTAAGGCAGACAGTAAAAGCCCCAAGGCCAAACCCCCCCATCTGTCTGTGTTTCCAGATAATATGACGGCTCTGATTGGGGGTTAATGGCCAGTGGCTTTATCTGCTCTCTTCCACGTTCCCTTTTTTACTTATTTTCACTTTCTTCCTGTCATTAACTAAGAGACGACCCACACTGCTATGATTTAATAATCAGAATCGAACAACCATCTCATGCCGACACACATCAAGATTAGACACCCCCACTGAGATGAGACCCACTAAACATGATGGACAAAATCCAAATTATCCCTGCCACTTATGTACTGTATAGGCAGATACTCTGAAACATATTGTGGGGTTTTTGCATCCGGACTTGTGTGTCTGCCTGAATCCACTCCCCTTCAAATTATTTTTCTTTTTTGTGCCAAATATGTCTGATTCGTCTCGCGTCACTGGACGAATAACCAACAGGATTTGAGAGTGGGGTTTTGAGGCGGGGGGTTCCTTTATGCTGTCATCCTGCGTATTCTTTTACGTCACATACCATCATCTCCAACGTGTCCAAATGATATGTCTCTGGACGTAGCTGTCACATGCCTGGGGAGGAGGAGAAAAATAAATCAGATCTTTTTTTAACTTGTAGCTTTGAAAATATATCCATAACATGACCGAACTACCACGATACATATTTGATTTTTAGAAACAACGCTTACAGCATGCAACCAATTATCCTTTTTTTCATCCATTTCTCCCTTGAGGCATCACTGTCAGTCTGAGGACAACTGGGGGTTACAAACCAGACAACAGTTAGTGCCTCTGACCCTGAAAATAGAGGTCATACCAGCTTTACATATTTTCTTCAGTGCAAAGAGGCAAAACCATGCAGGTGCTGTACAAACAGAGAAATAGATCACGACAGTGTAGAATCTCAACAAAACATAACCTGTATAACTGCTGATCTCTGTGCTCGCATTGGACGAAGCGCATGTTGTGGCTGAGTCTCTCCATCTTTTCTCTTCAGGAATAAAATCATGCTCAAGGCAATTCATGACTATGGCAGCATCATGTCACCACCCGCCTCCCCCCTCCACCCCCACTGGCTCTATCATAGGGGCTGTCTTTGCCCAAATGTGCTCAGAGGGCGGAGATGAGGTTTGGGTTATGGGCTCCTGTTTGCACAATTCCCCCAAGAATACATTACTGCCCCCCTCCTCCGTTTTTTTAAGCTGGCGATACCATTATCCAGCGCCCCCCAGTACATTCTTATCAGTGACAACCAGACGGAGAGCACACCAACGATACATCAAGACTTGTTGATCGAGGCGAAAAGGCTGTCATTGTAGAGAGCTCCAGATAAACATCTTCGCTTTGTTTGCTCTTTTTAATTCAAGTCATGAATGATTATTATTTCTTGGCTGTTTTGACAGTGGTATGGGTTTCACAAATTGACATGGCAAGGGGGGAGTTTGTCCAATTACGTTCGTCCAAGCACATTTACCTATCTTTGGCTTAATATCCATATTTAAAGGTCTCCTATTATGCTATTTTTAGGCCTATATTATTGGTCTCAGATATATAAAAACCATATCTATGATGTGTTTTGCTCACAGATCATGCATTTTAGACATTCCTTATATCCCTCAATTTCAGGCCTGTTAGAGAAGTGCTGATTCGGGGTCCTTAGCTTGAAAAAAAAAAAAGAGGAGGGGGAGCTAATGCCTGCTCAGAATTCTCCGGAGATAAAGCTAAACGCTGCCGTGATTAAACGCCATATCATGTTCCAAACCACACCAATGATTATTTCTGAAACAGTATGGAGCTTGCGGGTTTACCACAAGGTGAGTTCCTTTTTCTCTCTCCAGTAGGCCTACAGGTTAGCTCTGAGTGTTAGCGATGCTTGCTAATGTAAACAAAGACCATCTTACGTCCAAAACAGTCGGGCATTGTTCCTGATAGCAACGTTTCTGATAGGGCCGTGGGTCTTTTTTTCTTTTCTTTTTTTAATATATTACACCATATCGGATGCAAATCTGGATCAGCTCCGTTGTACCTCCGTTTTTAGAGATTTGGGTACGGAGGAAAAGAGAGAGGGTTTTGTTTTCTGACACTTTGAGACTTCCCTGACACACATTTATGTATAAAAGACATACAAAAGTGCATTTTGCATGATAGGTCCCCTTTAAAGATTGCAGTAAGATAACAGTACAACCCTATAGTGGAAGTGCATTACCCAGCACACCAAATCTGATCAGCTACAGAAAGCAAACTGTGCACCATGCTGAGTCTGGCCCTAAACAATAGAACATGACAACTGGGGGGGGGGGGGGGGGGGGGGGGGGGGGTTGTCATGCAGTGAATGAGACAATAGCTCTGAGAATAAAAACATGCCTGTGTGTGTTTTCCCTTCCAGTAAAAAGCTGATAAAGAAATTCTGGCGGTGCGTTGACAAACTGTTGTTGACTGCTCCACCAGCACTCTGATGTCACTTCAGAGAAAGGACAAGAATAGGTCACCCCAGAGCCCTAGAGATACTAAGGGCTATGGGTCACCCACACTACTCCGACTCCAGCCCCAACCTCAATTTTACCACAGGGAGAAATACCCATAATGCACTACTTGATGCTTTTGTATTGAATAGGCGTCACATTTGGTGCTCTGACCCACTTTCTCCACAGCCAGTAGGTTATTTTGAGATTTCATTAGCAGCAGGAACAAGGGAGAACGAAAGGTGAAGAGGCTCTCACACACTGTCCGTTCACATTCAGCAATTCAAATCTGTGTGAGCATGCCTCTCCTGCTTCTCTTCAGCCTGACCACACATTTGGAATCCTTTCCAAATGCAAGGCGAAAATGTGAGTAACTCTACTGGTATGTTGTTTAGTCCTCTAGTAATGAAGCTGTCATCTTTGCTCCGGGGAATGTATCATTGAGTGTAAAGCCGGATCTTGTCACTACTGTTAAAAAACACCAGACTCACCTTGTAGATACTAAAGATATGAAACAATTTAAAAAAGCAAGAATAACTTGTACTTTGTAGGCAGAGCTACCAAACTTTCAAACAGATTGTATTTAATTTGCTGTCAAAATAGGACATTTTCAAAAATAATTTGGTCCAAATAGAAAATAAAGATTTCTTCCTAAGATTGCAGTAGTTTAAAACAAATACAATTATTAGCGTTCTTGCTGAAAGTTAGAATTCAATATGGATACGAAAAAGCGAGAAGCAGTATTCCATCCCCAAAACTATTTCAACAAATTTGATCCATGCAAAAAAAATATGGTCGTCGAAATATGTAAAATACGAAAATCCCTACTTCATACAGCCCTTCAATAAGGCTTTTTGAAATGCTGCTAAATTTGTGAAAAATGTTTTCATAAAACACAACAATCCAAGCAATTATTTCTATTGAAATGATAAATGTAATGGCATCCACCAAATCAGCCGGAAACAATAAACCCATGGAGAGGCCAACACAATCTACTCAATATCTTTAAATGATCTCAGTATTTGTGTGTTTTTTAAGCCAATAACTATTTTCCCCAGAGCACAAAATCAATTGCTCAAGTCTGACCTCTTTTGCTCTATTCCAGGCCTTGTAATCCTTTTATACAAGGCATTTATTACGCAGCAATTCTTGCACACACTGGCAGTATGACAACAAAACATAACCCGGGCCATTTCAAACACATTTTACGTGCTTGAACTGGTGAAATGATTGGTGGTTATTACACACTTCTCTCCGTGAGAATTGTCCAAATGCTCATTCTGTCAAGGTCAGGATCAAAGCTGGACAGGGAGGAGGCACTCCGCAATGACATGGCACCTGCAACCAGGAAAGACACAAAATGGAGTCCCAGCTGGCCCCCCACACCAGTGTGAGTCAAACTGCCGGGGGAAGAGGGGGAGGAGAGCATGCTTCAGGCTCGATTAGGCCGACATCCTATCTCCATCTCCAGCTCTGAGCTCCATCACCCGAGTCATTAACACCAAAATCACAGCTGCCACTCTGGAGTATTATGGAGCAGGTGGAAGCTGCATTTTGCTGCTTTCTTTTGGAACAGGCTGACCATATTTTGGGGGAATGCAACACTGAAATGGTCATATACCTCAATAACATCTTCACTCGGCGTCCTTTTTCATTTGAGGATTTGCTGTGACTTGCTGGTGACAAGGAGAGCAGAAGTGACGATTGCATGCCTCAGGAAGTTGGAGGATATGTGTTGGCAGAGACATCTACCCATCTCTACCTCAGCAGACCAGAATGCATGTGTCCCTGGGGTGAAATTGTTGTACACCATTTACAACTCTTGTTTTTGGTAAACAGATGAAGATGAAGAGATGAGAAGTAATAAGAAATGACTGAATGAGTTCAAAACAGTAGCGGGGGAACAGGGGTTAGGGGGAGGGGACGGACATTGGGAGAGTGAAAGATAAGCAGATAGCGGGCGTGTGAATGGGAGTGACAGTGACACAGTCCCATGCAAAGATAAACAGCCCGAGTGCAGCCTCTGTAATGGCTCTGCGCAAGTTATTTGTCACTCCATGTGAAAAGCAAACAGCAGGCAAGGCACTTTGCACTGACACTCACCATCGCCCAAGGATGTCTCGCCAAGCTTTTCCATCTGTTGACACAAATGCTGTGGTCAAGAGACTCAAAACAAATACGCCTCTGAGAGCAAATGTAACACCACATCTATTCTTTCTGCATTTCGTTCGTTGTGAATCACATTTCAGCTTGCAGAAGACAGAAGTATGGTTTGATCATGTGATTGATGTTAGGGCTCCTTCCCCATCCCTTGAGATCAGGTGGCTTCTGAAAAGTTCTGTATTCTACTAAATGTCATGTAAAGTATTATCTTGTGATAGTGTCTCGATACAGGACACTGAAAATATACCCTAGGATAAAAAACAAAGACAACATTTTCATATGGACAGTGTTTTTTCATTTGTTAGCAGTTCAGGAACATGGACACACTTTGTAACAAATGTCGTTTTCAAATAATTTGGTTCAACGACGGCATAGGAATCAAAGGGAAAACAAAGTCTATGAGCAATTCCAACAAAAACAAGGTGCTGGGAAATGGAAATTGACTATCCACCATTTTGGAAGTAAATGACAGTAGGAATGATTTCTCTGATATGTGAGCACTGCCATCTTGTGGCTTTTTCTAACACTACACACATTTCTCTTACATTTAAAAAAGGAAAATCTATAGGTGACAGCAGCTGTAAATCAGTTGTATGTATTTTATGTAAAAAATAAACATATTACATGTGTGAATGTGATTCTAAATATATTGAAAATAATGTACATTATTGTTCTCCTTGAGATGTGAATACACAAAAAAAATGCTACATCAGACATTTAAATCCAGTCTTTCTGATAAGTGGGAAATCATCAAAAGAATTTCAACTCTGAAGGCATAATGTCTCACTTCTCCATCCAAATGAAATAATCATCAACCTATTAAAATGCTCTCGACAGCGCCCCCTAGCTGCTGCAGGTGAGAATGCAACCCTCTGGGCCTTTTCCCTGAGATGGGCAGAAGCTCTCCGTTAGCTTTCATAATGTCTATCCTCCGGGACAGGTCAGCGTCACTGTCAATCACCAAGGTGCACCTTTGGGCGTAGCTGACCAGGGTCTCTTCTCCTTGGCGGAACGCCCCCACCAGGGGGACCATGTCTTTGCCGGCCAGGTGGAGCTCGGCAATACATGCTGTGTTGGCGATGGTGTTCCGGTCGATTCCGAGGTGACGGAAGGCTTCACTCATACTTTTCTTCTTGATGAAGGATGACAGGACTTGTTTGTAGCGGTGGATGACGTACTGGACTCCGGTGGCTGGAGGAATGAACAACAAGGCATGTTTTTACATTGTTACTACAGAGGTGATGAAGAATATTTAGTCATTACAGACACAGACTCTTGATAAGCACATGCAGAAGTGACTTTGAACATAAAATAAAATACTGTCCGTCAGTCCAACTACAATAGAAAATACTAAGTTTTCCTTCGCAATTGTATTTGAAATAGTCTGTTTTATAGATTTCTATTTCATATCAATTCTAATTTGACATGCTCTAATTTAAATTAAATTGTGGTTCACTTTATTGGTCAGATTGTTTGTCTAATAACAGAAAAACTACATAATTTTAGGATTTGGTAGAAAGGGCTAGCATGGTCCAAGTAACCCCACTCAAAATAATAATAATAATAATAACAATAAATGGTTGATACACAAATGTTGTTTGATTTTCATTAACACTGAAGGATAGAAAATTAGAGCTGCATTTGTGTGGTGTTGGAAGAATGCAGAGGTGGGAGTAAGTCCTACATGTGCAAGTCATGAGCAAGTCTCAAGTCTTGACCTACAAGTATCAAGCAAGTCCCAAGTCACAGTGATGAGAGTCAAGCAAGTCAAGTCAAGTCATTGCTCAGGTCAAGCAAGTCAAGTCAAGTCATACGAAATTCTGATGAATAAGCCCAGTTTCCGCATTTAAATCAGTTAAAAGACAGTGGTTATGAAAATGGATTTAACCCACACTATGATCTTCATTACATACACAGTTAATCATTTGAAATCTAATTTAGACCGATGACAATCATATTAGATTCATATTAACCCTAGAACTGCAGACAATAGGACTCAATCAAAAAGTCTGTTCAAAAAGGCAGAATTCCAGGTAAGAAAATCATATATGGCATTTGCCATTACACATATTTAATTTACATTTCTGTTAACACTAGAACCGCCAACAGCGTCAGGACCTACATAGATATCATTTTCAAATCATTTAATTTGTTCCTCTTCATAATTTCCTTATAAACTAAGTAGGACGATTTAAAATTCAGTTAATTTGGTTAATTTAGAAATTGCTTCAGTTTATCATCATAATAATAATGCATTTTATTTATATAGAGCTTTTCACAACTCAAAGACGCTTTACAGTATGAGGGAGGGTAGACAAACAAGGACAGGCAAACAAGTAAGTATAGTAAAATAAATAAATAAATAAATAAAAAGGCAGTCAAGAGGAAGTTGATTGAGAGGGGGGGGGCGCTTATGGGTAGACAGAGTTGAAAATATGTGTTTTGAGGCGGGACTGAAAGACTGTGAGGGACTCAGAGTCACGAAGATCTTGGGGGAGGGAATTCCAGAGCCTAGGAGCTGCCACTGAGAAGGCTCTGTCTGCAGAGTGTGGATGATCATAACAGATCAAAAAGTTCAGATTCATCTTATCAAGGAATGATGCACTTCTACAAACAAAAACAACATAATTAAAACATTTAAACAAACTACTAAAAGTAGATGAACTACATTATTCAAAAGTGTACAGTAACTTCTGATAATAACACAGGGGAAATAAACGAGGCATCTATTTTCCTCTCTCTCCCTCTCCTGACAGCCCGTCACTATCAGGGTTAGTAAAAATGAATCCCTTGGAGGTTCTAGTGTTAATTTACCATTGTCTTCTCTTTGCGATGCTTAATCAATTTGAAACCAAGTCTAACGTAGCTTAAACTTAACGTTAGCATTCTAGCTAACACAACACATGCACGGACCTTTCTCTGTGGTTTTTTTTGTAGTGACGAATGAAGTTGGATGTTGTGGTGGTCGTGTCACTGATCTTTATGCTGCAGACCCTGCATACCGCTGTTCTCTTCTTATTACCGTCATCGACAACATAATCCTTGAATCCAAACTTCACTATTTTTGGAGTAAAGCTAGCCGCTGCCATGTTAACTGAGACTCCTGCCTTCTAGCCAGGTTTGCGCGCATGGCGCTATAATCACGGTTTTCGAAAAAACTAAATGTAATATCTCACTACAAAAACAAACGCCAATATTTAATTTTAAACAGTCAAGTCCTTTCAAGTCATCTATCTCAAGCTTAAGTCAAATCTCAAGTCATGAATACCAAGTCAAAGTCAAGTCAAGTCTTTTATCAATGTTAGTCAAGCAAGTCTCAAGTCAAAAAATATGCGACTCGAGTCAAGTCATGTGACTCGAGTCCCCACCTCTGGAAGAATGTAATATTTGTTTCCCTTTTGGAGGTCTGTGGGTTTTCTGGGTTTTCATTCTAGTTATCAGTATTTCTTACCGATGTGAAAAAGGGATGAAATCTTTCATCCATCTGACATCACATAACTATTATCTTTGCCCTTACAACAGTAGGATTTGTTAATGATAGACTTGAATGGTCAGGGAAGCACATTAGCACAATAAAGAAATATACACATTTTAAATGTTATCTATATTATATATAACCATCTTTATAAAGACAAGACATTATCTTACCCCTTTTCCTGCTGTAGTCCTTCCCTCTCTTCGATCTTTTCTTGTCTTTGTGGTGTTTTTTCCTTCTGTGTTCACTTGAGGCCGCTGAAAATTCTGATGATCCCGACGCTTCAGAGGCACTGTCGCTGCCGTCAGGGGAACACGAGGAAACTCTTTCTCTCTTCCGAGATTTGCTTTCCGAGTGCTGCACTTTGCTGTGTCTAGGAGCTGCGTATGATCCACATAAAATGACATTTACAACAGTATCCAACCAGTGTAAATCAGACATATGGTCACTACGGACACTGACCTTCAGTGAGTGGACTGGGAGACGCAAAGCTGGACATGGAGCGGTTACTGGTGAGGTTTTCAATCTGGCTCCTGAGGAACTTGCGGTCCTGCATCAGGTCCTCCACCTGTCTCTCCAGTGCAACAATACGCTCCTGTTTGTTCTCCAGCATGCACTGCAGCTTGGTCATGGTCAGCAGCACCCGGGGGGGCAGGCTCTCTGCATGTGAGCCAGCTGGAGGGAGACAAGAAAGAAGAAGCATGAAAAAACACAGCGTTCCATTCCACAGTATTTTTGTTATTTCACCAACATTGTTTCACTGGCATAACATGTGTTTTTCTGTTCGTGGTTGTATCACTATTTCTATTTTATTTGTGCATACTTACTAGGGGTGTAACGGTTCACAGAAGTCACGGTTCGGTTCGTACCTCGGTTTGGGGGTCACGGTTCGGTACGGGTTTGGTACAACAAGAAAAAGCAAAAAAAAGTCCCAAATGCATAATTCCAGGTTTGTTGTTATCTATTTTTGAACAGTAGTGCAAGTTTCAGTTTAAAAATAAGGAACTCTGACATTTTGAATAATTAACTGTATTAAACAGTTAAAAACAAACCACACACACTCAGATGGCCATATTATCTATAATGGCTGATGTCAAACAAAAAGGTTTCATCAAGCTGTAAAACTAAAGAGTGATTGGCAAATCTGGCTGATGCCTTCTGATATGATTTAGCATGTTTGGCGTGTGTTACCATTAGCATACCGCACCGCTATCGAACAATGCCGACACACCGTCCTCATCTGATCCACCACTCGCACACTCCATCGTTATTGTAGTCCACAGGGAACCAGAAATGTTCCCACACAGCTGATTTAAAAGAAGCAGGTGGGTTCTAGCTCCTGTGTGTTATCTGAAATCGCCATACTAACTTTTCTTCTTCTTGTATTTTGTTCGTTTTGTTGTTGTGTTTCTTCTTGTTCTTCATTTGTTGTTTAAGGGCGGCTGGCAAACAGCTTTTAGGCGCAATACCGCCCCCTGGATTATAAATAGTGTAGTGGATACTGCCCTGAATGACAGACTTTTTTCCCACTCGTAAAAAAAAGGCGTATTCGTCATGTGACTGTGTGTGCCGAACCGTGACGTCCGAACCGTGACGGTACGGGACGAATACGGATACCGTTACACCGCTAATACTTACACATCTGAAAACATTCTCTTGCACTATTTGATCTGTTTTATTTGTTCTATGTCCTATATATATATATATATATATATATATATTCATGTTGCACTGTTGGAGGAGCCTGTGACTTAAGTTTTTCATTGCCATAGCTACACTGCAGCTAATGTGCAAATGACAATAAAGCCTTGAATTGTTGCTTTCACACCACTTATTTTGTAACCTGTTGAGCGCGGGTAACACAAATGAACTGTATAAAGAATTAAAACATCATAAGTCTTCATAATCTGACACGTAAGTATATAATCACAAACAAAGCCAGATTCAAAGGGTACATCATACAACTCAAATAAAAAAAATTGTTTTCAGATTTCTTTGTTCAAGTTCACAATTGCAACTGGTGGTTCTCATTTGATTGCACCAGGTTATTAAAGATCCCCTATTATACTGTTTTTCATAAATATATAATAGGTCTCAGATATACAAAACATGTCTCTGAAGTGTTTGGCTCGAAATACCAAACAGATCATGCATTGTGGCATCCAATAAACCCCTCTGTTTCAGCCGTGTTTCAAAAGTGCTGATTCTGGGGGCCCTTCTCACTTCGGTTAAATGGATTCCTTGCGTCGTTTCCCTGTGACTAGTCCCTCCCACCAGGGAAGCATGGAGAGACGCAAGGAAACCACGAGAAGCAGGGAAATGAGTTTTAAGAGCAATGGGACGTCCTTTCCTCCGGGGCGTCATGTGAAGCAACGTCCGTTTGTGATGACGCTGCACAGCTGATCGTCTGACAGCAGCTCTGTCCCCGTTATTTTCACACACACCCCCACCTCTGTTAGTACACATTTACTGACACATTACATTTGTATCATCTGTTGTAGACCCAAATAAATTAAATTAAATAAGAACTCATTCTCAAAAAAGATAAACGCCATTCTTAAAATGTATAAACGAACAATAGTTAGATTAATATTGATTAGAGTGCACAATAGAAATAAAATAATTGAGAGAAGAAAAAGAGATATGTTATCTATCAAAACCCAGTTAGATTAACATTCATTGGATTGCACACTTTGTTTGTTTGTTTGGATATGTAGCACATTAACATTTTAAATAGCACTTAATGACTGACTGAATGAAAATGACAATAAATGAAAATGTAAAATGAAAAAAGCGATCATGAAAATGTTTCCAATAAATGAATAAAATGATTTTTGACCACTTTGTTGTTCAGATATATCACATATTTGTAACTAAATGATACATTCATTGAAACAAAACACGGTATAAACTGAGGAGTGACTCCCGTGAGGTTCATGTGTTTTCTTCACTCCGCTGGGAAACTGCTCTCATGTCAAGAAGCATCAGATCAGTGCATGCACTGCATCGTCCAATCAGTGAGCGATACACAGTAAGGGGGTGGGGCGAGTGTCTGAGGATTTCATCGAAGGATGGTCTGGTGGTTCCTCGGTTATAGCTCCTCCATTATCGCTCCTCCGGCAAAAATAAGGCCATTGGGACGCTACTCAAGATGGCGCAGAGTGAGAAGGGCCCTGGGTCTGTTACTTTAGATGAAAATAAGGAGCCACTCCCCACGCCCCTCTGAGAGATATTTTGTTAAAAAGAACACAATGGTGCTCTAGGAGGAGATTCAGGTGATGAGGAGGGGGGTTACCTTGGTTGGTTTTTGGCTAATGGTTACACAAGCCAAAAAATCGTTATGACATCATAAAGTGGGCAAAATCTGATCAGCTCATTTTTAGACAGGTTTTAATTAGGGCTGTCAGTCGATTAAAATATTTAATCGCATGATTGTCCATAGTTAATCGCGATTAATCGCAAATTAATTGCACATTTATTATCTGTTCTAAATGTACCTTAGAGGGATATTTTTCAAGTTTTTAATAGTCTTATCATCATATGAGTGGACAAATATGCTTTATGCAAATGTTTGTTTCATTTGAACAATGACAAATATTCTCATGAATATTCTCAACACAACAACCTCTGAACATTACAAATATCCGCCTCAATTCAACCTGGAACCTCTCTCATACAATGTGTGTGTGTGTGTGTGTGTGTACTGTGATGGATCGTTGGAGCTATGTGCAACTCAAGGCATATGCTCGAACGGGAGCTGCCTGGACGCTGCAATCATGTTGCACTATCCGTGCTGAGTGTGCTGACTTTTCGTACAATGTCCCACTGTCTAGCTTCCTGCATAAAGTCAAGTGCTCGGCGCAGTTGTCGGCGAAATGCCACTCCTGTTTTCATTGAAACAGCTCCTTATATCCGTTAGCGCAGCTAGCTAGCACCAGATGCTAACAACAACAACAATACACGTAAGGTGTGCGCGTTCTCGCTCGCGCCGCACATACACCTCCCAGTCCTCCCGATGGCCAGTCGGTGCCTGCCGGTGAACGTGGAAGTGTGGTCTGCATCAGCTTGTAGATGGTATTTTAAACTCGATGCGCTCTGAAACTACGGGGCGGCCGAGGACAAAAAATACACATGCGTTAATCGCGTTAAAATAATTTGTGGCGTTAACTTGACAGCCCTAGTTTTTATATAAATGGATCAGGACAAAAAGTGAAATATTTTTTCTGAAACTTTCAGAGTCTTTTTACACAGAGGGGACACCTGTTTATGTATAAAATACATGAAAATGTGGATTTTGCATAATAGGTGACATTTAAAGCGTATATACCAACATTGACATATTTTCAGAGAAGTGCAGTTACCTGACATGGCGCTGCTGGGTGTGTTGTCCTGAACAGAATCAGCTGAGGCAGCAGTTTGGAAGTTCTCCCACTTGATGATGCGGAGGTCGTCTTGTTCCTGCTTCAGCCAAGCCGGAGAGGTGTGTGTGTTTTTGACCCTCACAGAGCTGGAGTCGATCTCCACGCAGGGGGAGTACCCCGACGGCTCCTGCTGCCACACAGACGACATCTCTACAGACCTGGGGAAGCACCAGAGGGAGTAAGGGATCCTGTTATCTAGCACCGCCTTTTGGCGTAATTTGGTAAAATGTTCAACATCTTAAAACATTATTAGCCGTGTTTACAATCGCAGCACTTTTCCCACTTTAGTTCCGATATAGTTCCGAAATGTCGCGTTCACACCAAAAAGAGTCGGAACTAAAAATGAGTTAATCAGAACCTTTTTTTACCCCCTTTTCCGTCAGTTTTCCGTCCCTGCTAGAGAGCAGGTACTTTGAGGTACCCTCAATGAGATCGATGTGGGCGGGAGCTCAACGTGGGCGGAGCTTCACAGATGACCCGTTGCATCCTGTTTCCCGGGTAGCAGTTCTCTTCCCTCCCTTCAATCTAACCCTTCCCTTCCCCCCATCCTAACCCTAACCACTCCCTACCTAATCCTAATCTTCCTTCCCCCTCCCAAAACCTCTCCTACTGTAAGAAATTAAAATCAATGTTGATATGACGTAAATTAAATACAGGGTTTTAATTTAAAGCAGTTTTATTCTGAAAAAACCGGAAGTTCACACTAACTATTAACTTAACACTTTTATTCTGAAAATTCTTAATTTCCGGTGAGCATTAGCATGTGGCTAACGTTTTGAAAACCGTGAATTGAAGGTGAAATTACACGTGATGGAATGTTTAAATAACCACAGACATCAGAATTATGTATATATTAAAAATATAAGATATAATATGTTACTTTTGTGACTGGGTAAGTACCATAGGTAAGTACCGTAAGTACACAACACGGGAGTCGGGACGTCACGTGCAAAGGTTGAGCTCCCGCCCACGTTGAGCTCATTGAGGCATTGCGCACTGCATTGAGGGGTACTACGGTACTTTCGTGGGAGAAAAGGGTTCCTATGTCTGATTGGTTGGGCGGAATGCAAACCACGCCCCGTAAAACTCCAAAAAAAATTGGTGAAGCCGCCATTTTATTATCCTCGAATTAGCATTAGCCCAGCGCAGAAACGCAGATACTAACTTATGGCAACACAAAATAAAACATGGGAGCGGTGGAGATGAGGAGGTGTCGGCGTTCTGGCGATTTACTCGGAAGTTAGGGACTGGCTTCTACTGAAGCCAGTCCCTAACTCCGGGGACTTCCGGCCAGTGTTGTGCTAGTTACTGAAAACCAGTAACAAGTTACCATTACTAATTACTTCATTTAAAAAGTAACTCCGTTACTTTACTGATTACTTACACAAAAAAGTAATGAGTTACTGTGAACAGTAACTTTTTAGTTACTTAAAAAAAGGGCTCCCATTAATGCCCTTATAGCCTTCATTTCAGTACTGTTATTGCATTGGAGAATAATACAATCTGTTGATCAACTTGACATGCACCTCACCACCTCCCTGTTCATCAGGAGCATCCCCCCGAGTTCTCAAAAGAGGACATTACTAATCAGGCATCACTGAACTCTGCTAAGCAATGTGGGACAAATGGGGGACCCTGATGTAAACAAGACGAAAGTCTTTCTCTGGTCTGCATCCCCTTAACAATTGTATGTTTTGAGCTGTACTGTACTGTACCCAATATACAAGCTGTTAATAAACTTTTCAATCAATCAATCAATCAAGTCTATACAAACACAATCCGGAACGGACATGGTATCATGCTTACTAGCTCCCTGAAAGCGGGTGACTCCACTGCAGAAATAGCCTGCATGTATTATACAACATACCGTGCAATGGCTTTATCAACTTTTCCCTGGCTAGCAGTCCCTCGGTTAAAATCCAGCCGCTGTTGCTTAGGTGGAGTGGCGTCGGATGAGTCTGGGTCTGTGGTCTTAGCTACTAGCTTCGTCCCAGCATGTTGTTTCTGCAGATGTTTCAACAGATTTGAATTGCTGTTTTGGGCAGTAGATAGGCTCTTTGTCCCGCCAAGACACAACTTACATTTAACTAAAACGTTCTTTTCTTTGTGCTCGACAAAAGTGAAATGGTGAGAATATCTCCAGGTGGAGAAACTCGACTTGAGCTCTGCCGCCGCCATGATAGTCTTGTTAGTAATCACAAACACGCCCACAGCGCGTCTATATATATATAAATGGACGTAGTGTCCGTGACGTCACCCATAGGATTCTGCAGAGTTGCCGTGAAGCCCTTAGTAGGCGGAGTCGGCCACTAACGGCAACGTCAGAGTCTAATCCCGCCTGCTTCAAATAAGGGCAAAGAGGCGGAGCCGAGTCGGGACCTGCTGCCTCCGAACTGGAAGTAAACAGAGCTAGCTCAGGCTAAGAAGCTAAGCGAACATGAAATACATGCATACCAAGTTACTGCTAACAGTGTAGTTCCCCTATATAAACGTTACATTCATCTGCAAGAGAATGAGCTATATTTTGTTATTCTTAATGCTTGTCATTCACACGTTAAGAAAATAAGTACCGATACATAGCAGAACAATTGTGGCGATGTTCAGCTTAATAAGCCTTGTTCAACATAATTTATTTAGCTAATACTACAGCAGGCAAACCAAGTCTGCGTTTCGCTCTGGTTTCGCTGCATTCATTGATCTCCAGTTATAACGACGGACTCCACCGCCCGGAGCCGCAGTGGGCTAGCTCCGGGACGCCGGCTGGAGCTAGCCCCCTGCTGCTCCGTTAGCTCCGGCGGCCACCACTGGGATAATCGGGTCCCCTATTAACATTTGCTCCCGTTTAGCATTATGGGCGTCATAGCCATAGACTATAAAAGTCTTACCCAAGGCTGAATCATAAACTAAAATGTATATGTATGCATAAAGGGTTACGTCCTTAGCTGGCTAATAAGTAACAAGCTAAGCTACCAAGCACACAAACACCTGCGAACGGGGTTAACATGTATAATATTATCATTTTAGACTTCTTGGAAGTTCTTTTAGTACATTCAAGCGCACAGCACGACATTTTAATTGTCTGGTATTTGTAACAATATTCCCTAAGGCACAATCACCACGAACACGGCTAAAGCTAAAGGGTCGAGTACAGTACTATGACTAACTAACGTTGTAGCCTCAGGTTGTAGCCTAGCAGAGTAGACAAGTTGCTGTTAGCTGACAGTGAGGCATGTACATGTCCATCAAAGTGACCACGCCCTAATTTATGCAACAACTTTAAGCCCTAATATAAATAAAAGGGTCGTGTTAGAAAACAATTCACTCACAGATTCATAATCATGAAGGTGGAATCTAACTATATCGATAATAATATTTATTGCATCCATGGGTAGAAACATGTTTTTTTCTGCTGTAAAGTTGGGCATTTTAACATGGGGGTCTATGGAAATTGCTCCTTTCTGCAGCCAGTCCCTAGCGGCCCATGTATGAACTGCAGTGTGTGGCACTTCCGTATTGGCGTCCCGGCTGTTCCCCAGAGTTTGCCGCTTGCATGTGACACAGCCAGGAGGCTTGTTTTATATGGCGTTATATTTGTGCCTCTATCCTGAGCACGCAATGAAACATGTTGAGCATAGAAAATGCTATTGAGCGCGCACTTGAACATTTTTGAGCACAAAGAAATATATTTTCTCTCATAAAACTCCTGCTCCGTGCGCAAGCAGACCGCTGCACGCGCTCTCTCGACCTCTCCAGCCTGTGCGTGCTCAGCTTTGCCTGCTCTCGCTCAAGTTGTCACAGCGTTACAAATGTGCCACAAAACCAACCAATCAGAGAACTCGAGAAGGTCAATTCTGATTGGCTGGTCGTCTCCAATCATATCTTCTATCTGAGATGAGAGAGGGATTTTTGGTTGCCATCAGGCTGTTGACGTTCTTATTGCTAGGGGTGGGCGATACCACAAAATCTGGATTCGATCCGATACCAAGTATTTCAGGGCCAGTATCGCCGATACCGATATCGATACTTTTTTTAATGAAAAGCGTCTTATGTACTTTCATATAGGGGAGAGCTGCATGACATGATTTTTTAGCTGAAATCATCATAAATAGACTAAATCTGAATTCATTTTCATGAATAAAGACAGGACAGTTTTTATAGACAAATACACGTTTTACTTTTGCAAATTTAAAGTGCAAACATGAAAAATAACAATACAAAGTGGCCAAAGTAGCGAACTGTCTTCTTGCACACATTACAGTTCGCTAAGTTTTAATGGCCAGTTGTGAAATTGCTCCACACAACGCTGGTCTTTCTCTCAGCCATCATGCGCGTGTGTGTGTTGCACTCGCGAGTCGCTGGCTGCTGCTGTCCTGCCCTGCTGGCTGCTGTCAGTCAGCTTGATAATCGGCGTTCAGGCAGGGAGCCTCGAGGAGAAGAGGACAGCAGTGGAGAGAGAAGAAAAGAGCATATACTTGTGTTCGTCTGCACATAGTTTTTTGAAGAAATTGACGAGTAGAGGAGACGAGAAAAAAAGTATAACAATATCGATCCTATTGGCTCTAGTATCGATATTTTGAAACGTAACGTAATATCGGAGGTATCGATATTTTGGGATCAATCCGCCCACCCCTACTTATTACACATCTATTGTTGACATTTACAGGACATGACAGACTCGAATGAAGAGAATAGCACGCCACAGTGTCAGGTGAGTAATACATTTCTAGTTTTCTGATATCACGTTATTGTTTGCAATGACTGAGTTTGCTAGCCGGCAACATAGCTATAGGGGTAGTTTAAGCAAACCGCTAACAAACCGTAGCATACATGTAGCTACATGAACCCTTCTGAGGTATTGATTACTTGCTGTAAGCATTAGAGGTGGCAGAATGACAAAACATGTTTCTCTCTCTATCACAATGTTGGGTTGACCAGAACCTGGACCAACTTCTGTTTCCTGTTCTACAATGGGCATATGCTTGCGTTAATTTTCAACCGGACAGATGAGGCTAGGATACCGGCTAAAGTTAGCAACACACGTTAACCATGAACAGCCTATTAATCCGTTCTCTTAATGTTATTTCTTCCAACGTTGTGGAATTAGAGAAAAGGGGCTTCTTAACGTGCTTTTATCGGGGGTGGAGGGAGTTACATATTAGTTAAATATAACATTGGGGCGTGTGATTGTAGTGGGTGGAGAAATTAGGATATCCATCTTGGAGTTCAAGCTAGTATAATATAGTTAACAAACGTTACACAATAATAAGGAAGAGAGCTATTTGTGTGATACATCGCTATTGATATGGATTTAGAGTGGATATTTGAGACTTCTAAACAGTAAACAAAAACGTAACTTATGGGTGAGTGTTTTTAGCAGAGCCATATAATGTCCTTGTGATTCTGTTGATTATTACCTGTCTGTATTATGTTGCAGCTCAGCTAATTTTGGATTGATGGCAAAGGGAGAGGGACTTAAGTGAGAGTGAAAACACAAGGTAAGTTTAAAATAGGTCAGCAATTTCCCACCCTATTGCTAGATGTATCTAACCCTTTCTCCTGTCTCCCTCTCTCAGCACAAGAACCCCAGGGGGATTCAATGGAGCCTGAAGACCTGCAATGAGACCCTCACCCTGCACCTGAGTCTCAACTCCCAGAGCTTTGCAAGCCTCTCCCTGTTCCTTATTTTGATTAAACAGACGTTAAGCTTCCCAATGGTGTGGTCTTCGTTTTGTGAAAAATATGATTACCTCACATATGTTGTTGCTGTTGTTGTCTTTTGTGATAGTTAAATTGCTCCTGCTGACTTGAGCCAGCCATTCTTTCCTCCTCTCTGTGTCAGTGGCGAAACTTTACATTCATACTCCTTTCTCTGAGCGCTTGGAGCATCCCTAGGCAGCACAGCAAACCATGGGGGAGACGATATGCCAGGACAACACAGAGGAAAAGGCACAGACAAACGGCATGATATGCTATTCAATGTTTATTGAATTCCATTTATTTACAATGGATGTTCCTAAAGCAACACATTTAACATCATCATCATCATGCTGCTGCTGCTAGTGCTTTGACTCATTGTGCTGTCAGTTGACAATCATTGATAGGCACCTGTGGGTCTCCTGTCCTTTCTGAAAGTCATAACGATTACATTAGTACTTTAGATTACTTGTGTCCTCAATTACCAAGGGATTACTAAAACCACCATGAATTAAATAAATGGTAGAAATGTATCTAATCAGAATTTTTAAACCTTCCTTCCCTCCCTCTAAATATATCAAACATTAGGAAGTGATGCTCCTGACTACCATACAGGTTTAAGAAGATAATATTTGTTTTAAAGAATTCAAAGCAATAAACAACAGGCTCTAACCAAGGCAACGTTAGCCTAACATGTATATGTTAACAGGTAAGATAGCTGTTCACACTATGTACATTTTCTACTTTCTACGTTGTAATGCTATGTTATTTCTATTTAAGATCTTTACATTTTCGATTGTTTAATTCTAGTCTTTTAACTGTCTAATGTACAATGCCTCCTTGTCTTTTGCTGCTGCAGCGTAAACATTTCCCCAATTGGTATCAATAAAGTAGGCTACTTATTTTATCTTAATCCTCAAATATTAGCACATTTAAAAAAAAAAAACACACACATTGATGTAACTACATACACATATCGATATGTTGTATAAATATTGCAAATCAAAACCTTTATTGACCACTAATTAACAAAAATTGCATTTCTATCCTGTTATTAATGCATTCAAATCGTGATTCAAATGGCCCGCCACGAACTTCCGGGAACTTTCTGAGTCTCTCTGAACCACGTGACGATCAAGCATTTTGGACTTCCGCTGTAGCAACTCTCTACATGGCGCTGGACCAGCCAATCAGAATTGACCTTCTCGAGATCTCCGATTGGTTGGTTTTGTGGCACATTTGTAACGCTGTGACAACTTGAGCGAGCGCAGGCAAAGCTGAGCGCGCACAGGCTGGAGAGGTTCGAGCGAGCGGGGGAGAGAGAGCGCGTGCAGCGGTCTGCTTGCGCACGGAGCAGGAGTTTTGAGAGAAAATATATTTCTCTGTGCACAAAAATTTTCAAGTGCGCGCTCAATCGCATTTTCTATGCTCAACATGTTTCATTGCGTGCTCAGGATAGAGGCACAAATATAACGCCATAGTTTGAGACAAGCGAGACCTGCGCAGTTGCGATCAACGTCTTGCTAGTGCGTTGCATGCATGGATGTATAATAAGAACTGGATACAGCGTGGGAGGCGGGGCCTCATTCATTCCTATGAGAGTTGCTCATTAGCGCATGATGATAAAATGGCCCAACTTTTGAGAGAGCGAAACGTCACAGATTACCCGGCATGCCTGAGAAGTACCCGTATGTGCGCTCATAGCGCATGCGCAACTTTAACCAAAATGCTCGTTCACATCAAGCACGTCAATTTGCGTACACGTAACAGCACCGCACGTTCATGACAGCATGGTAATGATTTGTTATTATGATGGATTTGATATTAACGAGGCGGCAGTTAGCAGCTAGCGGCTAGCTAGTCATTATGCTAATGTACACATCAATCGTTATGTTCTTATATTACGCTGTAACAGGATCTAGTGATATCCAAGCAACAGAGCTTCATTTAGCATGAACGAATGATTGCACTGTATATATATATATATATATATATATATATATATACTTATAATAATAAGTAATATTAACTTTATTTAATATAACATTTACGGTACAAGATGTAATCATACAGCCCATGTAGTATGATAATGAATTATAGCAAACATGTGCAATATATCCATTATTACAGCTCCGTGGGATGGCAGTAGGGCTGGGCGATTTGGCCTAAAAATAAAATCGCGATTTTTTTTCTAACTAATGGACAATTTTCGATTTAAACCTCGATTTTTTTCTGTTTTTTTCTGTTTTTTTCTAAACAAACCAGACCAAGGCTCTTTTAAGTGAACGACGGGAGCCGGCTCTCGCCCGCGAACGAGCCGTTTTTTTGTTTTTTTTGCGGAGGGATCTAGATCGGCATGAAGGCACATTATGCAATGTGCACATCATCCCGCTTATTACACATGGCCACATTCTCAACAAAGTAACGACATGACTCCCAATATTAATTGAAATGCTTTTATGGATTTAGAAAATGATTTTATTGACTTAAAAAATAGTTTTATGTATTGATTTAAATTGACAAGCATCCGCTAAGAAAAGTAGTCCGTTGTTACTGTTTGAACTAACGTAGCAACGGCAGGAACTGCTTCGATAGTGTTTTTTGAGGAGCTTTTTGATTACAGATTTGAAAACATCGTTGCTTGCTTTAAAAGTAGCACACTTCATGATGTCAGACCTTGGGAAGTATCTAGATATCCTTGCCCTAATGCCAAAGTAACTGCCAACTGAATATGTGTCGCCGTTTGATGTCTATGTCTGGACCGCTGCCTAAAAAGGAGGGTTTCTGCCCCATTACTGCTCTTCTTACTTCTATAAGAATAAAACACGGAGGACGGAGATCTCTTTTCCTCCCCCTCTACAGACCGCCCAGCAGCTGATCTCAGAGCACGCTCCCCTCTCCTGCAGGGGGGCGTGGTCAGCTGCAGCTCACAGAATCAGCCCCCTGCAAAAACAGCGCTGGAAAAAGCAAATGGAGCGAAATGAGGCATGGCTAAAATGCAAGATATTTTTGAAAATTTTTTTTTTTAATATATTTAAAAAAAAAAAAAATGTATATACTTTATATAGGTCGATACAGTAGCCCCTTTTTAAAAAATAGTTTGTATAGGTGTTGCTATCTGTTTTGTGTAGCGTGGTTCTACAAGCAAGTCAATGCATTCATTGGGTGGTATCAGAGATTTACACGGGTCTGTAAATGCAATGAAAACAATTGGCCACAGCAAATCATTTATATTAAACTTTATTTACTTTATTTACTCTTGAATACTTCAGCACAAAGGATGTATTGAATAATTTAAGTGATATATGTGTACACAGAGCTGCAGATCGGGTAGTCACAGGCAATGTGGCTGAGTTTTGTGCGCGTTCTGGAAAGTGAGAGAGTAAGCTACTACGGAGTCCCTTAAAGCAAAACAAATCTGCGGAGTCTAGAAATGTTTTTAAATCGCGATTTTTCGGTTCAGCCATTTCACAAACCGTAGGAAAGTAAAAATGCAAATTAATCGTTAAAACCGAAAAAATCGCCCAGCCCTAGATCAGGGTTTCCGTTAGCCGGTAATTACCGGTTTTTAGCTGGTAAAATGTATTCAAAACCGGTAAATTCAAAACCTGCCGGTCAAAATGTCCGGTAATAATTAGGGATGCTCCGATCGATTGGCCGCCGATCATTATCGGCCGATATTCACTCTTAATAGTTTGATCGGTGCTCTCTATAAAGGACGATCAGGAGAGCTGGATCTGATCGATATGGACATAAATGCGAGTGAAGTATAACAGGACGCGAGAGAGAGATCAGATCAGCTGCTGAGTCTGACGGAGACACGCAGACACTGTTTAGCGAGCTGCATGAGATACAGACGGGCTGTCAGGAGAGAGAGAGGGAGGGAGAGAGGAAAAGAGAGGATCCGTTTCTCTCGTGTTATTATTCAAAGTTAATGTAAACTTTTGAATAATGTACTTTATCTACTATAAGTAGTTTGTTTGAATGTAATAACTATGTTGTTTGTTGTTTGTGGAAGCGCATCATTTGTTGAAAAATGAATCTGAACTTTTCGATCTGTTACGATTTATAAACTGAAGCAAAATAAAAAATTAGCCCCATTAACTGAGTTTTAAACATCAGCATATCCGGTCATAGTCCGGTAATTACCTGCTAACTCTGCTACACAATTCTGGACTCTGCTACACAATTCTTATTATTATTATTGAAACATTACCGGTAAGTTTCGAATTTGTCCGGTAAAATAAATTATTTTCGGACATTTGACCGGCAAGAAAAAATCCTGGCGGAAACCCTGCCCTAGATGGCAGTAAGACGATATGGGTCCGTTCTTATTGTGCATCCATGGGTAAAGATAAACGCAACTCACATTGGTTTCTCAAACACAGTGGCGAGCCGTCAGTGAGGGCCTAAGATATTCTAAAAAATAATATTTGAAAACATTAAAACAAAAAAAACATTTTTTTTAATGTTTTTGTTGTTACATTTTTCATTAGTTTTACCATAACTTGATTTAATTGTATTTAAAATAACATTTCCAAATAAATAAATCCTTCGAATCTGCCTGTTCAGTTTCTGTTGGAATGTGAAGGGTTAAATGCCGTCTCTGCGAGTTATGTGAAGACGGGAGAGCTTGTTGGTCCCTCTCTACATTCACAGAGGGCTAGGGTTGGGTACCGAGAACCGGTTCCGATTCGGAACCGGTTCCAACATTTCGATTCCAACGGCATCATTTAGACATGTGAATTTCGGTTCCGCTTTTCGATGCCTAAGGAAATGTTTCTCGCCGCTCTCCGTAGCCTACCGTATGACTGCGAAGGGGCGGGAAGTGTAGCGTTGTACCCAAAGTGTAGCGTTGTACCCAAAGTGTAGCGTTGTACCCATAGTACAACGACAACAACCCACACATTGCGGTTGTACCTACAGCGTAACCTGAGACCAGGGCGTTATAGATGTTCGCCTCAGGCGCCAGAACTATGGAGGCGCTGCGCTGACAGCTCTGGGAGGAAAACAAATGTTTTAACCGTTGGTGCTCATCCTAATGTTCGGCCTTGATGTAACAACATTCATAATTAAGTAAATGTAACACCCTTTTCATCCCGGTTACACTTTTCATTTGCCCTGTACGATGGGCGCTGTAAGTGATGAACATGGGGGATGTTGGCTTATCTGGCGCCCGCAGCTCACAGCCAAAGTGCGAGTGAGCGTGGGAGCGAGAAAGGGAGGGTGCACCGGTACGCGTTGTTGTTATTAGCATCTGGTGCTAGCTGCTCTAACGAAAGAAGAAGATGTTTCTACAATGATGTGGAGGGAGAGTCCTCTCCAGTCAGACTGAGGCTGATAACTACAGCTCAGTGAGGTAAAGGACTCTGAGTGTTTAGATAGTTCACTTTAGTCTAAGTTATCTCAGTGGGTCTCAAACGGTTTGATCACAATTTATGTAAACACATATTTCCAAGGCACTCCTTTATAATTATTGGGGTAAAACAGGTTTGAAATCATTCCAATGTATACTATAGGACAGTAAAACAGACATATCGTTTTAAACTGGAGATGAAAAAATATGCATTAATAAAATATTAAACAAGATATGAATGAACAACAAAAATAAAATACGTTACATGTATTTGTTATTGGCTATGGGTTATTGGTTATGTTCACATACTTATTTAATTATTAAAATGTAAACCGATCTTTTTTATATGGGTGTTTAGAGTTGTACCCCCTAGATCTAATTCTGCTTAATTAAAGTGCATCAGATTGAAGCATTTTACTTTAAAATGTTCAAATATTTCTTCCCGGTATGCCTGAGAAGGCAGATATGCTTGTTTTTCTCAAGAATTGTTTTTAAATGGGGGGGGGGGGGGGGGGTTTCCTTTAAAAGTTGGACTGTTGTAGCTTCAGTGGTTCTCAGGTTACAGTTACATAGCAGTGAATATAAACAGACTGATTAATGTGAATATTACTGTAAACTAACCTGTGTAAAAGTTTCTCGAATAAATGTAATTTTTTTTGGTGGAAGAAGCATGTATCATTTTTTTACCCTGCCCCTCAAAGAATCGGAATCGAGAACCGTTAAGAACCGGAATCGAAAAGTAGAATCGGAATCGGAATCAGAATCGTGGAAATTCAAACGATACCCAACCCTACAGAGGGCCCGCTATAGTAACTCAACGAGAGAGTAATGTCAAATGACAGTACAATTGACCAATCATATCTTCCCTCTGAATGGGCGGGCTGTATTTTTGCGGACTTTATGACAAGTTCCGCCCGCTGTGAGGTCTATGCAAGTGGTGCAGTGACGCGTCCTAAAACCAGAAAGTAAGCTGCGCTCGAATTCCCTCGACAGAAAGCAATGGGATTTCTCCATAGGATTTTGGAAAATAGCTCGAAATAAGGTCTGTGGAAAACGAACCTGTTAGATAAATGCACGTTTTGTTCAGCCGGATAATATCCACATGTCTACCCTACTTTTATTATTTTCCAATCATAAATCTAAACGATAGATTTATGATCGATAGATTTATAATTAGCATAAGTTCGTTCATGATGGCTCGCACATGTCAGTGATAGTGATGACATTGTTGCGAAATTATTAACCTAGTCATTTTCAAGATTGAGTTCCAATGATAAACTGGAGTGGCAAAGGATCAGCTGCATGACCCCGCCATCAAGTGCTTCATCCAAAAGGACAGGAGGATGGACTTTGTGTTTCAGTGATTTATCATCAAAGGTAGGCCTAAGTCATTTTCAATGTGGGCCGCCGTGCCGACTTAATTCATTTCTAATTGTTACTTGGCTGTGGGTGCCCTGTCATGATAGGTGTTTATATAAATGATGTTGTTTTGTGTGGTAGAGGGTCGCTGTCATTGATGCGTTTTTTACATTATATTACATTACATTGCATTTAGCTGACGCTTTTATCCAAAGCCACTTACAATAAGTGCGTTCGACCAACAAAATACAAACTTTGAAGAAAACAGAATCATATAAGTACATCAGGCTTCATAGAGCAAAAACATTTCAAGTGCTACTCAACTGGCTTTAGATAAGCCAGCCCTTTATTAGTATACAAGTGCTTTGTTAATAGTTCTATCGCTCGAAGTGGAGTCGAAAGAGATGAGTTTTCAGTCTGCGCCGGAAGGTGTGTAAGCTATCTGCTGTCCTGATGTCAATGGGGAGCTCATTCCACCATTTTGGAGCCAGGATAGCAAACCCACGTGTTTTTGCTGATGGGAACTTGGGTCCCCTTCGCAGCGAGGGTGCAGCGAGCCGTTTGGTTGATGCAGAGCGGAGTGCACGTGCTGGGGTGTACGGTTTAACCATGTCCTGGATGTAGGAAGGGCCAGATCCATTCGCAGCATGGTACGCAAGTACCATTGTCTTGAAGTGGATTCTAGCAGTTATCGGAAGCCAGTGAAGGCAGCGGAGGAGCGGCGTAGTGTGGGAGAATTTAGGAAGGTTGAAGACCAGGCAAGCAGCTGCATTCTGGATGAGCTGCAGAGGTCGGATGGCACATGCAGGTAGACCAGCCAGGAGGGAGTTGCAGTAGTCTAGGCGTGAGATGACGAGAGCCTGGACCAGAACCTGCGCCGCTTTCTGGGTCAGCTGGGGATGCATCGTCCTGATGTTGCGTTTTGCACCCCGGGCCGCTGTTTTGATATTCCGCTGAAGTATACGCTGTGACGTAATAACTCTTCTTTTTTTTCAAGGGAAGGGGGGTCAGAGGGCCTAGGTATAAAAGTCACGGCTCGCCACTGCTCAAACAGCATCTCTGTAAACTACGTGTATTGTATTCACTGAATTTCACTCTCTGCCTTGAACGGCTCGTTGTAGCTCCAATAGCTCCAGCCCCCACCCTTCCTGTGAGCACAGTGTGCTCTGATTGGTCGGGACACGTAACATGAACGTGCCGGGCGGCGCGGTCCCGTGGGTTAGATGCTCGTTCATAATGCAGAGGGAAATAACTCTCAGAATAACGTTATTAGCACATTATTACAACTTGAGGAACGAATGTTTTTAATAAGGGCTATACAAGTGTTCATACTGGGTAGTTTATTTAGTTTAAAAAAAATTATCCAACGATATACAGACCACTCTTTCCCCATGTAAGTCAATGGGAAAAAGTGTTTCCGGGCCTGGCAACCAAACGGAAGTGTAGTACCGCCGTTTGGCCAGCACGAATATTTTCATCTGAGTCCGGCGCACTTCCTGGGGGCTTGCTCTGGAGGCTCGCCTACATGAGATGTTGAAATCTCGCGGGACAAAGACGCCCGCCAGCGAAATGCTTGATGGGAAACGACTCGCTGGTATCTCGAGCTGAGCGCTTATTGGTGGATTTTACCCCGTGCTGCTGATGAAACTCTCCAATTGGCTCGGCAAAAGTTTGTTGTTGTTTTGTGTCAGTTTTACGTCGCCACATCCATTTCCATTTTTCATCATTGTTCCACAATGTTTATCATCATGAAATTAATATCTATATATTTTATACTATACTTGCACTGCTTACCGTACTTTCATATATATCTTAGCATATTCATACACACTGTTCATACTGCTCACAGGCTGATATCTAGTGTATTCATACCCCTCACTGTTTATTCATCATTCAATTAATTCTATATTTTATTCTGTAGATTGTGTACATTACTTTTCACTTTACTGCTTGTTGCACTCCTGGTTGGAAGCTAAACTGCATTTCGTTGTCTTAGTACCTGTAATATGTGCAATATAAATAAATTTGAATCTAATCTTGAGCAGGAACAAATGTATTTACTGAGTACATATCTGACATTAATGATTAAACACATGTGTGCATTCTTTATAAATGCAAACCGAGTCAAGCCGACTCCGGAGGTGGCGGTATGCACCTTAAAGTTGTTTGCAATCCGCCAAAAAACCGAGATAAGAAGAAGAAGACGAAGCCGACTCCGAGCTGTCCGACTTCTGGCGAGCTTTTTGAGACCTCCCCCGGCTGCGATCGGCTATTCTCGTCTACCTTCGAGGCGAGCCGCAACGCGTCTCAAACAAGCCTACTATCTAAGTACTGTACTTAAGTACAGTTCTCATCTCTGTTCGCCTCGCTGTTGGCGCCGCTCACCAACGTCTGGGAGCCGAGGGCCGTTTCTCAATCGCAAGTACACATGCTGCAGAGCAACTATTTCAAGTATACTACGTTATAGAGAGGCGCAGAATGCTGGGCATTTAAACAGTCCTTCGGCGCCACTCGATGACGTAGTATACTTGAAATAGTTGCTCTGCAGCATGTGTACTCGCGATTGAGAAACGGCCCGAGACTATATAAAACAAAATAACGGAGTAACACACAATGTAGTAACGGTAACTGAGTTAAAAAAATAATGCGTTAAAGTAGCCTACTAGCTAGCTACTGCCAAAAATAAAGCCGTTACAGTCCCAACACTGCTTCCGGCCGGGGACTTTGGGCGGCAGTATACGCCGTTAAGTTGTTTGCGGCCTGCCAGTAAACCCAAAGCAGAAGAAGAAGAAGTGACGTCAGCAGCTTCATTTGCCTAATCCTCCCCCAGGGATTTATTCCGGTGCGATCTGTACTTACGCGATCTGTACTTAGTTCATGAGAACTAAAGAGTTCTGATCAACTAAGTTCTGATGAACTAAAGTGGGAAAAGTACTGAACGCGCCTAATGGCAACACCAAATATTGGCAACGCTTAAAACTTTGGTCCCTGCATATTCTGAGTATTCTCATCATAAACGGAACTTGTATAAACTGAGGATGATGGACAGACTGATTACAACATTATTAATATGTCTTGGGTTACTTCTCATGTAAGAATATTGTATCTGTAACATATAGGTTTGTCCTATGCCAACACTTTATTGTGGTAGACATTTAACAGGAGATTTAATGTGAAAGCTCTAACTAAAATTAATCTTACTTTGTAAGAAATTCAGAAAGTAAGCAAAACCATGTTATAGCCAAACAATTTGTAAAAGGCATTTTATTCACAAAATCAAAAACATATGGAGGTGTTTTCTCAAAATTAGGACTCATCAGACTTTTTGTAATTTTAAGAGGTGTTATGACCTGGCTCAAAAGGCCACAACAAAGAGGAGACACACCATATCAACGGTTAAACAAAAGATACTTATTAAAGCAAATTAGCCAAATGAATTAAGTGCAAAACAAATTAAGCATGAGGTGTGGATGTCAGTGGTATAAATGTAAATGCAGGGTGAGGATTGCATGGACATGTATGAGTGTGAGAGTGTTGTAGACCCTCCAGAAAAACGCGGGCAAAAATCCTTGATTATGCGGGCTAATATCCTTGATTATGCGATTAAACATGCGGGGTTTTTATTTGATTTTATGCGGTGAAATTGCACAATATGCTAAATATAAGTAAATACTTTTTTTTTTTTAATATTGGGCTGTCTTATTTATTCTCTCTCACACACAACCTGCCACTAACGTTAAACCCATTTACTGTTCAATTAAACACATTCAATGTTTATTTATTGTAAAAGCAATTGGGCTATTTTAATCACACTCTCTCACACACACACACTTCTCCGCCTCATTCTGTTTTCATTTACTCGTTCGTTATCTGACCAGCTTCAATCTTGTAGGATACTCACCTCGTTTCTTGTACCCTCGAAAGGGTTTTGGAGGTTGATGCCTCGGTGAACGTGAGTTGTTTGGCTTTCTTGTCCGCAGCAGCAGAAAGCATTTTCGAATGTTTGAATGAATCAAAGTGGGCCATCACCGTCGATTTTCTCAAATGCTCCAACACACAGTTGCACGGGGTGCAGAATAGTTTCCCCCCACTTTCGTGCAAGACATCGGGGTACTGTTTTGCCCGGTCTTTAGCAGAAATGTTCGTCGGTAAATGAGATGAATTCGATTTTTTCATCTTGGTGTTTTCTCTCTCGTGTGAGTTCCACACGTTCACTCTACGGTGTTGTTTACCTTCTGTGATGCGCGAACTGATGACGTCGCATCATCATCATTACTTCACGTCAAGAGGAGTTAACTTTTTTCCCCCTCAACTTTGTGTGAAAAAATGCGGCGATTATGCGCCCTTTTAATAAATATGCGCCCTTTTAAAAATCTGCGCCATTTAGCTGATTATGCGGTAAATTAAGCGATCGCATAATCGCATTTTTCTGGAGGGTCTATGAAGTACACAAAGTGAAGCAACTAAGAAAACTCATAACCAAAACTCAACCAAAACCAGGTGCCTGTAGGGGGAAGCAGAGGGAGGACAGAGAGGCTTTAAGTAGCTACAGGGCACCAGACCCAGGGTTGCGTTCCGATAATCCAAAAATCAGCTCCTAAATTCTAACCCTATCTCCTATTCCTTGACCTCTGAGTGAAACGTACCGGGGTTAAGGGATAGTGGATAGGAGAATTCAAAAGGACTTAGGAGAAGAGACCGGGCACTTTAGAGAATCCGAATGCACTTTCACTATCCGACGTGTTTATGATGCGCCAGCGGACGTCATGAATGTGCGTCTGCTGCTGTGGGGAAACTATGGAAACTACAGGGTTGCGTTCCGATAATCCAAAAATCAGCTCCTAAATTCTAACCCTATCTCCTATTCCTTGACCTCTGAGTGAAACGTCACGGGGTTAAGGGATAGTGGATAGGAGAATTCAAAAGGATTTAGGAGAAGAGACTGCGGTACTTTAGAGAATCCGAATGCACTTTCACTAACCGACGTGTTTATGATGCGCGAGCGGACGTCATGAATGTGCGTCTGCTGCTGTGGGGAAACTATGGAAACTACAGGGTTGCGTTCCGATAATCCAAAAATCAGCTCCTAAATTCTAACCCTATCTCCTATTCCTTGACCTCTGAGTGAAACGTCACGGGGTTAAGGGATAGTGGATAGGAGAATTCAAAAGGATTTAGGAGAAGAGACTGCGGTACTTTAGAGAATCCGAATGCACTTTCACTAACCGACGTGTTTATGATGCGCGAGCGGACGTCATGAATGTGCGTCTGCTGCTGTGGGGAAACTATGGAAACTACAGGGTTGCGTTCCGATAATCCAAAAATCAGCTCCTAAATTCTAACCCTATCTCCTATTCCTTGACCTCTGAGTGAAACGTCACGGGGTTAAGGGATAGTGGATAGGAGAATTCAAAAGGATTTAGGAGAAGAGACTGCGGTACTTTAGAGAATCCGAATGCACTTTCACTAACCGACGTGTTTATGATGCGCCAGCGGACGTCATGAATGTGCGTCTGCTGCTGTGGGGAAACTATGGAAACTACAGTTTTCTATACAGCGGACTACAACATGGATGTTTAATAAGAACGAGGGACTACTGTAAACTCATCTCGAGACTCTGCACCGTGCTCTGGTGCTGTTGTTTTATGCTTTATGAACATGGACAACAGAGAAACATATTCTTCATGACCAAAGTTGGAATTGAAATAAAAAAGGAAAGTGAAACTTATGCTCGTCACCCTCTCCCTCCGGTCCACATTAATACAAATGATCCCAATACGTATGATTGTATGAACTATGAAAATATCTTAAAATCAATACAAATGTATTTATTATAAACGTTAGTCCTTAACATCTATCAGTGTGTATATCACCATTCAAACATCTTTTAAAAGTTGAACAAACTCCACACAGCTCAGTAAAGACTGTGAAATGTTGACTTTATTTGATCATTTCAGTAAAAACTAACGTTCATATTTCTCTTTTTGATTATAATACTGATGAACGTTCAGAAAAAGCACTTTGGCAACTTACCACATACGTTTTAAAATGCTTAATAAGCACCGTAACTTTCATGATATAATTTCTCGGTTATAATCGGTTGTTTCCGTGAACGGCCGACTGTTGTGATGGCAAATGCTGCGGCTGCAATGCATTGTGGGGCAGCATTTTCTCCTCTCCTTTCGGTTAGGGAGGTCCAGTGGTTCCTAAGCTAAAGGAGGTTATAAAGGAAGTTTGAAACCTCCTTTCCTTTCATTTGGAGAATTGGAACGGCACTTATCATGGCTGCCAGTGACGTACTTCCGGGTAATTTCACTCCGTTAGGAAGGTTCCTAAACTAAATGGACTATTGGAATGCAACCCGGGTGCCCTGAGTTAAGGCGGCTGGATGCAGCACAGCCACACCTTCTCAAGATGAACCCACAGGGGCATCACAGAGGGGATAATGGTCCTATTTTTAATTGCATATTTCCTTCATTTTAACGTTTTTTGAATATAGTTTTATATATATAAAAATCCCGATGTTTTAATGATGAAGTATGAAATCATTGCCTGCCTGGCTGTCCCTACAGCTCACATCACACTTGCAGAGAGAAGCATTAACACAGGCTTCTAGCAGGAGCAATGTTTGTGTCAATAGTTAGCACACATTAAACTTGAACTAAAGCTGTTTCTATAGCAACAAGATACAAATCCTGCAATTATGAGATCTTAATCTTATATCAAGATAAGGATCTCGTAATTATTAGATATTTTATGAAATAAGGACCTTGTAATTATAAGATTTTACAATAAAAAAGAAGAAATGAAGGCGTGGTGCTGTGGGTTAAACGTACTATATCAGTGATTATTTAAGTTTGAAATGATTATATAAAGGCCATGTAATACAGAAATACGTTTTATTTAAAAAATAAAAACAATTGGAAGGCTTTTTCATAGTTATTCGAATCTCAAGTGCCAATTATCATATTATTGCATAGTGACTTCTTAATGGTGAGCAAGAGGAATTCCTGATAATGTCATAAATCACATTATTTGATGTTTGTAACCGTATTATAAGTTGTTGCCTTATATAGTCATTGGATGCACAATATCCACAAATATAAGGGTTGGTGCATTCAGGTGCTTGATACCTATACAATATATTCAATGGTAGAACAGATTAATGAAGAGCAGTACTTGTTTTTGTTGCAGGAAGTGGACATGACTGTTTGTACTTAACGTCTCCATGGAGATGATGATGGACTACATGTGCAAGTTGCAGCACCTGAACACATCACGCGGCAGTGATTCATCTGGTCTTAACACCTGACACAATGCATTAAATTACTCTTGGAATGATCACATATATATTGGACTTTCACATTTTTGCACATGGGGCACAAATACTAATTCAATTCGATAATGCAGCGGAAAGTCAGCAGGATTAGTAGGGGGATTTAATGAGCTTTTACCAAGATGGATGCTAGTAATGACTGTAATAACAAGCAATAGGGGTAAAAGGGAGCAACAAAGCCGGTGAGAAGAGGAGAACGTACCTTCAAGGTCCAGCGGTTAAAAACGGTGTTCGATGTGTGTCTGTGTTTGTGCTGCTGTACGCTGACGTCTCACTTTGTATTAAGTGCACCGTTTTTCGAAAATATAAACAGACGAGAAAAATCCAGCCAACAATACAACATGCATTTCTGAGAAAGGGGCGGGGCCAGAGAGAGCACTGACGCACTGACGTAACCATAGCATGCAACGCTGCATTCAGGGGGCCCTTCTCACTTCTCTTATTTTTCATTTCCTCGCTCCTCGGTCTCACCGGAAGATAATTTGTCTGCGCCATCTTGAGTAGCGTCCCAATGGCCTTATTTTTGCCGGAGGACCGAGGACCGAGGAGCGATAATGGAGAAGCTATAAGCGAGGAACCACCAGACCATCCTTCGATGAAATCCTCAGACACTCGCCCCGCCCCCTTACTGTGTATCGCTCACTGATTGGACGAGGCAGTGCATGCACTGATCTGATGCTTCTTGACATGAGAGCAGTTTCCCAGCGGAGTGAAGAAAAATACATGAACCTCACGAGAGTCACTCCTCAGTTTATACCGTGTTTTGTTTCAATTCATGTATCATTTAGTTACAAATATGTGATATATCTGAACAACAAAGTGGTCAAAAATCATTTTATTCATTTTTTGGAAACATTTTCATGATCGCTTTTTTCGTTTTACATTTTCATTTATTGTCATTTCCATTCAGTCAGTCATTAAGTGCTATTTAAAATGTTAATTTGCTACATATCCAAACAAACAAACGAAGTGTGCAATCCAATGAATGTTAATCTAACTGGGTTTTGATAGATAACATATCTCTTTTTCTTCTCTCAATTATTTTATTTCTATTGTGCACTCTAATCAATATTAATCTAACTATTGTTCGTTTATACATTTTAAGAATGGCGTTTATCTTTTTTGAGAATGAGTTCATATTTAATTTAATTTATTTGGGTCTACAACAGATGATACAAATGTTTGTGTCAGTAAATGTGTACTAACAGAGGCGGGGGTGTGTGTGAAAATAACGGGGACAGAGCTGCTGTCAGACGATCAGCTGTGCAGCGTCATCACAAACGGACGTCGCTTCACGTGACGCCCCGGAGGAAAGGACGTCCCATTGCTCTTAAAACTCATTTCCCTGCTTCTCGTGGTTTCCTTGCGTCCCTCCATGCTTCCCTGGTGGGAGGGACTAGTCGCAGGGAAACGACGCAAGGAATCCATTTAACCGAAGTGAGAAGGGCCCAGGGACTCTACAAAAAAATTGTACCATCTTACTGTATGTGAGTGGCCTAAAAAGAACCGGTTGCAATACTGCAAATTACAAATTTAATGTTACCAGCATGGGCGGTCCGGGACGTTTAAGTAATGTAATTTAATAAGGAAGTTACTGCATAAATAATGTATGTATTACCCCAAACTTCTTTTAATGTCCTTTATCTTTGGCCAAAGTAACAAAGTAACTCCTTCTTTATGCATTAAATGTGCCCCTCATTAAATTGTTGGCCCCCAATTAGTCTAGAACTGACCAGATGTTCTTAATTGAGAATCATAATAATTCCCTCAAATGTATACATTTGAAGAAATTATAAAGACAGAGTTCTTAGATTATGACTGTTTAGACTATTTTACAGCTACTTAGAAAGAAAAAAGTTGCAACTTGTGTGATTTAGTGTGAACTGTAATTCATACCACATGGAGGTGGGAGAGATTACCAGCTGGGTAATTTGAGTGGCACATTCACAAGTACCCTACTGTTTTTGAATCCCTAGATAAATATAGGGTAAACATGTTCTGATTTGGTTTTGGGATAGTCTTTGAATAAAGCGTACAGCTACTAGTAATAACCACCAGCTGTGAGCGGACAAAATATCATGTTTATAATGATCATTTCCCACTTTGTGAGTTTGCATGTAACTTAATCTTACACTTTCCATATTTCCAAAATACTTGAAGGCAGCAAAGTGACAAGCGTAAAGGGGGTGTGTCCTTTATATAAACAGTCTATGGGTGTGTAATTTCATTGAATGTGAAGTCTATAATCTTCAGTGGCTGATTGGACGGTACACTTGACAGACAGCCACTGTATGTCTGATAATGAAAAGTCCTATTGACATTATTGGTTGCCTCAGGTTTTAATGCATATTTTCTATCAACACAGTATCAAACACAGTTGAATGTCAAACAAAACAGATATGATGGTGTTACAGGGAACTTTATTTGCACGTTTACTAAAATTATTTGGCTATAGAGGGGCAATCTCTAGTCCAGGGGTGTCAAACTCAAGGCCCGGGGGCCAAATCCGGCCTGAGACTTCATTTTATGTGGCCCACAAGAGCTTGCAAATAATATAATTTATAGTTTATTATACGGTTACAGGCCGCTATACAGAAGCACGTTGCCAATAAACTACATGTCCCACAATGCATCTCATTTTGTGACATGCGCACTGAAGAGACTTGCAATTATTTGCCCTAGACTTTTGCCTTCATACGTAGTTAATTATGAAGTTATTACCCTATCCGATAATAATCCAATGCAGATTCAATAATGTAATATAATACATTATTTTATATATATTATATATTTATATAGTCTTAAAGTTACAACTGGCCCTTTGTGTGCAACCATAATGCTAATGTTGACCACGATGAAATTGAGTTTGACACCCCTGCTCTAGTCAGACGACTCTACCTGTTGATGTTTACAATAGTGGTCATTTTAACAGATCTCAGCTGCCTTATATAGACACACAATGACACAGACTGTCCAGATGTTCAATGCTTCTTACAGGTTTCTTCACATATAACCTCTGGCCTACCTAAAACAGTAAACTAAATAATATATTTGTTAGTCGCAAAATACAAAAAAAATATACATAACAAGGTGAGGTGTATTTGGATTTTTCAAGTGTTTTCTAGTTGTAGATAATACAAATGCAACATGTATCTTTCAATAAGCATCTGTTAAAATATATATTCTCCTCTGCAAATTTCTTCTTTAACAAGCACAAACACATGGACTGATTGCATAAGTGGTAACATCAGTTAAGTCACTGAGTTTGGGGCATAGAGGGTGAAAGTTTTAGATTAACACAAATAAAGAAATATTGGATTCAAACGCAGATTAATACTTAAACAACGGTAATAATGTAACACTATTGTCTTTTTATATTAGTAAATGCAGCAGCAGAAAGAAATGCTGAGGCTAGATTAGATTTTTCCCAGTGTACAAACATGTTTACAATGTGATCACTCTATCAAGCCTTACACAACCTGATCAAATGTAGTGTAATTGCATCAGTGTGACTACAGTTGGCTCCTGGAAAGGTATACATTGGTGCTTGTTTACAGTGACTTTAACTGACTGTTAATGCTGGTCAAAGTGAACTGGAGCAAAAAATTGACTAAGAAATGGGCAGTAATTGACGGACACAGACAGATGAGTTCATGCCAATTTCGGTATAAATGATTGTTGAAAAAGTTTAAAAGAGAGCCACACAAATTCACCGTAACTCAGATTTTAGACAACACATTAGCTGATTATTCTATCACGTTCACCCTCCTGCTCCCTACATACTGTAATGTCACATGGACAGACTGAGTTAGTTAGTTAGACAGAAAACAGCCGCGCCCTCAGTATAAACAGTTGTCTCTGACTGTTTTCCAAATCCACCCTGCCTAACTCTCAGACTTTTAGTGGCAGATGGCCACGAGGAGACGTTTAAAATCACCGCCGCACTCGTCCTTTATGGCGTCCTTCAGAGACACATCGTACTTCTCCAGGTACATTTCTTTGATGGTCTCCAAGTCATACTGTTGGCAACAAGAAAACACATCTTTTACATTCCCCTCATTTTCACTTTTAACTTATTCTTTTCTTCTCCCTTACCAAACTTGGTTCGCACTTAGTATAGTAATTCTGCAACTTTGCAATACAATAAAATAATGTCACATATGCTGTACGAGAGACAGTAATTTATTTATCTGTACTTATTTGTTGATCTTTTCATGCAATTACCTCAGAGCGAACCACGATGATGCGAATAAGGGTGTCCTCGTCAGTGCCCGCTCCTTTCATCGCAGCGTTCAAACGTCTGGCAAAGTAGAGCTGAGGGTTCTTAGCAACTCTTACTGTGGGGAGGAAATAAAATAAATACAATAATTAAGATATCAGATTTCAGGACATACACTGGGTATTTTGACAATTAACACTTTGTATTATTTACTTACCAAGAGCTTTGTAGCATTTCTTAAGTGTCCCTGAAGTCTCATTCTCAATGACATCCAGGATTTCAGTTCCACAAAGCTATGGAGAGAAAATTGCTAGTCAAATCAAAGCACTGGGAATGAGTGGTTTCTTTTTCCAGGTCTACAATTTCCTCTAATAGAAGGTGCCTACTTGTTTAAAGCCCCTAGAAAAAGTCTGACTGCACGTGCATGAGAAGCAACAACATTTCTCAAGGGTAATGTAAAGACACCACCCAGGATCAATTCACATGCTGGCTGAAGATTAGATTTCAGGTCATATAAACTGATATGCAATATCACTGCAGCTATCTATGGACAGAGTGACACCCTAACCTACCTGCTCATATATCTTGAAGGTGGCCTGGAGCTGCAGGTAATTTCTGGAGGCCAGAACGTAGCTGAAAGTGGACTCATCTGTCCCAAAGGAGCCCTCACCAGCCTGCATCAGAAACGGAAAATATTAATGATAATATTCAGGATGAGTTACGGTAATCTGCCATGAGGATATAATGAATTATATTTGAAGTACCTCAAACAGGCAGGTAGCATCCGACTCGGCCAACTCCTCATCCACCTCGTAACTCTCGTCTCTGTCGCCCTGGAAGACAAAAAAGCAAGATGACTTCTGCTGAGGCCTTCAGTAACTGTATCTGGCCTGCGTTTCACTTATGAGAGGGGGTCTGGATTGTGGCCAGTGTGTTTGTGTGTGTGTGTGTGTGTGTGTGTGTGTGTGTGTGTGTGTGTGTGTGTGTGTGTGTGTGTGTGGTGTGTGTGTGTGTGTGTGTGTGTGTGTGTGTGGACTGCTAGGGCAAGGGAGAGTGAGCTCAATTTCAGTCCTACAGCAGACGTAAGGAGTTTAGTTACTCGAGCGGAGAAGAAACTCATGGCCTCTTACCTGCATTAGAGCTGTGAGCAGGTTTCTTACGTCCCCGCTGGTCTCCCCTTCGATATCTGCTTCAAGATCACGCTCATGCACTGAAAGACACATTGTAAAGTAAAGATCAAATAAAGCAAGTTTAATTTAAGCCTCAGTGTTTAGACAAGCCCAGCCCTAGATACTATCGTGCCAAAAAGTTTGGCATGTTTGGCATGCAACCTCTGTTTCATTTGTAATGAAAGTTGGTTTGTGAACCCATGTTCCCTTAACCAGCTTAGTTCAAAGTATATCTGATTTCCTTCTTAAAACACCAGTATATGTTCATGTGATGTTCTTAGCTTCGTTAATGATGGATTCCTGCCTTTATGACTACCAGTTTTGAGTCAAGAAAGCATATTTTACACTTCACTGATGCCAAATTGGAATGTTAACTGAGAATGTACAGCAACTTAAAAAATAATAATAATAATGATTACAAATCAGAATACAATAAGATTCCAAAGGGTACTGTTGAAGAATCAGTACATTGACAAAATAAACTATTGGATTTACAAAAGAGGGGATAAGGACTAGGTTCTGTGTTACAACTTTGATTCTTTATTTACTACTCCCTATATAAAGGGCAGCCAATAGTTTACTCATTAGTGCCAGTAAGGAACTATCACATGAGGAAAATAAAATTCCCCTCAGGTGGTACAGCAGGTTATTTATTCTAGTGAACACATGGAGTCTACAAGAAAACAGTAAAAAAAACTTCAAATATTGTGGCTAGCTTGGTTAGCAAAATGCTAAATGTTGTATCTGGCCACAGCAAAGCACCAAGGTTAGCCAAAATGATAGCTAATGACAAATAGCAAACAACCTGATAAGCTAACTTGCAACCACAAGCACCAAACGTTTCTCTGCCACAGCCACTCAAACACTAGCTTCATTTTTTACTTTTCAGAATACCATAGCCTACTAGAAGGTGCCATTGAGAAACTATTATTTTTGGTATATTTCAAAGAATGAGTACTTGAGGGCTAAGTAACCCTTAAATAATGAAAGAATAAATCACTTGTTACAGTCTACGGTACATCTGTCAGAACTGCTATCATGTCGAACAGGAAGCTGCAGCAGGATGGGCCTTGACTAAACAAAGTGTGACTGAAAACTACACGGCTAAAAGTCCCAGAATAGTACTGTACTTTAGCCCTATGTAGGTCCCAATGAGTCACCCATAGCCATTTCCTCCAGGGTTCATAATACAAGGAAGGGAAAAAGTGACATTAAGTGATGTATTGGGTAAGAGGTTAAACAACTGCAAAGTATGATTAATAAGCTACATAAAATATTAAAAAACATATAACAACAAAACGGATGTGATGGATGTGGCATCAAGTAAACTAAGGTAATTGTATAAAATGGCTTACCTTGAAAGTAGTATTCCTTGAACATGGCGATGTCCTATGGGAAACAATTATATAGAATGAACACAAATCTAGAATATTTTACAGTAAAACATCATATGCTTATTTAATTATTGTATAGGGCCTGAAAATAATTTGGACATAATGCCACACATATTGTTGATGATTAATTAATAAATGAGTTGAACTGTTTTTGACTTGTGACTGACAGCGTTGGTGGCCGTGCAGAGGATCTCCACCAGGGTGTCTTCATCAGTGCCCGCCCCCTTCATGGCCTTCCTCAGCTCCTTCACAGCGAAGACTATGGGCAGGTCCAACATGGCGAGGACGGCGTTCTCAAAGCTCCCTGCCAGCTCCTTCTTCAACACATCCACCAACTCCTATTAGAGGGAGAGAGAATGTCATTGTTATTGGTGGAAGAGGGCAGAAACAGAATATTCCAAATACAAATGTAAGTGGTACATTTCTGTGAATAACTGAATGACACTCACATCATCATACTTTTCAAAATATGCGTTTTTGATTTCCTGACGCTGATCTGCACTGCGGTCTGCCAAGATGTCAATGATGGCCTGCTCATCAGTTCCTATAGAGAAAATAAAACAGATGCGGTACAAGGACAAACAATGTCTTACAGTTACATAAGAAGAATTCAATTCAATCTTTCCATCTTACCAAACCCTTTGCAGGCTTTGCGGATGGCCTTGATGTCAGCAACGACATCAAAATCCTCATAGGGCACGATTGTTGGCTGAGGGAATAACAAAAGATTGGTATATAGGCAAAGTGAAAATCTATAAACAGATTCTTATAATAATGTACTTATCAAACTTATCATTGTTTCCGTAATTGAGGATCAGAGCGGTTTGTGATAGCAATGCAGGAGCAGCTGTCAGATGGGGGAGGGGAGGTCGATGACACAATGCTTGGGTGGAGGAATTTCGGGGCCAGAAGTCTTAAACAAACTTGGTGGGGGCCACATGAATTACTGGCAGCTTCCATAGTGTGGGCCAGGGGCCAGCAGGGGACTGAGAGGAGGTTCTAGTGACCTATATCCCTCACATTAAAGAGTTGAATCAACTTTTTACGAGAGGATCTAAAGTAAACGATTGACAAAATCTTCACAGAATGTTTGACCTCACCAAAACCTCAATAGAATTGTATTTATTGTTTGTTAGGTAATGATAATGTTGGAAAATGGGGTACTAGGGTTATCTGTCGCCACTTTTTTATAGCGGGTGGCTGGCTCCTCCACATTAACTTTTTCATTTCTCAAAATAACAAACATTATTCCTAGGGATTAGGGTTATTTAGAGAGTCTGACAAAAACAAAAATATTGCGTATTTAGAGTCTGAAAAAAACAATAAAAAGTGGCAACAGATAACCCACAAGTCCCGAAAATGTCATTCATGCTTTGCCACTTAGTATTATTGAAGTTGCCAATGAGGTGAAACAATAGATAAATGAGCACAGAAAGACACATATCTGGCAATCATGATGAACACCCTCCCCCCATCCTTGCAGTACTGCTGATTTACAGAGAGCCCTGCTCATTCATTTACACACACAAACACACACACACACACACACACTCGTCTAACGGAGCTGTGATGAATTCCGCAGAGGAGTGGCCCCTTCCACTGCGTAAACCCACTCTGCTGTCTGTCACACGGTGTCAGCACCGACGTTTACATTTAAAGAAACACCGAAAATATGAATCTGACACCATAGTGCTGAATATCAGTTGAAATAGTAGGATATTAATTAAACTACTCTTTACACGTGTAGGCTATAGCTAAGTCTAAACTGCAAACTGTTAAAGATCGTCTCTAACCAAAGAGTGTGTAGCACACTGTGTTAAGACAATGGTACCTACTTGACAGTTGCCCATTTTAAAGATGTTCGTCCGGTTTCAGCTGGTGATCTGATGGCTAAAAGAGTAGTTTGTACAAGCTAACTTCTTCTCCTGATACGAGGCTACGAGCTGCGGCCCAAAGAAGCTGAAACCAGCGTGTGACGTCACCACGGAACGCTGCATAGTCCGTTAGATTAACCATTTACATCCTCACCACAATATGGTCAGCAGCTAGAGAAATACTCAGATCCTTCACTTAGTTTAGGGAGTAATACCAAAGTGAATACAAACTCTGTCACAAATGATAGTAGTGTTTTCAAAATCGTACGAAGTATAAGCTTCCAGATCTACACAAGTAGGTTACCAAAAATGAAAGTCCTTATAATGTATAATGGTCCTTGGTCCATTTCAGAATTTTATAATTCGAATAATAATTTGTGATGCATAACTTTGTAAGATTCAGGCGATGGTAACAATCACTTGTTTAATTCGTATTTATACATAAGCATGTATTAGCTATTGTGTTACTTTGGTTAATCATAAAAACATGTCACAAAATAAACAAGTCGAGGCAGCAGTAGCCTATAGCAACCCCATTGTTATAAGAGCTAAAATGTCTGTTTTTGTCAATGTAGTCTGGTGATTATGAAGAAAGCATGGGTAATGCACTGACTATGGATTAGTACCTCATACAACCCCACTTAAAACAATCCAAACCACATGTTTCCCTTTAATTAAATAATACATACATTATATTACAGGGAGTATCAATAGATCCTATTGATATTATTTTAGGAGAATATAACTAATAAACTAGGAGTCTAATAATGATAAATGACTAAGTATAAAGAAGGCTTTAGTGAGGTTACCACTGAATATAGGAGACATATAAGCTTTATTGCAGTGACTTAACAGTATGGGTAATGATTTTTCACCCACCTGACATGACACATGGTCAAGCCAGAGTTAGACATCCTTCAGCCCTAATTTACTTCACTTTCTTTAATGGCCTTAAGTAAAATGCTAAATCCCCTCTTGTTGATGTAACCGACTATTAACTCTGACCTTCCTTGACCCGAGCTAACTGCTGCTGCTTGGATCTTTCATGCTGGTCATGCAAAATGAAGTGGAATGTTTCCCATATTTGTAATTCAGTGAAACACGTCATATGACCCAGAAAAGGAAATGAATGAATTTATGAAATACCTTAAAAACTGATACTCTTCTTTCACCCAACTAAACAACCATAATTCACTAGTTGGTAAAAGCTCAGAAAAAGTTATAATATGTTGAATAGTTGTTTAGTGTGTAATTGTTACGCGCTGCAACAATGACCCAAAAGATACATCTTCTGTAGAATTAAGTGCTTTATGTTATAATTACCAACCTCGCCAGCCTGCGCTCTAAACATTGGTATTTCACTGTCCCTACATCATAATTACTTACCCCCTACTGAAGAGGAGAGCCGCTGCTGCCTTCCATAATAAAGCCCTTTGGTCTGTATAAACGTAATACATGCACACAGCGTATGAGTAACCTGCTTCCATTAAGAGCTTGCTCCCGTCACACTAACTGAGCCATGCAATTACATGAAGATGATTCATCCTTTTTTCACTGTATAATTATCTGGAGATAACCTGGAATGAGAAACTTTAGGGAGAAATTGGTAATTCAAACAATATAGCTGTTTATGTCTGACTGTATGTAGGCTGTGTGTATGTACGACACAATTACAGTAACAACATATTCAGGGCGACAGTAGGACTTAAATCAGCAAAGACAACATTCACTGACGCTGATGTCATCTCAAACTTTCAAGCAAGGCAGGATCAATCTTTGCAGAGTTTGTGTCGTGACTATTATGAAACACAACTTTAAAACTCATGTTTCAATGTTGTTCCAGTCAGGCTCACAGTTGTCTTGTAAAATAGGGTTTCTGATTTGATTTCCTATTCCTCCTAACATTAGAACTCTTAAATATTATATACAATTTTGAATTAATAGGAATAGTTGGAAATTGTTGGGAAATTATGCTCCTCTTTGCTTGCTTGATGGGAGTTGATGAAGATGAATGAAACTAGAGAGGGGTGTATCAATCTTCTCATCTCATTAAAATGCCAAACCGTTCCTTGAGGACTGGACTTTATCCAAACTGCTGCAAGATTGTACTTTCTAGTGATTATTTAAGGACTTGACTTCAGTGCTGCTGAGTTGCATAAAGTAAATCCTCCAACTCAGTTTGTTTTGAGGTGAAGCAGTACTAGAAACAATTGTATGATTATGTTATTTAAATATGTCTTTTTTGAGTGTCAACTTGGACTTGCTTTAAATGACTTATATGTATTCCTTATTAAGAATCAATGAAGGCCTCTCTTGGATTTAGAGTTCTCGGGTTGTTCACATTTTAGACTTTTCGGTTGAAGTTTATTCACATTCTGTAATTCTTTGCAACCATCAGAATTTGCTGCTGAAACAGCCCATATATCCGATGTCTGCAGAGAGATTACTTTTTGCCTGTCTGCTCCGTAGCCCTCAGTTCGGGGATGTTATGGTCTTCATTTCAGAGGTGGTGGAAGGGGGTCCCAGTGAAGCCTCTATCACGGATCTGGAAACAAAGGCAGCATTCAGAAGAGCCGGCCAAAGTAGCAGGCTGTAATGTTATGCTGGCCCAGGACCCAAACTCAGGTTTCACACAACTTGTTTAGAGTCTGACAGGCTCCTACTGTTAGGATCCACAGACAGAGGTTTTGACTTTCACCTGCAACTAGACTAATACTATGTGTGGAAAGAAGGTCAGAAAGATAGTTTAATTCAAAACATATTTTGGGGTGACCAAGCTATGCAGGAGTCTCAAGTCTCAATGGGAGGAAATCACTTTTTCCCTCTATTTTTCCTTACAAATTCAAGGACTGCAGGAGCAGTTTTCTTGTTTAGCACAATAGCCACAATCCTCATTTGTTACAAAATGTGTGTGTGGCTACAGACTCTCTTTTAGTTCCTTTTTTTCTAAGCCAGTGCGATCAGAAGACATTCTGTGAACACTAGGCTTTTGTTACAGTAAACAGTGCATTGTTCACCTGCTCCTGGGGTAAAATCCCGGCAGTGTCGAGGTTTCTGCTCCGTTTCACTGTACCCTGCTGGTGGTTTTGGGCACCACTTCTTGGCATCCCCCAGGTTTGCTGCTGGGTCTCATTGTGCTGCAGATGTTGGGGAAAATGTGACACAAACATTAATTACTAATCTATCAAAGTGATCAAAAAACTACAGGGCAAAATTCAATACTGTATTATAAGTATTTATACTATACAAAACAAAAATAACAAACTTTTTGATCGTCAACAGCCTTTTTATGTCTCTCCTTTTCCACCTGTTGTTTCCTCTCTTCTACCTGCAGGCACAGGTCTTGGTAATACTGCCTTTTTTCCCCCTAAAGAAAACACAACATACATTTGACACAGGCACAATTGTCACATAGAGTTTAGTAATGTCTGGAGTAATTATACAGAGGACAAAATACATAGTAGGACCTCTTTAGACAAATGCAGGCTCATTCCGGGGGCTTCATTCTGATCAGCAGCTGATACTGAGGCTGTTCCCTGGAAGAAATAAAATCTCAGCACACTTAGTATTTGCTTAGGGTGAACACTGCTAGAAATGGATCAACATCTACATCTAGTGGTCATATCCACTAACTGCAATCTAAATGTGCCTTAAAGGATTGGTCTGGTAAGATCCTGAATGTTCTAACTGTCTAACAAATCCCCTAAAATACAAACGAACAAGGAATGTATCTAACTAGAAATCCCGATGTCTTATTTCCCTGTGCAATTACTGCCACAAGAAGTACTCAGATCCTTTATTTAAAGTCAAAATGCCAAGTTCTTAAAATATCCCATTACAAGAATAGTTTTAAAATGAAAAAAAGTTAAATTACTCAGTATACAGATTGGATATTTTAGCAGTAATATGGTTTTATTATATACACTATTATGTTTTTCTTTCCAACAAATACATGTCATAATATTTAAGTGTTTCTCAGGGTAAGGCCAATTTGAGTTACTTTTAAAATAATAGGTAAAGTACAGTTAAGTATTGCAACATGTCAGGTGTTGGGTATATGTACAAAGAAGCTAGCAACTATGAGTGTTAAATAAATGTAGTAGAATACAAATATTGGCTTGTAAAATGAAGTGGAGAAGAAGTACATGTAGCAAGAGAAAGATACAAAATGGCAGATATTTGGTGAATTTCCAATAAAACTTACAGTGATGGATGCATGAACTGATCGGGGCCTTCTGGGGTCGGAGCCTTCCAAACTTACAGTCCCTTTCAGTGTTAGTATTGGCAGAGGAGCTAGGAAAAAATGAACAATCAGGAAAAAGTCAAATTAAACTGAAATGGTTATTTTCATGTTGACAATGCTGACACCCTTATATGTTTGAATTGAATAAAACATATTCAAGAAGAAGATTTCCCTTTTTAACATTTTACAGACAAAAATATACCCTTTTTTGTAAGAACAGCACTATTAGTATGCAATGTAAAACACAGCAATATATTTGATCCATACATCGCCAATATTCAATATTATTTTGTGATTTTTTTGCTATGTCATTTTATCTTTTTTTATTGTCAATTTCAAGCCCTTTTCGAACAGAGTCTAAATGACATGATTTAAACTTAAATTCCACTTTGGTGAAATATGTTTCAAATTCCAATCCTTAATAGCATGGCTCAGAGTAAGCAGGGACTCGCATAACATATATCAATACATCTATTTGGTAGCCCAGACAGTCTCCTGTAAAAAGCCGCTCTATGAGTTATCCATTTAGCTCCCAGTGAGGCCCACTCATAAGTTGTACTATGAGGCTGACTCATGTTCACTCTCAGGCTGTGACTGCACACACACACACGCTCCCCCAGGCTCCCCATGAGTGGAGGTGTGTGTGTGTGGGGGCTGGATTGTACTGTCATAAAGACAAATTATTTCTTCATTAAGGATTCATAACCTCACTGTATAATTACTTCAATGATCCTGTAATGTGGACTTCATCCAATCACGGTTCTCCTTTAATTATGAAATCTTTATTTGAATTTTATCAAAGAAAAACACAAAAAACAGTTGTAATTATCTGTCTGCATGTATTATGTCGTTATTGTGTTTTCCCTCATGTAGCAGAAGCTTATTTACAGTCTTTGTGCATTTTTGTAGTCCATAATTAAAGCAATTGCATTTATTAAGTGTAAAGCTAGCTCAGACTTATTCACATGTTGTGTTTCATTGTTGATGATCTTAAGAAAAGTTGTATTAAGTTCCTTTCAATCACATTATATACTCTTCTTTAGAAATATATAAATAAAAAAGGTAGAACACCTACAATAATCAAGATGACTGGGTAAACTCCCTCTGCTTATGAAATTGATGTGATATAAACAAAAGCAATAGAATAACCTACTAAATTAATGGTGAGCATGTTGTCAACTATCAGTCTTTAAACATGCAGCAGGATATTGTAATCTAAAGCTGCATCTAGCTCCAAAAATATGTCGAACAGATCTGTAAAACTGAGTTTCCCCATAAACAATCATGCAAAAGCACCATTTTAAATATTGTGTTTACCAGGGATGCACTTAATAAGAAAACGACAGCGTTCATCATGAAGAAATCTTTAAAAAATGACCAATCGATTAAAGAAAACTGAGTCAACTTATCTATTGCTATTTTCATGTTATAAAGCTATTTTCATGTCAAGTCTATATACTTTTGTCCTCACACTTGCAATAAAGTTTCATTATCTTGTTTGTCCTTGTGTTATCGTATAGCTTTGGAGCATTGTAAAACAACCTGAATACTACACCATCACACACGCGCAGAGTATGATCCATGTATTGTACGCACAAATGATTGAGAGGGAATAACTAAAAGTGTGTGAATGATCTCACATTGGTCCCTGAGAGAGGCCGCCTCGTTCCCATCAGTCAGCTGCCTGCATGCTATCTGGAGGCAGACAGGGTGAAGATAAAACACAGTTACCTTCTGGAAATTGCTATAATTGAGTGATTAAGACCAATGACGTCAAATGAAAGCGTTTTTTTTTTTAATATACTGAATGAACGTTCACTTAGCCCCATTCACACACGTCGGTATGAGTGTGACTCACCAGCGCCATGGCCTTGGGCTTTGTGCTCAGCATCTGTGTTTGTGCTGCAGCAGTTGCTGGTGAAAGACAGAGTGGTGATGGAGAGTCAAAAAGCCTATTTTTGCACCTAAAAACAAAAATAAATTGGATTATTAGACGAGTGGATCTGCCTTTGTCCTTTAGTGATGTATCTGCTTTTGCCAAAACAGTGCAGGGGCCATAATTCACCATTACTGTGATGATTAGGCCTGACATAATGAGATTTTAACTTTTTAAAGTACATCTTCAGTTTTAACCAACTGTGTGTGACTCACATGCAGGATTCGCTGTCCTTACAAAAACACGAAGAAAGTTCAAAGGACACTACAGGTTTGGATGTTTTCATCCCCAACGTCAACTCAACCGTCTTATTCCTGGACTCCTCACCCTTTCTCCTGCCCTGTTGAAATCACACAGATTATCATAAAATACCATACTTGAAACTGGAGAAATAAGGTTATGACAAGTTTATTTATCTCCCATGGTGAAAAAGTTTAAAATGTCTGCAGCTGACAGTTTAAGATCAGTCAAACAGCTTAATGTTGCACCCTTTAAAAAAATAAAAATAAACAAACACATAACTTAGAGGGGTGGAATAAAAGTGTAAGCAGAGGTGGGAGAAGTACTATGATCTTGTACTTGAGTAAAAGTAGAAGTATCAGTGTGTAGGAATACTCTGTTATAAGTAAAATTCCTGCATTCACAATGTTATTCAAGTAAAAGTACAAAAGTATAAGCATCAAAATATACTTAAAGTACCAAAGTACTCTGAGTGTAAGTGATTAAAGCAAGTAGCAGAGAACTGTTATTGCATATTAAGGAAAAGTATACATGTATACTAGCTTTTACAAACCACTGCTGATCCAGCTGGGCACTGAGATAGTTTCTCCTCATCAAATTCCATGGTTTCCCTTAGAAAGATAGACAGATACATGTTATGCACCAGCAATTGCAATTTCATTATTACAGCTTTAATAGAAGTAGTGTCTACACACAATACATCTGACTGCTTTATTAATGCAACTTTTGCTAACGTTTCTCTAAATTTCAATTCGTTCTTTAGAGTTTTTCTTCTTTTTTTTTAACCTCAACCAGTGTGCGAAATACGGGGGGGGTCCGGGGGAGCTCGACTCCCCTGATTAACACCTGAGCCCCCCTGAAAGCCTCAACAGCTACATTTGAGGGGGGTCTCAAATTATATTAATATTTATTTGCCACTTGCAATGGTCACTAACATGTTTTTAAGACTACTATGTCCAGTATTTACAATTCAAAACATGTATTCATAAATATCTTTCCTCGCATCATTCATTCATATGAACGTCAGAATATATAATTATTTGACGGCACCCCTGAAGACGCCAGACGGCGCCCCGGTTGAGAAACGCTGCTATAGTATAGACTACTGATTGTCTTGGCTTGCATCCATGGAATATTGTATAGGAGGTCTACTGCATATTGAGAAATATTCGACCAGGCCAATATTGCGCAATAAACGGGAGATGGGGACCCCCCCGATTATTGACGTGTATTTCGCACACTGAGTCCTCAACCTTTCACTTAAATAAACAGAAGACCTAAAACATTGACAAAATCACTACGACATGTAGTATTTAACTGGTTTTCACCAAATACAGTCTATGGTTTTCACACATTTAACTGGTTTAAAACATTTACCGTTGCTATGATGGGTAGAGTTGAACAGGTACACCGGAAGTAAACTGAGGTAGCGTGGAGCAGAGCCATGGCTCTGGCGTGGAGCAGACACGCATTTAGTTTGTAGTCATTTAAATTCAGCAGAATGATAACACTACATACGTCATCAGCTCATAACGTCATGACGTAAGTTTACCCGCCGCTAGGGGGCGGGGCCGAGCTGAACGTCTACTCTGGTGTGGAACGAGAGTTGGGAAACGTACTAAGTACATTTACTCAAGTACTGTACTCAAGTACACTTTTCGAGATACTTGTGCTTTACTTGAGTATTTCCATTTTACGCCCCTTTGTAATTCTATTCCACTACAATTCAGAGGTAAATCGTGTAACCTACTTTTACTCCACTACATTTATTTGTTTATTTTTTACTTGTAACAGAGTTCCTACACTCTGGTACTTCTATTTGATTTAAGTACACAATCTGAGTTCTTATCCCACATCTGGTAGCAACAATACGTGGTTACTCAAGACTCTTCTGAAAAACCAAACAATTGTCAACTATTATTTTAATATGCTGGTTATTTATTAGGAAACTTATAGTTTTTCCACCATTCTGTTTATTTATTTGTATTTTTTAAAAATAGTTGGTTTTTTTGGTTCTACATTTGTACAAGGCAAATAGGTTTTCTTTGTCATATAGTGCCTTGTAATATTACCATTCCTTAAATAAAGTATGTAGATAATGAAAAGAAAGTGTCTGTGCCAATGTATCTTGGAAGAGGATGTACATGTGTCACAAAGAGAACGTGGGGAATAAATAGGCCTAGTAATATCCTCAAAAAATATGCATCTGTTTATGATATTGAGTGGAATCTATGTTTAACCTCACAGCAAGACACATTATCTCTCTAGCTTTGTCTTTTTTAATACAATGTTACATTTGAAGTGGAGGCTGTCAGGAAAATTCTAACCTTAGCTCCCAGCTATTTTATGTTGCTTTTTTCTCCTCTCTCTGCGAAACAATTCCAGTAAACAGCAAATGAAGGGTTTTTTCACTGACACATTAATCCTTGCTCGATCAACACAAAGTGTCAATGAAATAGACACTAAAAACGTTGTGTGTTTTGCATGTCAAAAAGGCATGAATAGTATATTTTAGACAGGACTTTCTCAGAGAAATGTGCTCCTCTCAGCACAAGTGGCTGAAAGGCTTCTCTAATTGGAAGAGGTGTCATCGGGCTCCGGCAGTTAATCACAACAATGTGAGGAGAAAGCTGCAGCCAGGGAGGACTCACCATGGGGAAAATGCTCTCCTTTTTCTATAAAGGAACACAAGTGTTTGTAGAGATAGTACAGGAAATTCACAAGCTCCTGTCACGTGCATGGGGGCTGTAATTGACACTGATTTCAAGTAATTGTCATCGGCACCGTCTGCAGCACAGATAATGACTGTAAACCGTATTCTACAAGTCTATTCATCTCTCTAACTGGTATCATTTGACTTGCATAAGCAGTTTAGATATAATTTAACTCATAAATATCTAATGAACCCCGGTCGTAGAGGAGGAGTCCAGTGATTAATGTTATCTCGGGTTTCAGTAACACAAATAACAACATTGATTGCCAATATTTGAATTACTTTCCAAAAATACTACATATCAGCCTTAGCCAAAGCCATTACCCAAGGATAGTCATCCAGTATCAGAGGAGCCAAAACTGGCCTCATCCTGTCAGCTATGGAGACACATTTGCCTATTAGCCTTTAGAGTTTAAGATAATTGTGTTCAATCAATCACGTTGTAAGAATAGATGCCAAATGAAGGCTGATCTTATTCTAGAATTACGGAAAATGCCCTTAATTGTATTTATACAGAGTCTGTATCTCAGACGGGAAGGAGAAATAATATTATTTGAATACTGTTTTCCAATTGATTATTTTTTTTTATTTTTATTATTTTTATTATTATTAGCCTATCAAACATCAGGATATAGCAACAAGTCATCCCAATGTATTCTAATTTACAAGTTACAATTGACTTCATCTTGTCAGTTATCTTTATTGAATATTCACCTGTTTATGTTGTTTTTACACCAGTCTTTGTTGTCATGTCATATACAAGGTGATTGCTTAAGAAAGCTTTTTTCAATGGTTTTCAACTCAAAATAAGAAAACAAAGACACAAATTCTCACATTTGAGGCATGTTTTAGTAAAGGTGTTAATCAGTTTGTTATCCTTCGTTGAGAAAATGTATTAATATGCTGCTCACTTTAGCACTCATTTGTAGCAGCAGGGCCGGCCCTAACCAATTGGCTGCCCTAGGCAAGATTTTTGCCCAAATGCAGACACTCACTATGACCCGCGCATGCATGCACGGTTGTGGCATGACAACCAAAACAGAAAGATATGGACACAAGATGTGTACAAATGTATTTAGTTTCCTATCCATTTGAACATGATTTAAGTGGGGGTGGACCTAACCTCCTCTTGGGGGGTCCGGGGGCATGCTCCCCCGGGAAGATTTGTTTTTAATATTGAAGTTAAAAGCATCAATCTGGTGCACTTTGAGAGCAACATTAAGAGATCTATGGATACATCTCTCAACACCCATATGAAACAGAACTGTAAGCAGATTTTTTTTATTTATAGACATTTTACAAATCACTCCCCTTTTAAACTGTATTCTTGTTTATTAATAACAACTTTTTTTTACTGTCATATAGTATTTTATACTATAAGAGAATAGATGAAAATCTATTCTCTTATTTTTTAACTATAATGATCATATAAAGGTGTGTCTTTACCTCACTGAGCTGAGGTTATCAGAGCCTCTCAGTCTTTCAGGAGAGAGCTCTCTAAAGCTCCCCCCCCCCCCCCCCCCCCCCCCCCCCGCGGCCGCTTACACAGTAAATTCCAATGTTAATAAAAGCTGTATACTTTTTTTGGGAGTTTGATTTATTTTAAATTAACACAAATACAAAATTAAAACCTATAATTGCACTCTAAAACCATTATTTTAAAAAAAAGAACTACTTTGCATAAACCTCTGGTTTTTACTGGGGCTGGGGCGGTTCAACTTGATTTGGGGGGGGGGTGCACCATAGTTTATGGGCGCTGTACGCAATATAGGCGTAGTGCTGTTAGTATAAGATAATAAGATGTACTTTGTTGATACAAAATCGGGAAATTGTGTTGTTATGAAATAAAAAAAAATGTTTTTTTTTTAAATTTCTAACTTTTTTTTTTCTTTCAATTTTCGGCGCCCCCCATTGATTGATGCCCCCTTAGCATTCGCCTATACTGCCTATGCCAAGGGCCGGCCCTGTGTAGCAGTGTGCTTTATCCTTATATGTTTGTTTTGTCTCTTTCTGAGGACATATAGAAATGATACCATGTATTTTCCAGTGTTACATCATATTCCGTTACCCGTCAAAATGACTGGCCTGAAAGTGTTTTCTCTTACCTTAAGGTATCCAAACTGTGCTGCTAATGTATTTCTTCTCTTCTGGGAATGAAAGGATTCAGGGATCAACCTGGTAGGTGTTTTATTGGCTATTCGTTATATTTTTGGATGTTATAAAAATAAAAGGATTTTAGTATTTGAATAATAATAATAAAACTAAATGCAAAGCAAATTATTATTATAATAATTAGCTTTGCAGCATAACGGTTCACACAAACACTGAACAAGAAATTCAAATGGGAACACTTGGGGAATATTATAAGAGGACTATTTTAAAAAACATTACATGAACTATTATAAAACAATGTATACAAGTATAACAAAATATGTCAATAGGAATATGACACATACATGTGGAACAATATGCATTGTTAAATTCAAAGTGTAAGAACTGTCCTTTATGAAGTGGTGCAAACGCGCAAAATTCTCAGATAAGTTGTAACGTATGCAGAATGACGAGCATGTTACTAGCATGGTGGGAAATTATTTGACAAAGCATTTAGACTTAGAGATAGATAACAATTACAGATAATGTAAAATTCAGAATTGAAGATGAAATGACGTGAATGTCAGTTTGAAGTCATATTTATTGACGTGTGGATGCCGCTGGCTTGACAATCCTCTCCAAATGCAGTAGGTGTTAATAGCTGATACCTACGTTAAACAGCAGCACAGTGACGCAATTTTCAAGGTTCTGATGAGCTGTGTTTCCAGTTTTTGTCTCTGCAGCAATGAAACAAGGACACTTTTGACGGGGGTAAACAATTACTCATTGGACGACATGCGTAAGTAATTGAACTGTGATGGTGTACCTTGATGCTGAATTGCATGGACATAAATGTGTTAATGTGCATTGTACATAATCTGCCAGTTGTGGAGGTGGTGGAGGAGGAACGTAACAGAGGTTCTCTGTGAGTCATGTATGCTCGCATCACCAAGGGCTCCTCTAATGATGAAGCCACCATTGAGGCAGAAAAGCATGTGTAGGAGTCCGTAGGTGTGGCTTCGGAGCATGGAGGAGAACAGGACCTCAGGGGCGGCTAACTGCCTACTAGCTGAGGTCGAACATTACAACACTAGGTGCTATACAATAACAGATCATGGCTCTCTTTACCTCATGAGGAAATGCAATTTAATAATACAAATAATTTAAATAAAACTTTATTTATAGCACTTTTCATACAACAAATGCAGCTCAAAGTGTTTAAAAAATGGAACACATCACAAGTAAAAAATAAACAACAAGAAATTCCCCTCAGATCCAATGTTAAAACCTTTACAGATACATGCAGCAATATGTAACATGTTAACAGGTTAAGAGACACAAGGAGGTAAAAGGTATGATAATACAAATAAAATACAATAAAAATAAATAGTGATTTATCTCGGAAAGGTAAGACACAAGACAAGTGAAAAGATCCAACAATATAAAGCCCTATAAAATAAAGTGAAAATAGGTACAACAGAAAAAAAAGAAGATAGTAGTTATAAAACAAGAATAAGAACATAATTCTAATAAATGTTAAACGATTAAAATATTTGAAAAATAAAAAGGATATGTTATGATGTAATACATCCAACTACGTCATTTCTAGAAATTGCAGATACATGCAGCAAAATATAACATTTTAACAGTTTAAGAGACACAAGGAGGTAAAAGGTATGATAATAAAAAAGAATTACAACAAAAATAAATAATGATTCATCTCGGAAAGATAAGAAAACAAAAAAAGACAAAAAAAAGGATGACATTCTGAACTCTTAATTCAAACGGTGTAATACATCCAACTACATGATTTCTAGAAATTGGAGTGTTTGAGTTAATCAGGTTCAACACAAGAACAATGAATTGCACCCTTGAGTGATGTTGTTACAGCGTGTTCCCACATGTGTATGTCTCCCACTAGGTGCCCCCCCACGCACAGAGCCCTTATTTGTGAGTCATGAGTCCGACATGACACATGCCATGTCCTCAACATCCCACCACCACCGACACCACCACCTCTCTCCCCTCCATCTGAGAGACGGATGAGTCAGCGACTGAGCATGCTGGCTTGTGCCTAAAACGCTCAGCTTCCTCTCATCTCCTGTCCGTCTTCCTCCCCACCGCCGTCCATCACTTCCTACAAAAGGCTCTGATTAAGTATAAACATGTATCCTGCCATGCTGGAAGATGTGTCCCGCTGTCCTCTAAATTTTAAGACAACAAAGAGGTGCACAAACATCCATTCTCACCGTCATGCACCGCAGGAGATCCAGAGGACTCTTTTTTTGCACAGTTTAAGATGTGTATGAGGGGGCTGGTCTCTTATTGAGGATTCAGTGGGATTATTTCTGTCTTTAGAACATTCTGTTATCACATATTTCTGTATAAATGAATTTAATATGATTGTTTTTTAATAGGGTGCTTGATAGACACATAATACCAAAATTGCACAGGTTCCAGTAACAATTGGAAGACTGCTTTCAGGGAATGCTACTTAGGAGAAATTGAGTATCTTTCAATTGAATGGTGTTTTTTGTTTCCTTAAAGAATACAATGCAGCCCCAGACACTGTCTTCAACTAAAAAAAAACCTAATTATAAAATGCTTGATTTGCAGGACTTTATTGCATGCATTATTATTATTATTAAACTTTTTTTTTAAAAACATGTTTTTGGTTACAGATGAAAGAAATGTCTGGCTAAGTGATCAACATAATGTTTACCAGCTAGTCTCTAACCGTGTCAGTGAAATACATTTGACTGTGTGCGAAAGGTTTTATGAACTTTTTCCCTAAAAACAACCTCTGTTAGAGTAATAAGAATGAACTAAAACAATGTTGTGGGCTGGACAGCTAAATAATGACTTGAAACTCACTATAAAGCTCTGAAAAGCCTGACTCAGCTGATTATTCTCTTAGTTTAATCACTAAAAAAGCCTGTAAAACAAAGTCTATGTTTTATAGTTACTTTAACAGTCATTTCTTTATGGAAAGACTGCTTTTTTAACTGTGATGAATATCAAATGGAACATCAATAGTTTCCGTATCTGCCCGTCACAGGTTATTTCTCATGTGTTTTCTTCTCTGACGTTTTCTCTATTTTAGTTCCATGCAGCAGCCTGCATTGATCTTCTATTTATTTCAACGGCTCCGAAAGTGCTCTTGTAAACAGGAATCAATGCTAACATGTTTGCTTTTCAAAATAATATTTTGCAATGTTATTTGGCTGCGTCACAGCCCTATTCATAGAGACAAAAGTAGTTGTGACACTAGTCTAGTTGTCAGTTTTATGCATTGCTCATTATGTAGAATGTATGAGGTTTGAATAGTATTAATAGAGCAAGAAACGATTTTTCCCTTTGGCTCAGAGAGAAACATTATTTAATCGTGGCCAATCATTATTTTGGGATTGGAAAATAGCTTCAGTTTTTCTGCAGGGGTCTGGAGTCAGCATTTGATACCATCTTGTATCTCTCGCTTCCTGCACAGCGTCCATTGATCTCTGTCCAAAAAAGCACATCAAGCCATAAAAGCATTTCAGGACAGTCGCCAAGAAGCGCATAACCTTAAGTGGTCATGATGCATGAGGCTTTTAAAGGCCATGGTTTCTCTAACTGCATGTCTACATGAGGAATAAGCAAACACAAGGGATGACAAGGATGATTACAAAGCACAAATGCATCATGGGAGTGTCTTGTATCAACTTCCCTCAGGAGTAGGGACGTGGACAAAGGATTGTATATGTCAGGGTGCGTGGAAAAGGTAGGACCCAAATGCAGTATTAACAAAAAGTGAGCTTTAATTTACAAAAAAGCCAATGACAAAAGAAAACAAGAGACAAACTTAGCATTACCAAAACAGGGGAGCACGAGTAAATAATCCAGGACCAAAACTTCAAGGACAAACATGGAGCGTGACATGAAGGGAAAGACAAACAATGAACCGACACCGAACACAAGAAGAGACAAGACTAAATACAGGGAGGGGTAATCACGAGACGAGAAACAGCCAGGCAGGGAAGGAGAAACACAAGGGCAACAGGTGAACACAATCAGACACACCAGGGAAACTAACGACAGGGAGGAACACACAGGGAGAAAAGAACAGCAAAACAAAACCCATTACCAGACACACAAAACTAAAACCGTGACATGACATAAGAATCATGACAGTATATGATCTTGAAGTGCAGTAGAAGATTCAGAAACACACTGAGCACACGCTTAATTTTCATATAAATATTTATTGCAGAGGAGGTATCTTTTATGTACATGCTATCACAATATAACACAATATAAATCTACCAAATGTTCCCATATATTGATGCTATAAGCTTGTCATAGAGCAATAGTTATAACAAGCATAATACAGTGGGTTAGGGACAGTATCACTCACTATACAACTTGTAACAGTCCATAAAAGATCAATTTTTTTTCTTTTTTGTTCTATCAAGGGCAGTGAAACATCGGTCCTATTATTTATTTTTTCTTCAATTCATGCAGAAGCCACAAGAGCAAGATTTACGACGTTACAGCATTGAATAATAGTAGTAGTAGCAATAGTAGTTGTGTTGCCATCGGGTGACATGGTTTGGTCACAAGAGAGGAGAAGTCAGGTTTAAATGAAATCAGCTAGCCAACAATGGTAAAGGATCTGATTGGTGGACAAAGAGCTACAGGACACAGTGTCATCTATCTTAAGGTGGTAAAATACAAATGGCTCCATTTGAGGTTCATACTTTCAAGGATTCATATGATACAGCCAAAAGACAACGATAATTTCCAGAGTAACGTACACTGGTTATGTATACACAAGTAAGTATACATAGACTGACTGAACTGAGGAATGCTCAAGGAAGCATACTGGAATTATGTAAATGGAACAACAAAGAAGACTGATTGTAATATGATGTATTACATGGTGAAATTGTTGGATATTGTGATATTATTATCTTCTGCTCTAAGACAGTACAAGTGTTATTATGTTTCTTCTGTGCTCCAGCTCTAATCTGGAAATCTCATGGGCCCAGTGTGTAAAGTTAATCAATAAATGCCTTGAAAAGTACATTTTTAAATGGAGAAAAAAATACCGTCTTTTGTCGTTATACAAATTACCAACAAATATTAGAATTTCATGAAAATCATAGTTGTTTTAAAGCCTGTTTGAGCTCATTTAAAGTCGTCTTCAAAATGAATATCAAGAAATAAACACATCTTCTCATTTCAAATAGCTTTCCTACAAGGATAAAAATATACAGCATATTGTCCATCACCAGGGCAGTACAAATCCAATGCGGCAGTGATTCCAAAGTGACTTAAAAAAAAAGAAAAGGCTTTTGAAATGTCGTTCTTGTCATACAGGGTCTCTTGGTATGGCCCCTAATCTACTACCACAATGCATATGATGGATGACGCTTAACATCTGGCTCATAAATATCACATAGATCCATCAAATCATTACAATCAATCCATGCACGTTGACAGTTCTTCTCAGACACCGTTCCTATAGGAGCTCATAAAGCAAGGGGGGATGACACATCTCACGTTGTAAGGCAAACACTACACATTTGAAATATTTCAGATGACACCCCAATAGGTCAATGGGTAATTTTTCAGAGATGTATGTCGTAGCATCTACATCATGTTGATAGAGGCAAGCTGTAGAACAAAATTAGATTCAAAAATATAATTTTCACTGTTCTATTTTTTGTTTGTGCCAAAGAAATGAAGCAATTGAAGACCTACAGTATGTTTTGTCAAATATGACTTGTTTTTTGAATCACAATACTACAGAGCTTGGATATTAAGGAATTTGACAGAAATTATAATTACAATCAGTGACAACATTCAGTGTTACCATGTATTTCTCACAAAATAGTAATACCATAAAGTACCGTGGATGCTATTGATATATGTTTTTTTGCAAGGTAGCAATTATTAGCAAGTGTTCAACGGTCATTTTAAATTTAAGTGGGAGATTCCTTTTTTCACGTGGATAGTGCGTGATGAATATTTAGACATTTTGATACAAAACATTAAACAAATACAAATCCTCAAAAAGTTTTGTCAGATTATTAGTTGACTTAATTCTAAAAGGTAATCTCAACTAATCAACAAACCTGAATTAAACTGGGAAGAGCATGCATTCAATTTCCGTACAGAAATGCAAATCAAAAAGTGATGGCAGTGTAGTGCTTGTTATCGCCATCGGTCGTATAGTAATATTTTATCTTAAAATATCAAAGGATAGTTTTGATCTCCAAAAGATTGGGTTTTATTTTGGTAATTATGACAAAGTAAAAGCTAAAATCTGGAAACAAGGATACATCACTGAAGTCCCATTGGCTGTATGCACACACAACTACGGTAACAATGGTAGGTCAAATTCTAACCAGAAAGTCGGTCGGTAAACAAAAGGTTGGATATAAGTGTATTTTATTGTTAGCCTTTGTTTGTATTCATGCCCACATACAACTTTGTTTTAGTGTTGTTGCTTTGGTTCCAGGTCTCAAAATGTTTGGTTGGAATGATGGCCATAATTAGGAAAATAAAACCCAAGTTATAATAAACCACTATTACCCTTCAAAGCAGTAGCTTTACTTGCTGTTGCTGTTGGTAAAATATGTTAATTACCGTTTAGAAAACCATTTAATTGTTGGGTTTTTAGTGAGTTAAAGCTTCTTCTTGTATGATACATCAGAGGTTCAGCTACAGAATCACATTTACACTTTAAATTCATGATATTGTGTCCATACACAAACACACATACTTGGTTCAAGCCAACAAAATGATCCATGCTGGATTCATAAACAAAGCTGGTGCAAATTGTTCCCTCAGTATTGCCCCAGTATTTCTATCCCTACTTTTTACAGTGTACATATGAGCCATTTTGACACACATTCATGTTAATGCTGCTCTCATATAATCTCCACCATCCTGAATGAGCGTCTGGAAATAGGAAAGCAGTAAAAGGAGTGCCTCTGGTATATATATATAAAAAAAAAACATTATATATTTCTCAACATATAAACTGCTTTAGTTGACAAACCAGAAGGGTCCAACTAGTCTCAACACTTGGCTGTGCATGCTGTTTATATAATTCACCGTCACAAAGTGCTGAAGAAGAAGTATTTTGCTTCGCTTCAGGCTGATACAAGACAATGCTAGTTAGTTAGGCACATACAGTACATCTCTGCAGACTTGGAAGCAATTTAATCTGCTGAGAACTACAATTAAATAGATCTAAACAAAAACTAAGTTTGGTCGGTATGTGACATCATGCCATGAAGTTGAAAATAAGAAGACAAAATGTACAAAAAGAACAGAGTCCGCTTTCAGTTCTCAATTTAGGTTGGCTAAAGTGCTATATACTGTTTTATATACTGGGAGTCCCTCCCTCTGTGCCGAGGAGTAGACACAAAATAATAATTTAACTTTATCGCCGACAGACCAATAACGCTCTTTGCAATTGTTTCCTTATTCTTTGGCTTTCACTTTTGCTGTTTTGTACATCGACCTTAATTTCATACTTCTTTTTCCCCTACAGATCATGTCATATCTTAGTCCAATAAGTGATGATGATAATGCACAAAACAACCACCAAGAATTGTTGACCGAATAGAGAACATGATATATGTAGATTTTCAACATTGCTAATGAAGTGAAAAGGCTGAATCAAAAGTTGCATAATTAGTCTAAGAGTTATCCTCAGGATCTTCCTGTAATAATCTGGAATGCTTGTCATGACTTTATTGTTTTTTTACATTTTACTTATTTTGAAAATAGGTAAAACGGGAAAAAAAACTCATAAAGGAAGGCAACTCGTGGAACTTGATCTTGAACTTTTCTTCCAAGTCACCGCACTTATAATAAAAGATTATATTTAACAATTTCAGAGTGAAAAAAGTATACATCAATAACTATCATTTTAATAGTCCATTAAGGTCATGCCTTCTTGCTTGATGTGCTATCGTCAAAGTCCCAGGGACAAACGTCTGCCTTTTGAGCACTTACAACACCGCCTTTAGGACTGGGATTGCTCTGTTTCACGGGAGAAGCACTTTTGTCTGTATCTTTTTTATCTAATGAAGCCTCAAAATCCCATGGACAGACTTCAGTTGGCTTTGCTTTGGCCGTCCCTACATTTGCACTCTTCCTTTTTTCTACCACCGGAACATCCTGATGACTCTCCACATCCCATGGGCATACCGCAGCCATTCTTTGTTGGCTTATTTGTTTCTCTGAAGATTTACTCTTGTCCTTAGCTTTTGTTCTACTTTTCTCAATATCAGCGTCTTTTGATTTCTCTTTCTCAACTGTTCTTGTGGAAGGGGTACCCTTCTTTTTTGATGGGGATTCCTTAGTTTTGGATGCTTGAGAGGGACTGGGTGTCCTCTCAGAACTTGGAGATACTGCAGTGCTTTCATAGTCCCAGGGACAGACATCTGCTTTTGCAGATAGTGGCTGCAGTGAGTCTCCTGTTTTGGATGGATCTAAAAGAGTACTTCTTCTTTTACCTTCCACAGGAGAGGTGCCTTTTCTTTGTGTTGTTACATCTGGAGAAAAAGCTGACTCAGTTTTCTTTTGGGCCTCTTCAAAGTCCCATGGACAAACGTCTACCCGATGTGTTTTGGAACTCTCTGTTGAATGAGGCGGTTGGGTCTGATCAAGTTTGCTTGCCTGAATGTTTGTTTGTGGATTTGAGCATTCTACTTGACCACCTTGACTTTCACCTCCATCTTCCCATGGACATATCTCTGCTCGTACAGCGGTCGTCTTTGGAATTTCCTTTGAATGAATGCCACTCGATGGAGGTTGATCAGAAGCTTTCTGTTTCTGCTGCAGAGATTTTCCTCCCTTGGTGCTACCTCCGTGAACAGTTGTGGTTTCATCTGGCGCGATAGATACATGCTTTTGGACCTTGTTTTCAGACGGCATTGGGAGATCCTCCAGTTCCCAGGGACAAACCTCTGAGAGATCATAGAGGTCTTTTCCCGTGATTGGATCAGAACAGATTGTAGGCTGGCTACCGCTCACTGGCTGTTTCATGATCCTGCCCAATGATGCAGTCTGTTTGCACTCAACTGACTGGCTGATAATCATCTTGGGTTGGAATTCATTTTCCGGATCTGCATTGGCCCTCGTCTCTTTGCTCTTTGGCTGACTCTTCTTATTGCTGTCCTCTGCGCTCTGGGTCTTTCCTGTCAAGCCCAAAGTCTTCTCTTTGGCACTGGCGATGACACTGAGGGACTTCTGAAGCATGGAGGCTCTGGGATGAATCGGTTTCTTGTCTGCGCTGAGGTTATGGGCGCTAGCTGACTTGCAGACCAAAGGAACCGATTCTGTAGATTCACTGGTGACCCCTACATTCTCACTGGACTTCTTCTTGACCAGCTTCTTGCCCATAAGTGTGTCCAGGAGAGAGCCTTCAGTCGGAGTAACCTCCATCTTGTCTGTTGCTGAGCTGCTGGAGTCTTCACTCTGGTCACGGACATGGTCGTAACTGCTGTGGGACTTCTTGAGGGAGAAAACCTTGTTCTTAAGCGTCTCCTCCTTTGCCGGCTTTCCTGGATGAGTCTGATCAAAGGGGTTCTTCTTCAACATGCAAATGCTGTTACGGTTGCTCCCATGTTCTCCAGAATCCTTGTCTTCACGGCTGCACTGCCGGTGCACCGATTCCGGAATCTCAGTTATGCGTCTCATCAGCGAACGACCCAACCCTTTTTTGGAACTACGCTTCTTCTGGAGATGAGGGTTGTTTGCTAACATCTTTTTCCTCTTGTAAATCTCCAGCTGGGAGTAGAGTTTCTTCAACTCCTCCTACATATTTAGAACAAATCAAGGGGGGAAAGACAGAAACAAGGTGATTAGTTGGCAGTTTAGATTGCAAAGAAGTGCATTCATTAAAAAATAGATATTTCTAATCAAAGCACTGTTACAAAAAAGCATTCTACTGCACAGAGACATGCAGTACAAATTCAGGAGACTTTACTAAAAACGGTTAAATTATATACTACGGAATATCACATGCGTGCTGATAAAAAGCAAAGACAGGACAGTTTCGGACAGCATCAAATAAGGAAACGGAGTGTTGTAATGTTAGGTCTGAAACAGCCTCGAAGCTCAGGTCTTTATTGTATGGTATTTCTGTCTGTATTTTGATCTGACACAATGAATGCCTTCTGCTGAATAGGCTTGCCCAAATCTTTTGGTAGAGAGACTTCTTCAGCTCTAACAGACAAACAGAAATCTCTGCTCACGTTGGTACGTTTTTCCCAATGACTGTCGCAAGACCTTACGCCACAGCCATTAATAGAACTGAGATGGCCCATTTCGTCTGGTGTCTGCAATAAAAAACTACCATTGCTCAGTATTTCTGGAAAAGTTGTCACCAGGTTATACAATGGAGAATGAAAGGTTATAGGAAGCACTTCATACCCGGATGTCTTCAGGATCAAGACTATGTTCGCTCCATGCCGATGTTATGCTGCTGTTCAGATACGACCCCGAACGACCCATGTCCAGCTCGTCCTCATACGCCTCGGAGGCTATATCATCTCTCATGTGGGTGCCAGCAAACAGGAACTGATGGAGTGGCATAAAGAGGAACAGCATTGTTTGTAACACTCATTTCTAGTTGTCAACAAATCTTTTGAAAGTTCAGAGCCATCAATGTTTTAGTATGCTTCTCAATTCCTCCTGACTTTCCCAGCCTTTCTCTTCCCCAACCCAAAATCCATTGGTAACTATGGAAAATCTTTAAAATATGTCTCACATATACAGCTTAATTCAATAAAAAGGCAAAGTAGTTTCCTAAAACAGCTGGGAATGTCACCTTGTGTGTGGCTCAGTAAGGTGTTTTTGGATAACAATAAAGGTCTATGCCACAGAAATGTACAATATATATCAGGCTTCAGATACACAGACAAAACGTACTTGGATCATAACAATTCATTGGTAGTTTTGCCCTTTTCATAAGATTTGTTGACAAGAATGTAAAAATACAATCTCTTTTGAGCTTGATCCTTGAACTGGATTAAAACAAAAATAGTTAATAAAAAAGACATAAGGTAAGAATGATACATTTTTAAATATGATGATTACCTTTGGGATGAGTAGCAGACCCAGTGTTACTGTAACAGTTAAGTGTGTGTGGGTGAAGAACAGTAACAGCATCCAGTCTGGATGGAGCTCTGGAGCTAGAGTGAACCTGTCAAATGAAGATATTCAGGATGTGAGAAACAGACAAGAGGGAGAGAATGAATCTAGTTTAATATGAATTAAAGAGCAGTGATACCCAGACATATAGCCAATTTATTTGACTGGCTGTACATGCAATTACTAATAGTAATAGTCAAGTATTCATAATAATGATAATGCATGCAGATTCTTCAATCAAGCTGCTCGAATTCCTAGTGTTCATTATTAGTTTAATATCTGTTGTTCCAGGGCACTAGTCTTGTTATTAAACAGATATTTAACATCTATACAAGAGTGCCTTGTCAAATTCTAAATGTACATACACTAAAGGCAGTCAAGAATAACTAAATTATGCTATGATATTCATACTCGTTGCTGTGTCTGAAGTAAACCTCTTAGATACAGATGGAGCCAGCAGAGACGGAGACCAGCAGTCTTAATGTGTTTTCAGCCAAAGTAGATTTATACACTGTCTGTCTAGGCGTCAATTCCACTGCCTCATATAATGTTCCACTTGGGTGATCCTTATGCCGACAAGGATACAATATTGTCCTCATTTTTCGAAATTGGTTTCACAATAAGGGGGAATGACCTTGATCTGGTCACAAGATTAAACCATTTTCAGACAATAAGACACTGGGCTGACTGTGTTGCAGCAGTTGGTGTAAAATTAGATAATAACACGGAGAAATAATAGTCAATCTTTTATTTAGAACAGGCTTTCTGCACTGTGATACCACATGCACGGCAAAAACATGAAGGTATGTTCTGTCAGATAATGATTCCATATACCACCAGAGTGCTTCTCTCCAAGCAAATGTCATCTAGCATTATCATTACAGTGGTTAGTTGGTAAATGGCTAATTAACAAACAGTAATGTGGTAATAGCTGTGAGGCATGAATGAAGGCAAAGGTCCAGCAGATGAAATGTCCAAAAGCTTTGAAGTCATCCCTCATTCATGTTTTGTAAGGAGTTTCGGTGCAGATGAGGATTTAACAATCTGCTCGCAGCCAGCGCTTTACTGAAACACTCCCCATCACTCACGATTCGACCTCAAGCTATTATGTTCCCTTCAGTTTCTCCCACCTGGACCTGGCTAAAACCTGATGACTATCACATCAAACAAAGAAGCCTGAGCTGTAACTGGTCACTGAGGGATCAAATAGCTGGTTTTGTGAGTAACAAAAATGGCTGCCAGATGCCTTTAACAAGCCCCTACTGTATGTACGCTGTGGTCTCTGGAATAACTAGCAAACCAGGGAACTTTCCAATTTATAAGGGGTATTATTGGGCCATTTTCCGCATAGCAAAGCCTCACAACAAGGCTGTAGTGGCCGATCAAAGAGGTTGGCAAAATAATCACAAAGAGCCAGATGTTTAAATACCATCAAAACTGTTAAAAAGTCTCAGATTTCTCCAGAGAAACTGTCAAATACGTCAATGATGCACACTTTCTTGGTAATTGATTTTATTTTTATAACTGGAATGTGGCTGACAATAATTGAAGCTATTTATTCTGTCTTGAAATACATAAATCATTCTGAAATGGTTCATTAGTGAATAATGTGATGGAGCTAATGATACAAGGAGTGAAGCAGGTAGGACCCAAACTCAGATAACACTGATAATACCTTTATTTCAAGGGCTCTTATCTTAACATATAACATATAACATGGACAAACAAAACACTCCACGGTGAACTCGGTCACAAACAAAAGACAAACCAACACTGAACACAGGAAGAGACTAAATACAGGGAGGGGTAATCACAAGACGAGAAACAGCCGGGCAGGGGAGAAGAAACACAAGGGCCACAGGTGAACACAATCAGACAACTAGACACACCAGGGAAACTAACGACAGGAGGAAAAACACAGAGAAAACGACCAGACAATAAACCAGGAGGAAAACATGACAGGGAGAACAGCAAAACACCCAAACCTAGACATAAAAACGTGACATAACATGAATATCGTGACAGCTAAGCTCTCAATTAGGGGGACTCCAGCTAGGATTGGCTGTGGTGGTGTCAGCTAAAACGTCTAATTTATAAACTGCACGGTGCAGCTATTTGACGTGTACACTGGAGTGAGGGGGGAGATTGCACCACAATGATAACAAAATCCTAGATGAACAGAGGGGTCGAGCGGTAGCCCGCATGTGATGGAAATTAGACAATCTACTGGAGGACATAAATGTCAAAATGACAGCAGTGGAGGGCAATCAAAGACTATAATATAAAATATGGAGCTAGTAAATGTGGAACATGTTGTGAATGTAAGTGACAGCATCTGTATGTTGATGAAGAGGCTTTTGTTCGTGATAATGGTTGTTTTATCTTCCTCTTATCCCCAGAGGGGCGGGGATTACCGCACCAGAATATAAAGATAGTGCCAGGAATTCAAATGAATGTAATGTTTTTTTAGATAGATAGAGATAGATTTTAAGATTTTTAAGAATATCTTATATTCATGCCACCACATATATCTGCTAAGCAAATCTAAATGACAGGGAGGAAGAATTCTCACCTGATGACATAGAATATTGCCGTCAGGACAAGTTCGTTGTGAACAGCGATGGCCATGTAGCGAGGTTCGTGGAATGCAGACGGCACCGTCCTCACAGCGTAACACAGATATACTGCCCACAGCAGGAAGAGGAACTCAGCTGTAAAGCAAGATAGAAAAATATGTCGTGAACACATTAAAAAAATACATTTAATGCATTTGACAGGCTTTGTAGGCCCAAAAATAAAGTAACATACAACAAGCTAGGGCAAGCTGTTGTACAACATAGGTAAGAAAAGGTCCGGTTTAACAAAGGCTATCATACTCATTTGTAACAGCTGTGGATGTATTCTCTGGACAATAAATGAATCCCTATGCACCTCCATGGTAACCCCATGTAATGTCACCTAGGTAGCAAACTCCACAGCAATAAACACAGAGCTTTTTCCATGAAAACCTGTTGCCATTGTTTTCACATTTATTGTGTTGTGTGCTTGAACTACTGGGAATGATTCACACAAACATTATTCCTCACAACAGGAACAATAGATAGTATTAGATGAAATTGAATGTGTTATTTGTGACAGCATGAGAAGGACAAAATATCTAAATATCTAAATTGAATGAAAGGAGATCTGCAGTGCGTCTGCCAATATGGGTTACAGATTCAGCATTTTTAAAAGAAAGAGAATAAATCTCTCTTTCCTCCTTCATTATCATTTTTCCAATAAGGGAAACATGCCTTAATGAATGGTGCCTTATGACATTATTGTACAAAGAATAAACAACTTGACCAAAAGGAAACTTTCACAGTGCATATAAAACAATGCTGTAGAGTCTGCAAGAATTTGAGAGAAATGTAATTAAATGCTATCTAATATTCCAGATTTAACAAACACCTCTGTAATGCTGAAACTGCAGTTTATATATGATTGCTTTGGCTAAATAATAAATCCTGATTGGAATGAAGGTCGTTTTCTTATTGTATTGCATGCGAGTGTTGTGTGTGTTTTCAATTTATGAGCCTTACACTATGTAGGTGACGTCAGAGCTGACTCGCGCCTCCCTATTTTTACCCACTTATAATCCAAATGAAAATGTGCATTCAGTATACAGTATCACAGCATGTTGACTCTGCTGGAGGTCCATCTGTTTTCCCTGAAGTAAGAAAGAACCATGGTTCTTACTCATTCAAGCCTGAGTCAGCAGATGTAAAACAGCATGCAGATTTCCTCAAGGCAAGATGCTGCCCCCCCTCTGAGATTGTTTGATTTCTCAGCTACCTTTATAGGCTGCTGGTTGCCCTCTGCCCAATAGGAATATGTCCAAAAATGAAGCCCTGTCTGGAGGAATAATGTCTACTTTTGGAAAACAAATGAGCTAATTTCACTAATGTAAATGGAGACAAACTGTTTTTCCCACCCAACCTATCTTCCTCACTTTCTTCAGAGATGGCAAAAGTACATACATCCTTTACTCAAGTAGAAGTACAGATACTCGTGTTTAAAATTACTCTGGTAAAAGTAAAGTACTGACTAAACTTCTTTACTCAAGTAAAATTAAAGAAGTATGGGCTTCGAAATGTACTTAAAGGGGACTGTAACGGAGGTGATATCTGGGGCCATAGATCTCGGCCTCCGTTACGGATTGTGTAGCTTCGTTGGTGGCGAAGTGTAGTTTGTGCATCTGTCTGTGTTTTAGTTTGTCTGTCTCTGTTTGCTGGTTTTGTTTTGAAAAGTGCTCCCCTTTCCCCATGTTACTGCTGATTGTGTGCACCTGGTGCCCTGTGTTGTCTCCTCCCCCCCACCTGTGTCTAATTGCTGATTAGTGTGTGTGTGTGTGTATGTGTGTATTTAGGCTCTGTTGCCCTGTCTGTTTTGAGGCTAGTAGTGTGTGTGAGATCCTTGTGGTGGCTGGTGACTGTGTTCACGTGGGCAGCAGATTGAGGCTGTGTTCACGTGGGCAGCAGATTGAGGCTGTGTCATATGTTTATGATGTAATAAATGTCCACACCGGGTTGTATTTTGGACGTTCTGCCTCTGCCTCCTTGCTTGGTCTGGGCCGCTCAACGGTCAGCTTCACAGGTACCTATTATGCAAAATGCACTTTTTGATGTATTTTATACATAAATGTGTCCCCGGTGTGTCAGAGAACTCACAAAGTGTCAGAAAACAAAACCCTCTCTCTTTTCATCCATACCCACATCTCTAAAAAATAAAAAAGGGGGTGCTAACAAGCAGATCCAGAATGTTTGCTCCTATTACGTCATTGGCGACATCCGGCCGACGTGACACGTCCCAACCTATCATCTCCGGCACACGTGACACGTTCCAACCTATTGTGTCGTGTCTAGCTGAATCCCCTCTCGCAGCTGTGTGTCTGTGTATTCAGCAGGATGTCTGCAGGAGGCACTTAGAGTAAAGTTGTTATATATAATACATATAATGCAGTGACGTGCGGTGAGGTTCATGGCTGGTGAGGCACTGACTCTTTCAGAGTCAGATTTACAAATATTATATTTTGACCTTAATCGAAATATTCGGTTATTTTCAAAAGCTTTTTTAGTCTGATGCTTCGATTCATTTTAAACAGACCGTTCAACAAAAGGATACCCAAAATCTAAATATTGGATTGTTCTTTCTTAGTAAGATCCCATTTTCATTACAATTGGGGTCTTACCTTGACTTGAAGATGAAGTCCATGCTATCCTTCTGGACAACAATCTCTATTACTTTTTTGTAAAAGTCCTCCTTATCTTCCTCTAGTTTCAAAAGTCTAGTTTGTTGTTTGCGTCTACCGTCTCTGCGTCGAATAACAGTAGCAACAAGAACCTGTGGGCTCACTTGCGCCCCCTTCAGTGCGGCAGAGGTTATGGCTGCCTCCCCTAGTGCTTTTTTCATTGCCGTTGTATGATGAGACCAGCGAGCCTAAATATCATATATACGTGAAATAAGTTATTTAGAGACTATGGATGGCGAGGATAAATGTAATAAAGGGATCTACAAACATTACATTGGTGACATACAGTGAGATGGTAACAGGCATGCGCTTAGTGCCCGCTTTCCAGACAGTTTCTGTGGGGTGACGCATTCTGAGGTGAGGCAGAGCTCATCTGTGCCTCACCTCACCCCACAGTAACTGGCTTGAGCGCGCTCACAAAATAAGTGCCTGCGTTAAATTAGTGTGGGCTTACGAGAGGCAGAGCTCCTCATCGCTACCCGTAGTTGTAGCGGAGCTCGGCAAATTTGCTGATTTTGACTATAAAAAGCGATTGGAATCATACATAAATCACATTTACAACACAGATCAGTGGAGACATTTTTGTAAGAGAATATTTTAATCTGATCTGTTTATAGAGTTTCTTATAGTTTCTTAGAATCTGTGATACTGCAAACATGTGTTTGTAGTATCAGTCAAAGACTCCTCTGTAGGTTGAGGTCACAGGTCAAACGCTTCTCCTATATCCGTGGGGGAGGGTTGAGACCTGGCTGCATCTCTTTGAGACAAGGAGATTATTGTCTCCCATTTGCTATTGATTAGGTAAACGCGGGCTTCTGTGGGCCCGCCTCTCCTCGTGTTGCTAGATGTTTTGTGGCTTTTGGGCCAGAGATGATCACGGTGGACCACGGGACGGTGGGAAACTAAGATGATCTCCCGGCCGTATTTGTCTGTACTGTGTTCAATAAAACTCTCAGTGCTTTGGCTAACAACGTTTCCAGACTCCTTCATTCTACCTCAACATTGCAACAACAGAAGTTTAACTTCACAATTTTATTATTATTACTATTTAGTTTTTCTTTAGTTGTTTTTCCGTTACATTGGAGTATGACAGGGGACTGCACGTCGCTGATATAATGGCATAAGGCGCATGTCAAGCTATGTGCTGTATCAGAAACAATTTGCGGCGTGTTTTGGGAGTAATATGCTCTGTGTTTACATTAGCAAGCATGCTAACACTCAGAGCTAACGCTGTAGGCTGCTACTGGAGAGAATATGTGTAACGTAATATCCTTGTGGTAAACCCTGCGAGAGAGAAAGGTTTGAGCTCCATACTGTTTCAGAAATAATGCTTGAAGTGGTTGGGAGCATAATATGGGATATGGCATTTAATCAGCACAGCGTTTAGCTGAGTTTCTCCCGGTAGAAAACTCTCTTAGCAGGGGAAAGCTGCATGACGCTACAAAGGGGCGTGGCTAGCAGTAGCCGTTCCATTTAAAGCAGAATCAGCCTCTTTGGAACAGGGCTGTAATAGAGGGGTATGAGCAGTATGAGGCATGGCTACCATGGGTGATCTGTTTGGTATTTTAAGCGAAAAACTTCAGACATGTTTTGTATAGGTATGGCCCGACAATATATTTTTCAAATATAGCATAATAGGTCCACTTTAAGTAAAAAGTACCCATAACTAACATCTGTTTTATAGAGTAACTGACCTCACTTTATATTAATACAACAATAATGTAATTGTTAGCTAATGAATGTTTTGATGCAGAACAACGGCAAAATTACAACGTTCTCATTCGCACGCAATGAATCTAAATAATAATGATCACGTCACCAAACGCAGATTAAAACAAAAGTAACGAGCCTGTTTTGAAAATGTAAGAAGTAAAAGTACAGGTATTTGTTAAAAATGTAAGAAGTAAAAGTAAAAAGCCATCAGACAAACAAGTAGTGGGGTAAAGTACTGCTACCAGAAAAAGGTACTTAAGTACAGTACTCCACTACTTCCCACCTCTGACTTTCTTTGACCTCCAAATGCTATCACAACAAACAAATTGCCTCCTGATTTTATGCCATGAATCCCGCGAATAACCCTTGTCTTCTCACTTTGCCCCTAACACACAGAGTTCAGTGTTCCATAAATCAATGTACATCACCCTGTGGAGGCAGAGGTCAGTAGCAGGGCTTACCGACAGCCATCATGTAGTCCCAACGATCCAGCAGGCACATGCTGAACTGCAGCCCATCGGGCGTGTAGCCCACGTCGATGAGAGCCAACTTCCTGTCCGGGTTCTGACAGACAGCAGATGTCCAAGCCACCAGGAACCAGCAGACGATGAGTAGGATGATGCCCAGCAGACGCAACACTCGCCAGCTAGTCATGTAGGGGATCCTCTGAGCAGTACGGGACAGGAACACCTTCAACACCCTAAGGGAGGGGGGGGGGTGATGAGATGCTCACTTTAAGAACATTGCAACAAAATAACATTTACATTATGAAAGAATCATAGGATAGGCAGAATGACACAACTTTCTGAAAGGCACATTTTATTTTCTTGTGTCATCCTACTGTGGTTACTGTACTGTATATCAGGGTTTTTACTGTATATGAAACATCTCATCATACAGTTGTTGAACATGTAAAATGCCTTATCTCTAGCAAAGAGAAACCCCTGTAATTTTTTTGCAAGAGCTTGAAACCAAAGAGACGGTCATTTTTTCTTTTGCTCCAAAACTTAAAATGACAGGACTTCTTGTGGCTTTACTATCAACGACATGTGTCTCAAGACTAAACGACTTCTGAAGGATGAGGAAAAAAATAGTCAATCATTTTTTTTTACAACTATCGCGGGTAATAATTTATATGTAAGATAACACAAGGTTTGGAATTAATTTGGTGCAAAAAAAAGGTTAGCTAGCGTAATTTCAAATTGTCTTCTTTAATTTACACTAGAAGAGAAGGCTCAAAAACTAATATAATTATAATGACGCTGGCAAAGGAACTATATTTAACAATGTTGATCAGGATTCTATTGAAATAGCTAATAGTATCTGGCAAATGGCTAGCAGATTAGGCAAACCTCATACAGTATGGGTGATTGTATTAAATGGGCCCTATTATGACTTTGGAGTTTTCCCTTTCCAGTATTTCCAAATTCACGCAGAGGGAGTTTATTTTCCACAGACACTCCCCCCTGCCTGAAAAGCCTCGATTGGAATCTTTTGTTTACATCTGTAACATAGTGACATCACTATATTCTTAGGGGATGGACATTGCTTAGCGGTTGACCAATCACAACAGAGCAGGCCAGTTAACCAATCAGAGCTGACTGGGCCCTTGACAGATGGTGAAAAGAGGTAAATGGAAATATCTTAATAACCTTATGTCAAATGTATATATTTAACTAGACCTTAACAATGGAAAAATAAGCCCACACATGGTTTGATATAACACAACAGGGGAGCAGGGGAATTTCTACACAACAGTATGGAGATTTAAATCTGCAGACAAACACAAGGACTGTGACTCTGAATTAAACTGTGCTGAACACATGACCAGCCATTGCTATTCTTAGGCTGTGCCCTTCACACACATTGATGAAGTGTCCACTGCACTCACCACTAATGAGCCCCCCATAAAAAATTGATCTGTGCAATATGTTAACTCGCACCTCTAAGGATTTACTGGGCTCGCATTAGCCACATCCTTTTAATCCGCATCTTCATTAGCCTTTTTTTTTGACAGATCACCTGACAAAAACCCCTCAGATGAACGATTTCAAGTGCTTTACTTTAAATACAGCGGACCCCCTGTCTCATTATCAACTATCAGTGCTGAATACCCACTCTCTTGTCTCTCCCTCCTCCAGCTGTGGTTTCCCTTCCTCTGATCTCACACACATGTGTTTCTCCATTTGTCTCTTGCCAACTATCATTCAGTTCTGCGTTATATATGAGATCATTTGGGGCCACAGCACCCCATGTCTTCTTAATTACTTTTGCTTGGCATTTCCCTCTTCCACCTAATGAGGCAGTGAATCCTCCCCATAAACATGTGCAGCAGTGTAGTCCGGTGATGAATTAGACGAGGAACATGCTGCCTCGACACTTCATAAGTCCTTTTATAAGGAGTTAAGAAACAATGTAATTGCACTTAAAGAGGTCAATGTAATCCAATTTCCTGGGATGGATAACGACGTTGGACAAATGGTTTTGTGTAGATGTGTGTGTAATGGAAGTGTGTTACCTGTACAACTTAAGAGTCAGTGTCCCGTAGACGGTAGCAAAACCCAGCAGGCGGACCCATCGCAGCAGGATGCAGCGGAAAACACTTGGCTGGAAGTAGAGAATCCCAACCTGCAATGAGACAGAGAAAAAGTTAAAGGGGGCCCTTTATGCTTTTGGGGGGGGGTTGCCCTTTTTTGTAGTGTGTTGTACCTCAGCCATTCCTAGCTGGAGTCCCCTTAATTGAGAGCGTAGCTCCTTCACATTATTTACAGAATGATTTATGTATTTCAAGACAGAACAAATAGCTTGAATAATTGGCGGCCATATTCCAGTTATACAAATAAAATCAATTACCAAAAGAGTGTGCATGTCAATGGTTTACAAAGGCTAAAATCCTAAAAACGCTAAAGTTACCCCCAGAGGGAGTTTCTGACACACTCCCCCCTTCCTGAAACTCTTCCATTTGAATCATTCTTTAACTTCCATAAAATAGTGACTTCTATTGGCTACTGCCAAACACATTGTAAGGGATGGAACAAATCTAACCAGTTGACCAATCAGAGCAGACTGGGCTCTGGTTTCAGACGGAGGGTGAAAAGCCTTGTGCAGCACAGGCAGTATGAGAACAATAAAGCACTTTTTGAGCATTGAAGCATTTCAAAATGTCAGAGTAGAAGCCTAAAATACAAATATGGTGGGCCCTCTATTCCTGGAGAAATACATAGTTGTGGGAAGTGGCTGATTCTTCTCTCAGTGGACGGCTCTCTAATCATTGACGTAATGCAAAAAGCATTACAAAAATACATTGGTTGTTTCATCTGTCCTTCTTTGGAATCTAGGAAGCGCTTGGCTCATAGTTTATTTTTCTGTATCATTTATTCACTGCCTTTGTCAAGCAATTCAGACCTGATACATACAAAAATAATACATTGCTTTGACCTTAATAATTAAAACAATATGGAACAGTGAATTGCATTGTTGCATCCTTGGCATAACTCAAAAAAACAATCATCAGAGCCTAACATCATACAAAGCTTGCCCTTGAGACAAGGAGAGCATTCACCCGTGTTTGCTACAGAAAAATCACACTGCAATGTTGTCTATCCAAGTCCACAGTAAAAAACACAGATGGTCTTCCAAAGACATAAGAGGCGGCAAAACAGAAACAAAAAAAGAAACAAACATCTGAGGCGAAATGATTATCTGTCCGCTGCAGATGTGCAGCGATTCCCCCTGTGGAATTGTTCATGTTAATCGCATTAGCTAAGGCATTATTACATTCCCTCAGGCTGTGGAGAAGACACAGGCATGTGGATATGTTTGCTCACTAGGTTTGAGTCAGTCAAGGGACACGGAAGACCCAACGGGAGAAAGCCCACATCCTCATCTGCTCGCAAACGTATGCCTGCTAAACACAGAAACCTCTGCCTCAAATAAGCTCCATGTGACTCAGCAATCTGGCACAGAGCAAATAATGAATAGATGAGTTCTAAGTTGTTCATCTTGAATGCACAAGGAGTGTTTCATGCTGAATTCTACTTTGGGCAGGATAGAAAAGCCTCTGAAACTACATTTTAAGACTATCCATGGACAACAAATCTCGCAAAGTCAAAGAAAATATCTAAATACCAATGTGTGACTTCTCCTCTTTGATATTTTTTAAAAGACGAATAGAGACAGGAGCTGATAAAGTGATAGCAGGTCGGGACGGTGCGCTCAGCAACTTACTGACGCACATTTAGGTCCGCAGGGAAAGAAGAGGGCAGAGGAAGATGAGTACAAAAAAACGAACCGGGGGAAAACATGTCTCATGACTCAGTTTTCGATTAAACTACCAAATAGCATCTGGATCTCTATCACGTACCAGTTTAAGGCTATTGTTGTACGTGATGGGATAAAGACAGATAGGTGTTAATAGCAGTAGTGCTCCCTTAAGGGCTGACTCCTGGATGATTTAGCAAAACAACAGTTGAAAGCATTAGCCTTTTGTTTTAATGGTACGATCTCACCTGCCCTTTTGTTTTCACTAGTCAAAACCACAAAGAATTTTAGATTTGTAGCTATTTTTTTTCATGTAAACTATTTTGACTTCCCACACACAAGGCGAGTTTTGGAATGAGAATTGTTTTTTACACCCAAAACAATGAGAGGCAGTGTTACTTTTGACATTCTCTTGCTTATGTAGTTTCCATTATGTTTCAACCACCCAATGATATGTTTGATGACCTTAACATTTGTATCGATGTAAAATATTAAGAAAATATTACATAATATGATGAGGCTTGAATTGTAGTTCTGGTGCGCACTGTAACACACAACCACAAATCCATTCCCCCTGTGCTCTTAAGGTACATCCCATCACTCAGTGTCCCTTATAGCTGCTAAGACCAATGTTAAGACTCCATTTCTGGGGGAAAAAAAGGCATAGTCATTGTCCTCAAAAGTTGCCGTGGCCCTCAGACAGCACAACACTGAGCAGAAATTCCTTACGTAAGCCCTGCACTTTCCATCAGAAGGGTTTCTGGGAAGAGACTGGCCATGAACCCCCTGGTTTCTCTTAAAGCCAGTGTGCATAAAGAGCAGCTCAGTTTCTGCCCCCCTTTTCATTGCAAACCTTCCATTAATAATCAATGCTAAATGCTGGGAATCTTAGATTCATCGCTGTGGGAAGCGAAAGGGATCGGATGATATGTGTATATGCGCGCAAATCTGCACGGTGGGGGATTGAGAGGCTCAGGGTGCTGTATACTTATCTAATGGACATCAATATCGAGGAGACTATTATCAACACACTTACTACTCTTCAACCTGCCTCCCCCCTTTTGTCTTGTCTCAGTTACAGCATGAGCAAAGGCTTCTGGAAATGCTGAGTGAGCGTTGCCAACATCGATCAGCCCTCTTAGCACCTAACAGTCTACATTTGCTGATGTTTCAAAAATGTTAGATCAGTGTTACAGATGTTTACCTTTTATAAGATGTGATACATTTTCAATAAAGTTCAAGTTCCTTTGCTCAAATACAGTATTTTACTGTTTGGAAATACATAGCATTTTCTGACCATTATGTACATCTGCTGGCCTGGTCCTAAGACTCCCTAGAGACCTGGCTTAACACAACGTGGTTCTTTATCCGCCCTCTACAACAGAGCCTTGTCATGTGGAAACTACAAAACAGAACAGTGTGTTCTACAGATTCACACCTGATTCCATAGGCAGCTAAAAGTTCTGGAAGTGTACAATGTCACATCTTAAACAAGTTCACGGTGGTTAACTTGCTGACTTGCAAGGACTTGCTCCTCTCCAATCAATTGGAAGCTCTTTAAACTGAAATTATATAATGTTGCACTTATTATCAATAACTTGTAACAAACTGAGAGGTGGGGGTCAGTGTCTTATTTTTTGGATGATGACATGATGGCTCTTAATGGGACCATTTTGGGGGCTTTGAAAGTGTTACCACCCCTTAGCACCATATTGACCACTTATCAAACACATAATATGCAGAAAGAAAGAGAAAAAAATACCAGAATAAACTACATTTTCAACAGCGATGTTGTTTATTCACTTGCTAAGACTATAAAGTCATGCAGACATCCCAGTAGGTTCCCAATGCTATTTGATTTTGAAGATCCATCTATTATTGTTCCATCTATTTAAGATAATAAATGATAATCATTAGTTGAATATGCAATGATGGGACACTAAAAGAACAGAGAAACCTAACAAGAGCAAGATTCACACATTCAGCCATTTACTCATTCAATCAACACTCAGTCACTTCATTTGCAGTTATCTTTTCATTTCTAATCATCTCTCATTTCATCACCCACCGGCTGGCTCCACACACGCACACGCACACGCACACGCACACACACACACACACACACACACACACACACACACACACACACACACACACACACACACACACACACACACACACACACACACACACACACACACACACACACACACACACACACACACACACACACACACACACACAGATTCAGTGAGTTGTTTGGTAACCCTCTGGAGGGTTGAAACCACGGTGACGCAACACAGCCAGCTGTGGTGCGAGCAGCAGCTTTCCAGGGAGCTGGTGATGTTGCCTACTTCCATGCAGTCATCGATGCTGATTTCCTAACTTTGTTTTAAGTGATGTGTTTGTTCTGTCCATGTAAAGCGAGTCTTCGCTGCTTATATTGTTAACTTGGGTTCCTGAGAAACTAGGGAATCAGAATAAGGCATCAGCTTGAAGCACCATTACTTCTTTCAAATAGTGTTCAAATATGACAATGTTTTAGGTTGCATATATTGTACATTTTTACGACAAACGTCTATTTGCACAATTGAAGGCTGTTCTTGAACTGACCCCACTGGCTAGCTAATATTCACTATACTGCGCTCATACTGGGGTGAGGGTCAGGACGTCGACCCCCAGGTTCCCCCCCAGTTAAACACGGTAAAGTTGTCATGTTGATTCTCCTTGTTTGGACTGTTAGCGGTGTTAGCACAATAAGTGCTAGCCGCCATTTCTTCCTGTGAGATGGGAGTCATGTACAGTGTGGAATCCCATCCTATATTAGAATGTCAAAAACTACCAAAGTGAACAATGACGTATATCTGCTCCAAATAAATGGCGTTATCCTTTTCATACTACACCCATCTACCAAGCGAAATGAAAAATAGGACAGTCATTTCTAAAGTTGAAGCAGTAGTAAAAAAGATGGTTTGTAAGGCAAAAGCAGTTTTAGTAGTGTAATTGTGTAGATTTCATCCCTGCAGACGAAACTAATCTCTTAAGTGCTCATTTCCATTCTTCACACAGCCACCTCTGTCACTTTTAATTTGCCCAACACCATGAATGCCTTTGAAGAGTGACTTGAATATAGATATCAGCCAGGTTTACCCCATAAATGTGTTTTGTAACTAACTTAAATTTGCACTTAACTTAAATGTCTGGCCCTCTGCAGTCCCCAAAGGCATTATGTGAGAATGGTAACACACCCAGAACTAAAATATGACGCCCAACTGGATGCACAACATAGCACACACATAAATAATTTTGTGCTGGGCCGCTTTTGATAATTAGCTCTTGCTGTAGGGTAAACAGGAGATATTCAAATAACACTTGTATAAAGACTGGTAGATTATTTTTTTTATACTAATGCAGTGTGAGCAGCAGTGTGTAATTAACTTGTAAAGTGTAGAGAGTTTAAATGCAAATGTGTGTGTGCACGGGGGGTCAGTGCAGAGGGGGAGAGCTTCATGGATTTATCCCCTTTACCATGAAGGTCAGGGTCCCACAGGGTATTGATTACATACAGTAGGTTTTTTTGGTGTCACGATCTTGGTGTTATGTCACGGTTTTAGTTTTGTATGTCTAGGTTTGGGTTTATTTTGCTGTTCTGTTCTCCCTGTTTCATGTTTTCCTCCTTGTTTCTTGTCTGGTCCTTCTCCCTGTGTTTTCCTCCCTGTCGTTAGTTTCCCTGGTGTCTCTGATTGTCTAATTGTGTTCACCTGTTGCCCTTGTGTTTCTGCCTCCCCTGCCCGGCTGTTTCTCGTCTCGTGATTACCCCTCCCTGTATTTAGTCTTGTCTCTTCCTGTGTTCCCCTGTCGGTTCATTGTTTGTTTCTCCGGTCTCCCTTCATGTTGGTCACGATCGTTTTTGGTATGTTGTCTTCCTCATGTATATCCTTGCCATGTTTTTGTTGATCAGCTTTTGTTTAATAAAGCTCGCTTTTGTTTATAGACCTTTACTCTTTTTGTAGTCTGCTTTTGGGTCCTACCTTTTCCGCAATCCTTGACAGTGATCCTAACAGTTGGTTACCATTAAAAATGTGAGTTTTTGACAAATTGAAACTTGTTATTATGATATACTTTCGCTACCATATAAGTGCAATTGATAGGCATTTAGAGAAATATGCTTAATTTTCCTTCTGAAAACGACTACTTTTACTTCATATGAGTTAACATTTATGAATGCATAAGCAGCAGAGCAGGAGGCGTGACAATTCTCACAGGGGAGAACATGCAGGGAGAGAGAGGTGTCTCTGAGCTGCACAGGTGCTGGTGCACACACAGATGGGAAGGAGGGAGGAGAGAGAAAATAGGTCTCATGCACTTTGTCGTCTCTAGCAGTCATGTAGAAATGATAGGAACAAGTCAAACATCAGTTACTTGGAAAAAAATTGAGGGGTGTGTGAACAAAAGTATCCCAGCTAGCGGGGAACGTTCTCACAACTTTGGCTAACGTTACCTATTGGTTCTAATAAGGTTTTAAAGAAACCTAATCTGATGTTCAAATAACCTTTTTAGGATGTTTATTTTTTTCAAATAATGTTCCTATAAGGTTTAAGGACGTTGCTTCACGTGACGCTCCGGAGGAAAGGACGTCCCATTAAAACTAATTTCCCTGGCCCCGTCTCAGGTCGGTTAAATTAAATCCTTGCTTCTCTCACTTGCGTCGTTTCCCTGCGTCTAGTCCCTCCCACCAGGGAAGCATGGAGGGACGCAAGGAAATCACGAGAAGCAGGGGCCCCGTCTCAGGTCGGTTACATTAAATCCTTGCGTCCCTCACTTGCGTAGTTTCCCTGTGACTAGTCCCTCCCACCGGGGAAGCATGGAGGGACGCAAGGAAACCACGAGAAGCAGGGAAATGAGTTTTAAGAGCAATGGGACGTCCTTTCCTCCGGAGCGTCACATGAAGCGACGTCCGTTTGTGATGACACCGCACAGCTGTTCGTCTGCCAGCAGCTCTGTCCCTGTTGTTTTCACAAACACCCCCGCCACACATTTACTGACAAACATTTGTATCATCTGTTGTAGACCCCAATAAATACAATAAAATAAGAACTCATTCTCAAAAAACATAAACGCCATTCTTAAAATGTATAAACGAACAATAGTTTGATTAATATTGAGTGCACAATAGAAATAAAATAATTGAGAGAAGAAAAAGAGATATATTATCAATCAAAACCCAGTTAGATTAACATTCATTGGATTGCACACTTTGTTTGTTTGTATATGTAGCATATTAACATTGTAATAGCACTTAATGACTGACTGAATGTAAATGACAATAAATGTAAAATGAAAAAAGCGATCATGAAAATGTTAACAATAAATGAATAAAATGATTTTTGACCACTTGTTGTTCAGATATATCACATATTTGTAACTAAATGATACATTATTTGAAACAAAACACGGTATAAACTGAGAAGTGACTCTCGTGAGTTTCATGTATTTTCTGCACTCCGCTGGGAAACGGCTCTCATGTCAAGAAGCATCAGATCAGTGCATGCGCTGCATCGTCCAATCAGTGAGCGATACACAGTAAGGGGGCGGGGCGAATATCTGAGGATTTCATCTGAGGATTTCATCTGAGGATTTCATCTGAGGATTTCATCTGAGGATTTCATCTGAGGATTTCATCTGAGGATTTCATCGGAGGATTTCATCGGAGGATGGTCTGGTGGTTCCTCGGTTATCGCTCCTCCATTATCGCTCCTCGCTCCTCGATCCTCGGTCCTCCGGCAGAAATAAGAGCCATGGTACTCAAGATGGCGCAGACAAATCAACTTCCGGTGAGACCGAGGACCGAGGAGCGAGGAAATGAAAATAGTCGACCTGAGACCGGCCCCTGCTTCTCGTGGTTTCCTTGCGTCCCTCCATGCTTCCCTGGTGGGAGGGACTATTATTACTATTACATGTTACTTTAACCGTGACTTTTATCCAAAAGCGACTTACATACTCAATACTGTGGACAATCCCCACAGGAACAATTTTGGGTGAAGTGTCTTGCCCAGGGACACAACGACATGCTGACTGCAGTGGGGTTTGAACCTGTGACCCCTTGAGCCCCCTGATCCGATCACCAACGCACTAATCCACTGCGCCACACGCCTCGGAGACTAGACACAGGGAACGACGCAAGTGAGGGAAGCAAGGATTTAATTTAACCGACCTGAGATGGGGCCATAGATTCCAGCCGCTGTGACGTAATATCGGCGGCGGACCCACAGAAAGTTGCTATCAGAAACAATGCATGACGTGTTTTGGACGTCTTTGTTTACATTAGCAAGCCTTGCTAACACTCAGAGCTAACCTGTACTGAACTGAGCACATGTGTTTAAAAAGCAGGAAATAAAAAAGAACTCACCTTGTGATAAACCTGCAAGAGAAAAAGTATTTGAGCTCCATACTATTTCAGAAATAATCCTTGACGTGGTTTAAACAGGATGGCGTTTTATCACAGTAGAATTTAACTTTATCTCCGGAAGAATTCTGATCAGGCATTAGCTCCGCCTCCTCTTCTTTTCTTTTTTTCAAGCTAAGGACCCAAGATCCGCATTTCTCTAACAGGGCTTCAAAAGAGGGGTTTGAGCAGGGTTTGAGCAGTATGAGGGATGGCTACAATGGGTGAACTCTTTGGTATTTTGAACAAAAGAAATTCACAGACATGTTTTGTATAGGTATGGCCCTACAATATATGTTTCAAATATAGGCTTTGTATATGATTTATCCACTTTAATGGACAAAATAAAACTGTAACAGACTTTGGTGATTTGTGGCGGCCAATCCACTCAGAAATGTTTATTAATTTTGATAATATCTCTAAATGAATGTGAAAATGCTGATGCAAACGGTTTTACTGCATCTTAGTTGTGCCTCTGTTAGACTTAGCAGGAATTCTCAATTATGATTTGAACCGCTGAATTATTATTGTGATTGGCAGATATGACGGCTGAAAGAGCAACCTCGTACTAATGGAGCACTTACTGAAAATGAAAATGCTAAAATAAAATATAATTTATTAGTCATCTGTCAATGATGCAGTATAAACACATCAGTTTGCAGATATTAAAGTGACTCACACTGAACACGTTAGCCAGTTCCAGTCTGAAGAACAGACGCCGCTGAATTTTAATCTTTTAGCTACTAGCTAAAAGATAAAAGACTTTCAGCCATTTAGCGTGACTTTCTCCATCTGAGAAGAGAATGGAATGGATCAGCCTCAGGAATCATTCTGTCACAACAAAGCTTTTGTGCTATTTCAAATGTTTTGACACAAAAGAGTGACAGACATCCAGTCTGCCTTCGCCCCACTTTCTCTGGTCATCATCTTTCCAATCGTCTCTTTCTTCTTTTTTCCTAATCTGCAAAACACATTCAGTATGAGACCATGAGAGGAGGGGGTGGGGTGTTATAATAGCAATGGATCCATTTTTATATGAAATCCGACACCCACCGCCACATGGGAAGGGTAGCTTTCTGGAGGGAGGTAATGCTTTCTTCTGCTCCCTGAGGTGGGCCCGGTGTAAATTACATCCAGCTCACACTCTGCACTCGCAAGACCAGAGATGGCTGACGCTCAGATCCCACAATTCCCTTCCCTCCTCATCACCAGTTTGATCCTTACAGTTATTTCCCATCTTGCTTGGGCACAACGGGACTCATAGCCTGTGTAGTTCCATCATGTCTTGAAGCCATCTTTCTTTTTCCAATGTCTAATTTTTCTGGTTTGTCTGTTTATGTAAATAGAACGCTGCGTAGTACATTTCAACTTATGTTTTGGAGCACTCCACAGCACTCTGCAGAAAGAAGCATGGTATGAAAGGAGGGCTCGAAATGCAAACAGCATCCCTTCAGATCAGAGGTGGGAAGTAGTGGAGTACAAATACTTCGTTACTGTACTTAAGTACATTTTTCTGGTATCAGTACTTTACTCCACTACTTATTTTTCTGACGACTTTTTACTTTTACTTCTTACATATTAACACAAATACCTGTACTTTTACTTCTTACATTAAAAACAGGTTTGTTACTTTAGTTTTAATCTGTGCTTGGTGGCGGGATCATTATTATCAGTCAGTGCGTGCCTATTTATTTTAACACAATCCCTGTATCCATCATTTCCAGGTCTTCTCTAAAGAAGAGGGACCAATGAAAACTGTCATTTTGCCGTTGTTCAGCATTGAAACAGTCATTAGCTAACATCTTTCTTTTTCCAATGTCAAATTGTTCTGGTCTGTCTGTTTACGTAAATAGCTGCGAAGTACATTTCTACTTATATTTTGGAGGACTCCACAGCACTCTGCAGCAAGAAGCATGGTAAGAAAGGAGGGCTCTAAATGCAAACAGCATCCCTCCAGATCCACTTAAGTCAGAATGAAAGTGTCAGAACAGCTTGGATGAAGGCAGAGCACGGGAGAGAGAAGTCTGTCAGACTGTGTTCCACGGCCTGTCAGGTCAGGATACATTATCCCATGGCCATACTGTTTCTCATTAGCCCCCCGATGTGCTGCGAAGCTTGGCCTGTTTTCCATGCACGACAGATCCCTGAGATGGGATGAGGTGGCACCAAGACAATGCTGAGATTGGACAGGTGGAAATACATGTGATGAAGGACGGGGGAATAGTTCTCAAAGGTCACTGCTTAAAAATTGGAAAGATTTTTTTGACATTCCCTTCGCTCACTCTAACAATATTGAGTTAACGGGAAATAGCATGATGTAGTTTTGAGCAATTTAGCATGTCCATAATTGTCAATGCTATTACAAAAAACAGTGTTGGTCATTTGTTTAACTTAAGATGACCTTGATGTACAAATGGCCTCTTAAATAAGTAAGGAAGAAGTTGTCATGGTTTTGGATTTATGTTTGAATTTTTTCACCTTTTTATTTTGAAATGTTTTCCTCCTTGTGTCTTGTCTGATCCTACTTCTTGTGTTTGCCTTCCTGTCTTTAGTTTCCCTGGTGTGTCTGATTGTCGGATTGTGTTCACCTGTTGCCCTTGTGTTTCTGCCTCCCCTGTCGAGCTGTGTCTTGTCCTGTGATTACCCTTCTGTGTATTTAGTCTTGTCTTCCCCTGTGCTCCTTGTCTGTTCGCCGTCTCTTCATGTCCTTGTTCCCTGACCGTCTATGCTTGTCCATGTTACCTGCCGTTTTTGAAGTCCATGTTACCTGCCCGTTTTTGTCCATGTTCCTGGCTTCTTGTAAGTTTGTTCTCGTCGTGCTCCCCGGTTTTGTTTATGTTAAGTAGTTTCTTGTTTTTCCTTTGTTACTTGACCTTTTTTAGTCCTCTTACTGCATTTGGGTCCTATTTTTCCCCAACCCTGACAGTACGAACAGACCAAGTATGGACAAAGCAGTCATTTTTGAGGATGCTCTTGATGAGCTTTCGTACAAGATGTTGTGTATTTTTGGAGTGTGGAGGAGGGCTCCTTGTAAAGAGGCTCAGGAGGCCACTCTTTCACAGGCACGCTGGGAAGTGGCAGATAAGCCCTGGCTGGGAAGCTCACTGCCAGAAATGTTGAGGACATTTGTGACTTCCCCAGACAGTATGCATACCTGCCTCAAACCCCTTGCCCCAGCAGCAAAGCTTTCGGCTAAGGCCCCAGCACCCAAGCGACTGGCCCGAGCCCAAGCAGCCTTGGTTCCAGCTCCAGTTCCGGCCCCAGCAGCCATGGTTCCGGCTCCAGCAGCCATGTTTCCGGTTCCAGTTTCGGCTTCAGTACTGGCTCTTCGGCCAACGCCAGCCCCCCGTGGTCATGTCGGCGTTCCGACCGACGCCAGTTCCCCGTGTCCTGTCGCTGTTCTGGCCTTCTCAAGTCCCTTCTCAAGTCCCTTCTCAAGTCCCTTCTCAAGTCCCTTCTCAAGTCCCTTCTCTAGTCCCCACTCAAGTCCCCTCTCAAGTCCCCTCTCAAGTTCCTTCTCTAGTCCCTTCTCAAGCCCTTCTCAAGCCCCTTCTCAAGCCCCTTCTCAAGTCCCTACTCTAGTCCCTCCTCAAGTCCCTTCTCAAGTCCGTACTTAAGTCCCTACTCTAGTCCCTTCTCAAGTCCCTTCTCGGGTCCCGTCTCAAATCCATTCTCAGTTCCCTTCTCAAGTCCCTTCTCAAGTCCCTTCTCTAGTCCCTTCTCAAGTCCCTTCTCAAGTCATTTCTTCATCGGGGGGCACACCGACTCATGTCCCAACTCCATGCTTTGTCCCGTTGGGGGTCCCGTCGACTGCTGTCCTGCCGGGGGTCCTGCCAACTCCATATCCTGTTACGTTGAGGGTCCAGCCGACACTTGTTTCGTGGGGGTCCCGCCGACTCCATGTACTGTTCCGTTGAGGGTCCAGCCAACACCTGTTTCGTCGGGGGTCCCGCTGTGGGTCCTGCCAACTGTTCCGTTGAGGGTCCAGCCGACACCTGTTTCGTCGGGGGTCCTCCCAACTCCATGTCCTGTTTCGTTGGGGGTTCCGCTCAGGGTCCTGCCAACTCCGTGTCCTGCCATCTCTGTGTCCTGCCATCTCTGTGTCCTGTCCTGTTGGAGGTCCCGTCGACACCTGTTCCACCGGGGTTCCTGCCAACAACAACCCTTGTCTTGTCGGGAACACTTGTCCCGGCAACACCGGTGACTATCCCGCCGACACCGTGTCCTTTTCCTTCTGGGATCCCACTGACACCAGCCGATTTTCCGTCCATGATCCCGTCTACGCCTGTCCCGCCGGCTCCGGTTCCTGTCCAGCCGACACCGGGTCCTGCCCGGCCCCCGGAGCTATCCCGCCTCTGTCCTGCCCGTCCTCCGGAGCTGTCCCGTCTGCGCCTTCCTGCCCGTCCTCCGGAGTTGTCCCGTCGCCGCCTTCTTGCCCGTCCTTGTGCCCGGCCTCCTGAGTTCCCAAGTGGCTTTCGCCCTCAAGCCCGGCCCCCTGACTTTCACTGCCGCGGCTTTCGCCCTCGAGCCCAGCCCATTGACTCTTCCAGCCGCTGCCTTCGCCCTCGTGACCAGCCCCCCTGAGTCCAAACCCGTCCTCCAGACCCCCTCCACCCACCCTTTTGGCCGTAGTTATGCAGCTTATGTTGATTTCTTGACATGACCCAAGACTTTTTCTCTAACTATAAGCAGGTAGTTTTACAGATCAGGTATGACACATTTGAATGAATCTCTGGAATGTGAACTGCAAAGCCACAACAGAAGAAATAAGTAATTTGAACACTTGTTCCACTTCTACATACGAGTTAACATTTATGAATGCATAAGCAGCAGAACAGATGACATTTCTCACAGGGGAGAACATGCAGGAAGAGAGTGGTGTCTCTGAGCTACACACAGATGGGAAGAAGGTAGTAAAGGGTAAATAGGACTCATACACTGGTTTTACATTCAGTTAAGAACTTGGTGATTTCTGCAGTGATCTAATCTTATGATATTGTGACCTCATTCTTGGTCATAGGCTGAAATAACTATTTCAATTTTTTTCTTCCAAAACAGTTATTGTGGAGCATGAGAAGTTCTAATATAGTACTTCATGCTTGAATCAAATTTGCATCATTAGCCTTTAAAACCAAATGCATTTTTTTCTTCTTTAAATTATTGGAAGCTTGCAACAACAAGAAAATTATGTTAAATTAATCTGCTTTTAGCATTTTCCTCCATTATTTTAAAGCACCTATCAGTGTCTTTTACGAGTTGAGGCTGGGTGGCCGCACACTATGCAGCGCCTCTGATTCATTCGTCTTGTTTAAAAGTATTCCTGGCCTGAGTGGAGGAGATGGCAGCATTTGGAAAAAATCTAAAACAAGCAGCAATAGCAATTCAAACTCTGTCACTTTACTCCCAACCCATCCTTCCCAGCAGCATCAATAAGAAGCTGCAAAGAGACAAACACAGGGCTGGCAAGCTAATCCAGGGATCACATTGTGAATCACAAATGCATGTCCCCCCGCCCCTCTCATATCCACAGCCAGACAGAAATAGCTGGCTTTGGCACTGCCATAATTTTGCCTCTCTCCTTCTGCGCTCCCTTTTCATTTCAAAGTCGGGGGGCTGAAGTTATTGCATGTGACACACTCAGGAGGAAAGGGCGGGGGAAGAGGGCCGGGTTGTATTGCATTACTCCACAAAGCCGAATGCCATGAGATGTATCTCTCGCTGCTTAATAACAGTGGAATTATTTAAAATAGAAGCAGCAGCGGTGGAATATTTCAAAATCTATATTTAGATTGGGAGTGATGCGCCTCACCCTCACAGCTCTTGTGGGATTCGCATGGGAGACATGGAAATGCATTAGGGTGGAGATCAATCTAGCCATGCAGAAAGATGCTCTTTTCCCATGAATAGGCTGAGATTTCTTTTTTTATCGACAACGTTCACAGTGACTATTTCAGCATAAAAGTAAAGAATCATCTCATAGGATTCAGAAAGTAAGATAACAAGTGAACTTCTCTTTGTACTACCTTTTTTCAAGCAATCTATTTTTAGCATTTCACTACACCTGCTGGATACATTTACTATTCATCCCTTCACTAACCAATAACCTGAGTCCCAGCTTGCTTTGGGTCTGCAAACTTCAAACATTATTACAGTACCTTCCAGGAGCTTGTCGCAGCAAATTGCATTGATTAGCTGGCTCTAAATCAGTTGCAAATTACATTTGCCCTGCATTGCTTGGCTAAGCATATAGCTGCACATGATTGCAACTAAATTGCAATTAGCCAATGCCCCAAGCACCCAAGAGGAAGACATAATGGTAGATTCATGTAAATCAATGGTATGTGGGTGTTGTACAGAGTCTGTTGGAATAATGAGGTGCTTCAGAGTTGGCAAACAATGTAACTGCTTTTTTTTATTTGACAAAATATAATGGATTGATTTTTACTTATGCAGTGTATAACCAGACAAAGCTATTATCTCTACATGCTTTATAACACTTTATATTCATGAGATTCTTGGTACACCAAAGAAAGAAAGTCTCAGTCTCACATAAGACAAATTCAGTCGTTCGACTAGAGACTTAATCTTTGGGTTTTATCCCAAGAAGTCACGGGGCCAAAAGAAACAACCAAAACCAATGCCAAGAGGGAACATCTCAGAATGCTACTTCTATTGATTTTGTGCTCTATAGTAAGACATCCACTATCTTTATTCAATACTTTGACACTTTCTTTGCTTATACTTTAACCTTTAAACATCCACTGTTCTGTCTGTATGCAAAACTTTAGAAGGCCGCCAGTATGGAACGTTTTATGAGTATAATCATGCAGTATTGAGCAACTCGATTATTGGCTTTACGCTCATTCTGTTCATTTTAAAGAGAATTCCATAGAAGATTGTCTGATGTTCAAAGTACTATGGTTGCAACCAACAATTATATCAGTTCATTGGACATTTTGCTTTCCAATTTTCCAAAGGCAAAAGTGAAATCGCTTCTAATATACAACAGCCAAAAACCCATAAATAAACCAAACAAAAGCATAAAATACACACATTTGACATTTTGCTTGGAAGATGACAGATTAATTATTTTTAGCTCTAAATATAGTCTGATTGTTTAAAATAGATGAATCACACATAAGGAAAATGGCTGTTTAAAGGTTAACAACTGTAAAGTCAGTCAATCAAAATCTAATAATAACTAATACATTTTCTTTTAAATTGACCAGTTTGATGGAGACAAATTGAAAAATATGTCTTAGATCAAAACTGGGGCTTCAATTCTTAAGGTTAAATAAAATGTATTTGAGTTTATTCTGTATAATGGTCTAAATGAGCGCAGTCTGTATGAAGCAGCACAGCTTGGCTGGTCAACATGCTGTTGTTCATTGGCCCGCTCTGTGTACAGTCAGCAGGAGGTCACCAACAAGCCCTGGGATGTTTGTCTCTGACAGTGTTTATCATACCTAGGCTGTGAAAACCATGCTTATCGCAGCTCCATGTGGCTGTCGAAAAAACTAAACATGTATGATTTATGGAGTGAGGTTTGTGCTATCCGACACGGAAAACAGTTCTGCTCTGTGCCACTGCCTGAGAAATGAAACTATGTTCAGTTTTTGAGGAATGAGCGACAGCGCAAACTGAAGGTCAAACTGAATGTCAAGCTTCAGTCAAGAAGAACATTTAATTTTCAGCTCAAAGGAGCATGGCATGAGGTTTATCAGAAAACATGTCAGGAATCGAGCACGGGCTTACCGGAAAGTAGAGAAGCAGAGTTCCACACAGAATGGCCTCCAGTAGGACTAGACCTGATGCTCTGATACTCTGCGAAAAAAGAAATTACACCAATCATTAACCACACTAACTGACTTTTGGCCACTTAGGTATGGGGCAACAACCTGTCAATACAATGTTGTAGTACTATTTCCTTACTATGTACTGTTACTGTGTTAAAACTGTGTATTATTTAGCCTGCCAGCATACTGTACATAGAGCAACATTTACATTTCAGGATAAATACTCTTCAGTAGTCACAGGGATTAATAACCTTTGGCTCCAATTGATTTTGTTTGGAATTTGACACTGAGAGTGACACTAATTTCGTCCCTTTTCTGGTTTGATGCTATGTGAAGCGTGGTGAAGTTAATACATAATAAATGGAACCAGCAGCGATTTAGTTAATTGGTTGATGAATCTACATCAAAACATGCAATTATTAGAATCTTTGCTCAAAGACACCTTGTCAGCAAACATCACATTTACCTCTTGAAAAGCCTATTCAAAATACATCTAAAAACATGTTTACAGCACATCTAAAGGGCAATAGTATGGTTTTTTAGCCTCAGTGCCTTATTGTTTTGCACTCTCTATTAGTATCATTGTATCTTTTCTTGACTTAGAGCATTTCTGTAGGACATTAGGTAATGATAAAACCAATTAATTTAGACTCAACAGAAACAAAATAAAACAAATCCAAACAATCTTGGTTAGTCTTTCCGTTTTTCACAATTTGATAGTTTTAAACAGCTCATTACTGGAGGAGACAACACCAATAGGAGTCAACATTCAACTGAGAATCAATACATTAAAGCAACCGAGACAACAAGCTAAAAGAGGCTAAAATGCAACAGAGGCAGGTTTGTTTTGTCCAAAATCTTTACATTTTTACACATGAATGTTTTCCCCTTTTTTACAAAATGTACATAGGGGAGTTTGTAGTATAGCTCTTAAAATGCCCTTCATATTGCAGCAGGTCTAAATAAGTCTTTGACAGCGGCGTATCTTTATATTCCAGGATTTCAAATGGGAAGGGAGCTTTGTTGTTTGAAAGAGAACAAAGAACAATGAAAGCCTGTGCCTCAAGGACTTTTTATATGAGGGGTCAACATTTTAAGGCTCCTTCTTTGCTCCAATTGAAAAATATATTTAACAGAAATATCACCCTCTAACTGACAAAATGCTTAATTATTTTAAGAATAAATAAACTCAGGCCACATCTATGAACCAGACGAATGTAAGATCTTTTTAAAGTTATATTCAAATCTGCAACCCAAATGAACTCATTTGTTTATGGAAATGAACCAATTAGATTTTATCGCAAAGTTAAATAATCTCTTGTATTTAGCTTGATAAGATGATTGGGTTATTACACAAGTGGTGTTTAAATGATATGAAACCCCAGGGTGACTTTTATCTTATTTAAACACGGAAGCAATCCTTTGTTGAACTCTGCGTGATAATGGCAGTCTTCAGGAATGTGGAATGTGGTGAATCTTCAGGCTAATCCTTACATGTCTAATGCTCAAGACAAAGCCTTTAATTAAGCCAATTAATTGACGGTAACATCTCTAGAGCCTCAGAGGATTTTATAAGTTTGTTCAAAAGTTTACTTAGTAGAAAGTTAATGAATCGCTACTATCACCGACTTTCGGGTAAGTTGAGCTCATCAGACTATAAAACAGGACATTATCCAGCATGATAATGATACATTCAGAAGTATAATTTCATTCTGTTTAGTGCTATTTGTTACATTTGTATTTGCAGTGATGAAGTTTTTGCATTTTCAGTAGAAACTGAAACAATCTGTTGGGAAACTGACGTTTACACCAAGAAAGATAACTATAACACAAACATTCTAAATTTAGAGACTTGATACTTTGCTTTCATGAATATTTAGCTGACTTGTGAAGTGGTTTCACCTTTCGATGTGGGAAAGGCCTCACCTCTAAATTTGATTAAGAGAATATATTATTTCTGAATAAATTAGAAGACATTGACACCGTCAGCAAACCTGTGAACTAAATCAACATTTCTCACTGCCACATTCCACAAAAAAGATAGATTTTAGGACAAAATAATGAAGTACTAGTGATTATTTCAGCTCAGGAAAGTGATATGCCAACATCTTATTAGTATAACTGTGAAGCATGAAGCGGTCAGTGGCCCTATGTATGAATCAAATTAGCTTAAGTGGATGCATTTGCACACACTGGTCTCTTTCCAAGTTGCTGACGTCCACAGTGCCCGAGCTGTTTGAAATAATTTCAAAGCTATATTTTGACCACTCACATACGGATTTACTGGTTTATTGATCCAAGTGGCTTTGATGACCATGGCACAGAAAACATCAAACGCACAACTGTCATGATTTTGTTATTGTGATTTGAATCTGTGTCTTTTTTTGCACTGATGAGTTTTAAAACTTTCACTTTTTATGATGACAGTACAAATTCCCTGAAACAATTGGCGGCAACCTCTGTCAAAAAATATTAATATGGAGGCCCGTTTGTGCCACAGAAAAGACAAAAAAAATCCTATTTATGATAAATAATGAGATAGTAAGTCCTAATAATGAAATAGTAAGTCCTAATAATGAGATAGTTAGTCCTAATAATGAGATAGTAAATGATAATAGTGAGATAGTAAGTCATAATTATGACCTACATGATACATTTTTTTACTTTTCTGTGGCGCAAATGTATGGAAGTCATAATAATGAGATAGTAAGTCCTAATAATGAGATAGTAAATGATAATAGTGAGATAGTAAGGCATAATTAGGACTTAAAGGATACATTTTCTTCTTTTCTGTGGCGGGATTCCATACATTAGTAATAATGGAATAATAACAAAAAAAAAAGCTTAAGCCTCTCTGTAGCAATGGTAGTTTAGTCCCTGTAACAATATCTCACTCAATATCTCAATCTCAATATCTCACTCACAAACTATGTCAGCTTTAATATAATAAATGACAGACTCTGTAAGAGGATGATGTTGTGAGCGTGTAATGATGCATACCTTGTTCCTGCGAAAGTGGTAGACGAGTATCATGCTGATGAAGACTATGAGCATGCAGAGGCACTGGAAGGAGAGCATGGCCAGGCGGAGGGGGCCGTCCTCTCGGGCCACGCAGGGGGTGTCGTCCTTGCAGAATGCGCAGCCCTGCTGGCATGGCAGACAGTCGCTGGAAGACCCCCTCGTCTGCATTGGGACCGCTCTCTGCAGCTTTTCCCTTTCGTCCCATCCCTGTTAAAAAATAAGATGGGAGTTTAATCACTAAATATTCATAAAAGCTTTAACCCAGACCTGTCATTGTCATTGATCAAGCTTATTCACCTTAGGTAGATATCCTTTTTTGTGTGCTCCAATACAGCGATTTTTAGCTAGGGCTACATGTACCAAGGAGATCATTTGAATATATATATATGTATTAATGTAAAACCTGGCAAACAGGTGTTTAGCTTGAGAATGTGTAAACTGGTTAGAAAGTGTGGAGTGAGGTGAGCCATAAGGAAAAGAAGAAATGTTGAAGTTACATAGCTACAAGTTACTGATGAATTAAAACAGTTGTTTGACACAGGCTTTAAATAGATAGCGCCAAGTAATGGATAAAAGCTTCAAAAAGCTTTTGAATTCATTGTTCATTTGACACAAAAAGCAACGAGCAAACGGTTCAATGGTTACAAATAGTACAGTTGTTGCAAAAACAATGATTGGATCATTTGTTTTTATGCTCAGCTTCACGTTATGTTTAAATAAAATAGGCCAAAATGTTAAACGGGAATGTAATTAAATACTGTATGTGCGTGCGTGAGGACAGAATCATGAGTGTTATACTTGACCATAAAAATATGTTTTGAAGCATTAAATAGACCTTTCTTATGTTTCCATGTTATTGAATTTTCTACTGGATATGATACCAGTATTAATAGATAAAGGAGATGAAGTGCTTCGATGACAGGCTGTAGCGTTTTGAGTTTATATGTGCTTATCCCTCTCTGACCTTACAAGGATTCATCGACATTGTGTCAACACAAGGGAGATGGATCTATATGTGTGAACATGAAAAGTCAACACTGCAGCACGTAGTTCCGTCACTGGCATATCATACAAGGCTGATAACTGCAGTTTCTTCGTAAAAATCACACAGAGACATGCCAGAACATAGTCATTTTTATCCTGACAAGGACATGGACGATGGGGAGTCTGACGACGGGGGGATTGGATAAACGAATAAAAAGCACAAGATCTGGGTGGGTAAAAAATTCAGGAATCTCAACTGAGGTTAAGGTATAAAACCAGCCATTTAAACCACTTACTGCTTCCTCCTAAAAGAGCTGCTGTGGTGCCAAACGTGGTCAAGTAAAAAAACCTCCTTCCAGGGTAAGCTAAGGTAACAACCAAACAGGGACAACAAAATGCTAGTGGACATCTTATTGGTTTGCTTTGAAATCCCCTGAAAGACACCCATGTGGTTGGATAGATAACGAATGGTGGCCTTAAATAGAGCTTTTATGGAGGCTTTATTGGAAACAGCCATTGTCTCAGAGATTTGCAGGGATTTTGCCTTTAAAAAGAAACTGGCCTATTTTTCAAAACTATGACTCTGCAAATCATTGATCCCTTCAAAAGGACTACTTATCTCCGTAGCAATGAGTCATATCCTTCAGCTTTTTCTCATTGGGTTGTTGCCCCTGTAGTTGAGTGACAGTCAAACAAAACTCCAGCAAATCCTCACTTATATATATATATTTATATGCAATATACACAATGGAAGATCACTGAGAGACAAAGGGAAGAGGGTTGGCTCTCTCTGCAAAGGAGTGTCAAGGATGTCCCCTTGTGGATTAACAGGCTTGTTATTGGCCCCATGGTGGGCCAGACTGCAGCACTACGCCTCGCTAACAGGCTTGCCTCTCCTCTCTGTTATTGTGTTCTCACACACACACCACACACACACACACACACACAACACACACACACACACACACACACACACACCACACACACAACACACACACACAACACACACACACACACACACTCACACACACACACACTACACACACACACACCACACACACACACACACACACTACACACCACACACACACACACCACACACACACACACACACACACACACACACAGAGCTTTCATGCAGACATGCACACATGAGCACAAACAGGCAGGAGCACACAGCACAGAATTCCATCTTCGGAGATCATTTTTTGCCTTTCTGTGCATGAAGGGACTATATTTTAGGGTGTAAAATTGGTGCAATAGGATGGTGAGGGAGGGAGGGAAATGAGTGGGGAAAAGGGTAAAATTGAGATAGAAACAGAGGGCCGTGCTGTATGAGGTTCGAGTGGGATGAGACAGGAGGGAAAGTGGATCGAAATGAAAATGTGAGAGTGATGGAGGGCAGGTGGAAATCACTGGGGTTCTGTGTCTGCAAAGCCTTTTTTTAATTAACTCACAGCAGACAGAATAAACTGGAGAAACTAACTACCATTAAAAAGATATTTCCCATCTTGAACCTGATTAGCCTCCACAGGTACTGAGGCTACTTCAATTTTCAGAGAGGGCAGTAACACATGCCCCTTTCATTAACATGCTTATAAAAAGTTATATAATGTAAGAGCAGGGTGTTTTTTTTTGCTTACAGCTGCTGCCCAAGATACTTATATACAACCTTGAAGCACATGCAAACTCATAAAATTAGCTCATCTGCTGCAGTATATGTGTTCTAAATGAGAATAAAAAGGTTGACATGAAACGATCGGTCTCTTCGAAAACAGCCTGCTTTGTTGTTTGAAACCTGTGATGGCAGAAACCTTAAAATAAATGAGATTTCATAAAATAAAACCCTCATAAATGTGTACATGCATTTCCCATACAAACCAACATTTATGATTGCATGTCTCAGCTTTGCATGTCAAAATTAATACCTATTATTTCATGACTTCCTAGTGCATTAATGGTTTTGTTTAATCTTAGTTGACCTTAGTTTTCACTTTCATTCACAGTATGTGTATGACTTTCTGAAGAACAAGTGTTATTTCTCAAACAGTTACAATATCTAAACCTTAAACACCCCCAAAATCCAAGTAAAGCTTATTTATGATTTAAATCAGGGGTGGGGAACCTCCGGGCCCGAGACCATTTGGTACGGCCCTCGAGGTAATTTATAAACACACGCAAAAAAGAAAAAAAAAAATATAGTTCTCATTCATAACACTCCGTTCGATGTCTCACTATGGGAAATTGTAGCTCCCGTATTGTCAGACGAGCTTATCTCGAAAATCACCAAACCAACAAGAACTTAACAGGTAGAGCTCTGACTCAACCAGGTGCCCAGCACTGCTCGAGTCACACTGGGAGCAGAACGTCCAGCCTGTTAAGAGGCGGACAAAAGTGAGCGGCGAGGACCAGCTCGCCGCTGCACCAATGTCTTGGATGGGAGACATCCTGGACAGAGCCCAGGATGCAGCCAAACCCTGAGTCGAAAGAGCTCGCGGACCCGAGGGTGCCTGCGAACTCTGACTCGTATGGGCCCCAAAGCAATTGCTTCCACAAACCAGTGGGAGAGCCGTTGCTTAGTAACAGGCTTGCCCTTATAAGGGTTAGCCCAGGACACAAGGGGTTGGTCATTATGACGAAGCACCCTTGATCTGTCCCTGTACGTGCGTAAAGCACGGCTGGACACGGCAAATCCGGCCGCTGTTCCCCGGAGGAATACAGTGGCGGGGAGGATGCCTCAATGTCAAATGTGGTACCTGAACCAACCGCCTTAAGATAAAGGCAGGGTTGGGCTTCAACCACACTCTGTTTGCCCTGGGGCGAACTGAGTGCATGAAGACTGTACAGATAGCGCATGAGTGCCACTGGCTCGCTTGGTAGCTGCCAGGGTCAGCTTCATGTCACACTGTATTCAGATTGTACCACTCACGGGCCAGGCCCATAGAGCCAAGCGCTCTGGGTGTGGGTGAAAGATCGCCCCCCCCCGCTTGGGACAGTATGTCCCTGCGTAGTGGGAGCTGCCATGGCTGCCCGCACAGCAGCTGATATATCTCCGCTAGCCAGTACATAGCTGGCCAGTGTAGAGCTATCAGGATAAGTGTGTGGCGTTGCTCTCTCACTCTGGCCAGAGTTGGGGGTATCAGAGCCAGGGGTGGGAACGCGTACAGAAGGCCCGGGGGCCAATCGTGCGCGAGTGCATCCACGCCTAACAGTGCATTTAGATCGCGCATCGAAAAGAACAGCTGACACTGAGCGTTGTCTTTCGATGCGAACAGATCCACCGCGGCTCTGCCGTAACGCACCCACAGCTGGCTCACAATCCTTGGATGTAGAGTCCAGTCTGCATAAAGTGGTATACCTCTGGACAGTAGATCTGCCCCGAGGTTCATCACTCCCGGTACGTGCGTCGCTCTCAGAGAGAGGAGACGTCTACCGCTCCATAGGATCAGTTTGCGCGCCAGTGTGTGTAACTGGAGAGAACGCAAACCCCCTTGGCGGTTAATATACGATATTGTGGTCGTATTGTCTGTCCTCACGAGGACGTGATGTCCCCTGAGGAAAGGCAGAAAGCGTTTTAGGGTGAGAAACACCGCTAAAAGCTCCAGGTAATTTATGTTCTCCAGAGACCCCTCACCGGGCGACCTTCATAAATACCTCCCCAACTGTCAGACATGCGTCCGTGGTGACCACTTTCCGTGAAAGGACAGCACCCATAGGCACACCTCGTACTAGAAAAGTCGGGTGCAGCCAGTGGCGCAGTGCCATTACGCATTTCACAGTAACCATCACTCTCCGCGCGCCATGGCGCGCAGGGTTTAGTTTTAGGGGCGGCCACCCAGCGCTGAAACTCCCTCATGTGTAAGCGTCCCAGTCGTACGACCAGGATGGCTGACGCCATGAGCCACAGCAATCGCAGGCATGATCTGAAGAGAACATGTTTGCGCAGCTGGAAAAGAGCGAGACAAGCTCTGAAAGCTTTCACTCTTTCCGCTGACAAGCGAGCTGAAAAGGGCACCGAGTTCAGGCGTAAACCCAGGAAGAGTATAGTCTGCGCGGGGCACAACATGCTCTTCTCTGTGTTTATTATGAAACCCAGGTTGAGCAGGTGCTTTACGAGGACATTTGTCTGCGTAACAGCCTCCGACTGTGCGAGAAGCAGCCAGTCGTCCAGGTAGGTCGCCAGGCGAATACCCTGTTGTCTTAACAGGGCTATCGCGGCTTCCGTACGTCGGGGGGTAGTACTAGAAGGGGAGTACTCTGTATTCATAACAGATCCCCTGAAATGCGAATCTCAGATATTTCCTGTGTGGGTAATATACTGGGATGTGAAAATACGCATCTTTCAGGTCGACTGATGTAAACCAGTCGTCTTGTCGAACGAGCCGCAGCAGAGATGTGTGAGTGAGCATTCTGAACTTATATCTTTTTAGATATTTGTTCAGAGCCCTCAAATCAAGTATTGGCCGAATTCCGTTCCCTCCCCGTTTGGGAACGAGGAAGTACTTGGAATAGAAGCCGCCCTGACTCTGCTCGGCGGGTACAATAGATATAGCCCTCTTTTCTAGGAGTGAGAGAATCTCTCTCTCCAGAATATGGGCTGACTCTCCTCGGGCCTGCGAATGCAGAATGCCCGAGAAGCGAGGGGGGGTGACGGTGACTTGGAGTCTGTAGCTCTGTGTAACTGTCTTGAGAAACCCAAGCAGATGGCGTGATCATCTCCCGCTGTATGCTCCTTAGAGCCAGCTGAGATAATAATAATAATGCATTACATTTTTTATTAGAGCACTTTTACAGGTGCTCAAAGCGCTTTACAATTACACATTACACATATTAGACATGTAAGAGTCATTACTGCAGACATTACGATGTCACGTCTCTTCCCCTCTGAGTCTCTATTTGTTGTGTTATGGGGCCCTCCAGTGTCTGAGCACTGTGGTGCCCCATTTCGACAATCCCCACCGACACAGCGCATGCGTGTGGCGGTGGTGCCCTTACGGCTCCAGCCGGCACTGCGCATGCGCGTGACGGTGGTGCCTTCACAACCCCAGCCGGCACTGCGCATGCGCCTGACGGTGGTGCCTTTACAGCCCCAGCCGGCACTGCGCATGCGCGTGACGGTGGTGCCTTCACGACCCCAGCCGGCACTGCGCATGCGCGTGACGGTGGTGCCTTCACGACCCCAGCCGGCACTGCGCATGCGCGTGACGGTGGTGCCTTTACAGCTCCAGCCGGCACTGCGCATGTGCGTGACGGTGGTGCCTTCACGACCCCAGCCGGCACTGCGCGTGACGGTGGTGCCTTTACAGCCCCAGCCGGCACTGCGCATGCACGTGACGGTGGTGCCTTCACAGACCCGTCAATTGTCCGCCCTTTGAGAGAGGCCGTAGCTGCTCTCAGAAGGGGAACAGTTGACGGACTGTTTATTGTTTTTATTGTTTTTCTTTTAATTTTTTCGAGCTGCGCCCTTGGCTCGAAGCCTGGATGTGTCAGCGGAAAATGTTTTATGACAGAAAAATCAATAAGTGTGTGACATGTGTTTATGCGGACTTGAGGATGGTGTTGAGGCATCTCTCGAGGCGGCGGGAACACATTTAGAGCTGGGGAACCGTAGACTTCCAGCTCTGTCACAGAGGGGATAAGGAGGGGCTGTCACGCCGCTCGCTTCTTCTTCCTCGACTGCTGGCCGAAATTCTGGGTTGGCTGCGCCTGGGCTGCAGCCGGAACTGGAGATTTTCTAGGCCAGCTCGCCCTCGTCCCCTGCCTGGGCTGGGGACTCGGGGCGGACTGCGACCTCTGCGTTTTCGGTATTTTGAACCGAGCAGGGTTCGGGGCAGCTTGGACGAAGGGCTGCCGCTGCGAAGGCAGCGGCTGGGCCCTTCGAGGGAGGCAGAGGTGGAGGGCCTCGTCCTCCTTCTTTTTCGACTCGCATCTCCTCTGCATGGAGGCAAGAGCGGAGCCGAAAATCGCCTCGGGAACGATGGGCATGTCAAGCACATCCTCCTTTTCCCGGTCTGGGAGGTTGGTGAGGTTGAGCCATCTAGCTCTTTCCTGCACCACCATGATACCCATTGTTTTGCCCGTGGCCTGGACGGCGCAGCGTTGGACACGGAGACAAATGTCTGTGACCAACTCGTCCAGAACGGCCGGTCCAGGATTACTCGACATATCCTCACAGAGCTCCGCTTGGTATGCGGTTAGCAGTGAGGAAACGTTCAGAGCCCTGGCGGACAACGCTGCGGCTCTGTAGGACCGTTCAGTCATGGTCGACTGGAAACGGTCCACCTTCGCTGGCAGCGTGGGGTTCCTGCTTGGTGACGGGCCCATCCTCGGTAGGAGGTGGGCTGCCACCAGCAGTTCCATCGGCGGTATGCGGAGCAGGCCGAGCCTCTCCATACCGTCGCAGTCTAGGGAGGAGGCACCCTGGATTGGGGCCTTGTTGCTAAAGGGTCGGTCCCTCCACGAGACCGACACCTCATCCAACATCTCCGGGAAGACCGGGAGGAGTTGCCTCCTTGTCCTCGTTGCTTGGGGATAATCTTTCCCCTCATAACCAGAACTGGCGGTCTCCTTGGCCATTTCGGACCACGGGATGTCTAGCCTGGACGCAGTGCGCTGACACGCGGCCTGCAGGTCTATGCTCAGACAGGGCGAAGCTGGTGTGCTATCGCCCGGGAGAGCAGCCATCGCTCCCGGCTTTGCCGTTTGAGCCGATGACATGAAGATATCTTTTTCTTGCTGATCCGAATCAGACAGGAGGAACTCAGAGGTGTCCTCTTCGTCCTCCATGTAGTCTAATTCCAGGACATCCTCCGCGGGCGAGACCATGGTGAGGTCTCGCCGGGAGCTCCCGCCTGGTGAGGCGTGGGGCTCCGTTCCCGCGTCTCTTGCCGCCACCGGGTCCCGGCCTGACACGGCGTGGGATCCCGGTTCCGCAGCTGCCGCTGTTAGTGAGCCCCAGACCGACACAGTGAGGAGCTCAGTCTCTGCGGCGGACGCCCCCGTGTCTTGATTGCCAAACGGCGAATCAGTGGACATGAGGGAGTCCTGTTCCAACAAGCTAGCTTGGTGTGCTAGCCGTCTGTGGAGGCTCTTTCGGGTGAAACGGGCACAATGCCCGCACGAGCCGGGGTTGTCGATAGCCTCCTGGGCGTGTTCCAGACCTGGTGTGAGTCTGTGCCTGCTATCTTCAACCCGCAGCCGCATGACCGAGCTTCCGAGTCCCTGACTCCTCTGGTGTGAGGGGGAGAGGCGTCCATCCAGTTCGCCTCGTGGCGTGGAGAGGACCCGCTCGTAACAGGTACGTCGTTGAGAGAAAAAGTGTTACCAACCCGTCCTTAATCCGGAGAAAAAGGGATGGTGTGGGTCCTTTGTTCTCAAAGAATATTGACTGGTGTGTCAATATACTTCTAATCCTTTTCTCCTCCGTGAGAGAGAAAAAGAAAAGCGTCCTCGCTACCGTGGTGTCGGTAGTAAGGGGAAGCTAGCTAGCAACAGGTGCGTAGCTAGCTTGAGGAAAATCAAAACCTTACCTTACTTTCCGGGGAAAGAAACGGCGAGGTCGATTTTAATACTAACTGCCGTTAGTATTACCGTCTTCTTGCGAAGCAGAAGGAGTAGCCGGCGAGTGCCCGTCGACCGAAATAGTTATATTTGGGTTCAGTCTGTGGACCGTTAAGCTTGTCCGGCTACTATAGAGATGTGCTCTGAAGCGAGAAGAGGTGTTTGAATGACGCATGCGTCGTGGCGCAAGCTACTTATAGGGGGTGAATTCCCTGACGCTGACGTCAAGATCACCAGCCAATCAGGATTGGCGTAATGAGATTGATGCTTCTGTTTGCTCCGCAATGAGGCGCATCCCATAGTGAGACATCGAACGGAGTGTTATGAATGAGAACTTTTTTGTTATTAGCATCTGGTTAGCTAGCTATGCTAACGAATATAAGAAGCTTTTTCTCCAACCAGTCATAAAAGGTATATAGTTATAAAAAAACAAGAGAATAAAGTAAACAGGTATAAAATACTATATGACAGTAAAAAAAAGTTGTTATTAATAAACAAGAATACAGATTGAAAGGGGAGTGATTTGTAAAATATCCATAAAGAAAAAGAAAATCTGCTTAGAGTTCTGTTTCATATGGAGGTTGAGAGATGTATCCAGATCTCCTAATTTGTCTCTCAAAGTGCACCAGATTGATGCTTTTAACGACAACATTTTAGGTCCCCCCCCCCCCCACTTAAATCATGTCTACATGGATAGGAAACTAAATACATTACATTACATTACATTACATTACATTACATTACATTGCATTTAGCTGACGCTTTTATCCAAAGCGACTTACAATAAGTACATTCGACCAGGAAGACACAACCTTGAAGAAAACAGAATCATATAAGTACATCAGGTTTCATAGAGCCAAACATTTCAAGTGCTACTCAACTGGCTTTAGGTAAGCCAGTCCTTTATTAGTATAAAAGTGCTTCGTTAATAGTTCTAACGCTCGAAGTGGAGTCGAAAGAGATGAGTTTTCAGTTTGCGCTGGAAGATGTGCAAGCTATCTGCCGTCCTGATGTCAATGGGGAGCTCATTCCACCATCTTGGAGCCAGGACAGCAAACCCACGTGTTTTCGCCGATGGGAACTTGGGTCCCCCTCGCAGCGAGGGCGCAACGAGTCGTTTGGCAGATGCAGAGCGTAGTGCACGCGCTGGGGTGTACGGTTTAACCATGGATGTAGGAAGGGCCAGATCCATTCGCAGCATGGTAAGCAAGTACAAAATACATTTGCACACATCTTGTCCAATATCTTTCTGTTTTGGTGGTCATGCCACAACCATGCACGTAGCATTTTTAAGCAGAGGTCAATCATTTGTATGGCCCTCGGAGGATGTTGAAAAAATGTAAATGGCCCTTGAGAGGTAAAAGGTTCCCCACCCCTGATTTAAATAGTGGAAACACATTAAAATAAAGGGTTAAACTGTCTGTACTGTTACTGTGGTATCATTACTGTGAAAGAGATTTATAAAATGTTTCTCATTGAAAACAGTTGCAAAAAAGCTGAAAATGTAAAGTGTTTTGTCAAATGAAATTGATTGGAAAAGGGTGAATGATCTGTCAGTGACTTACGTGTAAAGCCGTTGACAGCCACTCTGTTGGGATGGAAGAATCCTTTCTTGCACTGGCACGTGTACTTGTCCAAGACAAATCCATGACCATGGTGAGGCAAACACTGCAAAGAGACAAGAACATATACATCAGCAACACAGAGAGGACATTGGAGGCAATCTTTGCTTTTATTTCCTTGATAATAAATAAGTTTGTTTAAAGAATTTTAAACAAAACATCTTGTAAAGCGGACTGAATAAACACCAGTATAAAAGCAATTAAAAATGTCAATATTAAACCAAAAGTAAAGTCTGGAACGTGGGATCAAACGTCTTGTGGGAAGGACAAGGGTCTAATTATTTAAGTGGTGAGATTCCTCTCTCTGTCTAATCGTGCCTTCTCCACACTTAATATTAAATTAGTAAAGCCGCTTCCATTTGATTGAAAGTCTGATAGGAAACAGACTGAGGGCTGCTGAGAAAAACACAAGGGGTGTCAGGGGGCATCCTTGGCAGACTTATGTGCCGTTTGCCAAATTACAAGATATAATTAATATCTTAATTAGGAACATACTTATTTGCATGATTTTAAAGGCAAGGCAAGTTTATTTATATAGCACTTTTCAACACAAGGCAATTCAAAGTGCTTTACAAAAAATGAAAGACATTAAGAAAATGGCATTTAAAATCAGTCATTAAAAAGAAAAGCTAATAAAATAAACATTAAAAGAATGGAGAACTATTAATTATATTTCTTGTTGAAATGAGATTCCATCTTCTCTTGTATGGACACATTTGGGTCATTGCATAAAGCTCAATGTTGTTTTTTCTTGCTCTTGCTCTCTCCCTTAAAAACGACATAACAGCCAGAGATGATAATGACTTATGAGTCACAAGAAAAGACGAGGGGCCCAGAATAGCAACGGTACTTCTGCCGAAACTTGACACGCTATGAAGTGCTTGTGACCTGACTGTGAGAGGCAGGGCCAGTGGCAGGATCTGGAAGTCTTTAGAGGAAACTATTTCTGACTGTCTCTCAAGGACCTGAGAGTGTAGTCCCCCCAGTTAAAGCCTTGGGGGGGCCGGCCAGGGCTCAGAAGCACAAAGTAATTAACAGGTTACAATTCAGCAAACGTGGTCCTTCAACAGATTCCACTGAAGAGCACAACGCATTTAAAGTGGCACTACATTCATTTGTTGAACACGGCTACTCATTGCAGTGGTGACAGTTTGAAATGGGTCCTTGTGTTCTTAACATCGTAAACCTGTAAATTAATTTGCCACTGCACATTCACCATCTCCAAATGTGTATTACACCAGCAGCAAGACTTTGGGAAAAAACATTTTGGTTTCTTTTAAGCTACCCTTTCAACACATTGACAATGACAATTGGGCAACAGACAATGGAGTATTATTAGGCAGTTTAACATGCATATATTCCCCCAGGTAATGGTGGTGATTGAAACTGAGTAAAACATGGACTTACATTCTAGAAACATGACTTCAAATGAATGCTAAAGTGGCTAACTGTTTTCTGATTGTGGAAATAGGTAAACGTTTATCACATAAACTGTGTATGAAGATAATACTGTATGTCAATGATGCGTTTGCTCCTTTTTTCCTGTACTCTATAGATTAAAACCATCAATAATCTAATATATGTTCAAGCTGTAAATAGCTGGTGAACAATCCAAACTTATGTTTAGTACGTTTTAGTGTGTGCCTAAACAGCTTCGACATGTTAACCTACGCGGCCAGTCAATATTAGAAGGTAACTATGATATTGGTAAACCAGCCTCTCTGTGAACAACATTGGATACTTGCAAGATGAATGGGCCACCATATTTGTCATTTTGATTCAGGCTGTTGATCTGTGAATCCGTTCATAAAAATCTGCCTGGCACAGTTTTAGATGAGTCCTGTGGGGCAACGTGACTTCATCTCTGATTGGCCAACAGTCGTCTCCTCAGGACAGGTGGAGCGTGCTGCAGCTACTGCCTGCCACTGTGAATATGCCCACCCAGACACTTGGAGAAAAAGCCAGAGACAGGTGGGTGTGTATGCTTATTTTTTCATGTATGTGACAGGGAGAGCCAGGAATAGCCATGGCAGTGCATCCCTTCTGCCTGCAGCGGTGATTGATGTGGAGAGTGTTGAACGGGGGGGAACCTGCCTCCCAGCAGCCTGCCATAAGTCACATGTGTACAAACTGTACAAACTGTGAAGTCCACTGAGACAAATGTAACATTTGTAATATTGGGCTATATAAATAAACATTGATTGATTGATTGATGTGATGGGAGTGGTCCGGCCAGAAGCCAGAAGGGCCATGAAACGCAGCTTTTGGCCCAGATGTGTAAAAGGTCTCTAAACAGGGAGGAGGAGCTGAGTAGACCCCTAGGGCAAAGTTATATTTTATCATGTATTTATTTTGCAAGATCTGAAATTTGAAAAAATAACATATACATCTGTTACAAGGCAACATACTTTACAGTTCACAGAGCACATTTAGACAGTGACCTACTTCTATGCACACAGCATATGCTATTTATTGTGTTTGATTATGTTCTATTGATAGCAAGCCTCTCCGGGAGCCATATTGTTCTTTCCTTAATGAGCTTAATGCTTCAAAAGTGCTGTCAGAGCAGAGAAATAACATCAAATATACTGAGAGTAAGGCTATATAAAGAATACTGTGTTTTACTGTACAGCATTTATAATTCCTGTTTGCAAAAAGATCCACAATGGTTGCATGAAATAGTTGCTCTATAAAAAATGAGTGATAATTAACCTTAATAATAATACAAAAGAAATGTCTCTTGATGTTTATGTAACTTACCTGTGAATTCAGAGATAAATACATAAACAAAATATACCTAATTGATTCTTATACTGTGTGTCTCCATTGCCCCAGGTCCTCCTACCAGCACTACTCACTGTTGTTTACTTGCCAGCTGTGGCAGCTGTCAATCACACGCACTGTGACATACTAATTGCCATGGTGACATGTGGGTGACCGCGAGAGCCTTTTTATCGGAGTGCGTCACGCTGTCAGGCCAGCATGGTCTGCCTGCGACACAGCACTAATAAAAGGGCCACAGGACTCAAAAATAGATATAACACACACTCCCTCCCTCTCTCCTCCCTCTCTCTCTCTGACTTGTGTGCCAGCATCATCTTACATCAGTGGTGTTTGTAGCGTGGTTGTGATCAATTTGTAATTTAATAACGACCTAATGTCAATTAAACTCATATTGAAGCAATAAAAAGAAGACATCTCAGCATGACCCAAGGAGAGTTCATTTGAATACCATATGGCCCAAAGTATGAGTATAGTTGTTGGCTGTATGGCTGGAGCTATTTATCATGTTTTGAGCTGAATGGAATTTGTAATACTACAGCAATCTTTTATCCTGTTAAGGGGCTTAACATAAAAGATCAATTGATACCAATCATAAACCCTTGAAATAAATCAATATCTACTTGCATTGTCACAGATGTTTATGAGTTCTGAGAAATGGAACCAAATAGGTGATTGTTCCTCTACCAGGTTGCTCGATTTGAAAATGTTAATAGGGTCTAGTATCGAAAATCATATAAATGTCCCTTTTTCCTAACCTGTAAATTAGCCCATGACCCCTTTGATTTCTCTTTCTCCCAGGGGCAGCAGTTAGAGGAAGGCTTTCCTGTTTCAACATGACAATTCCCACATCCACAAAGCCAGGTCCATATAAATGGTTTTCCAAGTTTTATGTGGAAGAACTCGACTGGCCTGCAGAACTCTGACCTCAAACTCAATCAACAACTCTTGGATGATCTGTCCCTAGTCCCTACCACTGCAACATAGGCATTAGGTGAAATATTACACTAAGATTGAAGATAGTGGCATTACCAATTTCACACATTTTTATAATTTGTAGATTGTTTTGTCCTATGGCCCTTTTACGTGCCCATGGTGGGTCTCATATTGTGCGTCTTTTTAGTCTCCTAAAAAAGAGTATGAAACTAGTGGATAACCCCCAATTTGACTATAAAAGGGGATCTTCTTAAAAAAAAGTATTTCGGTTCTCTCTAATAGAGACACATGTATTCAGGTTTTTAAAGTGTAATTTTTGCTGGAAAATGAAGAACTCAACTTTTTGATAGAGGGTTGTAATTTAAAACTCAAGGTCAGACAGAAAAAACACATTTGCTCTTATTTTGCTATTTTTTTAATAACAAAATTAGGGGTGTTCAGCAAATATTAACCACTTTTTTTTAATCCTGAGTGGATATGGTGGAATGAGCTCCCCATTGACATCAGGACGGCAGATAGCTTGCACATCTTCCGGCGCAAACTGAAAACTCATCTCTTTCGACTCCACTTCGAGCGTTAGAACTATTAACGAAGCACTTTTATACTAATAAAGGACTGGCTTATCTAAAGCCAGTTGAGTAGCACTTGAAATGTTTGGCTCTATGAAACCTGATGTACTTATATGATTCTGTTTTCTTCAAGGTTGTGTCTTCCTGGTCGAATGTACTTATTGTAAGTCGCTTTGGATAAAAGCGTCAGCTAAATGCAATGTAATGTAATATATTTGAATAGATAATAAAATAAAAAATGTAAAAAAGTATGAATGTCTATGATTTGGGCATCATACATTAAAAACTCTGGTGCTAAGAGGTCAATGTGCATGAGGACATCAAATTTTAGCTTTTAACTGCATTATCTTCTTTACATCATTTAATGAATCCTTGCAATTCCTGCACACAAATGTACACACTCCACATACTCTTCCTCCGACATCAAACACTGCAGTTCTCCTCCATCACCTTTCTGTAACATGAAGCGGGGGAATAAAAAAACAACTCTGCAAGTAGCACTAATTGATGCAGAGGCTGGTTGTCTTCCACCTGACCAGGAAACCAGGAACCAGCTCGATTCTGCCGGCTAATTAGAGCTCTCCCTCTCTTTGAAATAAACCCACGCTATTCCGGTCCAGCCCAGTGCCTAATCAACTGCTAATAGGCCTCTGTAGATACTCGTAATGATCCTACAGAGTGCTACGTAAACCCAGAGGATAGTTCATCGTCCAATAATTACAGATAGGTTGCACAGAAAGAAGGTAAGAAGGAGAAGACTTGGCCACAGGGCGATTGTCTCTGTATTTGTAGTACAGTTGCAGTACAGTATGTGCAGTGAGCTGTAAACCACCAGCTCAGATGTGTATGAAGGCATCATGTAAATTAGACAGAAACACGGCTGTTCTACCTGCGGTGTTAAACAATGTATAATATCTTCTATAGTTCTGGAGAAACTTTGTCAAGTCTAACCACCAGGGATATCTCAAAATGTGGCATTAACCTGGCATAGAGGGCCTTATGAAGCTCAATGATGAAGGTGCAATTCAGGGATGTGTAAGCTTCAGGGAAATTGTAGTTCTCAGGACTCAAATATGGGCTGTCTTGAATGGTGTCTTGTCATTTTTACCTGACTCCTAAATGTTCCAGCCTAATGGGGGTTTAAATTCCCTCTGACTTCACATTTAATTCGCACTTCCAACTTTTGATGAATTCAAGATCTTGTTTCTTTTGAATTTGGATGAACCTTTGGAAACTATTTTTGCTAAATAAATGTTACAAAATGGGATCCAATACGCTTGATTCAGGCCAGGTTAGAGCCTATAAACTATAATATTACAATTAAACCCTAAATGATAAATAAAACTCCCATCATTTAATGAAAGGAAAAATTGCCACAATTTCAGCAACACAAGTTAAATCACTCTTTTCAGACTCAATGGACATGCAATAGCTGTTTCATGAAGACAACAGCCTTAGGTTTACAATATGGAGAGAAAAATGTCTACAATGTCTATAATTAGTTGACTGTCAATGAGAATTTAGAGGGCACAATAAACATTTCCCTCACTAATCACTTGATTTATGATAAATGATTCAGTTAGAGCAGAATGCCTTGAAAGTGATAGTTGGTTTTTATATAGTATGAGAGAGCAAAATATATAGAAAAATAAGAAGGATGAGTTTGACGTCAATATCTTTGATTCGGGGCATGCTAAAACAATGTTTAGCTTTTGGGCATGGACTGGGCTGAATCAATTGGCGCTGGGTCTGGCTCAGACTGCAATTTCAGGCTTGTGCATTACCCTGACTCTGAGACACAAAGAGACACAAAGGAGAGCTGCATGACAGAGACTCTGCTCAGAGGGACAGCTACACAGCCTGCCTGGCTTTTAAATGAGGTCAACTAGCCGGAGTTAGCCGGGGCAGGGCTGCCCGGACAGCGGGGCCTCGCTTTGGGTGAAGTCCAGACACCAAAGCCGAGACACCAGTGAGATAAACACTCTAGCCTAGAGGGAGCTTAACACTGCCATCAGGCTGGGAAAAAAACACACAACAGACACCACTGAGATATTGCTGTCATAATCACATTCACAGCTTATGTAAGTGTCAAAGTGAACCCGGCAGAGTACATATTTATTCCTCGTTCGCACGGTAAAATGGACAGTAATGTTGGCTCTTGCAACCTGCAAATAGACATATCTAAATGTACTGTACACAAAACAAGGAAAGTGAGTAGTAATGAGTCAGGCACGCACAAAGTTTTCTGACAACCTCAAAGCAGCCTCCAGGGACAACAGGCACAAATACTGTCATCGGTGATGAAGATCAGGGAAATGTTCCACTGTAGTCCACTGACCCGACACAACTCTCCTCCTATACTGTAACTGCAACAGCTCTCACTTCCTTGTCATCCTAATATGTGGCTTGAAAGTGAAAAAAGTCAGAACTCTTTTTTTTTAAGTTACCAAAGTTTGAATAATTTCAATAAATGGAAACATAACATTTTCCCTAATGAACTCTTTGAATCCCTGTTCAGTGTATTTAACTGACTCTCTGACACACTACTGAGCATTGATATTATCTTTGTTGATGCAAAATGGTTGCGCTAACAAGACAAACATTACACCAAACCGTCTGTGATTTAACACTGCAGATGGTATGATCCTGGATAAAGAAGCTGTTTACTGACCGTGCACAAAAGCAACTGCTTTTGTGCCTTTATGTGACAATTTTAATGATATTTGGGTAGCGATTAAAATCATTTCACTGCAGCCAAACAGAGTTGGATTTGCAGATTTCTGGACTCAACCTTTGGAGAGACGAGGAGTAGCTTTCACATTAGGATGTAGTTTGGACAAACCTCAACAGGTCCAACTGAGAGGAGACCCAGTGGCAGATGCAGAGCACTATGGAGGGATTTCACATGCTTACTGGTAAGGAAACACCTCAGAATCTCTCAGGAGGACCAGAGGATATAGTAAAGGAAAACTACTTGCTTAGTCTTGCATGGACCTAGATAAGAAAAATGTATAGATTGTCCAAAACTTCATTTTTCCCCCCCCTATTCATGGTATTGGAAAAAAATATGATAAATACAACTTTGTTACATCTATGGTGTTACTGTTCAACAATTACCGCCATGAGCTCGGCGCTCGTGAACTATCAACAGGAGGGCAGGGGTAGCCTCGCTGCGGGGAAGCAGTGTGTGGACCTGTCAGCGCAACTTACCCTGACACACCAAGCAGTCACCAGAGAACTCGCCGACGCCGACTGTTGCGTCGCTGTGTTCTCCTGCGTCTTGGCCATGTGTCGCACTGGAACACACCCCAAAGACTTCAGCCGAGCACGTACGAACTGCGCATGCGTGAGTGGCAATAACTCTCCTTACCAGCAGGCGGCGGTAGTGTGTATTCGTCATTCAAAAGAGGCAACAACCAGAAGACAGAGAAGAAGAACAGCAGGTCTCCCTTGAAAAAGAGATCGTTGATCTCAATGGGATTTTCACCTGGTTAAATAAAGGCTACAAACAAACAACAGACTGTGTGATCTAAACAAACAACAAATAGCATGTGCGTTCCATTTTCACTCTCGTCCATCGAAAACATGTTTCGTGCGGTACTGGAGCTATCAGCCATTGGAGTGTTGCTTGTGGAAGACATTCTCAAGCAACCGTTTCGCTTCTCATGCACTGATTTGCTAGCTGAACAGCCAATCAGAGTGATTTCTTTGTCCGACTGCCTGTGGCCGACGCATGGCCGATTCAACAAGTTGAATCGGCCGTGCGTCGGCCATGAAAGGCCAAATAAGGCGTGTCACGGCCGACGGTGCGGGACACACCAAATTGAGTTTGGGCGACAGGGCACGCTTCGTCGTCCGACTAACGAAAACGGACGATTTCGGCCTGGTGTGTCAGGGCCTTCAGGGATGCGCCGATCGCCGATCCTATCGCCCATCCGATCGAGTGGGCGGGGCCTATGGGGATCTTCCATTTAAAGTGATGTTTAAAACTCAGTTAATGGGGCTCATTCACTGGAGCTTCCACAAACAACAACCAACATAATTATTACATTCAAATGAAGTACATTATTCAAGTTTACATTAACTTTGGATAATAACACGGGAGAAATGAGCGGAAGCACTCTCTTTTCCTCTCTCCCCCTCTCTCTCGCTCTCCTGACAGCCTGTCATTATCGTCTCATGCAGCTCACTGATCCAGTAATGAGTGACCCGACAGTGAAGAATAAATATATTTATAACTAGTTTAGCTTGTTCCAGAGGTAGATAAAATAGCTAAGTGTGTTACTGTAGGTCTAACTCTTAGTGTGTTTTGCTCCGCTCACCGGTCCGTCACAGCGGGTAGAGCTGCAGGATTTCTGCTTCACACACGTTGCATACCGCTATTTTATTGTAATTTTCGGACACCTTAAAATACTGCCAGACTGGTGAAGCCATTTTGGCGAGCTTGTTTTGCCGCGCACAGAGAAAAGTGTCAGGTATTTTACGTCATGCAATCGACTCTCGCGATCGGCAGAGAGTGAGTATCGGCCGATATCGATTGGTGGCCGATCGATCGGAGCATCCCTAACTTACATGATGCCGAATTTAACAAACAAATTTAAATAATTGGTTTAAACAGCATAATAATAAGGACGATCGTCCGTTCTGTGATTCACACATAGCCAGTCCGCCCCTGTGTAGCATGTTATTTCGATTAGAGATGAGCAGATCACCACTGGGCTTTCAACTAAAGACACAGCCATGCAAAAACTGCGGCATTTGTACAGCTCCTTATGGGTACTGCAATTTGTGAAGTGCTTTCCTCTGTGGTGAAACGATCAGCACTGCACTACGGAGGAAAGTGGCAGAAAGTTGCCTGGAGTTAAAGAGAGCGGGGCTGCGTTGCGTGCATGGCTTCCTTCTGCAGGTAACAGGGATAACTGGCGGTTCAGGATCCGAAAAATAAAATTTAAATATTTGTGCACACTTATTACACTTATTCCTAGTGTGCCACTGGTTACGGTGCCGCGTGCCAATGGTGGCACGCGTGCCAGGGGTTGCCGACCCCTGGTTTAAAGCAACAGCCAGGTTTTCTTTTGTCTGTGCAAATTATGCTACCATTACTTCCTTTCTTAGTGTCTGTATCCCCCACTTCTTCTCAGTCTATTTCTATCCTTTCACATCCAATCTCATGGGTCCATAGACAAATGTTACCTCTACATTCCACTTTTTCCCAATCCTCCGCAGACTGAGTGTTTGCTTTCTGCCTCGGTGTACGGTGTGCTGCTGAGGCTTGGCACAGTGAATGTGAGACTGAGCCCGGAGGCGGGTGTTCCCAAGTCTTCAAAGTGTTTCCATGTAAATTCAGAGTTCCAGCATTATCCACTGAGCCAATTAGAGGGACAGTGGTTAAGGAAGGGCTGCACTGCCGAGGGGGCCGGAGTTAGAAGTGTCCTGTGATCTCTCGTCCCACTGTGTTATGGCCAACGGTCCTCAACCTTGATATTTTCATCTCAAATAATGCTGAGGAGACAGTACTGCTGCACATAGAGAATCATAATGCTATCCAGTATGGGATTTGGATCTACAAAGTAGTGGTTTCATCTTTTGGTAATCCAAAAAAAACCTTAGAGGACAAGATAGAATCACAAACTGAATCCTTGAAAGGTTTTGGATATAGAATGAAGAAATCTGGGCGATGTTACAGAAAATATAGCTATAAGTATTCCGAACCACTCCATTGGCAGGACATGCTAAAAATAAAAAAACTTTTTTAAAAAAGTGTTATTTTTCCTTCATTACTGAAAACTTTTGAGAACTGTTTCCAAGAGGTCAAATTCATTCCATCTGCTGACAGATCTTCATCGCTGTTAAACTTCTTAATACTTTTACAAAAGTGGAAAGAAACAAGGGGATCAGAGGGTGTGTGCCAATTACAGAGGCATCACACTACTCAGCCTCCCCGGGAAAGTTTACTCTAAGGTACTCGAAAGGAGGGTCAGGCCGATTGTCGAACCTCAGATTGAGAAGGAACAATGCGGATTCCGTCCTGGTCGTGGAACGACGGATCAGCTTTTTACTCTCGCAAGGATCCTGGAGGGGGCCTGGGAGTACGCTTATCCGGTCTACATGTGTTTTGTAGACTTGGAGAAGGCGTATGACCGAGTTCCCAGGGAGTTACTGTGGGAGGTGCTGCGGGAGTATGGGGTGAGGGGGTCTCTACTCAGGGCCATCTAATCTCTGTACTCCCAAAGCGAGAGCTGTGTCCGGGTCCTCGGCAGTAAGTCGGACACATTTCCGGTGAGGGTTGGCCTCCGCCAGGGCTGCGCTTTGTCACCAATCATGTTTGTAATATACATGGATCGGATTTCGAGGCGTAGTCGTGGGGGAGGGGGTCTGCAGTTCGGTGGACTAAGGATTGCACCACTGTTTTTTGCAGATGATGTGGTTCTAATGGCTTCATCGGTCTGCGACCTTCAGCACTGGATCGGTTCGCAACCGAGTGTGAAGCGGCTGGGATGAGGATCAGCACCTCCAAATCTGAGGCCATGGTTCTCAGCAGGAAACCGATGGACTGTCCACTTCAAGTAGGGAATGAGTCCTTACCCCAAGTGAAGGAGTTCAAGTATCTCGGGGTCTTGTTCTCGAGTGAGGGAACAATGGAGTGTGAGATGGGCCGGAGAATCGGAGCAGCGGGAGCGGTACTGCAGTCGCTTTACCGCACCGTTGTGACGAAAAGGGAGCTGAGCCAGAAGGCAAAGCTCTCTGTCTACCGGGCCATTTTCGTTCCTACCCTCACCTATGGTCATGAAGGATGGGTCATGACCGAAAGAACGAGATCGCGGATACAAGCGGCCGAGATGGGTTTTCTCCGCAGGGTGGCTGGTGTCTCCCTTAGGGATAAGGTGAGAAGTTCGGTCATCAGGGAGGGACTCGGAGTTGAGCCGCTCCTCCTTCGCGTCGAAAGGAGCCAGTTGAGGTGGTTCGGGCACCTAGTTAGGATGCCACCTGGGCGCCTCCCTAGGGAGGTGTTCCAGGCACGTCCAGCTGGGAAGAGACCAAGGGGTAGACCTAGGACCAGGTGGAGGGATTATATCTCTTCGCTGGCCTGGGAGCGCCTTGGGATCCCCCAGTCAGAGCTGGTTGATGTCGCCAGGGAAAATAAAGTTTGGGGCTCTCTGCTGGAACTGCTACCCCCGCGACCCGACCACGGATAAGCGGGAGAAGATGGATGGATGGATGGATGGAAGAAACACATTTATTGCAGTATTTTCATTCCTGGTCTTATCTAAAACTTAGTGTTGTGGTCTCTCTACTACTTTTCTACAATACAGCAAAATTCATCCAGCACAAAAGGATTTGCAAAACATTTAAGAGTGAATTAAAATCTGCTGGTGCGCAGCAGTATTTTATTTCCTTCCTATCAAGCCCCCTTATCAACTCTGGAGCATAATCACAGCTTTGGTGAGATCAGTGTAGATAATTAGCAATTACCCTATTTACAGGCTTGTGAACATACTCTAATAGGCAGATAGCAAGGAATGTAGTTAGTTATGATGCTTTGGGCCCTTTTTCTCCCCCTCAAATGAGATCAGCAGGTTCAAAGGACCGGGATGGTGTGAAATACTGTTTAGACAGGTCCCTTGTGGGAATCCCTGCCCCACTACGATTCAGAATTTCTAAAGTACTGTTTTTATCTTTGAGTTCGCTGCGGAGCCCTTAGATGAAGGGGTAACCCTTTTTTTGTTGAGTGCAAAGGGAACACATGGACAGAGAAACAAGCAGATACAACGTATACTAATGTGTGTAACATTCTCAAAGGGGTTTTGGCAGTTTACAACATACAACTGTCAAAAGAGCAAACAAGTCCCAGTGAAGATTTCATTTTTGGATGTGATGTGAAACTATGCATTATCTTAGGAAAGTTTTTAAAACATGACAAAAACAGATTGATTGCAAAATGGATGAATTCCTATTGATTATTATTCATCAGGGAATATAGCCAATTCTCCTTTTTTGAAGGCAAAGATACCATATGGGAAATATTTGTATACTTTTCATGACAGAAATCATGTAGTTTTTCATTTACATTCAAAGACACATCATACAAGAGATTTAGCTACTGTGTTCTAGGAACAACCATTTCATTCCAATTGTATTTTTGCACTTAATTTCAGCAGTGGATTACAAGCTTAATCCTTGATTGTTGTTTACACTATATCCCCCATTAAGATTTGTATTAGAAAATAATTGCTGACATACAGAAGACAACTCATTATTATACATGCCAATGAAGCATCATTTTTGATGGCTAAATCAATATTATTTGTGACACACAGTGATGAATGAATTCAGTTGGCAATCAATTTTGTAAGTGTTTTCAAATGAATCCCATCAATTAAACTTGCCATGTCCTCAGGCTAACCCAACCAAAATAACTGAAGTGCACTGAAGTTATTCAAAAGTGTACGGGTATTCTCTTGTGCCAGAATCTTGGATAAGTATGTCCTTGTGTATAGATAAAGGACTTGATATAATTGTTGCCAATACAGAACATGCCCTTTGTCTTATCTTTGTAAGTTAAAGACAGCTGTGAGTAAAGATTGCAAGACAAGACACAATGAGATGTAAATCATAGAAACATTACAAGACATAAACGTCTCTGCTTGTAGGTCACGAGAGAGTCTTGGTTAGGGATAAAATCACGCTTAGGGCAGGGAAACTGTTTATTACGGATTGGGGAGAAAGTGGTTGTGGTTAGAGCTAGGATAGTCAACATAATGTCCTTACAAGAGGGGACAACATGTGTGTGTAGTGCGCACCAGAGGTGGGAAGTAGTGGAGTACAAAGTACAAATACTTTGTTACTGTACTTAAGTAAATTGTTCTGGTATCAGTACTTTACTCCACTACTTATTTTTCTGACGACTTTTTACTCTTACTTTTTACATTTTTTACAGAAATACCTGTACTTTCTACTTCTTACATTTTCAAAACAGGCTCGTTACTTTAGTTTTAATCTGTGTTTGGTGTCGTGATCATTATTATTTAGAGTCATTGCGTGCCTATAGATTTGAACACGATCCGTGTATCCATAATTTCCTGGTCTTCTCTAAAGAAGAGGGACCAATGAAAACGTTGTCATTTTGCTGTTGTTCAGCATCGAAACATTCATTAGCTAATAATGACATTATCACCTCTCGAGTCACCTCTCGAGTCCCCTCTCGAGTTCCCTCTCGAGTTCCATCTCGAGTCCCCTCTCCAGTACCTACTCAAGTCCCTTCTCAAGTCCCTACTCAAGTCCCTACTCAAGTGCCGTTGGAGGTTGCGCCGACTACTCTTCTGCCGGGGGTCCTGCCAACTCCATGTCCTGTCCCGTTGGGGGTCCCGCCAACTACTCTTCTGCCGGGGGTCCTGCCAACCCTATGTCCTGTGCCATTGGAGGCCCCGCCGACTACTCTACTGCCGGGGGTCCTGCCAACTCCATGTCCTGTCCCGTTGGGGGTCCCACCGACTACTCTTCTGCCGGGGGTCCTGCCAACCCTATGTCCTGTGCCATTGGAGGTCCCGCCGACTACTCTTCTGCCGGGGGCCCTGCCAACCCTATGTCCTGTGCCGTTGAAGGCCCCGCCGACTACTCTTCTGCTGGGGGTCCTGCCAACCCTATGTCCTGTGCCGTTGGAGGCCCCGCCAACTACTCTTCTGCCGGGGGTCCTGCAAGCCCTATGTCCTGTGCCGTTGGAGGCCCCGCCGACTACTGTCTCGTTGGGGGTCCTGCCAACCCAATGTCCTGTGCCGTTGGGGGTCCAGCCGACACCTGTTTCGTCGAGGGTCCTGCCAACTCCACGTCAGTGTCGTTGGGGGTTCTGCTTAGGGTCCTGCCAACTCCATGTCCTGTTTTGTTGGGTGCTCCGCCGGGTTTCTTACCAACACCGTGTCCTGTCCTGTTTCGGGTCCCATCGACACCAGCCCTTGCTCCGTCGTGGGTCCCACTGATACCAGCCCAGGGGTTCCATCAGCTCCTGCCCGTTCTTTTGCCCGGCCCCCTGAGTTCCCCAGCCGCGGTCTTTACCCTCGAGCCCGGCCCCCTGAGTGCCGCGGTCTTCGCCCTCGAGCCCGGCCCCCTGACTTTCCCGGCCGCGGTCTTCGCCCTCGAGCCCGGCCCCCTGACTTTCCCGGCCACGGTCCTCGCCCTCGAGCCCGGCCCCCTGACTCTTCCAGCCACTTCCTTTGCCCTCATGCCCGGGCCGCTGAGTTCACCTGCTGTGGCCTTCGCCCCTTTGTGAACTCTGCCTTGCCCCCGGGCCGTCCGCCCGAGACCCCCTCCATGGACTCTGCCTTGCCCCCGGGCCGTCCGCCCGAGAGCCCCTCAATGAACTGTGCCTTTCCCGGGCTGTCGATCCAGACCCGTCCTCCGGACCCCCTCCACCCACCCTGTTGGAGATGTTTGACTTTATGTAGGGACGTCTGGAATCCGTCACTTGAGGGGGGGGGGGGGTTATGTCAGGGTTTGAGTTTTGTTGTGTCTAGTTGTGGGGTTATTTTGCTGTTCTGTTCTCCCTGTCATGTTTATCTCTCAATAGGCGCATTCACACCGCAGTACTTTTCCCACAAAGGTTCATGAGAACTTAGTTCATGAGAACTCTTTTGTCGCGTTCACACCAAAAAGAGCTGGTACTAAAATTAGTTCATGAGAACCTATTTACCCCCACGAAAGTCCCTGCTCTCTAGCAGGGACTTTCGTGGGGGTAAAAAGGTTCCTATTTCTGATTGGCTGGGCGGAATGCAAACCACGCCCCGTAAAACTCCCAAAAAGTTTTGTGAAGCCGCCATTTTATTATCCTCGCATTAGCATTATTAGCATTAGCATTAGCCCAGCGCAGAAACGCAGAGAGACTAACTTATGGCAACACAAAATAAAACATGGGAGCGGTGGAGATGAGGAGGTGTCGGCGTTCTGGCGATTTACTCGGAAGGCTTCAGTAGAAGCTGCTGGGAGTCCCAGCAGCTTCTACTGAAGCCAGTCCCCAACTCCGGGGACTTCCGGCCGGGGACTTTGGGCGGCAGTATACGCCGTGAAGTGGTTTGCGGCCTGCCAGTAAACCCGAAGCAGAAGAAGAAGAAGTGACGTCAGCGGCTTCATTTGCCTAATCCACCCCCAGGGACTTATTCCGGTGTGAACGCGATCTGTCCTTAGTTCATGAGAACTAAAGAGTTCATGAGAACTAAAGAGTTCTCATGAACTAAGTTCTCATGAACCTTTGTGGGAAAAGTACTACGGTGTGAATGCGCCTCTTGTTTCTTGTCTGGTCCTTCTCCCTGTGTTTTCCTCCCTGTCGTTAGTTTCCCTGGTGTGTCTAATTGTCTGATTGTGTTCACCTGTTGCCCTTGTGTTTCTCCTTCCCTGCCCGGCTGTTTCTCGTCTCGTGATTACCCCTCCCTGTATTTCGTCTTGTCTCTTCCTGTGTTCAGTGTCGGTTCATTGTTTGTTTTTTCCTGTCTCCCTCCATGTTGGTCACGACCAGTGGCGGCGCTAGGGGGTGGCTACTTGGGCTCAAGCCCCGGATGTTTTCTGAAAAGCCCCGGATGTTTCACTTAAAAAAAAAAAGTATTAAATGTTTTGAAAACGTCTCGGGAGTAATGTGCAGTACCGGAGTCCACCAGAGAGGCAGCCACTGTGGGACATTAGCCTGCGTACTGAGTAGCCTGCCCTGAAGAAGAAGTGATCCTTCCTAGTGCCTGACGACTTTTAAGCTAATAGCCTATACAGTTATGGATATTAGAAAGTTATTGTCATTGAAGCAGCCGGCGCCACAAGCTGCAGCAGCAGCAGTATCAGCAGCTGACAACAATGTCATCACCAGCAGTCAAGAAATGGATGATGTTTCAGGTTTGTTAATCTAATGGTGATATCTGCACTCTGGCTGACTGAGTAAGAAGTGAAAAAGAGTGATGTAACGTTAATGTTATAGCTAGTAAACATGGAGTAACCACACTAAGTATACCCTTATATGTTAGTATGTATACAGAACATGACTAAAAATTATCCTAAGATGTAACGTTAACCCTTCATAACTCAGTCTACTTTTAAGACACTAAAATAACGTATTCCAATTTTTATTTTGTTTTCACGCGTGGAATTATACCGGCTCTTGTTTCAGTACACATAACAACAGAACTGACAGGCAACCCTCTGAATCAGACTCTGATTGGCTGTGAGTGCATCCACTCAGAGTGTCCGATTCAGAAACGTGACTCTTACACTCTTTACGTCACAAATAAAGATGGTGGATGAGAATAGATCTATAAAACGATAAGCAATGCGCCAGAATCAAGGTGAGACTATCCGCATCGTTTAAAACTCTACGCACATTCGTTTCACCTTAATAAGTAAACGACTATTTGAGTGAGTTAAGGCATTAGTTTGCTTCATTAAAGGGTGTTAATGAGTGTTCTCCAGTGCCTTTTGTCCGCTTTAAGGTGTTATTAAGGTAGGGTTAATGTTGCTCTCAAAGTGCACCAGATTGATGCTTTCAACTTCAATATTTAAAAAAAATCTTCCCGGGGGAGCATGCCCCCAGACCCCCCGAGAGGAGGCGACGACCCCCCTAAAGGATTTTCGGTCCACCCCCCACTTGTAAAAAATAGCACTGTACCCCTGCACCCCTCCCCCCAACCCAACGACTCCTGGGCTAAGCCCGGGATCTCCAACAATCCTAAATCCGCCTCTGGTCACGACCGTGTTTTGGGTATTGTATTTTCCTCGTGTTACCTCTGTGCTATCCATGCCCTGCTATTTTGCTGATCGGCTTTGAAATAAAGCTCGCTTTTGTTTGTAGACCTTGGCCGTTTTTTTGTTGGTAATCTGCTTTTGGGTCCTACCTTTCCCAAACCGTAACAGTTCTACAGTTGTTTAACACTGATGGTGTTATTAATTCAGCAGCACAAGGTACTCAGCGGAGAAATCAGCGTGTGATTGAGATGATCGCGGGCTGAGCCAGGACAACCTTGTGAAACAAGGTCAAGATGTAACAGTGATTCAACAGACCGAGCTGGAATATCCACTTCAGGTAGATCACCATAGGGGAAAAATAAACCTCACATGCTTTTGAGTGTACAAATCAACAACAATGTCCGCTACTACGCTGTGGTTTGGTATTTTGTGTGTGATGTTTCTTTTTGTGATGTGAATAGCGTTTGAATGTTATAGTGTGGACATTCTGTTCTTTTGTAGCCCTAAGGGTTGTTAGCTTTAGTGGAAAATGTAACTCATTGTACTTCTTCAATGCATTTTATTTTAAGACATGTATTTAGCATTCTTGAAATGTAATATGCTCTTCAACATCTCCTCATAAAAGTGTATGTATGTGGACTTGAAAAGGCAGAAAACAAAGACCGAGATAAAGAGGTCATGAAATTACTGAAAAATGTACAAGGTTAGCAGGCTGATGCTAGCCAGGTGTTAGTTAGTCATTGTAATGAGCAATGCTACAACTTTGCCAGTATTTGATCAACCAAGATACTGGTAGCACCAGTTCTGAAATGGTGAATTGATGATGATATATTTCGTTTTGAAGGGAATATGAATACGTTCACCAAACATTTTAGCTCATGCACATTTCTTGGGGGCAATAGAGAGAAAGTCTACGGATCACAAAAGTCATTATGATTCATCCTCTGGGAACCATAAATGCATTCACAAAATGTCATAAATCCATCAAATAGTGGTTTAGATATGTCAGTGTTCATTGCAATTCCCATCATCAGAGCTTAACCCAACCATGGCTGAAATGAGGTAGGGTGACAATCCTGTTTACTATATGTATGTGTTACATTTTAGATTTGAAAATGTCTACTCTACACAAATCTGTTTTTTTACCTCTGCTTAAAATATCAACCGCAATACATTTTGCCTGCGTGTGTGTATTGTCAGACTGATGTTTTCATTTCATTCTGAGTTTTAAAAAACACTATAAAACATCAAAGAGTCCTTATCATGCTGGTTGGAGTAATCATTCAGGTTATGCGTCGCTGCCACTCACATAGTTGGGTCCCCCAGGGCCCAACCCCTTGTTCTGGGCAATAAGCTAATTGATTGAAACATTCATCATCATCTACATCCCTATTCTCATATGAAAGGTGCCCCCAGGGCGTCAAAGTCCTAGACTTTTGAATAACAGTGAAACACATGAATTGAAGTTCCGTTAGTGAAAGATAAGAGGTAGGAAAATGTCAGCCTCAAACATCTCCAAGTCTGGATGTAGTTGATAATCTTTGGGCTTCCTGCTTGGCTATGTAATGAGTCATTTAGCTCATAAGTCAAAGTTGTACTGAATAGTTTATCAGAGAAAATACATTTGCTCTTGGCAAAAAATATATATACTGTGACTTGTCTGCATTCAGACTTTACAACATTGATTGCTATGTATTGTGTTGTCGGAAACAGCAGGAATTACGTAGTCTAGTAGTGTATTTGTTAGTGTTGCTTGCACATTCATATATGATGGTTGTGTTCAGTGTTTTTCCAAAAACAACAACATTCCAATGATTTTGAAATGTACTGTATCGTTTCCGCAATTAATTTATCTACGCTTTTTTGAAGACATATCTGTCTTCATGTCTGTCTGTAAGCATTAACAAATCGACATTGTGCTACAACATTAACTATATATGATTCTGGGTCACATTTTTCTATAGCTAAGCTGAACTCTAACCTCATTGGGGAAAACAAAATAAGTCTTTCTTCAGTGAGGAAAGAATCCAGGAACACTATTAACATTTTCGGATTTATAAATAGTATTGCCTTCAAATGCTCATAGGTTTTTGACACTGTTGGGTTATTGTATTTTTCTTGTCATCCGTCCGAGCCTCATTTTGTTTGGCTTTTTCTCTGCTTGCCTGGTGAATCAGTCATCCATAGCATTTGCCTCCATCTGAGTTTTGGCTGCCTGCATGCTTGGCTGGGCAAACAGCAGCTTGAGAGGCAGGAAGTGAGGAGAGGCCAGGGAACCGGCTGTCTGGCTTGCTGGCTGGAAAGACTGCATTTTGTCAAAATCAATTGCTGGAATGGTGGCACTTAAAACGCTGCTACGAAAGAAAGAACAACAGTAGATGTGTGAAGAGAGGAATTCATAGATGTTGGATAAATCCTGTTGTGTTGTGCATGCAAAAGCGACTACACACAAGTGGGAGTAGAGTGTGCTGCAAATGGTGTTATAAAGAACATCCGAAGGTGGGATGAAAATGTGAATGTCAATGAAACACTTAAGTGTATAAACTGCTCTGCTCTAAACCTAATGCTTTAGATTCCAATAAAGCAAATCCTCCTGAAGTGGAGCAGCCTAAAGTGTTCCTTTTTTTATTCAAATGGCCCCAAAAGAAACCCATTAAACAACAAATGCTGCACATGCAGGGGGAATACCTGCATGGTGAATAAATACAGCAATAACTCAAAATGAATCCCTGTTTGCAAATACGGGGCATCCCTCCCAGAGCTGTTTTCATTACATTACCACACACACACACACAGCCCAACAAGACTTGATTACACCGCTGCAGGCGTGCTTTCTATTCATAGCTGGAAAGACATCCGCTTCCCACGTCACCTCTGATTTACCTGGTTGTGCACTTTAGAACCAGGAAGGTCGGTAGGAAGATGGCTCGCTATAACTCCTATTTGCACAAGATGTGAGTATGCAAGCCTTATTTATGAATTATGATACAAACTCAGTATTCACAAGAGATAACGAGGTGGTGAAATCGCTGCTGCTGTTAAATTCACCCCCATATGTATACATCTCTGTTATATGTTGTTTATTGAGATATGACATTAATGATCACTTTTGTATGATAAAGCTGCCATCCTGCAACATGCCATGACCACAGCTTTCATCTTTCAGCTGTACTGTAAGTAAGCATTCTCCTGACACACTGTAAGCACACGGAGATCATTATTTTGAAAACCCATCTAAAATCTATACTAGTAACAACGTATTTCTCCCCCGGTAGCCACCCTACACAGACACACACACACACACACACACACACACACACACACACACACACACACACACACACACACACACACACACACACACACACACACACACACACACACTTACACACACTTACACACACAAACACACACACACACTTACACACACACATACACACACACACACACAAACACACACACACACACACACACACACACACACACACATTCACTATGTCAAATTTCTCCCAGGCATTGACTGTCCACAGAAAGGTGGAAGTACTCAGACAAAGAGAGTGATGAATTATTCAAAGAGGCTCACTGCAATCCATTACATCACATGCATTATGAAGGAGCCTGATCTACAGCACCTCTTCAAAATCTATTCCTCTTAACGAAAGACTGAATCGGCAGATAAGACGTATCGACCAGAAGGAGAGCGGCTAGCTGGACAGCAGTGAATGAAAGGTTACTAAGAAAGCAAGCAGAACAAATAAATAATTGGTGATTAAATCAAAAAGTAGGAAAGTATGTTCTCTATCATGCTTATAACATGGCGTGCTAGGCTAACTGCTGTTGTAATGTATCAATACTCATTTAATATATTCAATAAACTCTTTGGTATAGATAATGATCCTAAAAATTAATAATATGTAGTGAGCATAAGTTCTCGTAACGAAAATGCCTTGTTAATGGGAAATTCATGCATGAAGAACTTAAAAGCAGATAGGCTGCGGAAGAACAAAAAGAGAAATCAACTCTAAATAGATTATCAAAAGTCGGACAAAATAAGATGGGAAACATGTATCTTTATTCTTTACACATTAAAATACAGTTTTTGTACCAAGCTTAAGGAAAGAAAGTATTGGATTATTTAACCTAAAAAGTGATATGTGTTAACTAAGTTTTGACTTCTTTTGCCAATAGGTTACTATCGATTAAAGCTAGCGTTGAAGATAAGATAAATGACAGCTCTCCAATTCGAATTGAAGGATGTGGATATTTGACATCCTCTCAAAAATAGAAGAGCGCTGAGAATTGTATCATCTTGTCCAAGAGCTCTGCCTACATGTTCCAAGGCCTTGAGACAGGCTATTTTTCATTAGTTTAAAAATGGCCAGGGCTATTTCATCCTCTGCCAAGCCTGAGCCCATTTCCCACTCTCTATCTCCATCATCTCTTACATTTTAAATTAAATATATCTCTTGACCCTGTAAATGGATCCTTTAGATTTAGAACCAAGGCACTATACTATATCTCTGTTTGTGTTCTTAAAAAATGTACGGCCCATCTGTCACGCAAAGATGTGCATTCAGACTTAACCGACAGACATATCATGCTTCATGACATAAACCTTGATAGCCGTGATAACTTGGTGCAGGTGCATTTAAAGGTCCCCTATTATAATGTTTTATCAATATATTATAGGTCTCTGATATATACAAAACATGTCTCTGAAGTGTTTGGCTCGAAATACCAAACAGATTGTGCATTGTAGCATCCCATAATCCTCTCTGTTTCAGCCCTGTTTCAAAAGTGCTGATTCTCTGTCTTTAACTTTAGATGAAAATAAGGAGCCACTCCCCACGCCCCTCTGCGAGATATTTGGTTAAAAAAACACAATGGTGCTCTAGGAGGAGATTCAGGTGATAAGGTGGCGAGTGTTACCTTGGTTGGTTATTGGCTAATGAAAACGTTATGACATCATAAAGAGGCCAAAATCTGATCAGTTCATTTTCAGACAGGTTTTTATATAAATGGATCAGAACAAAAAGTGAGCAAATATTTTTTCCTGAAACTTTCTGAATCTCTTTACACAGAGGGGACACATGTTTATGTATAAAAGACATGAACAAGTGGATTTTGCATAATAGGTGACCTTTAACATAGCTTCAGGTGTGACCTAAAAAACTAAATATGGATACATATGATGTGTTTTCTTTACAGTAAATGCTATTGTATAGTATGAAACAACTATACCTGTCACCGTTTGTAAATCATTGATCTGTTTTGGAAACACCCCATAAACATATATGTTGTTTAATTGGAGGTTTTAAAAAAGAAATTTCTATTTCTATGTGGTAGCGGTGTAATAAAAAAGGAATCAGATTCCCATCCATTCACCAACAGATGTACAGATTTAGTGCTTTTCCATTTAGTGCCTGGTGGAGATGTGACTGAAGGCGTGTACATTACAGTTCAGTTTTCCAGAGCGAATCAATCTTCTGTCTAATCCACATGTTCGGCACTCACCTCCATAGTGGTCAGGTTGCATCGATGGCTTCCAGCAAACCAGCCGTCAGTAGAGCACTGGTCGATATCAACATCCTGTAGATTAATGTCCACTCTCACCACGCCCCTGCAAGACAGGAGGACACCATTAACCCGGCTCTTGAAGTATTAAGAATGTCAAATGCAAATGATGGATACTTTCACTGGTTGTATTCTCTGGAAGTTTAGACATAAATTAATTATGAAGGAAAAGACTGTTAAATTAAATGTGATAAATGCTGACAAATAAATGATTGGATGTCAATATTGTGGTAGAAAAAAAGGCAGATCTAAATCAGGCATATCCTTGGCACATGAGCACTCTCATTGGTGCTACAGTATTTTCTGTTCTGCTGCTGTTGTGCGCATGCATGCACTGGAAGTATATTGCTGTGGATCGACTGACCAAAAGATTGAGCTATAGAGCTACTGGTTGAAGCGTAAAGAGTAGAAACTATAGATTTTTTAGCCAGGTTTGTGCGTAAGTGTAAGAAATGCAGAGTAGGATTAAACAAGCGGTTCATACAGGGAGAGTTAGATCACAAGGGGAGAAATAGGAGGGACAAAGATACACACATTGTTTGTACAAATCCATAAACCTGCCTGGAATTTATAGCAAAAAATAACTCCTTCCAGGGTTTTTATGTTTAAGGATCAAAGTAATCCAGTGACAATTGTCTGCATGGGTAATAAGCTCATTTGGCATATTAAAAAAGCTGTAAAAATGTAAACTAATACACATTTTAGCCAACAGCTAGCTTTATTTGCTTTGGCAGAATCACACTTTCTGTTCACATTTCACCCAAGAGTATGGAAATGGAGAACAAGTGTTAGACTTGAAATACTGCTTTCCTGAACTTTTCATGTCTACAATTATAAAATAAATGATTGATTCAAAAATGTCAAAACACGCTTTAGTGTAATTCAGAAAATGATATGTATTATTGAGTAACTATAAAACAGTAAAACACATTTTTGGGAAACAGAAAGTAATGAGTCTATAATCTCCTCCCTTTCTGCTCAGCTAAAACTCAGCCTGACAGGCAGACGATAAACCCCCGACGACAAAACACTCAGCAACGGAGGCTGAAAGCTTGGAGTCTTTGCTCCATTTCAGCCAGCTGAGCCAGGAACGAACTTCTAACAGGGCTGCTGAGGATTTACACTTACTTAGCTACCTAAAGCTCGATGAAGAGAAGGTCAGCGTCTCTGATTCTGAAGGTCAGTCTCTCTGATTCAGACCGTCTTTACACTTGCTGGGCATATGTCTTTTCAGCTGCAGTTCACAAACCAATAGCCGAGTGCAGTACGCAACAAGGAACTTTACGGTAGATTCCTGTTTCATTCTGTGTTTTTAATATTACACAACTCTTTTTAGACATATGTCTTTCAACAAGAAGCCTTGAACTGTCTCTTGGCAACCCCAGCCCACGTACAGGCTTTCCCTCTTGGCACCTGTAAAAATTGAGTGCTACTAGTGTAGAAAATCCATACTGTCTTTAAACTGTGGAACACATGCTTGGGAGTTATAGCTTAGCAGGGCAAGTGTCATGAAATACATGCCAATGTTTGCCAATAAAAAAGGGCATTTCATTTACACCACATCTGCAGAACATTTACACAAAGGGGAAAACATGGGTGTTCTTATTTGTCAACAGAAATGACCGTCAGACAGTTTGGTCAGTGTAAATAAAATACTATTAAAACCTGATTCAGTGCTGAATTCTGTTTAATCTGGCAAAACCTGGAGATACTTGACTGACAATAATTTATTTAATCACTTTGTAATAACCTTTAACTGCCGCGATGCTTGTTTGAGCATTAACATGCAAATAGATTGTATTTTCTAAGAGGACGAACAGATAATTTAAAGATAAAAGCAGCATACAGCATTTTTCTAGCCTAAGTTATAGTAAGGAAAAATGTCCTCTGTTAAAGCATTGATTATTCCTAGTGTAAGTGTGCCTGATACTACTGGCTTATAAGGCTTCTATTAGAATGCTATGATTACTAATATGAGCACATAAAGAGTCCTTAGCAGGACATTATGAATGAATAAGAGGATGTGGCATAGTGCATAAATGTACAGAGCAGTAGCTGTTAAGGGCTTTCTTTGGGAATTAAACACATTTTCATTTCGTTTTTTATCATATTATTGAGTAGATCTGAATCTTATATAATAATAATATTATTAATAATTAGAACAATTTAGACCCATAAATGTTCAATGTGTTAACAAAAAACATTATAATGTCCCTGCTTCCACGTGGCAAACATAAATGCCATGGCTGTGTCCCATGTATTTAGAACAAATTCAATGAAAAGACAATGCTGATATTAGTTGGGACACCGAGGGATGTTAACACCTTGTCCAATCTACTTCTCAGTATTGGTTTCCATAGTAACGCCTTAGTCAAACCATCATCTTGTGGTAAGTTAGCTTAACATCACACAACACAGAATGTGGCAGAAGATGTTGCTAGCAATATTTAATCACCTTCGGGAGAAATGAGTACGATCTTTTGGTAATTAAAGACGAGATGGAAGAAAGCACTGTAAAAAAGGATTCATCACACAGCCCTACTGTAAATAACATAATTTATCGAATTACTGAAATACCAGATAAAGAGCTATGGTGTGTTGATGACCTTTGCTTTATCAAAGGGCACTACAACTGATGTTGAACAGTCTTATTTATTTGCTACTAAAGTGGAAAACTGTTGTTACTGATTGGCTGCCTGGTGTCAAAATTGTATTACAGCTTGAAAATAGTTTCAATATTTACTTCAACTTGGGAAAGTTTTATTAAAATCCAGGTAACCATATCAACATTAATACAAATGGGTACCCCATTACCAGCTAATGCTTACTGTTAAAAAGACTAACCTTTCAACCTTTAATGTGTTGGTATTGCTATTGTTATGCCGCCCTCCAACACACCACATTTAAATTGTATTGAATAAAATCCATTGAGCATTCAAGATTTAAGTATTATTGTTCAATCAGTTGGAGATATACTTTATTTGTTCTACAGCAGGACGTATTTATTAGTAAAAAAATATCCTTAATTCAATTTAAATATTGACAGAATAAAACAATTTCAATACATTTTAATATTCAACCATGACATAACATACAAGCATTAACGTATGCTCTCTGTCCATCCACTTTCCTAGGCGTACAAACACACACTCACACACAGAACACACACACACACACAAACACACGAATACTGCTGTTGTGGCATGTTCTCCAAGTGTATGGAGCTGGTTTACTGTAACCAGCTCCCAATGGACACCATACGAGTGCAGCGCTCTTGTTGCCTGTACTTCTGTTATTAATAACTGCTGCTCCTGCCTTGGGGCAAACTGACCTCACTTTTTTCCCACTGCACTACTGTTTTTTCTCCTGAGAAATTACCTCCGTTTCAATACTCCTGTATGTAATAAGAGTAGGAGAGTGTCCTCTAAATCACATCAAAAACAAGAACAAGATTTAGAATGTATCAAAATGAATCATTGGCAGCACAAGCATTAATATTTGCAAAACTAAAATAGCCTCTTTTTTTCTGCTTCAAACTCGAAAGGCGATCTTACGCATTCCAGCTAGGGTGAACAAATGGCGTATCAAATAGCTCTGACAACTTAAGATGCAAAGATTGGGTTGTAATATGAGAGTGACAATGAGGAACGTGAAGCAGAAGCATCATGGTTGCCATCCTGGCCCTTTGGTATAAAGACGGGATTATAATAGAAAGCAGGAGATAGTGGTGCCGCAGGAAACAGAGTGCTCTCTCCTTTCATCCGCCATTCTTAGTGGGACTAAAGGCCAGGCCAGTTTGGAGAGGGGCATCCCAACAGCAATGCTCTAGTCTTTCTTACAGACTGGTCAGACTGTGCTAACATTAGCCCCAGCATTATGAAGTTGACTGAAGATATATTTAGGTAATGGTTTATAAGCTACAAAAGGATTTTCAGCCAAACGTTCCTGCAATGAAGCAACCCAGTCTCACGGCATTTTGTGTTCACCAACACGATTTTTAATCTATTGATTCGTGTTCACCAACACGATTTGCCCCTTTTTTTCGTGTTGCACAGCACGATTTTAAAAGCAATGTATTTCTACTGCCTGCAGCACGTATTTTTCTCCGGTCGGGTCGTGGGAGACCGGAAGCTGTGTGGTTCATAAAAACATGTTCTTACTCAATATCAAGCCACAATTATTGCTTTTATTTTAAATCGTATATTTTCGGACTTTTGTTGCCATCTGTGAGGAAAATAAATGGGGCTCAGAGCCTCAGAATACGGAAATCTGCATTTTTAAATATGTTTTTCCTTCTAATTCGTTATTCTTTTCAAAATAACACACTGTTATTTACTCACCAATAACACACAATTATCCTTGCTTTTATTTATTGGTTTAATTCCATAATCTCGGGCTTTTTTGGCGTCCGTCAGGAACTGAATTTCAAAATAAAAATAACCGGAAACAGACGTAGGCCTATAAGGGACATTTCGAGCATCATTGCGATTGTCAACATTTCTGAGTTTAGGATGGCCGAAGACACAACACTACCCATAATCCCCAGCTATCGTTTAGGACTACAGTCCCCGTAAGGTTACGCAGAGCGTCAAACAGCTGTGTGAAATGGAACGAAACCACGCCAGACTATCCAAAACTGGAATCGAACGCCCCCCCAGAACTACACATGCTGGCTATTGTGTTTCGCAAAATGTTCTATGGGACATCTCTACTGAACGTTTTCGTTTTTCCCACAATTAGAAGTTGCCAGTATTAAACACATTGGTGTTATCAAATGTAAAACATATAATTAATAAATGGGTGAAAATCGCTACCCACATGACAGCTCATTGTTACTTTGTAATTCTACTCCACTACAATTCAGAGGTTAACCTGGTATTTTTACTCCACTGCATTTATTTGAGTTACTTTGCAGATTCTGATTAATTATGTGAAATATAAACAACCCTTAAATCAGACTTTAGTTACACCTGAGTAAAATTCAGGTAAGGTGATTGTCAAGTGCCAACAATCAAGAGAGATATTTGATAGTTGGTGCTTGAGAAGACTAAATATGTATCTGCAATTGACATGAATGGAAACGAGTAATAAAGTATATTCATTACTCGTTATTCTCTACTAATAGTTAATTAAAGACTGTATATTATGGCTATGTTGCACATCCCTTTCAAGATTTTCAAAGGTTTCTTGACATATCATATACACAACTACGGTGTAGTTATGCAATGAATGAAACACTTGGGTCACAGGTTCCTCAACAGTGCATTAATATCCATTAAACTGTCATATTCTGCACATTTCTTATTCTATCTACATACATAAGAGTATAATTCATATGTATAATATCAGTTAAAATAACTGCTTCAACATAGTTAACATTGCAGGAAAGCAATATATTAGACGTTAAGTACTTTGTCAGGCTTAATATTTATCTGTAGATAGATACCCCCAAAGTTGTTTTCTTATTTAAAAGAAGACCTTAATCTGTTATTTAATGTTTTAAATAAAGGTTAATTCGTTTTTCTGTTTTGCACCTCCTCCTATTAATATCTTTGTACATTCTGCACTAAACTGTTTTATTGTAGAGATCACTTATAGTATCTTCTTGATTTTTTATATTCTATATTTATACTTTCCCCCTATGAAAGTATGTACTCTTAATATTGTTTTAATCAAATAAAACCAATAATTCAATAACGTGCTTTAACCACTAAGAGGTGCACACAAGGTACACACAGCCATAATAACTTTGTATTATTAGTGTAGGACACTTGTGTTTTCGTACAACATCTGAAGATGTGTAGTTTTATGCATGCTTTCACATAATTTTACAGCATATTGCTATACTATTTCAGACTCAGTATTTACATTCTTACATTCAAAGAAAATCAGTAATATCTTTAAAAACTACAGTCCTTTTATATCAGCTGTGCACCGTTATGGTGTAAATATAACCTATCTGTGAATTAGATCAAATGTAAAAGTCAGCCGAATTAGTGTTGATACTGCAAGGAGACGTATTGTGTGAAGAGAAATTGAAGATGTTGTTTAATTGTTGAATATATTTATGATCCACGTCAAGTATTCAGTTTCGGCGGCATTTTCTCAGTTTTTCCATAGGTCTTCTCATTAGGGCTCTATAAATAAAGAACTACGGCAGATCTGTAATATACAATGCAGCCGAACCGTGTATTACAATGCCGTTATGTGATGACTTTCAAAGAGAAAAGCAAGAGCGCTCGGAATTAAGTATTATTTTATTCTTTTAAAATGTTTTCCGGATTTCATATCATATAAACACCAAATCCCAGCATGCATTGCGGCTAAAACATCCAATAAGCGAGCTTAAAACCATAGCTGAGGATCTTGGGTAATCGCTCGAAATGCCTACGTCTGTTTCCGGTTATCTTTATTTTGAAATTCAGTTCCTGACGGACGCCAAAAAAGCCCGAGATTATGGAATTAAACCAATAAATAAAAACAAGGATAATTGTGTGTTATTGGTGAGTAAATAACAGTGTGTTATTTTGAAAAGAATAACAAATTAGAAGGAAAACAAGATTTTAAAAATACAGATTTCAGTATTCTGAGGCTCTGAGCCCCATTTATTTTCCTCACAGACGGCAACAAAAGTCAGAAATTATACGATTTCAAATAAAAGCAATATCTGTGGCTTAATATTGAGTAAGAACCACAGTCTATGGTAAGAACATGTTTTTATGAACCACACAGCTTCCGGTCTTCCTCGACCCGACCGGAGAAAAAGACGTGCTGCAGGCAGTAGAAATACATTGCTTTTAAAATCGTGCTGTGCAACACGAAAAAAAGGGGCAAATCGTGTTGGTGAACACGAATCAATAGATTAAAAATCGTGTTGGTGAACACGAAATGCCGTGAGACTGGGTTGAATGAAGACATCCAACTTTGTCAGTCTTTGATGAATTCATGAATGAATAATGAATGTCAGGCCAATACGCTTTAAGCTGTATGTCTCTATTCAGAAAATGCTCTCTGAGATTGATTTGCCCGTTGAGGAGACTGTAGTGGAGTCTGTAGTAAAGAAAAGACACAAGACGTATTGACAGGTTTCTTGTCGTAGTTAATTTGATATTTAGCACATTGCCCTGGCACAGAAACATGGTATATTGAATGGATAAAGAAATATACCAGATAATGAATTGAAATAATTGCTATTATCTACTCTTTAATTGGAGTAGCTGTGAGTACTTTAATACAATGTAGCTAAGTATAAATTACTTAATGTATCATTCTAATGTACCACATTAGGTGCAACCCAGCATGGTGACTGATGTAACTTATTAGCTACAGTAACAACATATTTATTGCTACTCCTATGCATTTATATATTCTTAGATCAGCATGTATGCTTGTTGTCTTAACAAGGACTTGAAAGAGGGATGCTGGTAAAAGCAGAAACTATACGAAGATGTATTAGCTTAGCATAAAGGCTAAATGCAAGCTGAGGCTGCTACCTGCTGCCACCGCCAACAGAGAGTAGAGTCTCCAGTCGGCTTAGTGTCTCTTTTAAATGCTCTGTCTTCCTAGCTGCTAGCTTGCCACAGTTTGAAATGTAAGGACTCACCTGTTTTTACAAGGTGTGTGAACCCTGTAACTTCGTTGTTTGAAAAGTACCCATGGCTAAGCTAAAGTCAAGCTACAGTAGCCTTTGATGTTTGACAGCTTGCAAGTAGATCTTCAAGATTGCCACTGGTCCTCTTTTTTCATCCGGACTCAAAACATTAAATTAAAGTGTTTTCAATTAAGTTATAAGATCTGCATTTATGCTTGTTGTCTTACAAAGGATTTGAAAGAAAACTCCTTATTCTATCAAATAATAGTACAAATAATAAAAATTAAATAAAAGTGTTTTAAAAATGTAAGGTAAACATGTGTACTCATGAAGGCTTTTGCAAGACTTTCATACCAGAGCAAGACAGAATAATAATGCGAATATGGGAACATTAGAATGTAATACATTTATGTCAGTATTCAAATTTATGACAATAGGGACATAAATAATACAGAATCATCTGCAAAGAGGATGTTAAGACTTCCGGTTGTATGGGCAATTTTCCATGTGTAAACTGAAGGATTCTTTTTATTCATTTATATATATGTATATATATATATATAGCTCTGGAACAGATTTTTATTCTGAAGCAAGAATAATAAGCTCTGACAGTTACACTGACTGTGGGCAGATAAACCAAGAATAACATAAAGGAAGAAAGAACATGGAAGAATGGCATAAGCTTAAACATGATCCTTTAGCTTATCCATATAGCCAGAAGCCTTGCACGCCCAGATGAACTTCCATGCACATTTTCTCCTGCTCCAGTGTCTTGACAAGAACACATTGCTGTCCTTTAAGAAAGGCACAGTTCGTGCATTTTGCCATGGAACAATCCCAATGCATGAGCCGCGCAGCCCTCCAAAAGAAAATGTCTCTTATGTGATGGAAATGCATTAGGCCGACAGGACGAGCAGAAGCTAATGTAAGTGTAGCCGCTGGGCAGGATGCTGCTTGTCTACCAGCGTTTCAGTGCGACCTGGGTCATTGTATTGAGTTCTGTCGCTGGTAATAAAAAAAAACACAATGCCTGTCAAAGAAAGCAAATACATCTTTTTTTTCAGAGCTGGCACTTCTAGACTCTTGACACACTCTTGTCATTAAAAGCATTCCTCTGAAGACCAAACATCAAGTCCGAAGATTGTCAATAATTTGAGCTGCTGACAAAAAAAACCTGACAGTTGGGGGAAAGCGTAAAATGATTGATAGTCTGACTGTAGTTGTTGACAAGCTATGGTGATATGACAATCAGAACGAAAATGTGTATTTCTAAGTGAAAACTAAGGCATGGTTTCTAATAACCAGCACTTTATAATTGGTATGTCCACCTCTATCTCTGTTATTCTATATTTTGCTTTCAAATTTATCAGCATAATATATTGCTGTCAGCATCAGGATCATTTAGAACAAGGCAACGTACAAAAATGCAGTAATTGAAAGCATATCAACCCCTACGTGCTATATATTCATTATGAAACATTTACAAATAAATGATGATTCATCATGAAATCTTGAAGTACAGCGTATTTCCTGTATTTTGCAAACACCCTTTGACAACTTCCAAAAAAATGAAAGAAATGAAAAACCCTAAAAGCAGCTTAATTCCTTTACCAAATATTTTCCTACTTTTCTTGACCCAACACAGCAGTCTGTTGTCCCTTATAAGGCCCGTTCTATAATCTATTCACCAGATTATAAAGGATAAACCTACAGTAATTGTATTACAGTTATAATCCTTTGAAAGGACACCAAATGACATCACCATAATAGTATCAATATCACTGAGATTAGCCCCCTCATTAGCAGTATCTTTATAGCAAGCCAGGAAGATGGTAGTTGGATTTTCTGTAACGTGACATTTACTGGCTGAAGGCATCGTATTGACTGAATGAGCAGCGGAGTCCCAGTGACGTCAGCAGTGGGCGAAGGACAACCTCAGGGATATTTAAACCTTGCTTTCTTTAGGTTGCAAAGTTTACAAGGTTAGACTCATCTCAGCTGCACTTGTGATTTCTTACATCTTTACTGGTTAAGAAAGCTTCCTTCTCTTAGCCCCGAGTCCCCACTAATGATCCTCTTTGATGCATTTTTTTCCATCCTGCTTCAATTCATTTGAGCTTACCATCATATATTATCATGTTTAACCCAGGGAATTGTGGGGTTTCCTTCCTATTTGTTTCTGGATGGTGTCCATCTAAGCAGATGCTGCTGGCTGCTCCTGGAGCTCGAGGCCTCCCTCTCTGTTTTACTGCTGGGTGTCCCACAGCAGTCAGGCTGTCCAGATGTAAGCTGCCTGTACAGCAAAATAGGGCGATAAGCCAAGCGTAAATGAAGACGATCCTACCATCTAATTACAGTAGAACCTATTTGGCCTTTGGAGAAATATGCTGAAAAAAGGTCTCTACAGTTTGCCTGATTATACTGCTACTGCTAGAGCTTCAAGCCTCGAAGCAATTAAGGTCCGTGTGGTGAAAGGTTATTTTGAAGTACAGCATGTTTTCACCTACAACATACCCCACCTTTTTCACCTCCATTCCTGTGTATTCCCACTTTGTGTGTTTGTTAAAAAACGACTTTTTGCATTTGTGCGCCTGTGTGGTTACAAGTTTTTGTCTGAAGTCTGAAGAGGGATCTGCCAATTAGGACGGTTCGCTGAAACATTTCTCAACCTCTAACACTGGAAAAACACACACACACACACACACACACGCACGCACACACATGCACACGCACGCACATGCACACACACACACACACACACACACACACACACACACACACACACACACACACACACACACACACACACACACACACACACACACACACACACACACACACACACACACACACACACACACACACACACTTGAAAACAGCCACTCCTCCCTGTGGGGTGTAAGCTGCCTCCCCTGTGCCTCCAGTGCAACTGAAGAGACAGACGGGAAGAGAAGAGAGGAAATGTGAGAGGTGCAATTTCTTACACCTTTATAGAAACAAATGGTCAATCCATACCAAACACATGTCCACACACTCCTAGCATTAGATGTGAAACACCTGCAGGTTTCACAAACAAGCGGCAGGAAAAAAATGCCTCAACTTTTGATTTATTTTCATGCATAAGTCACCTTGCTGCTTGAGACGTCATCACACCCAACAGGAAGTGACATTAAAAGGAATCAAGATGGCCCATGCAGGGTTGTTGTTCTACATCATTCATTATTAATTCATTGTTGTATTGATTGTGTATTCATCTGAAGGGACAGCAGAGGAGAGCTGATGTCGGAGGCAGCTATATTATGCCCCCCTCTCCTGTTTCTTATCTGGACGTGTGCTGAAGTACAGGGAGGATGCAGGATGAGCCGCCTCCCACTTTGATATGAGCCTCTGAAAGACGGCTGTTAAGAGACAAACTGAGACAAAATGATGAAGAAAGCTTACTGACTGAATAAGCACACAATTGTAAGCAAAATCAATTATGACTATTGTAATAGCATACACTGAGATAATCCTAGCAAGGTGTTTAAGGCATTTGGTTAATGATGTGGAAACATGACTGCCTGGCAATCTACGATAAATATTCTCTTATAAATTGCACATCATGTTTGTTGTTGAATTTTGCTCAAATGTGTCAAACGTGATTTATCTGGCAGATAGAAATGGACCTTTCTAAAAATAGCTTTTGCCTAATGTTGACATTTCTGGAAATTTTTGCCAGTTAGAGCTTTCTTTTTTAAGAAATAGTACACTTCCGGAGCTACATTTGGGGAGATACTTTGCATTTTGTTGAGAATTACATGAGAAAATCTTAACCCATCTCATTTCTTTACACTAAGAGATGAAGCAGCTTAGTGAGCTTATTTTAGCATAAGGAATGGAAAATGTCCAATGCATTAAATATTTGCATTGGTACTAATTATGAATACATGTTCTACAAGCAACTCACATAATCTATGAGCATCCGTAATTTACAGTAAGGTTACGAGGAGTGTTGATTAAGCATTAAAATGGAATACTTATTTTGACTGGTGCTATACTTTTCCCCTTGTGAGGAAATTCATGGATGGAGGTTGCTCCCCTGCTCCTTCCTGCACAGCGGGGTGTTTCTTTCAGTGCTGCAGGACAGAACACTCTCCAAGGACTTAAAACAATACCAAACGCCCACACATGTCACACCTTCGATCTAATGGAGGCCATGAAAGGGGAAACATTTACAAAATGGATGGAAAGCTTCAACACCAGGAATTTGGTTTTACAGATAAATTGGAGTTCAGACTGTCCATTAGTTTAGTGTACCTTCCTATCAAACTGTTTCAGTATCTGACACTGAGTGTGTGAAGCTGCTCTGAGAGGCTTTACAATGGGATAACACCAGGTGATAGCCTATTACAGTTTTAATCACTGCAGGTTTTGACTTTGCAATCCATGCCTGCCTGTGAGCAACTCAAGTGTATCAATTAAAGATTCACCGTAGGCTATACACACACACCTAGTGATCTGTATTAAATATTTATTAACGAAGATGTTGGTCAGGGTTATAATGGAGCCTTTACACTTAATTATTCCAGTGTATATCAGGGCTGGTGGCATAAACGTGGCACATTTTCCGAGCAGGCTGCAGCAGGGGTGGCTTCAATACATGGATTGTACAAAACAGCCAAATATTTCAACATTTATTCATCTGCAAATGCCAGCTGATGTGCTTTCTCTCATCTCAGAAAGGTTCTGACTCATCTAGATTTACAGAAAAGGGCACAGAACATTTCCTGAGTAGTAAAGCATCCAGCCTAGTGAGTCTTTGAAAAATGAATTAGGGCCTGTAGCCAGGGGTTTCCACCACTGCTACATCCACTAACATTCAGGGTTATTTTTAGCATCCCGGCGCCTTCTCAGACTGGAGGGGAGTAGAAACCCCCCTGGTAAACAGGGGGAGGCCAGTGGGAGGCTGCAGTATGTTTGAGGAGGAAAGAGGCAGGTAAGCTTTATTTATGTTGGTTGCAGATGAAGTGGTGGTTTAACAGGCCAGAACTAACCTTTAGGTTGGCAAACATCTTTCTCACACACATACACATTTAATAATTCAAGTCATTCGTGCAAGGCTTATGAACAGGGTATTTCTAATGACAATAAGTGATGTTTTGCTGAGCTTGTTGTTTACCAGATGTTCTATTTTAACCAACATAACTATACTGTTCAGGTTTCATCTGTGTGCCTACCTGAATTCAGGAGCCAGGTTGGGCTTCAGGCCATAGAAAGCAGCCGATAAGGTCAAAAGCCAGCGGGGAACAAAATACCCATGTTCACACTCCAGGTAGGGCGCAGACCATTTGACATGTGCCTTGTCCGGGATAAAACTCTCTCCCCTTTTTAGAGAATTGTCCAGTGATTTAAAATCTTGACTCATCACCCTCTTGTGGAAATTGGGCTTCTTCATGTCTTTGACACCGTGGTACCACTCTGTGTCTGCTGTGCGGTTGTGCAGATGGTGGTGTGCCATGCTGGAGAGGTCATGGAGAACTATCTCCCCACCGGACCTGGTGGCCTGGAGAAGCACCGAGGGCCCCTCCACAGACGAATCCGCGCTAAAAGTGACCACAGCCCGGTGGATCTTGGCGTCTCCCTCCAGAATACTCCTGACTAAGGCATGGTACCACTCAATGTCTCGCCGGAGACTCTGCTCCCTGGACCTGTTGGCTTGCAGGATCATGTTGAGGAAGTTTGTGGCGTGCAGCACCGTATCCAACACGCTGCTCATGGACTGATGCGGGGTTGATTCTGACCTTCCCCGCAGAGAGGTGAGCTCGTACCTCCGCGAGCAGTTGGCGTGCTTTAAGGTGGTCGAGTCCCCCGTGTGAAGAAAAGCGGTGACCACCCTGGGGAGAAGCTCCTCTAGGTTCTCCGGCGTCTCCCCCGGAGGAGGCTGAGGCGCACGGAGATGCGCCAGCTGCCGACGGTGCGTCTGAGCGCCGTAAACCGCCTCCCGTGCTCTCACATCTTCCCCATGCGCTGACCATTCCGCGTATTTATGGTTTGATCCGATCACAAATCCCACTTGCAGTAGCAACGACAGCCGGAGAACAGCCATCTCCCTCCAGGAAAAAGCTTCCACTGATGTACAGATGATCAGAATTACAGTGGTTAGGGCGGGCGGGCTGTAAAAACAATCCAGCAAATTGCTCCGCTAAACCATCGCCTCACCACTTGTAGGATATTCTTGCGAGCTCCACGCCTCTGATCTTGAAATAAAAAAAGCAGAGGAGGGGGAAAACGTAAGGAACCCCCCTCGCTGTCTTCGCGTAAAAGCCCTTCTTCTTTACAGATGCCTTATACAGCTTGTTGATGTTGAGTATCCGCTTGCAGCTGTTTCCCTCCACCTCTTCCTTTATCTCTCTTCCTCTCTGTATCTCACTGTAGACTGTCTTGGCTTTGCTGTGCGGCGGACGCTCTCCCTCTTGCATGCACACTAGACTGATTCAAAACGAGGAGGAAGGGAGGGGTAAAGGGGGCAGGTTATTGTTATATTTATATATTTTTATACGAGGCACCGAGTCAGGGAGCTTCTCACTTGGATGATAAACGCACTCCGCCCTCTTCCGACCACAACAGGCATTAAGTAGGCCTACCGAAGCCTCGAAGAGACACATCAGGAGCCCGTCTTCCTTCTACTGATGATCCGCAGTTGGCTGCTTCTCCTGTCAATCACAACGCCAGTGGGATGGGAGCTGTCCGGTGCTCAAAGAGATGAGGGCAGCGTCATCTAATTTATCTAAATGAAGCACTTAAAGGTGGGGTAGGTAAGTTTGAGAAACCGGCTCGAGATACGCTTTTTGTTATATTCCATTGAATGCTCTTAACATCCCGATAGCAATGAATATCTTAATAAGTGCTGGAATTGGGCCGGTACTCACCGGTACGCAGTACCGGCACTTCTGGTTCTGACCCATGGAGTACCGGCACTTCTTGCTCAGTACCGGCATGCTGGCGGTACTACGGTACTCATGCACCGTGCCAGTACTCAACACTCTCCCGCCGTTCTTATTATACATCCATATATATATATATACAGCCGCCCGGTACTCAGTAGATGCGTCATGAGGTGCCGAACGGACATTCTCATCGCTCTAACCGCTGGAGTTTCACAGCGGCTGTCAGCTGTTTACTCCTGTCATTCAAACAGAAAGTGCTGGAGAGGGGGCGGGGCTTATCTTCTCCATGTAAATACTGTGGTGGAAACGACTATGTCAAAATTAACCTATTTGACCGTGATTTAATAGTAATACACGTTTCAAAATAATAATAATAATAATAATGCCGAAGTAACAACATACTGAAAACTGTTAGTAAAACCATGTTTTAATGCTTTACAATTTACATACCTAGATGCACGTGTGTTGTGTTTATGCAGTGCAACTCCCACCCAGTGGGTGGCTATGTAGAGTGATAGAACAGAGCAGGCACGCCCCCGAGAGAAGGAAAGCAAGTCACGTCACAAATTAGCATTTCTAAAATGTTAGCGTGGATTAATAAAAAAGTGCAAAAAGACAGCGGTTGTCGCCGGAAGAAACTTCAAATACAGAGAATGCTGTGCCTGTGTTGGAAATTGTGTCTGATGGGGAGCTTTCTTTGGTTGATCCTCCTGCTCCAAGTTCTAGTGCATTAGCATTAGCACTAGCTCCGCCGCCTCCTCCAGAGCCTCTAACGTTAGCTGCTGCTGGCGCAACTGCCACCACCAACACCGGGCAAAGCGATGCACCTGACTGCTGGACAACGGACCAGGTGCAATATTTTTGCAAGACCAATGCATGGCTCCTTCTTAAAGATAAGAAGCTAGGATGTCGGATATGCAGAGATGTCAAATCTTTGGGAATACACACTGGACAAGGACTGAAACTGTCAACTGAATGGGGTGAGTGTGCAGTGTCTCATTTCGGTGTTGACAAGGGCAAACAACAAGCTAGCCTGAGAAAAAAAAATCAAAGAACATAAAGAATCACAAGCCCATGTAAAAGCTGCTGACATCCTTACATCTGCTTCACGTGAAACTATTCAACATCAAGTGCAGTCTATGCATACATCTGAATTAGACACCACTATCAGAGTTTTTCGAACGGCATATAAAATTGGCAAACATACATGCCAATTGATTTGAATGTACAGAAACTGAATGGGCTGAACGTGGGCAGGGTTTTGCACTCCAATAAAACCTGTGGCGAAATCATCGACCACATAGCTCATGAGCTGAAGAAAAAAATGGCAAAAGACATTACAGAAAACCAAAGAAAATTCTGTGTTTTGGTCGATGAATCTACCACTATTAGTGGTAAAACGGTGCTTGTTGTGTGTCTACGCTCAGCATTAGCTGATGCTGAGCCCGAAACGTTTTTTTGGGAGCTGATCGAGTTGGATGGAACAACGGCTGATGACATCACAAAGGCGTTAATGGAGTGTCTTGGAAGAGATTTTAACGAGGACTTTTTAGGTCAGTGTTTCGTTTCTTTTGCATGTGATGGGGCTTCAGTCATGCTAGGGAAGAGAACAGGCGTTGCTACCCAGTTGTGTAATAAATTCCCAAGCCTGTTTGTGTGGCACTGCTCCAATCATTGTCTAGAGCTGGCAGTTGGGGATGTGGTCAAGGAGGTCTCAGGGCTCAATCATTTCCAGATCTTTTTTGACAAACTCTATTCCTTGTTCCATGCCTCCCCCAAAAATCAGAGGCAGTTAGCGCAGTGTGCGCAAGCAGTCGGACAGCGTCTCCTGGTGATAGGGCGTGTTTTGTCCATCCGCTGGGTGGCTTCAAGTGAAAGGAGCGTCAGAGCAGTCTGGGAAAACTACCGAGTGCTTCATGATCACTTCACAAATGCTGCAAACGACACGAGCAGGGATTCCAGAGACAGAGCAAAGTACAAGGGCCTGGATGATGTGCTCACATCTGCAACGTTTGTCAGCAATCTGGGACTGATGTACGATGCGCTCACAGAGCTCAGCGACCTCTCTCGGCAACTCCAAAAAAGAGAGATGACACTGCCTACAGCAGATAGGCTCTTAACTCGAGAAATACGAGTTTTTGAATCCATGGTCACCATGCCTGGCCCACACATGACTACAGTTCATACAGCTCTAGCTGAGAAGTCCTTCAAGGGTGTTGCCCTGCGTGAGAATGGCAGGCTTGTACAGATTCATGCAGGTCAGTTTTTCCGCAGTATGGTAGAGAATCTGAGACACAGAATGACTTCCACAACCTCCTCTCATGTCAGCACAAGAGAAATCCCATTACATGGCCGGGAGGCCCGGGACAATCAGCTAATCCAGGACATGAAAGTTATCCATCCTGGAAGTTGGCCTGAAGAGGAGTTAGACGTACAGTATGGGGACGTAGAGGTGCTACGTTTGTGCGAAGTGCTGAAAGTGGACAGAAGAGAGACTGTTCAGGGCTTTCGCGAATACAAGGAAACCAGGGCATCCCGTACACCTGCTGCCATGGAGCCTCTACTGAAAGCAGTCCGAACCATCGCTGTCTCCACTAGTGAGTGTGAGCAGGCATTCAGCTGCATGAACGATATCCTTACTGCAAAAAGGAATGCTCTCTCTGTCAGCCGACTGTCCAGCCTGGTTTTCATTAAATGTAATGGACCATCACTAGGACAGTTAAATCCGGAACAGTATGTGAGGTCCTGGCTGGCAAAGGGAAGGAGAAGTGCTGATGAAAGAGCCTGTCCAGCTCCAGCCCCTGATACTGATGTCCCCAAGGCCTTCTGGAGCCTTTTCTAACAATGTGAAGTATATTGCAAAGCAGCTCACCCAGTGAGAAGACTTTTGGCATAATGTGCCGATTTGTACAGATCCTGGAGATAGAAGGACTTCAGACCAACCAGGGAGTTATCTGATCAGCTTGGTGTTCAATGTAACTCTTTACCATGGCTCAGACTTTGTTACTTGCAGTTACAGTTTCTCATTTTAGATTGTGCAAATTTTGCATTTGTTTTTACATGTTCTTTGTTCATGCTCTTTATCATTTTTCTGAGTTGGAAAGTTAGATTGCATCATAGTTTACTTTATACATATTTGTATTCTTCAGTGGTGAAGTATATTGCAAAGCAGCTCAGCCATGTGAGAAGACTTTTGGCACTTTTTCGTTTTTCGTTTTCTGAGTTGGAAAGTTAGATTGCATTCAAAATGTACAGAAATACTTAATTTTGTTAAAGCTTTTTATAAAAAATGCTTCTGACCAGAGCTTTGTTTCCTTGTCATTAATGTTGAACACCACCAGAGGGGCTCTCACCTGAAAGGTCTCTGCTTCATGTGTCTTCAGCAGAAGATCTAGACTTTGATTGCTATATTTTCAGTTAATATTGACCTTACTGAGCTTTAGCCATATCCGCTGCCTATCATAAAAAATATTAAGTACAGTGAACCTTTCTAAAATATACAGTAGTAAAGAGACAAACCCACCAGCATTATAGTAGCCAAATTCTTGTTTGTGGGCTGTATATATAAAATTGACTTGAAAAAGTTGCTGATTTTAGAGTACTGGCACCTTTTTCATTCCAATTCAAGCACTGCTTAAGTGCTTTGACAAAAAATCCATTAAAAAATGTCATCTGTGGAAGCCGTAATACTGTAAAAAGTACAACCAATCCGTTTAGCCGGGCCGGCTAAACGGATTGGATTGCCGCCCTGTCTGTCAGCCTTCCATCTCGTGCACGCACAAATGTATCTCGTGCCCTCATTGGGCGTGCCGTCATTGGGTGTGCATTGCAGCAGTACTTCAATGACTCGCCAGCAACAGGCGGCCACTTTCACCAGTCTGCTGACGTCATGTGCGCGTTCATGTGTGTTGGAGGAGGTGCTCTGTAAGGAAGTAAGTCTGAAGGAAGGGGCGGATTCTTTTCGGCTGTGTACTTTCAAATTTTAGTGCACTCGAGCCGGTTTCTGAAACTTACCTACCCCACCTTTAATTTAGATCAATAGATAGAGATTTTTCTCACTTTGGCATTCAAGAGTCGTTTTTTCAATTGATCAGTGTTTAAAAGCTTTATCACTTTTACTTTAATTTCGAAGATTATAAAACAAGAAAGCTAAACAATAATATTTGGGAAAAAACCTGGTAAACCCCACGCCTGTTTTTCAGGTTTGAGGCTCGAAAATGACATGCCCAGAACAAATGACTATATCTTCACTTCTAAAAGGGGTACATTAATAATGTATTTTCTCAAAGCAATGATACACCTGTGAGTTGGATGTAGAAAAGTCAGAATCAATATGTTTTAAAGTAAATTCAGATTGAACATGTAAATTATAGTTACAGCTCTCTATGAAAACTACTCTTATTGACATAAATGTTATGATGGATTAATCATTTAAAAGTGACACAGAGACATTGGATTAACCTTCAGCAGCGTGTATATGCATTTTAATGCCATTGAACACAACTTTTGATCAGAAAACAGCAAATGTAAGACATATTTGCCGTTTTGGCCCGGTAAAGTGAAGTTGTGTGTTGCTTGCCTTCGCTGCCGTTTTGGTCGCACAGTGATGATACGTATACCATTGGAATCTGTGGAATCTCAGCTTTTATATGGTATCTAGCTTGTGCAGAAATGAAGTATAAAATATTTCTACCGTGAGTTATGTGCTAAGTGCGTTAGCACTCTTTCGCTTAGTGCTAATTCAGATGCTTGGTGTTTGAGTTGTGTTTTGTTTTGGTAAAAATGGTTCACATCCTCAGTTAGCTGAGTTTCTTCCCGTTAAGTGGGTATGACACATTAATAGGTTGTTAAATGTTAAGAAGCCCTGATACACATTTTCGTGAATATTGTTGTGTTGTGGGGGCATGGGGTTTAACAGGTTTAAAGACACAGGAGAATCAATAAGTACAATATGGGTTAAATTACGCATATAACCTGAACTGAATGGCTAAAGGTATCCCTGATCATATCATTAATAGGTCTGGGCACCATATATTTATTTAAGAACATTACATATTTATGATAATAAGCAACAATCAATGTCCAGAAATCATCTTTAGTTGTTATTTAACACTTAAAAACGAAGCAAATTCTCCATCAGGTTTGAATATGGTGTGGTATTATATTTGATCCACAATGTCCATCTACTAATTAATACAATTCTGATTTAAATCACGATTGGTGGATGAATGTACGGGATATTTTTCTACATTGTTGCCTATGGGATTAAGATGAGATTGTATGAAATAATCACTTTTGGGTGTAATGTTTGAGCGCCCTTTTAGCCATTTAGTTTGCAAGATCAAGTTTGAAATATGTTTGTTTGGTCAAATACGAATAAAAAGCAACTCAGCTATCTAACTTCATACAGTAGATGTCTTTTGAAACCACCCGCCAACACTGCACCAAGCAAACTATAACAAGCCAAAAACATGTGTCTTTGTAATACTCAAACATATTACTGTATATTCTTTTAATTCTTAAATAAAATTGGCAACCATATCCAAACCTATTTGTGGGAATTCAGCCATGCCTTCCCTTCAACCTGGATATGTTTCTAATTTAAAAAATGTATAATTTATTTTTGTCGAGGCAGGCTGTTTCTCATTCAATATTTGCCAATTACAACTATAGGAAGTTTTTTTATGAAAAAACAAAAAGAGGGGTCTGATCCATTTCTCCGCTTTGTCATCATTCTATCAGTGTCTCTATTCCGTGTTAGTTCAAGATCCAAGGTTGCTCTCTCTCTCTCTCTACCGGGTGTAGGGGCATGTCACTTCACGCTGTGTGGGCTAGAGGCATCTCGTCCCAGAAGGAGAGTGAGGAAGACAGGCGTGACGGTGCGACAGAGCTGACAGTCAACCTGTGCGATGCTGGGGGCCACCGGGGGGCTGGAAGTTGGAACCTGAAGACCTCCTAGATTTATTGACCCACCTACATACAGCAGCATCCAAAAGGCTGCTTGCTTGTCCCAAAAGCTCGAGAATTGTAGTAAACCATGAAATAGGACAGCAGCAGTTGCTATCCTTACACCAATTTACATAAAATAGGCCTCAAATAGCTGTACTATATATTGCAAAGTATTTTCTTTTTTTATTCTGCTTTCTTTTCTATATCCATATTCAAGTTAAAGAAGGAAATAGAAAAATATAGAAAATCCTAAACCATCAGTCATGGTGATGATGGCGGTGACGAAGGTGGACATAGCACCTTCTCTTGAGGTGTTAACCATCTGCATGGGTTGTTAATCTTATATGCTGCCAGTTTAAAATATGTATATGTCCTCAACGCCAATTCCTTGATTTAAATGCACTTTAAAAAATGTGACAAGTAAGGTACCCTAAAAGAATATCAATTTGTTCTGCTCCATATTACAGGTTTGATATGTTTATTGTGGAAGATCTGCCCTGTAATGTTGTCCCTATAAGTCCTACTGGTTGTGGGACGGTGGTTACTGAAAGATCGGTGGACCAATTGCATTCACACATTATTAGGTTACATCATTGTAACATGTTGACGTTAACGCAGAAATATGAGTGACATAAGTGTATATGGCTTGTATATTATGTAATCTTGAATACCGAATACATTTTTTATAGACAAGATTATGAATGTGTTACAAAAACAAGTTACCTGGTAAGAGGTATCAGTTTGATAAACAAATGAGTGATAATAAAGTGTGCACAGCATAGCAAAAATGTACCATGTGTTCCTCCATTGCTAGGATGATCAGGTTTTTTTGTCATATATTGAAGAAAATACATAGTCCATACCTTAAAAAATAGCATAATGAAATTAATGTGAAAATGGAAAACTTCCAGAGTACTAATAGAAACTAACTTACATGTATCTATAAATCATTTGGTGAGAGGCTTTTTTTTTAATTAGAGAGGCTCTTTTTATACTGATTATTTAAACTGATTTTCAAAGGACATTTTTAAAAATAAAACATTTGTATACGAATTGGAAATAAATGTGCCTACTATGTGTGAACACATGTATAGGGAATTTACTATAACGTCCAAAAGCGCATTGAAAGCAGTCACCCCTGCAGTCACTCAACCAATAAAACAGGTCACCAATAATGAGCAGAGGGGGTCTGGAATCAGCAGAAGAGAGGCAACCAATACCGCTGTTTTCATGATTCAAAGACATCCCTAGTGAGGTTCATTGATTGCTTGAAAAAAATTGAACAAATCAGAGAAGTGAGATAGATATTTGAGAACAAATCTACCAATTGGAATCTTTTTAAGGTACATTGCTGAAGTTGATGCCTTTTGGTTTTATCCAGGAATTCCTCACCCACAATAACCATCACAGATGGGCTGTAATCAGAAAAATATCCTTCAAATTGAATCTCTTCACATGGGAATTATCAGCTGCCAGATCATAGAGCTCAATCCCCTGTACGTGGACACATCGTACATACTTGTAGCTAAATATACCACATAAAGGGGGATTACAACTCCCTAGGGTTTGATAAAAAAATGGGCCGTAATAATCCTTATAGAATGAACTCGCTGGTTGTTTTGTCTCTGCTCCAGTGGTCTTATCCTAAACACCTCCAACACAGTAGATGTTATATATCTAATGATGATCTGGATTCACTGAGGATATTTTAATGCAGATTTAATCCTGGCTTCCCTCCTTCCATTTGAAACTAGGAAAGCTTTAAGAAGGTGGTTTCATTTAGATATACCTATATGAAGGAGGCGCTGGTGTACAGGCAGAAAGACTGCACTGATGGGAAATCGGCCATGGAACTTGAAGATGTTGGAGAGGAGATAATATTTATTTGTAGGAGTGAGCCATCTTGCAAGTTTGTGTGCTGCAATTCGGACACCATGAACATGCTGTTATGATTGATTCGTGGACAAATGATATCAATAATGTTAACATTAATTTCAGTTTTGAGGTACTGACTTTGTTCAATTATTTAGACTTCATATGTTTACTTTATATTTTTTTATGAAAAACATAAAATGCAATGTTCTGCTACAATCTTATCTTCCTAAGAATAGTTCATGCAGTTATCAGTGATCAGTTTAATGTCTGCAAGATAAACATTTTACACTGTCACTTTTATGTAAATGCATAATAATGCTTGATGGATGTAGCACAACCTAATATTACAGTATGGAACAGAAAAGGACAAGGGTGCTTCTGTTTTTACGAAGTTTCAAGAAAGGAATCAGAATACCTTTATTCGTCCCACAGAGGGGACATTTACAAAGGAGAGCTTGGGACTGTAATAACAAATGGCACTCCAATGAATTGGAGCAGGTGAAAACAGAAAAGAACCGCCAGGCCTGAGGAGAAAACGCCACCCACACCTTGTTCCTTACATTGTCAAAACTGTCAAGGATTAGGGATGGGGTGAGTAATCAAAATCATTTGGCTAATAAATAAGCTAAAAATGTACTGTAAGCGAGGTCCATTTATACCCTCATGCACAGGTTACACACCATACACTAAATATTTCTAATGGTTTCATCCTATTCAATTCATATGGGTGGTAGAAATGCACCAAGACACACTGTTATCTGCCAGCCAAGGCAGAGAAGAAGGAGATCGCTAGCTAGCAAATATGCCTTTAAAGGTCACCTATTATGCAAAATTAACTTTTCCTGTCTTTTGAACATAATTATGTGTCTCCTTTCTGTAAAGAGACTTAGAGAGTTTCAGGAACAAATCTTTTCTCTCTTTTTGTCCTGATCCATTTATAAAAACCTGTCTGAAAATGAGCTGATCAGATTTTGGGCATGTTATGATGTCACAATGTTTTTTTGGGTTGTGCAACCATTAGCCAATACCCGCCCACCTTATCACCTGAATCTCTTCCTAGAGCACCATTGTGTGTTTGTTTTTTTTAAACCAATCATCTCACAGAGGGGCGTGGCCAGCAGTAGCTCATTTGTATTTAAAGCGACAGACACAGAATCAGCACTTTTGAAACAGGGCTGAAACAGAGGGGTTTATGGGATGCTACAATCATCTGTTTGGTATTTCGTGTCAAACACTTCGGAGACATGTTTTGTATATATCTGAGACCTATAATATATTGTTGAAAATAATATAATAGGGGACCTTTAAACAATGCAGGATTTCATCTTAACCAAACACTTGATCGATGTTAATTTCTAATTTTCTTCTAAATAGCAGCCACTACAAGTGACACATATAGGACAATAATGCTAGAGGATGTCAAGCTTTATGTTCAGCAGTGCTTAAAGTGTTAGTATAAGTGTTACCTGCATGTTGTTTGCCTATATCAGTGACTTTGATAAAGTAGATCCCAGCATCCCAGATTGGCTTTCATTCAGGAAATCGCTCACTGTGTGACAGTGTTAGGATCTGTCTGTGTTGTAGTTTTGTATGTCTGGTTATGGGTATTTTCATCCTTGTATATTGTCTGGTCCTTCTTCCTGTGTTTTTCCTCCCGTCGTTAGTTTCCCTGGTGTGTCTAGTTGTCTGATTGTTTTCACCTGTGGCCCTTGTGTTTCTCCTCCCCTGCCCGGCTGTGTCTCGTCTTGTGATTACCCCTTCCTGTATTTAGTCTTGTCTCTTCCTGTGTTCAGTGTCGGTTCGTCTTGTGGAATGACTTGGTCTGCGGTGAGTGTTCTGTTCTGTCTCTGTATATTATAGCCTTGAAATAAAGGAATTATTTTTGTCACTTAAATCTGCATTTGGGTCCTGCTTCCTGCACACCGTAACAGACAGTCACTGATCACTTCTTACCTCAGGCAGGAAATCACCGAGAAGGTGATCGCACGGGCATAAGTGATGAGGAATAAAAGGAAGCCATCTGTGGTGTGACTGTCAATCTCCTATAGCCTGGGTTTGGAGGTTTAGTAAGACACCTACAATAAAGTACAGCAGAGGGATGCAAACAGGAAGTCAGAGTAAAGTGTTGACACATGGATGTCACCAAAGCAATAAAACAGTGTGACAGCACAGCTTAGATTTCAAGAAAAAGCAGAGCGTCTGCAACATCACCTGAAAGGAAGTGTAATCAGAGTACAAGCTGAAATATTTAGGAAATACGTCTATATGCTTATTTTACCGCACAATTTTACCATTAATTTAAATCGACAGCATTTTCAGCTATCCCAAATCCACCTTTACATTTGCTCAATGCATTCAAAGTGTAATTTGTTCACAATGTGTTGTAATCCAAGCCTAAACATATTAATGTTATAGTATATCTGGTAATAGAAGTAGAACTTTAATGACATAAGTATCCAATTGCAAAATAATACCCATGTTTTTTTAATGCTAGGTCTGATATTTTTAGACATATCTTTGAATTCCTAATACAATGTGAGGAACAAGGTGTGGGTGGCTGTGTTCTCCTCTGTTCTGGCTGTTCTCTTTTTTTGGCTTGCTGCTTCAAATGCGAGTGCCATTTCTTATTTCAGCAGCAAGCTCTCCCTCCTGATACTTAGGGAGTAAAAGCACCCTTGTCATTTTTTTATCCAGACTGTAGTTAAGCTCGGAGTGCTTTCATACCGCATTCACATTATAGTTACAGTATAAAATAATACTACTTACTATTTTTTGGAGAGCATTTAACTGGGCACCTCAACCACTCTCTACGATTGGGAACATACTGTACTGTAATTGCTGTTGTGCTAACTAACATTATATTGTAAGTATATTTAGAGATATAAAGTCTAAAATATAACGCTTTGTCTTAAAAAAAACCCTGTCATTGCTTATTTTTGTCTATTTGTAGATGACCTAAAATAGCCTTGAGACAATAGCCTAAGGGGAATCAAACATATAAGTGGAAGGTTAGATGAATAAAAAATGTGAACAGAATTTTTTTTCAGAAACGTCGTTTCGTGGATTCCTGATTTGTAAGTATGTCCTGGTTTTGTAGTTTACATGTGGGTGATTGAAGCAAAAGTCAAAAGTCTTCTGCATTGCATTGTGGTCCAGGCAACTGCAGTTCAATCAGACTTCCTTTTTTGCTTAAAGAACATTTATTGACACATGTGCCATATGATATCAATGTTAATAGTCTTTGACGATTAGACCCCGATCGTGATATCGTATATCTTAATGGGGAAAGGCAGACGTGAGTATAATAGGAAACCCCCCGGGATCTAGACACTGGTGGAGATGATGAAGAGATGGGAAGAAGAGGATGCTGAAGGTCTGGATTAGATGAAGAGGAGGTGTGATGAGTTCTTTAGATTAGCTCTCATTGATGACAGGAGGTGGATGGGGTGGGGGTGGGCCTCAGCATCAACACCTGAAATCACAACTGACTGCAGGAGAAAGGAGAACAACTTCTCACTCTCAGTTTTTAGGAAATGCCTCAAGACCCACCTGTTCCGCATCGCATTTTACTGACTGTCCTGTACTTTATTTTAAAACCTTATATGCTCTATTTTTTATATTAACATATTTTATTCAATATGCTCCTTAGATATCTTTTTATTTGTTTTATTATTTTCTCCTTATAGCTTTGTGAACCTTGAGATGACGTTGGTTTTAAAGTGTGCTATATCAATCAAATGTATTATTATTAACTTCAAAATTTGACTGCAGCACGATGATTGGCTGCTGGAGATTGTGGTGAATGTAATGTAATTGGTTGAAAGAGAACACTCATGATGAGCTGATTATATGCAGCTGTGAGGTGAATGAATGTATAGCCAGTTTTCCTGCTTGAACTTACGCTGCGCTTCATGTGGAGAAAAAGGTTAGTTTATCATTCCCAAAATGGATATCAGTCAGATATTACAAATAAATAGGAATAGCATGCTACTTAACGCCATTAACCACTCCTTCTCAGCTCCATCTGACATACAAGCATCTCCACCAACCTCCACCGCTACCATTTCTCCCCCCATCTCCCTTGACCTCCTGACTCCTCCTCCCCAGCGCCGCCTCTCCCAGTTCAACCTGGTTACCCCACTTGAAATACTCCATCTGATCGGTTCCTCAAATCCCACAACCTGCTCCCTCGACCCTCTACCCACTCCTCTCCTGAAGTCCTGCCTCCCCGTCCTCTGCCCCTATCTTGCTAACCTTTTCAACTCCTCGCTGTCCCATGGAACCGTCCCCTCTGCCTTCAAAACTGCTGCTGTTACTCCAATCCTCAAAAAACCTGGTCTTGATCCCTCCTCCCTCACTAATTACCGCCCCATCTCCAACCTACCATTCCTCTCAAAATCTCTTGAACGCATTGTAGCCAAACAAATTCACTGCCATCTCCAAACCAACCAGCTTTATGAACCCCTTCAGTCTGGATTTCGTCCTCACCACAGTACAGAAACTGCACTCGTCAAAGTCCTCAATGACCTCCTCACCTCTGCTGACACTGGTTCCCTCAATATTCTCATCCTCCTCGACCTGAGTGCAGCCTTTGATACCGTGAGCCACAACATCCTGCTCACCTGACTCAGGGACATTGGTATTGAAGGTATTGCACTCAGATGGCTCCAGTCCTATCTCACTGAACGATCCCACTTCATCTCCCTCCCTAACTACTCCTCTGCCACAGCCTCAGTCACCTGAGGCGTTCCTCAAGGTGCAGTACTTGGCCCCCTCCTCTTCATCATTTACATCCTCCCCCTCGGTCAGATACTCCGCCACTTCAACCTGGACTTCCACTGCTATGCTGATGACACTCAGATCTACCTCAGCACCAAATCCCTCCATAACCCACCCCTTACCCACATCGATTCCTGTCTGACAGCTATTAAAACTTGGATGCAACATAACCTCCTCAAACTGAACATTAACAAAACAGAACTCCTCCTAATCGGCTCCAAATCCACCCTCAGCAAGGTCACTAACATAACACTCGCCATCAATGGCATCATTGTTTCCCCCTCCAATCAGGCACGTAACCTTGTCGTAATCTTTGACCCCACCCTCTCCCTCGAACCTCACATCCGCCAAACAGTCAAAACCTCATTTTTCTACCTCCGCAATATTGCAAAAATCCTACCCTCTCTCACTCGCCCCGCAGCCGAACGACTAATCCATGCCTTCATTTCCTCCCGCCTTGACTACTGCAACTCACTTCTTTACGGCATCAGCACTACATCCCTCAACAGACTCCAACGGGTTCAAAATGCAGCTGCACGTCTCCTCACGCATACCAAATCATGGTATCACATCACCCCAGTCCTCAAAGACCTCCACTGGCTTCCTGTCTCCCATCGCATCAACTACAAAGTTCTGGTCCTCACCTACAAAGCACTCCACCATCTGGCCCCCCCTTATCTCACAAACCTTCTCACTCCTTATCAACCCCCACGGTCCCTCAGATCCACCGCAGCCGGACTCCTATCCATTCCCACATCCACACTCTGCAGCTTTGGGGACAGAGCCTTCTCAGTGGCAGCTCCAAGGCTCTGGAATTCCCTCCCCCAAGATCTTCGTGACTCTGAGTCCCTCACAGTCTTTCAGTCCTGCCTCAAAACACATCTTTTCAACTCTGTCTATCCATAAGCCCCCCCCCCCCCCCCTCTCAATCAACTTCCTCTTGACTGCCTTTTTATTTATTTTTTATTTTACTATACTTACTTCTTTGCCTGTCCTTGTTTGTCTACCCTCCCTCATACTGTAAAGCGTCTTTGAGTTGTGAAAAGCGCTATATAAATAAAATGCATTATTATTATTATTATTATTATTACTTCACACCCAAAACATTTTTAAATGTTCAATGCTCTTCTCAAAGATTGTTGAGCTAACTTAAAACTATAATGTTTATATCTTAGTTAAAAGCTAAAAATTGAACAAAGTAAAGGTAATTATTTAAATAATTTCAATTGATTTACAGGAAAGAAGATACTGGTTTCATCAAAGCGAATCATTGCAGGAGAAAGTTTGAGACACATTCTTCTTTGGCTTTTTGACACAGCGCTTTGAATGCCAGTCTTTCATCTTGCACAGTGATATTGATGCTCTTATTGTTAAGTTTGATGATGTTCTCAAAGACAGATTGTGCTGTTGGTTGACACAGTAGAAGATTCAGGGTTCCCAAGAGCAGGCTGAACAACTATAAGCAGTCATTCCTGCTTCTTAACACTCACATGTAATGTAATATACTTTATTTTAATGTTAACTATGTTTGTATACGTACATGTATGTGGAACGGCCGGACGGAGTCCAGAACAAATGTCCTTACGGGGACAATACAGTTTATTGCATCGTATCGTATAGTACCGTACATTAATGATTAGAGACAGAGTTACCCTTGTCGTACAACCTTTCCTCTGAAAACATGGAGTCATTGTTGGGGAAGTTGACTTTGAGAGTCCTTCCCTGGGTGTGAACTGCCGCTCAATGTCATTGCCCTCGCTGTCTTTGAGAAAAGTGAAGCCTCTGCTGAGTGACACTGCGAGTATGAGAGGAATCACATAAAACTAGAAAGGACCGGAGCCCTCAAGTGATCCAAGAATGTTGCATTTCCAGCCAGTCGGTGCATTTGCAGCTGGTTTTCAGGCTTGCAGGACAGATTGCTCAGATATGGAGGAATGGCATATTATAGCCTCGTTCCCACTTAACTTTTGAAGGTCATTTGGGGAAAAAACACTTGATGTGTTCATTAAAATACACAGTTGATACTGTTAAATTAGTTTTACAAATAGTTTGTCTTAATTACATCTACTTGACCTTAACTGTGCATAAAACTGAATGCAGCATTATAAACAATATTTTGTTCTAAAATTCACATTACAAATACTTCTGAAACCCGCTCTTTAAAGGGTAATCAGAAAAAGTAATCATCGTGTTAATTCATTCATGTAGGCAAAGTAATTGAGGTACTTGTTCAACCAGGCTACATATGCAATCTGTTAAATATGTAACCTCTTTTTATAATGCTCTTTCAACAACTGCTGCAATTCTGAGTGTTAAATCTGACACCAATACAAGAATAGAAAGCTTGACAGGCGTAGTAGCAATGAGGTGTCAGCTAATGGTCAATTACAGCAATATCTTAGGAATCAAGCCACATCCAGACATGAATCAACCCTGCCCTCAACAAAGGGTCCAGGAGGGTCAGTTTTACACCTCTGAGCCAGTTGCAGTTAACCCCTGTCAGTCAGCTGTCAATCTGAACTCAGCGAGTCCTCCGAGACATGGCTCATATCTCATTTCACACAGATCCATCTCAGGGTGGTTGTTTTCTCATTTTGCGAGTGAGAAATGGATTCTCTTCCTGGCAGACGGTCGCCAGACGCCAGTTAAATATAATCTGTTTCAGGACCATTCGGTTATTTGGTTCACCTTGAATTTAATCGCAGTGTTCTCTTTATGTGCTTCTCAAAGACTGTTAGCAGCAGATAGGCACCAACGGCTACTGTTCAGCCCCCAGTTTGCATCAAAATGCAAATAAGTTCAATCCAATAACAATCATGTACCTTCATTAGCCCTTTGTTCTCTCCTCCTCTTCCTCGCACTTTCTTACAGAGGTATATTGGAGTACAAATCAATGTCTGAGGTAATTAGCTGGGATGCCTCGGGTGAACACGATGTTGAGCTGTGTCTGATTGTTTTCTAGAAAGAAACCATTGATCACGGAAAAAAACACATCGCTATGCAGTAATAATCAATCTATCCATCCATCTTAAGTCTACTAATAACGTAGATGTATAAAGACATGCATACACACTCTTTTTAACTTGTCAGACTCAGATCTGATGACTTGTTTTAGTACAAAACAAGCTTGTCTTATAATGAGATGTCATGTCACAAAATTGTTTAAGATGCTCTATAATTTCACAGTCAACAATGATTTAATATCGTTGTTTTACACAAGGTTATATGTAGACCTGCATCTACAATGCAATATATTTATAGCTAATTGAAGAACAATGAAAACAAGTCTACATTTTCCTCTAAATGGGATAAAATACAAAACGTGATTTGTTACATATTACACGTTATAATATCTTATGCCATCAGCTACACATCTTACACAATTTCTAAAGGTTGTAAGTGTAATAACACACAATCCATATTGGAACAACTCATAATTACACTGTGGAATATTTCATTGCCCATACAATGCTCTATTTGTTCGTTCAAAATGTTTGCCTCTTGGTTGTTTTTGAGATTGCAATAATACAGCAAAACATTAAAAAAGAAAATGTGTTTCATTCGTCAGTTTTTCCCCGTAGTTTAGTTCCAAGCTCCCTACAGTATATACCACAGTATATTAGCAGAACAAGACGTTATCTCTCAGTGGCTTCCCACTCTGGTACTCACAATGGTATTGGCCAAGCCCCTTGGTCAAAGGCAGAGGCGCTGCTGCCAAGAATTCAGCTCAGCTCTTTGCAGTTGTGGGCGTGTGTTTTACCTCCACTTCAGAACCAAAGCATGGTGCCAGTACTTCATGCCAACATTTATAAATGTGACGATTGTCCATGCCAAGACCGACAAAGATTTTGAGTTCCCCTGTGGGTTTGTCATTGGCAGGAGGAGAAAAACCTCTGAAATAGAATTTATTTGAACCATCATGGGACAGAACTTTTTTACCAAAGCTGATGATTCTCTGCAAGAATGCTTTGATCCAATTCACTTTCCCAATGGGGACATTTAGAAAAAGTAACTTACTAAACAAATGATATTTCATTATTAAAAGATCTTCAACACTGTATTACACTACTGTGATAAGCTGGTACTTGCTTACCATGCTGCGAATGGATCTGGCCCTTCGTACATCCAGGACATGGTTAAACCGTACACCCCAGCGCGTGCACTACGCTCTGCATCAGCCAAACGACTCGCTGCACCCTCGCTGCGAGGGGGACCCAAGTTCCCATCTCCCCATTGACATCAGGACAGCAGATAGCTTGCACATCTTCCGGCGCAAACTGAAAACTCATCTCTTTCGACTCCACTTCGAGCGATAGAATTATTAACGAAGCACTTTTATACTAATAAAGGACTGGCTTACCTAAAGCCAGTTGAGTAGCACTTGAAATGTTTGGCTCTATGAAACCTGATGTACTTATATGATTCTGTTTTTTTCAAGGTTGTGTCTTCCTGGTCGAATGTACTTATTGTAAGTCGCTTTGGATAAAAGCGTCAGCTAAATGCAATGTAATGTAATAAGGTTGTACCAGTAAAATAAATGAAAAAAGTCAACTATAGGAAGAGAAGGTTTAGAAAGAACCAAATAAGTATTTATCTTTTCTAACTGGCAAGGAGACTTCATTTGGAAGATGGGGCTACATCCCTGCACCCATGTAATCTGAAATGGAATTAAAATATGTGTATATTCAACAGCATTCTATGCATTAGTGGTCAAGGAGTTGACTTGTATGTTGTGAAATAACTTGACATTAAATGAGTTTCCACCTTTGAGCCAGTGGAGGGAAAGAAAAATATAATGGACACAAACCCCTTAAAAAAGGATTTGGTTAAGACAACAAAGGTGACAGTAGTTGTTAAATCTTTCATACATACGTTTTCTCAATGAGTAATTTCAAGTCATCCTGAAAAGACCACAGGTGTAGGCCAAAGTGATGCCTATGTGCCAAAATACCGAAATCTCTATACTGCATTGTGGATTGAAACAGAAGACAATACACTTTAGACTCAGGGATCTTAGGAGAAGAATCTCAAGTGAACCATATTCACCGGATTTTCTTTCTAAACTCCTCCGGTGTGTTCATTTCCTTCCTCTCTCTTTTCTATTTCCCTCCACTGTGAAAGAGCAGTTTCCATTGTGCCACAGGTTCACATTAAGGAGATGGGAACAGGCTGGTACCTGCAATTATCCCTGCTCACCCAGCCGTGGGCCTCTAGTGCTGAGCAACAGCTGGCTCTCTCTCCTTCCCGTCACACTAGCACACACACACACACACAACTGCACACTCCTCCACCGTCAGACACTTTACCCACCCATTCCTCACATCCACCTGCCAAGCAGCTTGATTAATAAGGCCAAAAGAAGCCATGGACACAGAGAGGGAAGGCAAGAAGAAAAATAGCTGTACACAGAGAGTATGTGCATATGTTATGTAATGTTCATGCACAACAAACAATTAAAGTGACCAGTCATCCTATAAAAACACTTAGTCAGAGGGGTGATTGTTAAAGTATGCACTAATTGAATACAAAATGTATTTTATCTTGATTTCCCGTAGGAAGCACCTTTTTCCTTCTCTGTGTGCCAAAAGCCCCAAAACAGCAAGAGCAATGGATCACTTCAAACCACAGACCTCTTTTTCACTAAAATACTGACAAGAAAACTACTGCAGTAGATGTTGCTCTTATTTCTCACTCACACTGCTGTTTGTAATGTCTATGTTAATGCAGAAATAGCATATTGCTACTAAGATGTAATGTGGGAGATGCCAACCTATATGATATAGACAAAACATTGTATTGACCCTTGTAGTTTTTTGGGGGGCTTGTATTAGGGTGATATCCTATTGAAATTAAAAGACATCTTAATGCTGCAGGATGATATTTTAGCTTGTATGAGTTTTTATGAATAGAAATATTTAAAAGTAACCAGTAATTTTGCAAAAATCCTGTTAACGGTTTCGCTCTACTAAGACTCAACTTGTGAAGTTATTGCAGTGTGCATTCAGCTCTGTGAGACCATTGGGAGGAGAAAGTGTCCCATGCGACGTGTTCATTCCATTCCTGAAATAAAAGCGTGAAAGTAAATAGGCTACAGTGATTCCAGAGTTAAAAAATAACACCAGTGACCAGTTGCATATGGCATGTTAATTTATTATTTTATATTTAAATGTCATTTTATTTTACAATGTGCTTTAAGTTCCCTTAGAAGACAGATAGTTGCACACATGTCTCTTACAGGTAATTTCCTTAGGATATATCCTCAAAAACACGTTTTCTACATATTAGATGACTCTTTCAAATTGTTAAAGGGTTGCACAATTATCTTTTTTACAACGACTACTAAGAAAAAACACTGCTTAACCTAAACAAAGCTAACTTTGGCTGTGTTTTTTTTATTGAGGAACACAGTTTTTCCTTAAGATAGTTGTGTGACTTAAACACCCTGAAAAACTGAAAAAGTTTTTGCCAGCAAATAATACATTTGAACAGAAGTGAAGGAAACACTTTTCCTATAAGTTCAGGCTTAAACTCAGAGACAGTGATCTAGATTCTAGAATGCTAGTGAAGTGCCTTGTCAAATCAGGCCTTTCCATCTATTTTAACAACTGCAGTCATAAGCGATCCTGCAGATCTATGAAACTTATCTTCCTCCCTCCTGTCAGGCAGCACCTGGATTTAAATGACTCGACTGATAGCCACAGAGACAGGAGTCATTCTGAGCTCTCCAGTTATAGATGGCGTGACGTCGGAGGGTAATTATCATCAGGCCCACCTCTGCTCTGTATTATAGGAGGATTCTGGCAGGTGTCTGGCAAAAAGTGCATTGAGGTTTAGCTGGAGACAAAGAGCTGTGACACATAATATTATCAATATCCTCATATCCATCACCTTATACACCAAAGACACAAGCTGTAATATTGCCATATACATGTTATGAAGTGTGCCAGAGGTTTTTTAATGTCTCAAGAAAACATTTTTCAAATGTCTCCCTTTCCAAAATATACATTTTTTAAAATACAAATCAAACCTTTGTGCCCTACAATTCAGTTTACAGGTAAATAAGAGATAACATAACTAATTATTGAAAATGATAAATCAGACTTTTTTAATCATTATAATTCAGAAATACAGCACATAGATTTACTACAAAGGTCATTTTACTTATTTTGAACTTCAAGAAATCAAGGCTGAAGGTCTGGTGTGTACTGTAAATGCCTTAGTTAAACATGTTTCTGAGGTATATGTTTGTAAAAAATCACAATGCCCTTCCTTGTTGATGAAACATTTGCAAAAACAACAAAGTTGAGCCTCTACCGCATGTCCATCAAAATGGTCAAACTCAGCCTCTTATACTGTTTCTCTCAATAGAACAAATAAAAGAGCTTGAACGCTCTTAATAAGGAATAAATGGTGCCGAATGTTAGCAGCTGAGAGGCACCTAAAAGGGAAACAAATCACAAAATACCTTCAGTAAGGTAGGAAATGAGTGAGTGGACACTTATTGGAGGAGAAAACCAGCTACTTGAGCTTCACCTCGATATTAGTGGACTATGTAGATCGATTCATTAGCTGTTTTTTAATGCCATGCTGAGATCTTCCATACTGCTTTGATAGCTATTCAGCAATCCTAACATCAGCGGAGAAACGTTTAAGTAATAAGATGAGAAGATGATGTAAATAGAAAGGGAATTTTTTTGTCTATTTGTATTACAATGTAGAGTACAATACAAAGTAGTCAAATGACTGCAGATATTGATTTGATATCGCTATTCACTTGTTTATTTGACCTTCTAACCAGCAATACTACTCTGTTACTGCAACACTTTCACTAGTATTATCACACAGCATTGACAAAAGGTAGACATCCCCATCTAGTGGGCCAAGGTCCTGGATAATGATGTAAAGAAATGTTGGGTCATCATCAATCAGAATACAGAATCAGAATATCTTTATTTGTCCCACAGAGGGGAAATGAGCTCTTTCTTTGAATTGAGTTGAGAGGTCTATTGGAGTATAATCAGAGTAAACACGTTTTTTTCATCATGTAGGCTCAGGCACAATTTCTTTCTGGCCCCTTTTTATTTGAACACAAATATTTGTTAATATGCTTTAAAAAATGACCATCTTAAAGGAATGAAGAGTCCATGATACCAAAGGACAGTACTGTTCAAGGATGCGTAATTCTGATTTAAATGAACAATAACTTAAAGGGGCTCATTTTCAGGTTTATACTTTTATTTTCAGACTCTATTGTGACATGATTACATACTGCCTGTGAAGCACCTCTTCTCACCCTCTGTCTGAAACGAAAGCCCAGTGTGTTCTGATTGGTTAGCCGGCCAGTTTTGTTGTGATTAGTGAACCACTTCGAGATGTCCCGCACCTTAACCTTTCACGTCAAATGTTTTGGAGCGATAGCCAATAGAAGTTTGAGTGATTCATAGTGATGGCACTATTACCTCATTCACACCAACGGTGTTTCAGGGCCGGTTCGGAACTGGAGCTTGATAAGCACCGGGTTTTCCTGTTCACACCGCAGCAGAGCAGCCTCTTAGCTCCGGAATCCGGTTCATTTCGAGCACCAAAAAATTGTCCGGCCAGAGCAAAAGCACCACATAGGTCACGCTTACGTCAAGGCGGGGGCAGGGGCGGGATCAACTCCTGAACAACAACAAAAAGCCGGCGTTTTATCCAGTTTGTACACAACGATGGAGAAACTTAACAAGCAGCAGTGGTCCACTGAAGAGACCAGCTACCTACTGGGAATCTGGTCTTCCGAAGAGGTACAGAGGAAGCTGGAGCACAATCGGCCATTGTTGTTGTTGTTGTCGGTGTCAGCTGTGAGGGGTTTCCGCGCGGTTTGGCTTTATGAAGCAGGCACGCAAACGGTTACGTCATGACGCAAACGATGACGCAATGACGCAGCACCAGTCGGACTCTGGGCAGTGTGAAAAGAGCCGGAGCTAAACCGAAGAACCGGTTCTGAACCTGAAAAGCTCTAGCACGGAGCTTGAACCGGAGTTGCGTTGGTGTGAATGAGGTATATGATACTGTACATAACTGAACAAAGGATTCCAATGGAGGGGTTTCAGGCAGGGAGGGGATGTGGGAGATAAACTCAAAAAAGCATAATAGGTCCCCTTTAAGGTGGACATTAACAAATGCTAAAAATAATACTACATAACTTTTAAAAAGGAGCTCTGTATCATGTTATCCACTTCTTCAACTAACGCCCCATACTCTGCCTGACACACAGTGTGTTCCTTCCTGCTGCCTCCCTCCAGGCACTTCATCATGTCTCTGTGTATTCCAGGTCTGGATGCAGTGGACCCAAGCTTCTTCAGCTGCTCAATAGGATCCTCCGGAATATTTTGGATTTGTAATGCTTTGAACACAGCGGGAGCAAATTTCCCATGGTGAGCGGTGGAACAAAGCACCATGGGGCATGAAGCGTCCTGCAGCCTATCAGCGACGACTTTAGCCACGGCGGTGTGTGTGTCCATGAGGTAGCCTGTGTGTGTGTGAACACTCTGGATGGCGGCCAAGCAGTCTTCTTCAGAGCACCAGCCAGCCAGCACTTCCTGCTGAATCCTGCCAAGAAGAGGCTCGGGAACTTGAAAGTGCTGCTGTCTGTCTAGGCGTGTGAACAGCTCCTTGACAAGATGGCTGTCTCCGTCCGAAACGTGGAAGATAAACCTCTCGAGGTTGGAGGATTTCAGGATATCTATGGCAGGGGAGTGGGATAGCGCCAGAGGCCGTGCCCGGAGATCATACTCGCCTGTGGTGATAAAGTCGGTGATGATGCGGTTGTGGTTGGACGCACAGATGATTCTTCTTATCGGGATGCCCATCTGCTTAGCGTAGACAGCAGACATGGCGTTGCCAAAGTTACCAGAGGGGATGCAAACATCAATGGGCTCCCCGAACTTGATAACTCCATCTCTGCATAGATCCAGATAGGCTGAGGAATGGTACACCACCTGCAAATGGAGGAATGTGTCAATTTAAATGTGTGGCAAAAGCTTTACTCCTTATTGTCCTTGAAAAAAAAAATATATATAATAATAATCATTTAGTGCTATGCTTGGGCGCTATATAAATCCATGTTATTATTATTATTATTATTAGTGCTTTTTATAAATCTAGATCGTTCTGGTGTTATTTTTTGAATGTTAGAGATGTATATAATTTAACTATATGGCACGCGGTTTATTGGTGCTCAAAGCGCAACAAAAATATGGAAATACTCAACTCTTGAGTCCTCTTTCCAGATATCAAGACGCAGTTACTCTCAGATAAATACAATTCTAATCCTTTGGAGCAGTTTCTTATAGGAACTATTTTCTTTAAGATGCACACATCCCTCTGCACCATGATATGGTTGAAGGGTGTAGTTTGGTAGAAAGAAAATAGTTCACACATGAAACAGCTCACAACAAGGTTTATGGAATATATAGTACGGATTGGAAGAGGATTAGGGTCACATGAAAAAAAAAATGTGGGGATGTGAAAAAAATGTGGCCCTTCCGTAATATAGTGAGCTCGAGATAATAATAATACATTTTATTTTTAGGCGCCTTTCATGACACCCAAGGACACCATACTTTGTTAAAAAAACAAAAAAACAACTCTTGAACAGAAATGTTACCAGACCAACCACCAGACTCAGGGACAGTTTTATCCCACAGGCGATAAGACTGCTAAACACCTGAGCTCCGTTAAGTGCACCGATAAACCGACCTGACACAAATCCTATTTGTCATCTTGCAATCTTCTTATTTATATAAGTACATTTTGTATTTTATTATATATGTTGCATTGTTGGAGGAGCTCAGGTCAGAATAATTTAATTGCCATTTCTACACAGCTTATATGACAATAAAACCTTTGAATTCATCTTTGAAACACCTTATCTTTCCCAGTTATTAAGTTAAAATGTCGCCGGTAAAAAAACAAAACGTTAATACAAATATCCTACCTGTGGCAACAGTCGGGCCCAGTTGATGGAGTTTGCGGTGCTAAGAACGGTGTTGTACTCCACAGCGAGGTGACCCGTCAGCCCGCCCTCTCCAAACATCCTCTTTATGCTCCTCTGACAGAAGTCAAAGTCTGACAGGACGCTGACGGCCCTGGCGTTGCCCTCCATGAAGCTCATCATCTGAAGCTTCTGAATCTCACTCACGCCTTCCTCTGGGAAAAACACCAGCACCCCGGTCCTGTGTGTGTCAGAGCCACTGAGCCTGCTGAAGCCACTGAGCACTGCACTTCCTGTGTCTCCAGATGTGGCTACCAGAATAAGGTAGTTGCACATCTGTGGGAGGCAATAGGCGAAGAGCTGTGGCATTAGCTGCAAGGCGAGGTCTTTGAATGAGGCAGTGGGGCCATGAAAAAGCTCCTGGATATACTGATTGTGGATGAGATGTTTTACAGGTGCTACTGCCTCACTAGAAAAGTTTGACCCATATGCCTTAAATATCATTGTTCTTAGATCCGAAGCAGGGACATCCAATGGGTGTATGCACTTTTCAAGTAAAATTAATGCTCGTTCTGGGTATGACATGTGAACTAGTCGCAGCCATTCACGAGTATCAATGTTTGGGAAGCCATTTTTGGGAACGTAGAGGCCTCCATCTGTGGCTAGACCCTCCACTACCACATCACTAAAGAGTGTTTTCGATTCCACGCCGTCACCCCTGGTTGACACAAAGGTTTCCGAAGCGTGGTTCTGATATCTCTCCATAGCCTTCAGCACCTTCTCTGCAACTTCCTCCACTGTGTCCCCTGTTCCACACAGCACCCGCAGATCAAGCCATCTCTCATAAAACTGTTTCCTGTAATGCAGAATGTCCCTCATGGACGTCCCAGTCTCCTGTCCCACTATCCTGTTCACTTTCATCCTGGTGAGTCTCTGTACGATGTCTTCACTGTCCACGTCCAGATAGATGACCAGTCCAGACTCTTTGATGTGTTTCATCGCTGCAGTGTGCAGAGGGTTGGAGCCTGTCAGGGAAACAACACAGCCTGAGGCAGAGAAGTTACACAAAGCATCGCCTTCTTCCTCCAGGAAACGCTCTCCGCCTACTGCTGCCAGCTTTGCAGCTACAGGCATCTTCCATGACTTCTCCAAGACATCGTCATCGACGTCGATGACAGGCAGTCCCAGCCTGTGGGCCACTATCCTGCCCACTGTGGTCTTCCCTGCTCCAGGGGCACCCATGAGCAGGATGTTTCTGTCTCCCAGCAAGGAGGCTTTGGTGGAAAGCCATGATTTTGATGTTGAAAGAGGACTCAGGTAGCATCTGACAGCTCTTAGTGCATTCAGTAAACCCATCGAGGACTCAAATGACAGCAGCCTTTTCTCCTGTGAAATATAAAGTGGAGTTTTAATTCATATTTATGTTGTAAACTGGCCACCTCGTATTTTGACACTGCTTTAACCTTGGACTTGTGTTACAGCCAGCTAGTAGTTAATGTTACGTGTAAACATAAGTGATAGTACATGGGCAAAACACTCTGACTCACGTGAAATGGTGTCTTTCCGTACTTTAAACCGGAAAATATTGTTTGTGTGGATTCTGTGTCAACTAAACAATGTATTTGTACGGGCAAAGCACCATGCTGTACCACACGTCTCGCAGGACCGCTGCAGTAAACAACTACGGTAAGCCTGAAGGGACATAACTGACAGAAGTCGAAGCAGAGACGGCATAAATGATATTTGGTCACAGTCGCACACATGTCTCGTTGCAAAATTATATAACAGAATTATTTCATGTTTTATTTTTTGTAAAATCATTACAAATTCGATAAAACGTTCTGCATGTTCGGTACGAATCTGCTTGTACGAGTGACATGTGTGCAACATTCAAATGCTTCTCAGAAAGTTGTTTTTCAGTGTGCCGTACCAGAATAAAAAGATGTGTTGTTAGATTTATAAATAATAAGCCTATATATAAAATTAGATGTTAATGAAGTCTAGATGATAAACCACCAACGTTGGTGAAATGCACATGTGTATCACCGATATTTTCAATTGATCGCTTTACCATTGTAATGAAATGCAGCATTTCTTCCTTTAGTTACCTAGCAACTATGCAACAGCGTGTTGTCAAACAAATCTCACTCGACCAAGTATTGCTAGCGTTAGCTCGGTCAAGTTAACTACCTTAGTCCACTAGTATTTTCTCCTGCTTGAAGAACATCAAAATGTCTAAAGCTGTGTATCCCCGAGAAAGTGTCTACAATCTCATTCCAAAGGAAGAGGTTCATCTGCAAAAAACCCAAAGGTAGCCTACTTTAAGAGCAAAATATAAACCTAAATGTGCTAGTTCAAATTAATCTAGTTGTATTAAGGTAACTAGAGAACAAGGTTGTGTTTAATATTGTAGACATACAGAGCAATGAATGACTTCTTGTTGTATTTAGCTTAGATATTTCGCCACAAACGATTAAACGATTAAATGAGGCAAGCACATGTTATCTGGCTCATAGACTAACATTAGGTCATTTTTTCGGGAATGTACAGAAATTACTAAGGCAAAATAAGTATTTGAATGTGGTTGTCTGTCTAAAGCTTCATATAAAACTGTAGTCTATAGATATTTTACTTTTTATTTATGAGTACATGAATAACAAAAGCAATTATATCTTAACCAAAAAAGTACTTCTCACTTTAATCTGTTTGATGTCATTCATGTTAAATGACATCAAACAATTAATGATAATTTTCTCTATTTTGCTGGATCTGTAGGTATATGTCGAAATTTAGGCCGACAGTTGTTCTTGAGAAAAAGTCCACCAAGGATGCAATGAGGACGATGGGACCAGCAAAAGTAGAGGTACCAACCCCTGAGAAATACCTCAAGAAGCATTCAAAAGAGCTCAAATTACCTGAACGTGAGTTCTCCTACAGACTATTTGAAGAATGTGCATGTGCGTCTTGAAGCAGGGATTCTATACTTTAACTTCATATTTATTTGTTTATTCAGAGGCGCAGAAAGTGGTTATTAACAGCTACACTATGAGGAAATCAGCTGTTCCTGCAAGGACAGACAACCCACCAATGGGCTTTCAAACCCAGAGAGACTTTATAAAGACAGCTACAGCGGTGCCAATGAAGCCCAAGCCTACATCTGTGGACACCAGTAAGGGACACAAGCAGCTCCTTGAGAATTCAGGACTTGTCCCCAAATACATTAAGAAAAAGGTATTTTTTCATTCATATCGCATAAAAAAATAGCCAACAACCGAAAAAGTCAATACAAAAAAAATAGTATATTAAACCTTTTATTGATGAAATCCATCCTTGAGTGCTGATTTAATTAGATTAATTTATCGCCCGGTTTCCTTTTTGCAGCATTATGGAGAGGTTCCTGAGTATCTGCAGCAGCGCAATGAAGAAGAGCAGAGAGCTCAGGAGGAGTACGACATGTTTGTGGAAGAACAGAGGAAGCAGGGAGCCATGAAACATCTGTCGGATGAGGAGAGACACATCGTCCTGGAGGTACACAAACACATCGCTGCACATTCCTGAATCAGCAGTTTCACACTGGAGGTGTATTGGAATTTGATCTGATGATTTAATGTCCTTAACGTGTCAGGAAAACTATTTTACGTAGCCCTATAACTAGTCAGGATAAAATGGCTTATGCATGTTCGTTATGTAGTTTTTTAGCCACGCACGGCAAAATGAATACTAATATTACAACAATATTAACCACAATCCTTGACAATAACCCCTGTAGTTGTTCCTGTAACACAGACATTACTTCTGATTTGATGGCTATATAAAAGCTGTTAATCCATGACAGTTGCATTACTAACATGAATGTATTGTGACAGTGATGTGTTTCCCTTTGTGTGTTCACCATGAAGGGCCTGAAGAAGAATTGGGATGAGCTGCACCATGACTACCAGGGCCTGTCACTGGTCACAGACAACCTGTCCAAGAAGGCCCGCAGGGACAGTCTAGGGACGGCGATGAAGCAGCTAGAGAATGACATCAAACTCATTGAGAGGTTCAAGACCATCTACATACCCAGTTACTAATAGGACATACAAATCTTCATTAAATCAGATGTGCTGCACTGTTTGTTTTCATACTCCCCCCTTCAAATATGACATGGGCTTTAGTAAAATACAGTTCTGTGCTTGCATATTTTTGTGATATCTCATTTAATCAATGAAATGTATAAATTTCTATCCCCAAATTATTGTCATTCAGAAAAACCTTCTGGGGAATATGTTACTTATTATTAAAACATTGAATAGCAGTCTTCTCAGTCATTGAGATATTTCACTGGACTATTGCCATTTTAAGGTCCATCTACACTGAAACAACTGAAACGTTGACTTTAACCAAATGTATTATGTCAAAAGATTTCACATAACAGTATGAGGTTAGTTGAAAGCAATACTATTAAGTTGAACCTAATGTTGCCTAATATTTGTTGCTTTCAACTAACCACGTACAGTTATGTGAAATCTGTTGACATAATGCATCTGATTAAAGTTTCAGTTTTTTCAATGTAGGGGAAGTAATGATCTTTCTAAAATACTCTGTAAATCTAGGGAAAAAGGTGTCATTTGTAAAAACACTAAAATATATCTGCCCAAATAAAATGTGCTTCATGAAAAGCTGAACCAAGTATATTTTGCCGAGTGTTTTCATTGTCCTGCAGTGGCCCGTTATACGGTCACATGCAGCTGATTATCCCTGTAATTCTCCACGACTGCAACAACGCTGTCCTTTTACGCAAATGACTCGAGCGTGATCCCACAGTCCATGTGACTGGCCAGAAGGTCTCCGGATTATTTTTGACTTTCTTTGTTTTTGTGAATTGTCGCTGGAAGGAAAGGAAGGCAACAAAACTGTAAGTAAGTCTTTGGAAATAACAGATTGTTATTGTGGCTTAGCAGTTAAATGTAGCTCACATTCACAGACAGAAAGTAACTTCAGGTCAAATTGAAACACTTGTGACTCTGAGTTACAGGAGATACTTTCATGTACCATAACATTTCAAAGTAAGGAAAGTATTTAATTATTTGGTCCGGTGTAAGAAAGTAAACTTTCTGTGTATGTCCCCTGAAGGTCACTGCTGCCTGTATCCTACATTTTCATCGACTACAAATGGACAACGCAGGGATGAAAAAAGGAATTGTGGTATGTTTAACGCTAATATCATGAATTCAAAAGTTTCAATTCACAAGTTTTAATCTCAACAGATAATGAGTCATTGTATGTAATTATTCACTCAGCTTTTAGAGCTGCTGTTAGGAGATACAATGTTCACTTTTCTCTAATTGAATTCCCCAAGTCATTTTTGGATTCATTTAACAATAAGAAGCTTTTGAATAACCTTCACAGCTTCCCCTTTATGACATCCTACAGCAAAATGTATACAGAAATGCCTAAATTGAAATAGCCATCAAAACTAGACTTCTTTAGACAGTGGAAATCCAACTGCTTGAACCCTTTTTTCCTGTTTCTTAAACGTCTACAGTTATTTACTTCCATGCCTAACAGTGCTTCTTCTGTCCCAGCTGAAAGATGACTGGCCAGGATATAGTCTGGACCTGTTCACTTACCCTGAACACTACCATGAAGACATAGAGAGTGTTTACATTCCACATGGGATAATCACGAACAGGTAAAAAATACACCAAACAAAAAAAAACCCATGCAAAGTAATTTGTAAAAACGTTTTTTGCCTTCATTTGTATTTTTTTTGAATGCATTTCTCCTGCAGGGTGGAGCGTCTGGCCCACTACATCATGGATGACTTTGCTGACAACAACAACATCATGGTGCTGTGCGTCCTGAAGGGAGGCTACAAGTTCTGTGCAGACCTGGTGGAGTTCATCAAGGTGCTCGGCCGCAACTCCAACAAGTACCTGGAGACACGGGTGGAGTTCATCCGTCTCAAGAGCTACCTAGTAGGTGTATGGCATAATGTACACATAAATGGTACACACATTAACACATACACACATTTGAGATATGAACACTACACAGCAGGCTTTGCATTTTATTTTGTGTCCCCAGATGTATTGGACCCTTACTCAAGTCCAATACATCCTCTACCGGTAACAAAAAACAAAAATGCTTTTAAAAAAAAGGATTTGAAAGTTTTTTTTTCTCCGCTGCAAAAATGTAGTGTGTTTAGCAATTATTTTTTATTAAATTCAGAGATTATTAATTGAGAAAAACAACATTTTTATTTATTTGTTGGGTGAAAAGTGACCAAAACAAGCATTTGAGGGCATCAAAATTGCCTTTGGGAATTTATAATAATTATTCTTTTCATTATTTTTTTACATGTTATCGACACAATGAATGACACGTTTATATAAATATAAAAAGTTAATCAATACTCAAAATGATCCTTATAATTAAAGCCCCTACATTCATCATGCACTAAAGACACTTTTTAACAACTTATGTGTAACTGTGTGACTTCTCGCTCAGCCACCAGGTGTCACTGTTGTTCATATTTAGTGAGGAAAGATTACATTCAGGACACCTCAAGGACGATTGATTATGGAGCCACTGCAGAGCTCTGGTCAGGAAAACACCACCCTAATTGGTGCTGTTTTTCTGCCAAGAGAAGCAGCTTATGGCACTGTCTAACACCTGGAATGTAACTGAGGAAATAACTCTGGGAATGACACAGTGATGTTTACAATGATTTCACTACGCACTTGTCACCACAGTTACTTATTTTCTTGAGTGTATTTTGGCAGAGAGCACCTAAAATGATGTGATTTACATGTCTCTGCATGTGGTCACATTCCTCCTCTCCTTTTTCAGCGCAGGGGAGGCTTTATTATTTATGTATCCAGAATTGGCTTAAAGGGATTTAATGCATTCTTATCTGAATTATAGATAGTGATTTTCACTTGCTGGGTCAGGTAAACCATGAGGTCAAACGATAATGTCCGATGTTTGCTCATAGTCACAACACATTTTCATTTAATATATGATATATCATGACAATTATTCAAGTAGCAATGCAACAAGGACAATTAGGACAATATGATGTACCAAGATTAACAGATAAAAACACAAACAATTGAAAAAAACAATAACATATAAAAGGACAATATATAGAAAAAAGATAATAAAATAAAAAATCACAACATATTTCGAAATAAGCTTGAAGCGTATATGTAAATTAGGTCATAATTACATTAATAAATAAATGAATACATCAGAAAACAGAAAAAAAACAAAAAAAAACGCAACATTATTTTTGGTATCAACATACAACAGGGCAGTAAGCAGCTTTTGTTATTAGAGGAAGGGTCTGAGTAATGACGCTGTGAGTCCATCTCAACATCTCTGGTCATGATGGAGTCATGTGACCTGCCCCCAGGGTTGGGATTTTGTCCATGTCACTGCTCCTCTTATCTGAGTGATGCATCTGTGGCCCACAAATCTAACTTCAAAGCTGTCATCCTTTAAAGCTTTCGGTGGAAACAGAGAGCCTGGCTTTGTTTATGCAAAGAATAATATTGTATACTCATAGTCTCGTATTATTAATCTCCCTGTGTGCATTGTTCTCGCTGCAAACAGCTCTTTCTAGAGAAACACTAGACTAGAGTAACATGTCTTTGAGAAAGCATGCTATTTCTCAATCCGGATTTTCATTGTAATTTCTGGTGGCTAAAAAATGAATACATCTTCAATTTCCCCTTGAGGAACAAGCAATAGCGCAAGGAATCTGTGTTGCTAAAATCAAATAAACTGACAACAATTATATACATTACTTATAATGATTGCATAATATTGAAAAAAATACTTTGTAACAATACCATCATCTTTCTCTTTTCATCTTTTCCTGCCCAGAATGACCAATCAACAGAGCAGCTGCAAATCATAGGAAGTGGAGATCTGTCGTTCCTACGTGGAAAGGTGTGCATAAAGAATTGTGCATAAAAAAATGTGTGTTTTTTTTGTTTTTGAGATACCTTTTAAATGAAACTTTAGCCTCAAGAGGGGGCTGTCAGTTAAACTTTCAGAAAGTAATCACCTTTACAGGTCAACAAAAGAGAAATGACTCATTAGTTCCCCTTTGAGAATAAACATTTTAGATAACATCAACAGAAGAATAACATGTTTTGTTTCAAATATGTTTGTATTGCCCCTTGGACAGGATCACTCCCCTATACTTCCACTTTTGAAGCTTTCTCTCCTCTTTGATCCCACTACATGTGGGTCACTTTGTTAAAACCCCCTGACCAGCCTAACTATGAATTAGGAATTTTAGGGAAATGAATGTTCCCAAAAGCCAGATTTACTGACTGTTCATCCCTTTTGAGCTCTGGCATGGATGACAGAGGAGTCTGTAGGAATGATCCCTCCTCCTCACTGCCTTCTTCTCTGACATGAGATCACTAACTCAGCTCGCGTAAATATGCCCACACGTGTTTGCTTAAAAAAGACTGATGTTGAATTCCTTTAACTGAGATGCATTCTAGCCGCGGTTTAAAAGGTCAATGGGAGTAAAAACAAAAAGGCTGACAACCACCTTGCACAGAACACATGAATCACTCACTTACAATCCTTCACAAGAATGAAAATATCACAGCAAACCTCCCACAAAGTCTCAAATCAAAAAACGAAACATGTGTCATCAGTCATATTCAGAAATGTTGTTGAGTCACAGCTTCAGGTATGAGGGAGGTGATATTGACATCTTCATGCTTGACAGTGGATACACTAATAGCATCCCTTTATTTTCACAAAGTAATGAAAATATATTTTGTTATGATCAGTTTTTAAGCCAGGCTAGAATTGGAGCTTAGGACAGGGCAATGTGAGACTGTCTGTGTTGTCCTAAACTTTGTTCCAGAATGAAATAACGCTATAACTATTAGATCGACTGACGTTCATTTATTTTATGGTCCCCAGAGGATGAATACTAAGTACCTTTGTTATCCCCTTACTCTTCATTTAGACCATCGTAAGATTAACATTGGTGATATGTAGTGAAATGTCACAACAACCATAGATTGTCATGATGGGTCACACATTCTTCCACTTTGGATGAATTGTTGGAACTTTCATGATTCTATGCCTTTCGTCCAGCGCCATCATCAGGTCACAATCTGTCATTATATGCCTATCTGATAAACATCATGATGTTAGTTATGTCATTTTGAACATGTGAAAGTAAATACAAAAACAACACTATCACCAATTTTTGTATTGGCCTCCTGCAGCTTAATGTACTTGGCATTTTGGTTACTGCCTGTATTTTGGTTACTGCCTGCATTTTGGTTACTGCCTTCATACACTAGCAATGATTGGATAATACCAAAGCTTTTTCTATAGTCAGGATTAATTGATTAAACTACACCAATCCCACACTCATGATATATGGATCCTAAGAGAACTATAAATGATTCTAAATGGTTCTACAGTATATGCTGCAAAATGACTGCCAATGCACGATTGTTGTCCAACTGACCGTATAGTATGTTTATATTCTCCAGCATGCAGCGGTCATGTTTGAGTTTTTTGTTTTTTTTACACGTCCCCTTATCCACTTTCCCTGAGTGTTGTGTAACAGGGTTCAGGTGTAGAAGGAGAGAACATTGGCCAGGCGCCTGCATTCTCTCCGATCACTCTCCCCAAACCATAGATACTCTCCACTGGTCTCACAAAGAGCCCCATACACCGGCCAAGGGAACAAGGAGTCATTTGAAACCCTGCAGCAGGGAAAGTGAGCAACACCCGGACACTTAGAAGTGACTTTTGCTCACTGTAGACACAGATGTTCATTACTGGGGAGGAGAGAATAAGCTGTGTTTTTGTTCAGATGCTGGCAACATTGTTGCTCTAGACACCATCTGTAAGAAATGTACATTTCACACAAACACGCTAGCCTTTATTCTCACTTAGCTCGAACTCTGTTAAAATCCAAAGGTTACTAATGGTTTTTTTCTTTTTCTTTACATGTACCAAGAGTGTGCTCATTGTCGAGGTGAGTGTTCCATCTGCTCTGACTTGCAAAGCAGTTTCTTTATTTCAACTAAATTAATTCTATCAAGCATGTCCTTCAAATGTGCACCTTGCTAATGTTTTGTTTGCACTTCTTCTGGGTGTCGTGTTGATCGAGAGGCCATTGTGCTTCTAAGAGCCTCTTTTGTTTTTGGTGTACAAAAGGACAAAAAGACTAAAGAAGTATTCTCTCTTTGAGATCATGTTTCATTTGAAAAGGGTTCCGAACTCAGAGCAAAAACACATATCACAATGGTTGTTAACTCCAATGAAACAGTTGGGAGGCATCTTAAAATAATGTAATTGAAATCTTTTACAGTTCCTCTGCTTATGGAAAAGTGATAATATGTAAAACATGCACTCGTTGTATCTTCCTGGTCGAATGTACTTACTGTAAGTCGCTTTGGATAAAAGTGTCAGCTAAATGCAATGTAATGTAATGTAATGCACTCCATGTACTTCTTTTAGTATGGTAATCAATCTCGTAAAAACGTAAAGTTGGAAAAGGTTTTTCATCCTACAATCTACATATTTGGTTGTCAGTTTTCTCCCCTTTCAAAGCATTCTCCACTCAAAAGCCCCACCTCCCTCCTCTTCATCTCTCCCCTCTTCCTTTATCTCTTCCCTCCCCTCAGGCCATAGTTGACACAGGAAAGACCATGAAGGCCCTTCTGAAGCATGTGGAGACCTTTGAACCAAAGATGGTCAAGGTCGCAGGGTGAGCCAGTTTTTCAGTCATCTGTGTTTTCCCTACCGAGGGAAATACCGAGTGTGTGACAACACAAGAAGAAGATATCACTTTGTCCCTATCTCCTGTCCTGTGTCTGTTCCGATGCACAGAAACAAGATGAACATCTGTCCTGGGTCATGTTGAGAGTTTATCTCCTCAACTGTTTGTTTAACACTTTTTAAGTGTAAGCATGTTGGGTACATATACGTAGATTTGGTATTTGTTACAGTTCAATCTTTGAAATTAAATGAACAGCAAGACAATTTATAATACTTTTTAAATACTAGGTAAGTCCTGGGCAGTGATGAAATAAATACTTTACTTGATTTAAATTATTCATAATGCAGTAAAAAAATACTCTGTCCTGCACTCATTTCTGAATATAATATATATATATATATATATTAGGGCTGTCAAACGATTACAAATTGTAATCAGATTAATCATAGCTTAAAAATTAATTAATCATGATTAATCACCATTCGAACTATGTCCAAAATATGCCATTTATTTATGTATATTGTTGTGGGAATGGAAAGATAAATGAAAGAAGGCGGATATATCCATTTAACATACAGTATCTATGTTTATTATAACATTTTTCTGCGTGTCAAAATGAAAGACAACCCACACTGTGTGGGTTGTCTTTCATTTTGACACGCAGAAAAATGCGTGCTGGAATTGGGCCGGTACTCACCGGTACGCAGTACCGGCACTTCTGGTTCTGACCCATGGAGTACCGGCACTTCTTGCTCAGTACCGGCATGCTGGCGGTACTCCGGTACTCATGCACCGTGCCAGTACTCAACACTCTCCCGCCGTTCTTATTATACATCCATATATATATATACAGCCGCCCGGTACTCAGTAGATGCGTCATGAGGTGCCGAACGGACATTCTCATCTCTCTAACCGCTGGAGTTTCACAGCGGCTGTCAGCTGTTTACTCCTGTCATTCAAACAGAACGTGCTGGAGAGGGGGCGGGGCTTATCTTCTCCATGTAAATACTGTGGTGGAAACGACTATGTCAAAATTAACCTATTTGACCGTGATTTAATAGTAATACACGTTTCAAAATAATAATAATAATAATGCCGAAGTAACAACATACTGAAAACTGTTAGTAAAACCATGTTTTAATGCTTTACAATTTACATACCTAGATGCACGTGTGTTGTGTTTATGCAGTGCAACTCCCACCCAGTGGGTGGCTATGTAGAGTGATAGAACAGAGCAGGCACGCCCCCGAGAGAAGGAAAGCAAGTCACGTCACAAATTAGCATTTTTTAAATGTTAGCGTGGATTAATAAAAGTGCAAAAAGACAGCGGTTGTCGCCGGAAGAAACTTCAAATACAGAGAATGCTGTGCCTGTGTTGGAAATTGTGTCTGATGGGGAGCTTTCTTTGGTTGATCCTCCTGCTCCAAATTCTAGTGCATTAGCATTAGCACTAGCTCCGCCGCCTCCTCCAGAGCCTCTAACGTTAGCTGCTGCTGGCGCAACTGCCACCACCAACACCGGGCAAAGCGATGCACCTGACTGCTGGACAACGGACCAGGTGCAATATTTTTGCAAGACCAATGCATGGCTCCTTCTTAAAGATAAGAAGCTAGGATGTCGGATATGCAGAGATGTCAAATCTTTGGGAATACACACTGGACAAGGACTGAAACTGTCAACTGAATGGGGTGAGTGTGCAGTGTCTCATTTCGGTGTTGACAAGGGCAAACAACAAGCTAGCCTGAGAAAAAAAAATCAAAGAACATAAAGAATCACAAGCCCATGTAAAAGCTGCTGACATCCTTACATCTGCTTCACGTGAAACTATTCAACATCAAGTGCAGTCTATGCATAAATCTGAATTAGACACCACTATCAGAGTTTTTCGAACGGCATATAAAATTGGCAAACATTGCCGGCCATTCACAGACATGCCAATTGATTTGAATGTACAGAAACTGAATGGGCTGAACGTGGGCAGGGTTTTGCACTCCAATAAAACCTGTGGCGAAATCATCGATCACATAGCTCATGAGCTGAAGAAAAAAATGGCAAAAGACATTACAGAAAACCAAAGAAAACTCTGTGTTTTGGTCGATGAATCTACCACTATTAGTGGTAAAACGGTGCTTGTTGTGTGTCTACGCTCAGCATTAGCTGATGCTGAGCCCGAAACGTTTTTTTGGGAGCTGATCGAGTTGGATGGAACAACGGCTGATGACATCACAAAGGCGTTAATGGAGTGTCTTGGAAGAGATTTTAACGAGGACTTTTTAGGTCAGTGTTTCGTTTCTTTTGCATGTGATGGGGCTTCAGTCATGCTAGGGAAGAGAACAGGCGTTGCTACCCAGTTGTGTAGTAAATTCCCAAGCCTGTTTGTGTGGCACTGCTCCAATCATCGTCTAGAGCTGGCAGTTGGGGATGTGGTCAAGGAGGTCTCAGGGCTCAATCATTTCCAGATCTTTTTTGACAAACTCTATTCCTTGTTCCATGCCTCCCCCAAAAATCAGAGGCAGTTAGCGCAGTGTGCGCAAGCAGTCGGACAGCGTCTCCTGGTGATAGGGCGTGTTTTGTCCATCCGCTGGGTGGCTTCAAGTGAAAGGAGCGTCAGAGCAGTCTGGGAAAACTACCGAGTGCTTCATGATCACTTCACAAATGCTGCAAACGACACGAGCAGGGATTCCAGAGACAGAGCAAAGTACAAGGGCCTGGATGATGTGCTCACATCTGCAACGTTTGTCAGCAATCTGGGACTGATGTACGATGCGCTCACAGAGCTCAGCGACCTCTCTCGGCAACTCCAAAAAAGAGAGATGACACTGCCTACAGCAGATAGGCTCTTAACTCGAGAAATACGAGTTTTTGAATCCATGGTCACCATGCCTGGCCCACACATGACTACAGTTCATACAGCTCTAGCTGAGAAGTCCTTCAAGGGTATTGCCCTGCGTGAGAATGGCAGGCTTGTACAGATTCATGCAGGTCAGTTTTTCCGCAGTATGGTAGAGAATCTGAGACACAGAATGACTTCCACAACCTCCTCTCATGTCAGCATAAGAGAAATCCCATTACATGGCCGGGAGGCCCGGGACAATCAGCTAATCCAGGACATGAAAGTTATCCATCCTGGAAGTTGGCCTGAAGAGGAGTTAGACGTACAGTATGGGGACGTAGAGGTGCTACGTGTGTGCGAAGTGCTGAAAGTGGACAGAAGAGAGACTGTTCAGGGCTTTCGCGAATACAAGGAAACCAGGGCATCCCGTACACCTGCTGCCATGGAGCCTCTACTGAAAGCAGTCCGAACCATCGCTGTCTCCACTAGTGAGTGTGAGCGGGCATTCAGCTGCATGAACGATATCCTTACTGCAAAAAGGAATGCTCTCTCTGTCAGCCGACTGTCCAGCCTGGTTTTCATTAAATGTAATGGACCATCACTAGGACAGTTCAATCCGGAACAGTATGTGAGGTCCTGGCTGGCAAAGGGAAGGAGAAGTGCTGATGAAAGAGCCTGTCCAGCTCCAGCCCCTGATACTGATGTCCCCAAGGCCTTCTGGAGCCTTTTCTAACAATGTGAAGTATATTGCAAAGCAGCTCACCCAGTGAGAAGACTTTTGGCATAATGTGCCGATTTGTACAGATCCTGGAGATAGAAGGACTTCAGACCAACCAGGGAGTTATCTGATCAGCTTGGTGTTCAATGTAACTCTTTACCATGGCTCAGACTTTGTTACTTGCAGTTACAGTTTCTCATTTTAGATTGTGCAAATTTTGCATTTGTTTTTACATGTTCTTTGTTCATGCTCTTTATCATTTTTCTGAGTTGGAAAGTTAGATTGCATCATAGTTTACTTTATACATATTTGTATTCTTCAGTGGTGAAGTATATTGCAAAGCAGCTCAGCCATGTGAGAAGACTTTTGGCACTTTTTCGTTTTTCGTTTTCTGAGTTGGAAAGTTAGATTGCATTCAAAATGTACAGAAATACTTAATTTTGTTAAAGCTTTTTATAAAAATGCTTCTGACCAGAGCTTTGTTTCCTTGTCATTAATGTTGAACACCACCAGAGGGGCTCTCACCTGAAAGGTCTCTGCTTCATGTGTCTTCAGCAGAAGATCTAGACTTTGATTGCTATATTTTCAGTTAATATTGACCTTACTGAGCTTTAGCCATATCCGCTGCCTATCATAAACATTTTTAAGTACAGTGAACCTTTCTAAAATATACAGTAGTAAAGAGACAAACCCACCAGCATTATAGTAGCCAAATTCTTGTTTGTGGGCTATATATATAAAATTGACTTGAAAAAGTTGCTGATTTTAGAGTACTGGCACCTTTTTCATTCCAATTCAAGCACTGCCCACACACCTATCAATCATCAAACCGTGGGGTCTTAATTCATTACGTGTTGATTTCTATCAACGGGGGAGTACTTCAGGAAAGTCGACAGAGGGGGGGCGGCGGCGGCTAGTGGAGTACTTCGTGACCACAGAGTGTGAACGTTGTGACCAGCTGTTTTAGCGCAGTTCTCCAGTGAAGGGGGGGGGGGGGGGGGGGGACGTTAACAGCAGCCCTGTCTGTGCACACGGAGACCGACTCTGTCGTCCGGTGATCTAACCGCCTTCTGGAAAAGCTTCACAAGTACGTCGGTACGCAAATGCGCTTTGTGACACAAGTGATGGTACGCATTTCAGAGAGATTACGCACATAACCTGCGTACCAGTTATGTGCACCCCTGTACTACAGCAAAAGTATTCTCCGTCGGGACTTCCTGCAACAACACCACGCCGTTATCAAAGATGTTCTATTGAGAAGACGATCACTACGTGACAAAAGTTTTCAAAACCGTGGCTACTGAAATCAATCTTACTAACTGCTGTCTGTGCAATTTACTACGCGCGAGTTGGCAGACTTTATTTTGCTTACTTTAACATCATTTTTCATGGTGGGGCTAAGCCATTTCTGGTGTAGCCTACCCCAGCCATACCCTGGCGCTGCCACTGGTGGCACGTATGGGGCGGGCCATTCTGCACATGCGTTAAATGCGTTAAATATTTTAACGCAATTAATTCAAAAAATTAATTACCGCCGTTAACGCGATAATTTTGACAGCACTAATATATATATATATATATATATATATATATATATATATATATATATATATAATTTTGCCTCAAAACATACCAAAAGTAGAAAGTATTCATTATGCAGAATGGCCAATGACTTATTACATTATAATTATTATTGAATGAATATGCCTTCAGTGCTAACTTGGTAACAATTAGGTTTATTTGAATTGTTGTATTACTGCTGGGTAGCTTATCCTATACAAAATAAGTCATGATTCATTTGTTCATATATACTTTGTATCTTTTATTAAATCAAAAAAGATGTAGCCACTAAAGCTAGCAAATAAATATAGTGGCACATGATTTGCATGCAAAATGTAATACATTAGAAATATAAAGTAGCAATTGAAGAACCTGAAAGTTGTTATTACTTGTGTACAATGTCTTGGGTCCTGATTAGTTACAGTAAACGTGAGTTGTAGAGTTTGGAAATGAAGTTTATATTTCATGTGTTTCAGTCTGTTGGTGAAGAGGGTTCCTAACATGGCTGAAAGTCTGACAGACTGTGAGTACCTCTGCTCAGTTTACTGTGTCTGATATGTACGCCACTCAGTTACAGAGAATCTGTTGCATGTTTTTCCCACTTTTTATATAAGTTGTTGCTATGCAAATGTTGTTACTTGGTAAAGAGAGAAGTAGTAGGCTACTGTGTATATTATCAAAAATCTGTTGTGACCTGATAAGCCCGCTCCAGTCAATTCTGATATACATCACTGAAGCAAAAAAGTCAATTTAAATGGCAGATAAGATCAAATGTACTTTATTTTTTGCAAATTGGGAAAGTGGTCATAATATTCTAAATATTGTGCCCACCTAAACTGATATTGATTTTTGTTGTGCCTTTTTTTAGGTGTTACATGTTTTTTGCTGCTGCCACTTCAAAATATCCAAATGCTCCCTAATTCCAGTAGAATATAACGGCGATGTCCCTGATTGGATTTCAGCTGGGGTCATTTGATTAAAATCTTGTGAAATTATGGTGTTAAAAAAGACCATTTCAGACACAAACACATGTCTGTGTTTGCCTTTACAGATGTTGGATTTGAGATCCCGAACCACTTTGTTGTGGGCTATGCTCTGGACTACAATGAATACTTCCGTGACCTGAATGTAAGTCCACTGCAGCACACAGTACATGACCTTTTGAAGAGCTAAGAGAAAGAGATGAAAGAGACAGGAGGGTGGGGGGGGTAAACATAGCAACTCAAAGAGATGCACTCCTCTTCCTGGAACCTAAACTCAACCAAACAGATATCCTCTCTGCCGGAGGTGACTACATTAAGGCAAAGAAGCTCAAGTCAGTTAAAGTAGGGAGGTCATCAGGTCAAAATAAGTATTTTTTAAACAAGCATTATGCAGTAAAATGTTTATGGGGGCGGGGTGAGATATCGCAGATTTAGCTATTAGCTCATTTCCATCTGCAACATTATGTTGTCTATAAGTCAACTATTATAAAGACAGATCACAGCCTAGAAAAATAAATAAAAGTAATAATAATGACCAAATAAGCCTTCGTACACACTAAAATAAATGCTGAACTTTATGTTTTGAACATTAGCATTTTAAAATATGTATTGAAAGTATTTTGCCATACCTATGTTATGATACAGATCATTTATAGGCATTATGATAACTTGATAATAAGTTCAACGACTGGCAGTATACTATAGACAAACTCCCCCTTTTTCCTATCTTATTTTAACATGTATTCACCCTTCAAAGAAATCATACTCATTCTGCATCTAAAAGCATATATAGAATTGTTGGCAGTTTTTCTATTTTCTTTTCTGAATACCTCACTGTTGCTTTAACGAAAGCTTACTCATCTACAGGCTTTAAGTGCAACTCAGCTCTACTATACTGTTTTCTTTATTGCACTCCTGACAGCTCATTTCAAGCCAGATTTCTCAGTCAGAAATTAGTAAGTGCAAACTTATGTGAACTTTGTCATTTTTATATTTGTAAAGACGTGGCCTCAACTTTACCTCTGACTCAAGTAAAACACTAAGCCGACACTGACTCCCATAGCTTTGTGTGTGAGTGTGTATTCACATGGGTGTGTGTCCTACAAGTACTGTATGTACTAGTGTACGGTTGTGTGTTTGAGGGGGTTGGTATTCATTCTAAGAGTTTGAAAGGGGGTGACCTGTGGAATGCAGAGGTTAGGATCTCATTATCAGGTAGAGTTAAAGCTTCCCCTCTTATCTGTCCTCATCCTACACAGAAATATGAGTTGAACCCCTGGGACGCCCTAAGTTAGATTAATGAATGTGTCCTATCTTTGTAGATTACCTACCTTACTTTCAAATTATTGCGTTGAGTAAATGGCATTTTGAGACTCTTAGGACATACTAGAATTTCATATAGGTCAGGGTGATCTTAAACAAATATCTTGCCATCATCACATGCAATGTTTTGGGCAAGATTGAAACTTAAAATCTCCACATGCTCGTTTTTCTCTCTCCCACATATTTCCCTTTCAGCATCTCTGTGTCATCAGCAAGACTGGAAAGATGAAGTTCAAGGTTTAAAAAGTAATTTATTTTTATATCAGCAGCAACTAACGGTTTGACTCCCTTCTTCAGCAATGAGTAAAGATTCATTTTTATTACCCTCTCTAAATGATTTGCACTGTTTTGTTTACATTTGCAATTTGTTGAAGAAAAGTATTTCTATTAATGTTGAAATAATTTCTCTAAATGTGATTTAAACTTATCCTCTTCCTTTCTTGTATTTTGCTGTGATGCACTCGGGAACAAAGAAAAGGATACATGGATGAATGAAAGAAAGAAATCCTGGCAACCGGGAGAGGACTGTTGGTGACAGATGGACAGAGCTTATGGACGCTGGCATCCCCATGCCCAGATGACGCCCACTCTGACTCATGGAAACATACAGTGGGTGCAGCAGGCAGGAAGAACAGTGTCTCCTCACCACGCTGTGTCTATTTGTCCCCAACTTAAATCAGGCCTTAATGGGAATCCCAACCAAATACATGTGAATTCAACAAATTCAGTGGCAAAACAATGCCACCTGAAATCAAACCTGGAGTCTGTATATCAAAAGAAAAGCAATCTCATAACCATAGAAGTAGTCAGTCATTAAAATTGACATCTAGACGTTGAGTTATGTTATAAATTACAAATACAAACTGCTCCAGCGAGAAAAAGACAAATAGAAACAACTTTTTTCAAATGTATTCAAACCTCCATTATTTAATAAGAAAACAGTGTATTGTTGCAATTGAACTCTTAGCCCTTGATATAAAGGGTGAAAATGTTCAACATTTAAACTAAGATTTTGAAATAAACAACAGGAACGAAGTTCATCTGCAAAACGTGTATTTCTTTCATTGCTTTACCTTGCTGTGAAATGATAAGATCTATGTTTTCAACGGCGAACTGAAGCAGTTATCTGTGCTCTCACGATGTCCAAATTCAATAGAAGAAAATCGTCTAAATGTTTTTTTAAAAACCTGCAGTGCTGTGAACCACACACACACACACACACACACACACACACACACACACACACACACACACACACACACACACACACACACACACAAACACAGAGAGGTATTTTGTGTGTTTTGTAGCATCGTCGGTGTGACTAAGAGTCAATTGTGCATGTCGACAGACCGACCAGGACATGCTTCACATCAGACAGCGTGCACTCTGGGATTTGTATCAAGTGGCTACGCACTCTTGATTCTTAATCACCTGAAACTACAAACAGCAGTCACATCATGTGTCAGGAACTGATGCACACACAAGTATAGTTCTAATATGTTTGTGGGCTTTTCATTATGAAAGATGGTGCGTAATCAAAGTTTGTCTTAACCCTGAGACTCCTCACTGCTCCATGTGCAGACCACCTAGGTTTGACATGACTAATGGCTAAGGTTACAACAATGTTTCACATTATTTCCTAACTTTTATGTTTTATAAATACTCGTAAACCGAGTCTTTTCGTCAACTTGTTCTAAGCCAAATATAATGGTCCAGCTCCAGCTACAAGGCCTCTCTAGGTTAAATGACCTGATAAATGAGTTGCTATGGGGATAATATGAGAGTCTGCAAACAAAAGAGAGTTCTGTGAAGTTCAGAGCACTCGGATTCCATGTTGTGCTTTCAAACTACTCTCAGGCTCGAGGTCTGGAGTAGTAAACAACACCTTCACTAATAGCCTACACTTAGAGGATCCCTAAATTCAATCATGTTTTATAACTTGTCTTTGACCCCTAAGGTGCAGAAGAGGGAGATAAGCGGAAAGAAACTACTTTTGGTCTGGGTGTTATCTGTGCAGCTTTAGCCACAAAGAACCCCATTGTACCTCCGGCTGTGTGTCCTTATCATAAAGCATCAGTACTTGGCAGTAGTGGTTAACTTATCCCAGCACTGATGCCCCCCACACTGCCCTGGGAACCCAGAGGCCATTGTCTTTCACCTTGATGCAAGGTTTGGTGAAAGCGAGATGGGACAAAAAGCAGAGCAGGTTTCACATGCTGCGGCATTGTGGCGCTCTGTCAGGGGAACTGAGGATGGATCCGACCGCAGAAAGTAGGCTACAGGTAAACTGCACTCAGCACAAAAGGAACAAAACGGGAATTGTACATTTCAATGGCCACACATTCATGCATTTGACATATGAAGCCTGTGGTTAGAGACAAAGCAGAGGGGTTTTATTTCACATCACCAGCGCAACAGCATGTTTACTTTCAAAACTTTGCTTTATTGTTCGGCCTCTAAACAGAGTAGTTTGACAATTTTAGGAAATATGCTAAATTGGCTACAGCCGGGGGGGTGAGCTTAGCTTAGCATAAAGACAGGATCAAGGATATCAGTTAGCCTGGCACAACAACCTCCTGATCTGTACATTTTGATTGTTGTATTTATTGGAGGTAGTCAGCCATTTTAATCCAACTCGCTTTTTTTCCAAATCTAGCAAATATTTCCATGCATACTTTAAACAGCCTACAAGAGGCAGTGTGGTTTTACTATGGGCAGACTCGATATGGCTGTTTCCCCCTGTTTCTGTTATTTATGCTAGGCTACGCTTGATCTCTCAATGCTTCTTCTCATCCAACTATTTTCTTAAAAAGGAAATAAGAAACTGTATAACTTCTTTCAGAGAGATGTAATCTCTTCAGTGTCAAAGCTATATAGAACTCTTTGTGTGCTTCGGATGAATTTGTAATATGAATGAACATGCCTTCATTTAGAACATGTATTTGATCATCATGTAACTAGCAATAGCTAAATGATGATATTCCAAGTTTTGAACATAATATACACTGCTTCACTGACACATCTTGGTACACAAATAGAAAGAACATTCTCTCCAGTGTTCATTGTGTTCCAATTGGAGACTGACTGGCCAGAGGGCTTGATAGATTGACTGCTGCTGGGTTTCATCCAGTCATCAAACTCAGTGCCAGATCCCCTTATACAACATGTGGAGTAGTCCTCATCCTCTATACATCCTACACTGTATACTGTCTTGGGTGTTTTACATGAAATAGTGTTGAAAATCTGGATCATACAAGCATTATGTGCTGCAGTTGTTTCCACCTGTCTTAATTCAAACAGTGCTGGGCTTTGAACTCTTCAAAGGCTTCATGTGATGCCTTAATCCAGCCAAACATTTTGCTGCGGTGAGAACTCGTATTCTTTCTTCTGCAAGAATGTTTGAGTACTTCTGGCTTTTTAACTATATATTCGGTATTACAAAAATTAATCTGTGAATAGCCATACAATTGTTTCAACAATTTTTCAAATATTAGAAAAATGTGAATCGAAAAGAGTGAAATAAAGATACAAGCATGATTCAGAAAGTAAAACATATAGAAAATACAGTATATAAAGTAACACAACAGCAACTTAAACTATAGTCATTCAGAATTCAGAACATCAGTGAGTTATATTCACCGCTCATTGATCTGAAATCCTCTCTCCTCACTTTGCCATTCATAAAAACAGCACTGCACGCTGTCTCGAGCTCTGCACAGAGGAGATTGTACTTGCATTGTAGTAAGTGGGCCAACTGCCTTTCTGGAAAAGTAACACAAACACAATCACTGCTGGCTCTTGAGATGGTAAACCCGTAAAACATTTGTATAGTTTGCTTGTGAATTTTCACACACACATGTTATCGAGAAAGGTACAGATTATGAGTTTTTTTTTAAGGACAACACGACACCATCCATATGTTATATTGCTGGGAAACTAAACTAACCATAATGTTGTTGTGGTGGAATCACACTTTATGTGATCAATAACATCTTGCTTAACATTTGAGTTTGATAAAACAAATTGTATTAAGTGAAAATGAAACCCATGTTTGCCATCACATAATGAAGAGTCCCACTTACATCAGTTTAAGTTCTCCTTTGTCTGGGTGAGGGTGCACCAGCTCTTTAGACAATAGCTTCTCTCTGAAACCAGGGAAACCTCGCCACAGTGTGGGTCAAAAGAGTCCTATTGTCCTATCTTCCATTGTGCTGCTGGAGTAGCCAGCAAACAGAACACTGTCAGCCTTTGTCTTCTCAGGATCAGCTGTGCGGACTTTTTTTTGTCATGCTCTGAGGAGTCCCATGTGGCTGCCATGCCCTACATGTCACCATAATATAGTTAAGGACACTGCTGTTACAGTTGTTAATGGATGGGCAAACATGTTTCACCAGTTGAATGATAGGAAATTGCAGAGTTCAGCATATGTGTGATGCCTCGGGGCGTTTCCTCTTCCCTCACAACGACGTCCCTGTGATTTCCTTTGCTCACTTTAAAGGTCTAACAGGCTTAATGATGGAACAAAGTGTATCAGCTGAGGGCTATAGCTGATTATTGAAATGCACTCTCTAAGGGAAAAGTGTGTCTTTAAGGATGCTTGATCCTATTCCATCAGTGGTAGAAGAAAATATGAGTTTTCAGGAATATTATAGTTCTACACTTACATTCAAAATCCATAGTTACGTTATGAAAAGTAAAAGTAGACTATTCATTTATTGAATGTATATAATAGGGTGTTCATTTATTATAGGAGATTACAACAATTAAATAGTTCTCCCTTAAAAGGAAGTGGACTAGAAATATAGCCCAAAATAAAGTATTTAAATAAAGTACCAAACTTTGAAAAAGAGTAAAAGTACACACATATTAGCAGACAAAATTAAATATTAAAAATGGTAAAGTGCTCATGATGCAGAGCAGTCCATTTAAGAGGTGTATTACATTGTCATACATGTCAAAGTAATGGATTAATATAATGTAAGCAGCGTTCCAATTTCAAATTTGACCACCCTATTTTGCATAGTTTTAGGCATTTTCATCTAGAACAATGTTGATTAATAAACACAATATTATATTATCATATGAAATGTTATTATAAAAATAAATAAAAGGTTCTGAGAGTAAATGTAACCATTTTAACTGACGACCTTTCAACACTGAAAATAACATAAAAGACAAAGTTCTTACAAAGTGAATTGTAGCCACTGACAAGAATGGACCAAGGATCCTTAGAATGGACCAGCCCTTTATTGAAATTGTTATGTAACAACGCCTCCAATTGGCCCGCTTCAAAATTCCAAATTTAATCCGCTCATCTGATTTGACGACTCCTTTCGAGAGGGCAAGTGGAGGGGCGGTGCTTGACCAGAGTCGGGAGGTTTGTCAATCTATATACAGATTGTCGCGCCGCCAACCGGGACCACGTAGGAGTACATGTTACTTTTTGTTTATATTTTGACTATTTAAGCTTCGTGGTAAGGATTGGGAATGATGGGAAAATAATGAACACAAGAGGTGTATTTTTTATCGGGTCCCAGTGACGAAGACATGCACACTGAAGGGCGTTTACCGTGTTTTCCAGCGTGTTTTTCCTAACAGGTAGTGAGCCTCAGCGGTCAGTCAGTGTGGCTCTAAAAGGAGACCGAATATCCCGCTCTGTAATCTCTTGAGAGCCTTTTTGACCCATCTTTGGATCGACCGAGGCTCTCAGCGGAGCACCCTTCTCTTCCTAGCAACATGGACAATGTGTTGTTTTTGTGGAGTAGTTTTCTGCTTTTGTAACAGGTAGGGTTTCTTATGTTATTCACAATTATAACCCCAGCAACAACCTGTCGTCCGCCTGTTTAGCTATCATCGGCAACAGCAACCCCTAGTAACAGCGACAAGAGGGGTTTCTTGCAAAACAAATAGTGAAAATTAGTCGGTTTTGGATTGTGTGTGTCATGTCGTAATAGTGCATAATGAAACATCAAATGCTGGCGGTTTATATTTGGCGTATGGCTTAATTCATGATGGCTGGTGTGGGGATTTTACACCGTTATCCTAATGTGCGCTCTCCCCCTCAGAGAGCTATGAATTCCGCTTGTATTTGACATGCACGTCGCGTTTCTTCCTCACAGTGTTTAAATAATGTTACAGAGGTGTCACTCGTGGGTCATTTTTTTATCAAAAGGATTGCAAAAAAAACCCCGAAAAAAACCCTCTACTATCCACCTGCCATTAAACGCATTAAGGCAGATCCACTGTCAATTAATTAAATAGATTAAGTGAATGTTGACCATTCAATTGATTTTTAGTTAAACCCTTCAGGCTTGTTTGACCACCTGAAAAAGACCAGCATAATATTCCTGTTTAGTCTCTATAATGACCTTAACATCAGCATTCAGGCTTTTTAGATAGTTGTACATTTGTTATTATGTCTTAACAGCATTCTTCTTTTAGAGTAAGTAAGATGTCAGAGTTAAGATGTTTGACCATCCTTTGTTGACCTGGCTAATCATTGGAGCTTCCATGGGACATTTAATGGCTATAGAATTTTTCAGAAATACATTTGAGTTTATCTTCTTCTGTCTCTTGTACTTAATGGTGCTGATTTGTAGCTACACTTGGATGCCTAGCCTCATAGTCCTGGTAAAACCCCTTAAAATAGCTGTTATATTTGGCACTGGGACCTTCATGGGACAGGACAGTGTGCCAATGTCTGCACTTCACTAACTCATGTTCTCTGTGTTTAGATTTCCTCCACTGATGGACATGAAGAAGGCGGACGGTGTGGATTAGGATCTTTTTCCTCTTCCTTTTTCTTTTTCTTTTGTTTGGCTTCATCCTCCTCACCTCAATGTGGTCTCTAAAGGACTTCTTCCTCCTCTGCGGTTCAAAATGAAATGATGGCTGCACGTTGGAGTGATTCACCAAAGGACAATGAAGAGAGTAAACAAACAGCCGTAACTCCGTCTTGCGAGGTAGGAATTTGGATAGAAATGTGTCTGTTTTGTTTGTATTATAGGTGTGCTTGCTTACAGCTCTGGCAAAGTGTTGACTGTTGTGGTATTTCACAGTTATCTGCTGACATATTTAATTGTGTGAACTTTAGCAGTGTAGCAGAGGAGTTATGATCCGGAAATGTTGTGCCAGAATCCGTTTGGAACATCTATTTTTGACACAACAGCAGCTTTATGCTACTCGACCCAAGTGGAAAACATGTGGATTCACTATATATAAACGTCACCTGGATAAATATAAAGCTTTCATGAAAACCATCAGTCTACTTAGCAACTGTAACTTCATCAAAAGGTGTCCTCACTTTCTGAAGGCTGGTGACAGAAGTTGCTCAGGGTGACTCTAAAGGAAAACAGAGTGAGTGTGAGCTAAGTGTTGCCGCACATCACATCTGCCAGGGTTCGGGGGTGACTAAGTTCATTTTTTTCTCACTCTGACAACTGTTTAAGTGCACACAGAGAGTGTTCTACTTGCAGTGCAGCCTTTTGTGGGTCTGCATTCCAAATGGCACTTTGCAGAGCTCATCCTTTTCCTCTTAGGCACGTTAGCTTCAACGGTTACATCATCATAATCGTCATCATACTCCAGCTAGGCTTGATGCATGTCATAACAGCAGTGCAGCGGTGGCATGTTTTGGATAATCCATCATCAGAAAATGGCAACAGTGCTCCGTGTGTGTGGCTGTAATCCTCTTACTATATTAGAACCAGCTAAGGATGGGGGACGTAAGTCTAAGTCATTGGGAATGGGGTAAGGCATCAATCTAACGGTCAAGTTGTTTTAGAGACAGTTGACGTATTAAAGGACGGGGCAGTTATTTGTTTATCATTGAGATTAAGAAGGATTAATGTTTGGCAGTGGCACATGAGTGGAACGTGTGCTTCATTGAAAGTGGTTTGGTAATGGAAGCAATTTATTTCTCAAAAATGTTGTGTACTGTCAACATTTTGAAGATCATGAAAAACCTTCTCTTTTAGCTGCCTTATTTGTCTCTGCACTGTGGTGTGCCTCACATCCGTTCCTGCAATTAAACGTTTCCCATAACATCACTAATTCTCCGTCACTGAGTACAACTACAACCACAACAGCCTTCTGAGCTTCCAGCTGTTGGGCAGAAGCATCACAAACACATGAATTACTTCTCCAAACAAGCTCCTTAGACTCTGATACTGGCACGCTTTGGTTAGCTCAAAATCAGCTTAACCCACAGATGAAGCCAGATTTTTAAAGACTGTTTGGAAAATAGGGGATGGAGCATGTTATGTGCGGAAGTGTGTTTTGCAGGTGCATTGCTGCCCACTGAATAACCAGACTGCCCTGATATTAGTGACATTTCGATTCCATACGTTTCTGATAACCAGAGGAACAAAACACACTCTACAGCGCTGCAGGGGATGTGAGTCACCTGTGAGTCAGTGCCGGTGTTTAGCCTGAGTGTTTGAGTCTGGTCCTTTTTCATCTACCTGATGCCTCGTACAACACAAACACAATTTCTCACCCAACTTTCAGGCTTCGCTGCTTATGAACTGCTGTACCCCCTGGGGTCTAATGAGAGTGGCCTCCCCTCTCCCCTCTCCACCAGCCAACCCTGCTGCATCATTTCGACTCGCTAATGAGCGAGATTGCAAGGGGCGTTTCCTTCCCCCAACACACACACAAACACCCCCACCCCTTCCTACTGCCAAACTGATGGTAGCAACGCTGGGGCACAGCTGCCCTGATCATTAGGGGAAAAACACCCCACGTGTACAACGTCTGCTTCTCCCTCTCTGTTGGCCTCATTCACTCTCCCTACCTTACTTGACCTGCCGTCACAGTCCTGCTGATACCAACAGTGCGATGATAAAGCAGCTGAGGCTCGGCTATATACATCTCAGAGAAAGACGAATGGAAAAAGATATGTATAAAAGGTGACTTTTTTGGGACTTAAATAACGTTTTTTTTCATTGTTTATTATTCTGTCAGTTATTTTCTCAAAGGGCATATAACGTCTAAAAATTGTGAAAATATGCGTCAAGTCTGAAACTGATATTTTGGGATTTTTTATCAAATGATTTATTAGTTGTCTAAACGTTTTAGTTCTACTTGCCACAGTGTTTGGACTTATTTTTTTCTCTTTAACTTCATTGTTTAATGAATTTCTTGTTAAAACCAAATAACTATATATGTAGTTTTATTGAACAAAATCTAAAAAAATCTGCCGATAAATTGATTTAGAAAAAAATCATCGGTAAATGCCTTCACAAGCAATTCACTTTTGCTGGTTGTCTTTCTACATCCCTCCCCTTCTTACTCACTCACATTCCGTTTTATTTCATTAACCAAACCTGTGATATACCTTTGTGTTGAAAGGAAAACATGTGGATAAAGGATAGGGGAGGGATAAAGAAAAACAAGCAAGAACCCAATGAAACACTCTCCACCATATATTGATCCCATGGCTCATTCATGTGGAGCCCATGGCGGTGCTGTGAGTGCTGCTGATGTTTTGTGCTTCTCTCTAAATATAGCCCCTCCCAACGCCATAAATCCCTGTCCTTTTTTTCCCTCTCCCCCGTCCACATGCATGTCTTTCACCCGTCCTCTATTCCCGCGTGTTTTTAGTGATGCTATATTTAACCCGTGGAAAGATGAATGCCGGAGAGGGAAAAATGGAATCACTGTACTGGAATCGCTCTCCATTTTCTCCGGAATGCTCTTACAAGCAGTGAATGTGGGGATGTTGGTCAGGACAGTGGCATTTTAGAGGTCGGGGAATGTGACAGCGGTCAGTTTTTGCCACGTAAAAGCTTGTTATTTTCAGTAACATTCATTTTTTCCACATACACAACCCGCTGGTGACAACTCACATTTCCAGTGTCACACCAGGATCTCACTTCTTAAAAGTCAGATGGTTTATTTTAATCATTGGAAGAGGACAAAAAAGAAACATCAGGAAAGAGATTACAGTGTCTCAAAAAGGAAATGAGCTACACTTTTATCAGTGTTTAGATCCTGAGCGGTTCATCAATCAGAGCAGCAACAAAACCATTTTGATTTGCATACATTTAAATAGCAAATGTGTCCCGTGCAGACATCAGGGTTCTTTCCTATTCAGCAAACACGAAACTAACCCGGACGTGACCTGGCTTCTGTGTTAGCACATACACTCGTAGAGAGAAAGTGTTGTGGGAATAACGCTCTCAAAAGGGTTTCCCCCGGTTTTGAAACACCAGATTTGCCTCTCAGTTATCATCATGAAACTGAAACCGGTGTGTGTTTTGGCATCTCTTATCGGAATCAAACTTCCCAGCTGTTGTCGCTAAAAGGGAAATCTGTACGAGTGCTGCGTGGACCTCAAGGTCAACCTAAACATGTGTGTTGGGTGGCCCCCTTATCTTTTTCATGTGGAGAGGTGACGTCCATGTCTCCTCTGCATGTCATCCTTCAGTCGGCCTAAAGCCCAGACTGTCCACAATCACACTAGACGCCATTATTCCGCTGACTACAGACATGGCATGAATGATGGAAGTATGGAGGGACGAAGTGGGAAGAGGGCAGGGATTGTTGTCAAATCAGATGAGAGTTTAACCATTGGGCGAGAAAGGCCACCCTTACCATATTTTTTGGTTCTCTCTTTTGCCAATTGGCTCGATATCAAATCCTCTTCTGCCTGGATACTCTTGCCCCTTCAGAAGATAAAGGAAGGGCAGCAAGAAGATGGTGAGAGGTGGTGGTTTGGGGGGGTAAGGGGTTTCGCATACGCAGGCAGACAGGCAGAACTGAACCAGTCTAATGCTCAGTGAGGCTGAGGCGCTATCCATTACACATGCCCATGGCATCCCCGTCACAACACTCACCCCCCTATCTGACTCTATCTTTGGCTCCGAGACATGACATACACCAGTCAGGAGTGTGTGTGAAGAGCATTTAATGATCTGTGCCGCTCAGTCCTTCAGGCGGTGACGAGTTTACTCCTTTCAGGCTAAGAATTACACTGAAGCGGCTGACTCTAGCCATCTTCACACAGAACTGTTTTTAAACATTTTACATAAGAGTGCAAGTACATGTAATTTTCCGCCATTTCCTGCAATAAAGATTTTCTTATAACTCATTTTTCCTTACTCTATTTTACTTCTTTTTAAAAACAATTATTTAGTATATATCATATGTTGCACGGTTGGCGGGGCCTGGCAATTTAATTATTTTAATATTTATTTTATTTTGGATGTAAAACCACATTATAGCCGATGTGTTTGTTTTTAATCGACCCTTATGTAACAGATAGTTATCAGTACATATCTTAACCCGCGGTTTCAGTGTGGGCTTTGGGGTCTTGGCAGGAAACGACATTATTTCCTGTTAGCGTCAGCAGTGGAAATGAACAAGGGCAGGCTGATGAAGGAATGATTTCATGAATGGCTGGCAGAGAAGCCACAGAATGGCTGAGCCGCTGTCTCCTTTGATTGGCTGTGGAAGTTTCACGAGTCCCAGCAAACTGGTGTATGATATTATATATCATTTCCACAAATGGACCACAACTGCTTAATAGTAGACTTGCATGTAGTCTAAAAGAAGGCCAGCATGCTGCCTGTTAAAACGGCTGCATTTGTCAGCAGATTTAAAGCCAATAAATTAATAAGTAAATCAAGTATTCGACCAGTTATACTGCCACTTGGAACACAGATTCAAATGGATTGATAATGAAAGTATATAAAACAAACCCATTGGTATGTGACCTCACTCAGTGTTCATTTGATTATTATCACTAGTGCTGAAATCAGGAGACTACAAATATATATAAAGGATTTCCTTTTTTCCATGAGTTTTATAACATTGTGATTTAAAGACTCTAAATTGTGGACTGCTGGTTGGAAAGAACAATCAATTTGAAGATGTAACATCGTGTTCTGGAAACTTGTGGTGGGCATCATTTTCTTATATTATAACAACATACTTATTAAGAATGTGCAGTAAAAAGATACAATAAGATATATTAATCATATTTATAAATCTGACTGGAAAAATGTGTAACAACTGGCTTTTCATCACTTGAATTTAATATCTCGCCTGTAAACCATCTTGAAAAGCCTCAGGTTGACTCCCCTCATGACCGTCATGGAGTTCTGTTTCTCTGCCTGACTGTCAGTGGAATAACCTCAGCATCCTAAACATGCATGCACTCCCTGTTGTTTTGTACTGTAGGAGGGTGTGTGGCTCTGCCTGCGTGCGTGCGTGTGTCCAGAGATCAGATCCATCAGGATTGATTGGATTATATTGGCTTCAGTGCGGGGGGGGGGGGGCACATGCTTTTACTGTTTACTGGCCTGCTGCTGGCTTGTGATGTGGGGGTTTTGCAGCCTCAGCTCATGCACATGTTGCTGCATGATGTCACAGCGGTTTGCTCTTGTTATTCACTGACAGTTGTATCTCATTAGTTTGCAATTATTCCAACATGAGGTCATTTGCACTAATGTGATTTAGTCCACATAGCTGCACATTTAAACACAGTGTATCATGACTTATAAAGAGATAGCAAGCGATGCAAGTCTACTTTTAAACATGTGAATAATTGATAGTGTTTTTGATATTAACATTTCATTCAGCGGCTTTAACATTTCATTTAAAAGGCAGTTTATTATTTTGAATTATTGCACTGGAGAAATTGCCTGGCTTAGGTATTTGAACAAAATAGCACTGCTGCAGATCATAGTAGAAGATTTGCTCGTATTTAAGTAAATCCCTTTTGACTTCTAGCAGGGAGCAAAACAGGAACTTTAATGTGTTTCATTTCGCCAAGAGGAATTAATCTTTGGACAGCTGTGTGTTTTGGACTGACATCACATATTAAGCGATGTTATTTTCTGGGTCATATCTTGACATGTTTTCCCCGAACGTGATGGATGTAAGAAGAACAATGTTTTCTGTTTGTCCTGCGGAGGTTTAGCTTATTGTTTCATCAGTATGACAATACACACTGGCGGCCTCCCAAGTTAAAGAAAGTAAAACGATTGTGTGTTGGTAATGGGGAACACTAGCTGGTTAAAGAGTTATGGGGGGCAACCAGAGGTTCCCAAACCGGTGTAATGAAAGTGTGTTGTTGGGCCCCGGGTTGCCATGTCTGGTCACCAAGTGTGGCCTATAAGAGTTGGATGACCTTTCTGTCTAGACTGTGTGTGTAGCCCTATGACCTTACAGAGTAGGGTGTTTTATCACTGAGGTTATCTTTACCCAGCTTTTTGTGATACATCTATCTCTGATACACAGTTTTACACAACATTTGGTGCACAACAAGACGATTACAGTACCCATTCCGCTGAATACAAGCTTAGAACTGGACATTAATGTACCTGCAGAATTACCAGTTGTGACAATGGTGTGTTGATTAGAGTGGTTTACATGGTTTAAGTGGTTATTGACTTTTATTTGCCTGTGGGGATCCCTGTAATTGAAAGAAAGACAAAATATGTCCAAGGCTGATCGACATTTAGTTCTAAGGGGTTATTACAATTGCATGACTATCTTAAACCCCACCTCAGGCTACTCCTTGCTCCTAAGTAGTTTTGGCAGTCATCATTTCAAGTGAGCTTAAAGCATCTCACTGATGAAGCCGCCTTGCAGCCAGTGTCACAATCACAACCATCTGGACGTCACACAGCATCAAAGCGTGGAAGGAACATAAACAATCCCAGACAACTATTTACTGGCATCCAGTAGTTCTCTCTTCATGCTTTTCCGGCATATTTTCCTCCCTCACACGCTTGATTTCTTTGACATCCTACGGTGACAGGAAGTCTTTAAGTTGACGTTCATTTACATAGCCAAGCTGAGGTTTGTCTTTGCTGTGCAGCGGTGGGGGCTGTGGCATGTCTGTTACGTTCTGTCCGGAAGTCTTCCCTCTGCATAGGACAGTAAAGATTTCTTCTCAGGCAGGGTAAGGAAATAAATAACTCGGGCAGGATAGATTTCCGCATTGCCGGTAAAGTGCAGAATCAGTCAGGTTTGGAGGAAGAGGCAGAGAGGCTGCGCTGTCCTCTCCTCTGTAGGTTTTCGCAGGATGACACAGACATCTTAAACCCTCTGAAGGTGATACAAGCCTTAGGTGTATTTTCATGTAAACAAGGGACAGCAGTGAAAGGTCAATGATGGACACCTTTCTGGCAGTTACCAGAAAGAGAAGAGGGAAACCATTCTGTCTCTGGGTTTGTCCTGCAGTGCGGCCTGATGCTTGATGATTAAAAGTGAGCCTTTGCTGCTTCGCTCAGGCTGCCTCAGCCTGGTACGACTGCGGAGACGAGCACAGGGAGGCACAGCCAGCTGGGAAGAGACAGCAACACAGAAAGAGACACGGAGGGAATCAAAGAAAAGGGAGGGTAACCAAAACTCACAGGCAGATGACAAGAAAAAGTGCAGTCTGCTTCGTCGTCTTTCAGGCTTCTCCTCAACCGGCCAGTCTGCTGCGTAACCATGGGGATTGCCTGTCCCGCTCCGGACTGCTGATAACTCTTTCGTGCTGCATCCCTCGCTCAGGAAGGCTGATTTCTAATGTTACATCTACGATAATCCCCTGAGAGTTTGCGGAGCATGAATCATTAACATACTGCTAATGAAGCATGGCTGGGGTGACGGCCACGCCGGATAGGACGCCTGCTGGGCTTGCAGATGGGCACGGATATGCACCCTTCCCCTGCCGGTGATCCCCTCCCGCCTCCTTACACCCTCCTCTCCGTCAAGGTGGCATCAGGGAGCGCTGCTGCCAGCAGGGCGCCGCTGGGAACAGCAGGGTTTGGAACACACAGCTGAGGGGCAGGTGTCTGGTCCGATTGGATTTCTTCAGTGAAACCTAAAATGGCTCATCTTAATGTTCTCGACTGCATGATTAACAACAACTGGAGTCTGATCTGTGATCTGTACTGCGCCTGGAACAATCAGGTCAGTTTTCTATTGATGTTGCAAGCATTTGACTTGTTGGATTGACCAGGCATGTTGACATTTGTAGCTGGAATTATTTGGAGAGAGAAACAAGAAAAAAATGATCTACTTGCTCCAGTCCCAATTCAAACCGGGGATGTTGCAATAGTCGTATATAGTATAGATCTTACGCCACTCCTATGTCGCATTTATTTCTTCTCATATGGCAACTCGCAGCTATTAGGGCACTAAACTAGTAATTGTCTTATGTCGAGATAGTTTATGCAAACATCGGGTGACTGTGTACTCTTTACTGAGGTAGTCATTATGCATTGAACAGCATCCATACAACAGTCCTTATTGCATCTGTTTTTTCTACACATTCTCTACCTGTATTTTGGACACCCTCCCTCATCCTTTTTATACCTTCCTCTCCGTCCCATGTTATCTGTGGAGTTCTCCAGGAATGGCATCCCTGACATACCGTGTATTAATAGCTGGAATTCATTCAGCAGTGCAGCATGGAACTGGAGACTCTGGAGTGCTTGGCATGTTGACCCCTGAGTGTCCCTGCTCTTTCAGACAGAGTGCCTCGTGCTGCCTCAGGTGGCTCCAGACTGAACTTGATTTTGAAGACTGTTTTGTGGTAGTTTACTGGGGGGGAGTTATTGATTCCGCGACAACAACTGAAACTTAAACCCATCTAGAACATAACACTGCCAGGTTTTCAATAGTGATGACACAAATGACACTGCTGGCACATGGTCAATCTGTAAACCTCGGCTGGCAGGTATTTAAAAATAAAGACGTATATGTCTGATTAGTAGCGAAAGGTTTGGGTGAAGGTGAGGAACAGATATTAAACAATAGCTTACAAGATTTCTGGAAAACAATCATTTTGGGCTGGATTGGAAAAAAACACATTTGCAGACATTTGACACTCTTTAACTGCATCCACATTTTTTGGAATGATTCCCCCCATTGGCAGTTTGGGAAACCATTGTTGATGCAGTTTTAGATCAAAGGCTGGCTGGTTAAGAAGATGTACACTTCTAATGGGATGGGATGTTAAGTGCAAGGGTGCAAAGGTTGAGGCCTGTCTATGTTCAGAGAGTGACGTATTTTCCTGTGAATCTCATCATATGAATGTAGTCCTTCTCTCCATCATACAGCTCTCTTTGTGGTGCTATCTTGTATGTTGAAGTCAGAGAAGTCAACTTGGCACCCTTACTAACACTTCATATCTCATTTTCATGCCTTTTAGTTCTTTCCACTGGAAACTCAAACAGAGGGCTTATTGTTGCATGCATTTGTTCCCCCTTCTCTTCTTTTTCATTTCACCATGGAATGTCTGATGTGAAGAGTAAAGAAGTCTTGCTGTGTCAAGCATTGCGGCAGAGCTGCTCTCTGGTATGCCCCTTCCCCTAATTTAATTTTAGCAGTGCTGAAAATCGTTTGCGTCCCATTCCGAACTGATAGGCCTCTGTTTCCAGAGAGCCTCTGCTGTCCGGCGCGTTGAAAACGGCCTTTGTGCGCCAGTAGCACAGCACAGAGGCCTCGTGAAATATTTACAGGCTAACACCTGGTGTGAGACAGAGAGAGGAGCCAGGGAACAACACTGCCACCAATAACAGCAAGTCCTGCCAGACATTTGGTTTGTTGTCATTTGATCATAAGCATTGCCATAACCAATCGCAAACCTATTTAGAGCTGGAATGGTTGGGACACATACCAGGTATGTTAAAAAAGTTGTAATTTTTTTTAAAGTGAGGAATTGTGGAAAAATTCACTCTCTTGTTCTTACTTCGTAATTGAGAGGAACCTGTCACTTTTTCTTTGCAATACATTATGGTAAATTGACTACCTTTTCTAACGAAACAAGACATTTGAAGACATCATCTTGTCCTTTTGAAAGTGTGTCACAGTTTTTCACTTGATATTGAACATAACCAATAGTCTTAGCCTTAAAAAACAAGCACTGTTACAAAATAGGTTGTATCATTGTGCTCTGAGAGGTTTAAACTAAATCTTGGTATATAGTATATACCATAACATAATATCCCTTCCTGCCACTGTTAATGCACCATTGGATTTACTGTAAAGTGATGGATTAATGTAATGCATTATTTACTGCTGCAGCATCAATTTTAGCAGGACAATATTTGTAGCATACTCTCTACATTATTGTAAAGTTCCCATCATAAAGGATCTTCTTTTCACTCTCACACAGCATTAATGCACCCCAGGTTTTCATGTGAGCTCCTGGATTTGTCTGAGTGTCCCCACTTTGTTGTGAGGAGCCGTTTTAACACGGCACTAGGGGGTTAAACAGGAGAGTCTATGTCATAGGGCGCACTGTCACAACCTTACCCTGTCAAAAACCTCAAAGAGCAACCTGGATTAATAATTCATAGATGAGGAAACCAATTATACAGGGCTTTGCCTGCATCTTGGTGGGGGGACCCAGGGGACCCTAATTGGCCCACCTGCTCTCCGTCTCTGAAGGGTGGGGCTGAGGTGGGTGGCTGGATGTGACGTGGTGTGTGTGTGTCCTCTCTTTGTTTAGATTGCCCCATGTCTTTAATGTGGGGGGATGGCTTCCCCAGTGGTTCATTAGTAGCCACCTCTACTGACATCCCTGTAGTGATGGACCACACCCAACCCAGCCGACAGGGCCTTCCATGCAGTGCTGTTTTAGACAATAACAAAGCAGGCAAAAACAATTATAAAGATTTAAGTAGATAATACAAATATTAGATTTGTGGTTAGATAAGGCATTTGTAAATGTCCTCATGGACTATGGGAGTATTGATGAGCATTTGACTATTTTCTGACAATCCATAGAATAAACCATGCATGGAAAAATAGACTAAATACAGAAGGTTAATCAATAGTAAAATAATCGTTAGTTGCTTGTAGCCCGGATGGTTTAATCTATAAAATGACAGAAAATAGTGACAACATTTATCTACCCAACAGCCCTAAAGCCCTTGCCACACGATAACAATATCGGACCGCAATCGTTATCAAAAAAGTCTTCCGTCCACATGCAACAGACCGCTCAAAAGCGCTGGAGACGCTGTAGTACATATGCGAGGCCTGTAAGTGGCGCTGTATCCTACCACAAAAGCAGCGAAGAAGACTTCCCGTGCATGGTTGCCCTTCTGTTTATTCTCCGCTGTGGACGCTCTGGCTCTTTTTCTCCCTCCCCGAGGCAAGCGTTTGCTCCTGCTGGTGGTCCACCAGCAGATGACAAACACCCACCTCTCCGCCTCTTTCAAGGGACGAGGGGACCGTGCGGGAGAGTTTCAGTTGGATTTTTTTTGCCGGTCAACATGTCCGTTAAAGTTTCAATCTTCCAGACACAATTAGAAAAGTGCCGGTCAGATGGGTTGTTATTTATTGAGCTTTAAAACAAATGAATAACGACTCTATAAGGTTGTGTCTTCCTGGTCGAATGTACTTATTGTAAGTCGCTTTGGATAAAAGCGTCAGCTAAATGCAATGTAATGTAATGTAATATAATAATATAAGAATACAAAACGGAGCCTCTCTTTTCCTCCCCCTCTTCTGACAGCCCAGCAGCTGATCTCTGAGCAGGAGAGGTGGGGAGAGGCGGGGCTATTGCGTCATCGTTATCAGGACATGATCGTATAGGCGTAAACACGGAGCCGTTTGCCCCCCCAGAGCGCTTCGTTTGCAGATCTACCCACCTTGGGACCCGTTATCGTTATCGTTTTCTGCGTTTCCGTGTCGGCCTCGTGTGGCCGAACCGTCTATCTGATAGAGAACTGTAGCGGATACGACCGTTATCGTCCTCGTGTGGCTGCAGCCTTATACACAGACAGTCAGTTGAGAATAACATCACTTTTCTATCCATTTTCTAATACATGAAGATAGCTAATGTTGCACGATTGACAATTCTGTAGTGGGTTTGTTGGAATCAAAACTAGAGCTAAAACAACCCAATAATTAAATCAATCAAAGGACAGATAATGAATCTGCAGCAATTTTGATAAGCAATGTATCATGTTATTTATAAAGAGGAGTTCTCAAATCTGAATGTGCATTTTTTTCTTAGCCTTGTATGTTATTAAATGCAATATATTTTTTGGGGAAAAATCTAAACTTATAAAATATTATTTATTTGGCTTTGTGGTTGAACCATGTTTGGCTGCAGCCCTCAGCAGACTCAACCTAGCATGCTAAACTAACATACTAGAAACACAGAAGAGTATGAGCCACACTCTGGCTCTTTGTGCTCTCGTAGAGAACCCTTGTGTGGACAGTGGTTTGGGCCTCTGATGTGCATCAGCCACTTTCCTCTGGTCTCTCTTTCTGTCTGTCCGTCCCTTTCTCTCCCCTCTCCTTCCATCTCCATTTCTCCTTTGTGGAGAGGAATTCCAGGCTGTTGGCCCGCACAATTGGCCATCTATTAGCATATGAAAGAAGCGGAGGGGCAGCGAGTGAGGCGGAAAAGGGAGGGGTCATAAAACTTCCAAATCAGTCCCAAGCAGACAACTTTTAATCAGCCTCATGGCAGCACATGTGCCTATGTGGCAGAAATGTCCCTTAGGGAAGTGCTTTTCACTAAAAGGCAAAAAGACCACGATGAGCTTGTTCTTTCAAGCTTGTGGTTCTATTCATATAAATTAAAGTAAAAAGACTGCTTTGTGTTGATCTGTTCTGTCTGACGGTTGCAGCATGTCTATGATACTGACAGCTTATCTTCTCAGACTCTGGCAAAGACACTACCTTCCGCCTAAGATGTGATTTAGCCTGCACCTTATACACTTATCTCAGGCTTTAAATCAATCAATCTAAAAGGATTTGCTGCTCTCCCTTCAAGTCTTAATGTGGTTCAGAATGAGGCCACATATCTGTGAGTTGAATAGATCTGACGCTTCTGTGTATTTTTTTTTTTTAAATGACTTGTCTGTAGTGTTCTCCTTGGTCCTCTTAGGTATATTGCCTTCTTCATGTGATTATTTAGTAGGAATAAGGAGAACTGAACTGGTTATTTTGCTGATTCCAAACCTCTGTTGTGTCCTCTTTTTCTGCATAGTCAGTGTTGTATTTCATTGTGGCAGAGCATGCCATTTAGGAGTACTTATTCTGATGGGTTTAGGGTTAAGGTTTAGGTTTAGGGGTTAGGGTTTAGGGTTAGGGTTTTTGATTGTAATACAATAGTGAATTAATCTGCTTTTAAAACACACATACATGTAAATGTCAACACAGGAAGTAGTTTAGGATGATTTAAAGACCTGTTAACAGTTCTGCACCTTAGCATGGAAATGAAAACATGTTTTTGTTATGGAGAAGCTTTGTTTTGCACTGTTCACACTGCAGAGGTTTTTCAGATCTATTAATTGTGGATAGCACACTATTTAAATCATTGTTTTTAAGTGTGAAGGCTCTCTGGCATGTGTTATGTCAGGGAGTTAGTATTTACTGAGGCATCAAACTATGAAGTAATACCCCCCACTGAGGCAGGTTAATGTTTACACACAAAGGGGAGTTTTAAGATCCGCAACAAAGATACCTCCTGAACCTTTCACTTGCATTTCTAAGCAGCAATGAGCTGTTTTATTGGAGGCATACCGTTTGATAAAGTTCATTTGTAATTTAAAAGGATTTCATGTTAAGAAAATGAAGGTATACTTAATCACGCCCGCAAGGGAAATTACAATTTAGATTTTGTACATGTTGTCATAAGCCCTCTTGATGTTAATCCATAAGAAAACTCAATTAAAGTTTACTGTAACTTATTTTTGAACTGGGAAAAACAACAAAAGAGTCACAAAAAATGGCTAGTAGTTTTCCCTTAGCTTCATAAATAAGTCAAATGTGATACTCCAGCATCGGGATATATAAGATTTGTGACTACTATTGCTGTGTCATTGTGCCGCCATGCAGCTGCATACTATGGGGTTGTCTTTTTTCGGGCATGTCTGCCCTTGCTCGTACATTTGAGCTATACTGTACTCCTCAGCAGAGTGTGTAGTGAACAGAATGCTGATTCACCTCAAACTGCCACAGTAACCCCTCAGCCCCCCCCCCCCTCCCCACGCCTACAGAGACATAATCCCCATGACATACAGTATGTGCGCAGCGCTGCAGTAAACACACACAGAGCCATTTGTCTGTGTGAGGCAGAATTACAACAAAACACGCTGAAAAGAGAGTGTCTCTGGGGGCTTGGCTCAGCAAAACGAAGAAAGTGTAACCTTGGTAACACAGTAAAAGGATAGCACACAAAGACGCCATTCTTCTATAATATTTCAAGTATTCTTCACTGCCACAAGGAAAAAAGGGAGTGTAAAAACACAGCAGAGGATGTGAATAAGAAGTAGCTGGATGCTGCTGAGTCTCTTTGGCCCGGATGATGAAAAAGTGCCTCGGAAAAGATGCAGCTCTCTTTGGTGCAATGCAGGCAGGGCGGGGAGGAGCCTCTGCGAGGGGTGGAGCTGTGTGTGCATGCATGTGTGTGTGCAAGAGAGCGTGTGAATGTTTTTTAAGAAGGTGTTGTTTTGTTTTCATCCATAAGTGATTACACATGTGCCCCCCTCTGGCGCTCCTGAAGTGAGGTTGTAAATAGCACACTGGAAGAGAAGATGGATTTTTTTTTTTTTTACACGTGTGTTTTGTATGCCGAAACCGCGGCTGTGGTGCAAGGTACATCTAAACTCGATCAGCCTTCTAAGAGCAGTTACGTCATGCAAGACATTCAGAGGGGTGGAGCAGGGGGAATGAATAATCCCTCTGCAGCGCCCTGACAGAGAATCCATAGATCACTGGTGTGTGTCAGTCACTCTCTTTGCTCATGCTATCAGATGAAAGCAATTCATTTAGCTGCCATGGAGGAATCAATAACTTTAGGGAAATAGTTAGCTTGCAGTATAATTTGATATATCTGAATTCTAAAAAAAGTCCATCATGTCCTTCTCCCATGCTTCTAGCTCTTCCATAAAATGCTGTGCATATGTTCCTCACACAGCCCTGAGGCATCCCAGTAAAAGAGGCGTTAATTGGCCACCTGCTCAGTGCCAGAGCACGCGATTGGCCAGGCAGTAGAGGCTTCAACAGAGATCCAGACGGTGATAACGATGCCCTCCGTCCCATGTCAGTCAGTGTGCACACGCTGCTTTGTTCTGATGTTGCGGAGACACCCCCGCATTAGCATTCAGAGCACCTCCACACCTATGGTCCTGAGACAGAGGCAGGCTGAGCCCTGATTTAATCATCAACAGTGATGACTTGCCAGCAAACCAATCTGACATTGTCACAGGAGAAGGTCCCCAAAGGAGGAAAGGTGCCAAATTAGCTATTTTTGCAGAAGTGAAAAACTGCTCTCGGAAAGCTATTCCGTCGCCATTGTCTGTCCTTAAAACGCAAATGACATCCATCTGTTCCTCCCTTGTTGTTTTCCTTTGGCTTTTTATATTTTAAAGGGGCCTATGCGTGCATGCCAGAGAGAATGGCTCACTCAATTGACGGAGTGTTTACTGTGGTGACGGAGAATGCAGTGGACACTCCCTCTCCTCTATGGGATGATTAGAAAACAGTATGATGAAGGCAGACAAAGGGAATAGGGGTGCCAAGGAGAAAGGCAGAAAGGGAAGGAGTCACCTGATTGAGATGCTCAAGTTGAGGGGTTACACTGCTGTGAAGTGCAGTGAGAAGGGGCAACAATAACGGACAGGAGATGGAGGGAAAGAGGAAGAGATGAGGCTGTTATTGTTTCCAGCTTGGGCTGGGTGTGGTCATTATGGCCTGGAGACCTGCTGTGTTCACTTCTGCTCCTTCGGTCTCTGACCCATCTGCCAAATGACTTCTCTGTGTGTTGATTTGTGTGGTGCATATGGAACTGCACGGGTTTGACTTCATGGTGATCTATTTGTGGTGTTGTGTGATCATATTATTCCTTGTTGAAATATCTACAATATAGGGATTTCTGTGCAAATTGGAGCAGGTTGAGGCATTTTTTTACGCTGCAGGATACATCCGCTGCTGCAGGAATCATGATCTGTTGAACTAGTAGGAAACCCAGCAAGGGGAATATGTGTCTCCAGGCTATAAATCTAATTCAATGGCTGCTCATATTTTCTGCAGTTTGCTGTGACTACCATCAGGTTTTGACATGTTTTATTGTCCATTGAGGGTCAGCCGAGGTAGTGACAGCTTAGTCAGCGCTTCCTTTCCAGGCTGGCATATATCCCAATCATCAACAGTGTCTCCTTATTATATGGCTGGAAGACAAACTGCTAATACACTTTGTCACTTTAACAGAGTAAGATTTTTCTGTTAAGGTTTCGCGAAAAGTACCAAACACCTGCAAAGTAAGTGCTGTAAAGCTAATTTGTAAGAAAACATTCCCTGTTGTTGTGTTGCGCCACAGTTTGAATTGTATTCAACACAGTGTACAAATAGGATGGAAAAAGCAACAAAAACATCCAAACAGTTACGGGAAGAAAACTGACTGCCAGATGGACTTTTAAAAAAGGCTCCATTAGTGAAAACGCCTGTTAACAAGGTTTGCATTTGCTTGTATTAGCCAAACTAAATTATGAAGCATGGATTTAATTACATAGCAGGATGCTACACTTAAAAACTGTCACTTACGTTCTCACAGTGATGGATAGATTGTGACAAAGGGAGGTGGGGTGGTCAGTTTTCTTTACAAGAATGAGATAATATAAGTGTTACTGACAGACATGTTGCCACGGTGCCTATAAAAAGGCCCGCTTTAAAACCAAAGTATTCGCTCTTCACCGCACAATCCTCCTCTGGCAGCCTTTTGGTGCAGTCCTCCACCGTGTGGTTTTTCCTCTCCCCTCATCGCTTCATTATTCAATTAAGCAGTAAAACACATGTTAAGCTTAACATTAACCGCACGGAGGATCCCCTATTGAGACAAGAGCAGTTAAGATGGACCCGGGGCTCTCGTGTCATGCTCCATCGGCAGTGATGAGACTCGGCCTGGTTTTCATTTGGATAAAGGTGATGCTGCTCGACGGGTGCACCCTGTAAAAAAAAAAAACCTTCTGGTTTGGAGGGTGCGGACTGCAGAGAGCTAGGTTGCCAGATCTGGGTTTGGATGAGCTGAGATGTGTGGGTAGAAGAGCCAGGAAGATACTTTTAAGCTTAAGTGGAGGTTAAGTTTTGCTTGTCTTAAACAGTATATCTGTTTTGGCTATTGTGTGCGCGCCTGGCCTACTGTTTATAGACCTCATTAACCTTCAGACCCTACTGAGGAGGGCATAGAGCTCTGATTCATGTGCAGAGGTGCTTCCATACAGCCATCCCATCAGTCCCTACGGGGGCATCCATCATACAAGCTGCAGGGCTTTTTCTTCTCTGATTTGATTGATTGCTAATGGATGGCACTGATGGACATGTGGCCGCATAAACCACTGTGATGCAATACAAACACATGGGTCGATGCACACATCAGCATGCAGAGTATCTACAGGCACGCTGTAGAAATTCACACTCCTCTTAGATACACTTATTCCGGGCCTTTCTACAGTCTCCACATTCCACTGGCCGTATCTCACCAAAGGCCCCAACTGCTTTTAATCAGCTGGGTCACGAGGCGCTCCAGATGGGCCTCAGCATTGGGTGGGACTGCCGCGGACGTTTTGGAGGAGGAGGAGGAGGAGGAGGAGGAAGGGGGGTTGGAGCTCGTAATAGTCAACATATTTGTGCCCCCTCTCCTCAATCCTCAACATCCCCTCCCGTCCTGTATTGCGTCACCCTCCTCAGAGACCCGTGCTGGACAGCATGAGCTACACTGCCGTATTCATCGCATGCATTTCTAATGCTCTCACTTTTCCAGCGTTTTTTACTAGCTAACATTTTCCATCGTCAGACTGCATGCTCCGAGTGTTTTGAAAAGAGCACTGTGTGCTTTTGTGAAAGCGCCGTTGCAGGATGTGCTTTTACAGTGTGAGGAAAGATGTAAGGTGTACATTGCAATTTAGTACTTTTTATTCACTCAGACGTCTGTAACGTTGAGTTCATCGAGTACAAAGTGTCTCCATCTCGGACATACAGTATGAGGCAGAATATGTGCAGAATGCTACACCCAGTTTTTATCAGCTTATCAGGGTAGAAATAAGTCAGTGGTCAGCATCCCACAGCATCTATCCAGTGTAAGTTTAGAAAGTTGAGGACATTGAGGAAGAAGAAGATATTGTTTATTTGTCTGGAATGTGATCAACCAGTGAAAAAAGATCAGCAAGTGCAACGATTATTGTCTTTTGGCAGGTGTAGTATTGACTTTCTTTCTTGCATAGTATTCAAAACAACACACAGCATGCACATACACAAGCAGAGTAATTCCATCTCTTCAGTTGTTTAACTGCCTCAATAGCTGCTCTTTGTCAGGCTGTTATTATAGAGTCTTGTGCTTTGATTCGCCCCATGTTCAGTCTTGCTTTGACAGTGTTTATGACCGTTACCTGGATACCGTACTACTAATCTCCCCTTTCCTCACTCCCCTCGTCACCTCTCCCACTCTCCGATGAGGTCTCACGTTACAGGGGCTGACGTCGCTCCGTTCTCAGCACAGGCCTGTTGGGTTTTAACTCGCGGGGCACACACCCCGGGTGAAGGTCACAACACATCCGCGCTACAGGAAACGTCTGGGATGGTCTCACATATTTCAAGCGGAATATGATCTGATAGTATTGAGTTATTCCTGAAAGTTCATCCCTAGCAGAGCTGTTCCTGTCCACATACTGAGAATGGTTTAGTGCCAAAATGTGACACAACCAGCTGCCCCATGATGCTCGATCGGCAGGCAGAGATGGACGAGAGAATGGAGAGGATACAATAACAAGGGAAGTTGTTGTATGTGCAGCAAGCAAACTTCAGTCAAATCTCAGGTCCTTGTGAGTACTCTTCTTGGAAAATATCCTTCCAAATAAGTGGAGCACATGCCATACTGTTGGCACATCATCTGTATCTTTGTTGTCATACCCCATCTCTTTCTTTCCCTGACATATTTGCACAGTCATGTCAAATAAAGGCAGAAATGCAAATGTCTAAAGCAGAAAATGCTTCTCCCGGTTTTATTTATTTAAATGGACTTGTTGTCTTATATCCGTTTGCTTGCAAAACCTATCAATGTAATTAGGTTCTGCAGCCAGTTCACGGCAGGGACCGCCTCATGCAGCAGAGCAGAGATATTGAGTGACATCTGCCAATATTCCTGTCACACTGTGGTGGAACATACTTGTTGATGGGATTGACTGAGTAAGGTTTGCTCAGTTGAGCAGCTGATCCCGGCTCTCCTAAAAGATTAGGAGTGGCTGCACCTATAGTGTAAACGGGGCATCCCTTTGATGGTTTCCACTGTACTTTAATTCCTCTGTGACTGCCAAACTGTCCTGCACTCTCATCCACATCATCGATTCGTCCTTGCCAATTTAGGCTGGCAAGGCTGTAAGCTAAAGAGCTCTGGATTTAGCTAACCCCCTGCTGCTATCTCTCTGTGTCTCCGTCCACTTTCTCTTTGCTAGCCATTTAATCATGACTGGTTGCTATGTCAACAATCCCCAGTCCTCTTAAGACGTTGATGGCCACTTTAGAGACAATCCGTGTGTCACTGATAGGATATGAACAACTTATTTGATTGCTTCAGATACTTTTCTCCACTTATATGATTGCCCGTAATTTGGCATTGGAATCAAATAGGTTAAATGCAAGAAGCTCTTTACTGTGATGTAACACTACCTATTATAGAAGGATAGCTTCAGAGCCATCAGAAAATGTATTGTCTTTTGTATTCAACATATACCTGATGAATCTTGAATGAAATAATAATATAGACAACACTATTGGGCCCTGTCACATATTTAGGTTGCCCTTTTAGTATCAGAAATACTTACTTAGGTTACGGAAAAAGATTATAAATATGTCCTTGCCGGTGGACTCCTAGACACCTAGCCACCTGCTGCGAGTAAGCCATTGCCCCTTTATGTGAATAAAAGGGGCTTCATATGGTCAGGTTCTCCATTAAGGCAACATGTCTTGTCTGGTCTTGCTCATACGTAACCCTTCACCTTAACCCTTAAAGACCGAGCGAGCCGCCCGCGGCTTCAAAGAGGTAGCGTTCTAAAATGCTTAATAACTTTTTAACCGCTAATCCTATCCATCTGATTTAAAAAGTGAGGTAAAGCGGCTATTCTAGGCTTTTCGCTGGTATCACTATGTCCTTTTCCGGGATTCAGAGGCTCCGACGTGATCGGGGCAATGTCATCACATTGTACAGCCTTGATTCGTCAAGGAGACCCACGCGGCCCCGCCGTCTGAGCCAAACAGCAAAGGTTTTAGACTAAGTCCCACCCCCCTGTGTCCGGATAGGTTTAAAATGTAAAGGTCCAGGCAAACCTCTGCCCATGCTACCATCTTCTCGACCAATCAACATAGGTTGCTGTGTATGTTTTTGGCGGCGGGAGATAAACAGAGAAACAGAGAGACGAGAGAGTAATACTAAAGAAGAGTAATTTTGCCAGCGTAAGAGAAATAAATACAACACGAGATATCTAGATACAGTCACACACACACACACACACACAAATACACATACATACATATACACACACACACACACATCCCAAGAGAAATTCAAACCAACATGTCAAAACGGTGTTACACTACGGAAGAAGCCGTAGAATTTATTTTGTCTGGCGGACCGCTTAGCGATGCAGCGGTGCATTCCTCAGATTCTGAAGCTGACAACTGGCAATGAAGAGGAGTATGATCACGGGATTGATCCCTTCGAAGATAAAAAGTGAGTAACTTTGCTTATTTCTTATTGTTTGTGTTGCATTTATCGGTTGCTGTTTCTGTATAACGCCGAAAATAATTAGTCCTACGAGTTTTTATAATGGATGGCCATTTGCCGTAATTGTGTCATAAACTGAAGTCCTGAGCTCAAGATTCACTATCAATAGAGGCTACTATTTATTTCAGTAAAAAAACATCAAGCAATACCTTTCATTTATTCCGCTTGCCCTCTTTGGTTGTTTGTTATAAGGTATAATGTTATTATATTCATTGCATTACAATTCAGTTACTGATTCCATCAACTAGTAATGTTAGCAGAGGGATAAAGTGAATCAAATCAAAAGTTGAGACTGTGTTTAGAAAACAGATGGATGACACTGGAGAAATATAAGCAATAAAGGAAATAAAATAAATTCAGACATTTATATCTGTATATTTTCCTCCCTTTTATTTTAGTCCAGAGGATGAGAGAGGGGATGCACAAGCCACTGTCCCCATCAGTAGGCCTCCTTCAAACCGGGAGGGAAAAGAATGTGGCCAGGAGGGTGGAGCATCCAGAAAAAAGGCCAAACCAATGCCAGCCCCCCTGACAGTGAAAGGGAGAGGAAGAGGAAAAGGGAAAAAAACATCTCTGACCCCAGAAGAGCCAGGAGCTGTTGGTGCCAGATACTGCCCAACAACTACCACACTTTTGCCCGAAAAGAGCCCCTGGAGTCCAAGGTTTTGTTGGTGTGGAGTATACTCCTGCACAAATATTTAGACATTTTTTTAACAACCAAGCTGTAAATATCATCTGCAAGAACACAAACAAAAATGCTGAAAAGGAGCAGGCTAAGGGGGAAAAGTTTGTTTGGGAAAGCCGGTACAATTCCTCATATATGTCGGCCTTATGATGTTCATGGCACTTCTAAAACTGCCAAAAGTAAGAGACTACTGGAGGAAGGGATCACACCTGAGTGTTTTCTTTCCTGCTTCTGTCATGACAAGAGACAGGTTCATGGCAATCAGCAGAGCTGTACATCTGAGCGACCCAGACCATGATGAATGTTGATACATTTCCTTTGCTCTTTCTATATTTTTCTAATATTTTGTTTATAGTTTGAAGATCATTTGCTCTTTGTACATTTGCACTTTCTATATATTTCTAATAATTTGTTTATAGTTTCAAGATAATTTGCACTTTCTATATATTTCTAACACTTAATTTATAGGTTCAAGATCATTTGCACTTTCTATATATTCCTAATACTTTGTTTATAGTTTCAATATAATTTGCACTTTGTTAATTTGCACTTTGAATTTGTTTCACTGTTTATGTTTGTATTTAAATGTTCAAATGATAATATATTTCTCTGAAACAAGTTATTTTTGTTGCAATGTCATCTGTTATGGTTTAATTGTTTACTCTCTCAACCTTTTTTTGACAGAAGAAACATGATCAGTCATTTAAATATGGAAATACATTTCGTTTTAATTATTCCATATTATCCTAGGCGTTTTTCAGTACAAAACGCCTAGGATAATATTGTAATAAATAGCTGTAACTTGCTCAGGGAACATAATATGCAGATTACATTTCATTTGAAAGCCTAAAACATCTAAATGCAGCTTTGTAAATAATAAAAAAGAAAATTCCTATGTTCCTGTCGGAGTAAACAGTAAAAAAACACAACATTTGTACTGGCGTTTTTGAAAAGTGCTGGTAAATTCAGCCATTATCACACAAAGTTAAGGTAAAATATGGACTTTAAATTAACCAGACTTGAACTAGAGGTTCTCCTGAATCAAATGAGGTAAGGCACTTGATGCTGACTGCTAGAAAAGGTTAGAACAGGTTAGGAGAAACAAATAAACACAGGCGGGCGAAAATTCCGTCTAGATCTTTAAGGGTTAAGCCCTAACCTTGAAACCTAATTCCATTTAACTCACCAGCAGTGTTTCCGCCAGACCAGGGCTGAGAGGGCGTCCACCCCGAGAGCGCGTCCCTTATAGATACTATCTCTTTACGTTAGTGAGCCGGATCATTTGACTCGGCTCTCTTAAAGCGCCAGCTGTTTCGCCTCCCAAACGGCTCTTCATGTTACCACAGTTTACCACGGAGCCTCAGTTTCGCCGCTGCGAGGCTCCGGCGTTCGCAGTTCACGCACGTTCTCCTCTAGCACCCCCCCCCCCCCCTCATCGCGTCCAAATCGCGCACGTTCTGTGTTGTGCTGTGTGAGGCACCGCCGATGTCGGGAAACGATCTTCAATACTCCGAAAAGAATCCCACCAGACTCCTTTGCCCCTCCAACAGAGGGGTGTCCTTTTTCCTTTTCGTCATTTCAAGCGATAAAAACTCTCGATCTTCTCTCGAATTATACATTTTTTTGGAAGCCCTCGGCTCGAGTTCAGGGCGTTCCGAGCTGAATAAGGGCGTCAAATGACGTCAAGACGCCCCCCTGGTGGAAACGCTGCTCACCAGTTAAAGCTCAGTCTGTTTGCACACATCAGTGTTTTCCTCAACTGTTAAGCATTAATATGTAATCCCAGTAGAAACAGATTAAAAGCAAAGACAAATATTTAAAAGACAACCATTTATTTATCTTCCTATAATATACAGTATATGGTCATGCAGTTTCAAGTCACTGACAATTCCAAACTGGCAGAAAGGCCAGGGATGTGCCTGATAATTTAGTTTTCTGCGGAAGCCATCTGGCCCCCAATCTGGGCTTGTTGTACCACCAGCAGACCTTTTCTGTTTGCCACTTACAGTAACACGTACGCTCACACTCGTGTCACAACCCGCTGCTGAGTCACAGTTTTTAACGTGACCATTCTCCTTATTGTTATAACAGTTATTTCATATTTGTGTTCAAAGTATTTTTAAGTTGGGCTTCATAGCTTTAGCAAGGGTATACAGTATGTGAATCCACCTATTGCGTTGCCGTGTCATTTTTTATGTCGGACGCATACCTGATGTAATTGCTCCCAGCTGCCTAACGGTCTGGGCTGATGACTGAGAAAACAACATGTTTTGACATTTAACTAACTGTACAACTGCACATACTGTGCCTTTTTATAAAGAGCACAATGTTTAGCACATCCACTGGTGTTGAACTGCAGGATGCCTCTGGGGCAAGTATTTTACAGTAACACTCTTTTTATTCAGCTGTTTAGTTCATCCAAATGACTGATTAGTAAGTCAAAGTAGAGGAGACATTACAATTAATTGACGTACGTAACTTGAGTTGTGAATTCCTTAGAGTTTGTTGTGCACTTGTATCATATTTGTAGGGTTTCTGTATTACAACTGATGTTTATGTAGATACAAACACATTGCCCTTACTCCCCTATAATGACAAGTAAGTCAAAATGTCCTCTTGATGGAAAAACAATGTTTATTTGACTCTGTGTTTGACGGGTAAAAATGAATCAGTGAGGAATATGTATTATGAAGTGTTTCCTATAAAGCGTTACTCATCAGTTAAAATGTTTACCCTAGATTAGGAAAAGACAGACAGACAGGCAGACAAACACACACTCACACAGATTAGTGATTCGACAGCGCTGTGGCTTCGGGGTATCGGTCCCCCTGGACAAACATGGGAGGAAAACATTCCAGTGAATAATGGCCGAGCTGCTCCACATTGCAAAGAGAGAGGTGGAGAGCGAAATAGTCTTTATCTTCAGCTCATCTGGCCAAGGTCCTCATTACACAACTGCGTTTTGTTGGACAGACAAATGTAGAGCAGGGTCAAGAAAAGCAGGGACTGTAAAGAGACTCTGATGTCAGCACTGAAAGAAGACTTTGTTGCAATTTGGTGTTTTGAATGAAACTAGACTGTGAGATATGTGTCAATACATCACATGTGTCTGGCTGCTTGCTAACAGGCAGACACACATCAAACCAGCAGACATCCCATGAACTATTCTCTACCGAGTGACGTTAGCTCTCGGCTGAAAGACAACATTCTTCTCTCCTCAGCTAAAACAGGACATTACTGTTCGTTCGGTCACACCTGCCCCGCCCTGTATAAACCCCATGTCTGAATGTCTGCAGCAGGTCACATGAACTCTCTTGAACCACGCTGAACGGCAGTCTCCGCTGACGTTAGCAACAGCTACGCAACGTCCAAATCATTTATCAACCCAGTCCAATCTCCTGGTAGCTCTCAGGTCATCTATAACCCCTTTTTTCACTGAATGCATCACTTTATCTCAATCTTTAGTCTGAGGACACTGACCCTTAGCTTCTAATTGCTAGTCCATTCCTGTTGTAAATCCCAGCTTCTTGCGTTAAGTTCTCATCCCCATCTGTAAGTCTAGTCCTACAGCCCCAGGCTCCAGCCGCTGACCCTGCATTGACTTTGCTGAGGAGTACCAGCTGACATTAGACAGCAGCTCAGACAAGAAAAGTCAGATTTTAAAAAGTTGTGCTGATCCACTGAATTCATTTGGCCATAAATTCGACCTGTATCCTCTGAAATGCTGCCAAATGAACTCAGAAGATAGGCCTTTCCCTGCAGCAACGCAAAAGCAGCTGACTGACATTAACATTTGAATAATAATCCCAGGCTTCTTGTTGAGACAACGATCCCCCCCCCCTACTACATCACAACTAGAGCTACACCTATTGATTATTTCCATTTTTGATATCTCCAAATATCTATTTCGTCTTTGAATTTCATAAAGTGGTAAAAAGTATGCACATCCTAGTTTCTGAAGGTCAAAGTTCATGTATTGTATAGCCCAAATTACGATCAATTTAGTTTGCTATTTAAAAAATAAATATAAAGAGGCAAATCTCCTCAAATTAGAAAAGCTACAAACTGATTATCGTTAAATTGACTGTTAGCTTTAATGTTAATTATTTTGTTCAGCAACAGTTCAGCTAATCTGCTGTTCTGGATCTTAACCATACAAAGACTGTGGGTTTGCTTTACACTCAAACACCATCGTGGTCCACTTGATTCAATGCAGCATGATGTCACTAAGTGAATTTCTGGGCGGGCACGCCAACGTCTTAATTAATGAATTTGCTGCGGCTAAACTCTGAGGTCTGATGTAGAGCAAAGGGTGACTGCAGAAGGGGGGGTAGTTCAGAAGACATACCCATGGGCAATAAAAGTGAAGGATTGAAGGAGGGGGGTAAAGGAAGAGGGGGAGAGCAGATCTTAAGTACTGCATGTGCCCAGAATCAGATGTGCACATAGGAAAGCTCATGGTGCTTTCCGAGGACAGTCGTTCCTCTCTTTTAGACACTTGGAGCCTCCACAGTGACTTCCTCTCGCTTTTTCTGTCTGTTTATCTATACTTTCTCTCACATTTCTCCCTCACAGTCCTCCTCTCGCGTGGATCATAATGGTGGTGTAATTTACAGCTCTTGGTCAGCCCGGGGCTGTGTGTGTGTGTTGTTTAAAGGGCGTGTCCCCCAGACCTCATCAGTGTTGGCTCCAGTGCAGAGCGCCTCTCTTTATAACCAATACCAGATCTGTCTCATACCAATTGTTTTTACAGTCCAGTGAATGCCTTTACAAAGACGCAATGTCTTCAGTATTGTTGATAAAAATGTATTTTGTTTAATTGTTAAAATGTTTTACTGTTTAACTAGATGGGGTCCAGCATATGAATATCTTGAGAACCAAAACCCTGTAGTGTAGTGTAATGCAGAAGACAATATAATGACATAAAAACCTACCATTTCACCAAAAATAACGCTAGGTTCCAGCGCAGATGTTTACCACAAATTGCACGGCAGTCAAAAGGCAAAGGAAGCGGAGAAAATGGCACACGCTAGATGTATTGCACTGACCAGAGAGTTCTTACATCAGTAAGAAGCATCACTACGTCGGTGTAACGGCACACCTAATGTATAACAAATGTTCTGCACTCCTTTGTCTTAGATTTGATGTTAACAGAGAAAAGGCACTTTTTTTCCATGTTGCTTCTTTTCAAGTTTCTTGAACTTGCACAGGATTCGGGGATAGCGGACAAAGTCCCCCCTGATTGAACAGATACTCTTCCCAATGTAATGGTGGCACCAAGATTACTACAGGCATTACTTTAACATACATCATAGAGAGGAATCACACCGGCTTTCCGTGACAGGTGTCGGAAAATTGCCGGACTTCTAGCCAATGTCTCCAAAATGATGATAAAGTAAAGAGAATCCTCTGATTTCTTTTGCCAATTTGTCACTTATGTCTTTATAAAAACACTACACATATATTTGTGTTATCTCCTGCCAAATCCGGTTACAAAAGTAAAAACTAACATTTTAGGCTTGTGATTTATCATGATTAATCACAGGCTGTTAATGATATTAATGTGATAAATAGTTCTTATTTGATAAAGACCACTTGATATAACTCATATAAAAATGCAGCACATCAGGGACTTTAAAAGCCAATACCAGAAAACATCGTATTTTTGCGTGATGATTTGCTTAACATTAAATATCAAAAGAGGTTTTGACTATTTTTGATTTTTACAGCACTAAGAAAAAACATGAGAGGGTCACATTAAAGAGCAAACAGCCTTACAAGTGTTGAGAGGATCTTGCATGCAGAGCCATATTTCCTCTGCTGAGTTCTGTTCCAACCCCCCATCAGGTGGGAAGAGTTTCTACAGTAATAATTATAATCGGGAGAATAGCAGCTGCTGTTTTGGCGGCAGTGTTAAGCAGCATACTGTAGCAGGAACACATGTTAGAGATGCTGCATGTGAGGGAAGTAACCACAAGGTTTCCAGACATGACAAAATACTTCATATTAAGATGAATATTTCATACTCCATCATGTTGTAGGGAGTATTTTTAGAGTTTGGGAGCATCTCTCCAGTTGCTTATGAATTTTAAATGGCAGCCGTGAATATTTCAGAAGTGTACCGGGAGAGCCAGGCTGAAGGGTTTTATAACAATCGCAGTGGATATGTGTGTGTCTGTAGGCCTGAGGAGGATTATGATTGTATCATTGATCATTCTGTCGATTTTCTTTCCATTAAATGGAAACGTTTTTACTGTATAATATAGTTATACAACTTCTTTCACAAGCTTCCAGAGGAAAGTTGATATCTTTCAAAATGTATTTTTTAATAATACAGTAGAATGCTTATAATCAAAGCATTGGTGGCTTCATAGTGTTTGGTTAAGGACATGTGTTGTGTGACTGCAGCCTCGAAGTTTGTTTTAGCTAAGGGCCTTTGTGTTATGTCATACTTATGTCATGTGTTACCTCTCTGTATACTTTCATTATACCAAAAATACATATAAGTCTGTTTCATGCGATTCAAAAGGAAGAAAACCGGCTTAAAATTGGCAAATATATGACATTTTAATTTGATTATTCACTTAAACAATTAATCATTTACCATTATTGGTGTGAATGTAGTGGCTGCCATCCATCTTCTTTATTTATACATTAATCGTTTTAGCCCTACCTGTATGTTTACTAAATGGAATATTACTCTCTAGGGGCATTTAAAAAAAAAAAAAAGAACTAAAATATAGATTGTATGTTGTTTATGTAATATTTAGTTGATGGAACAAAAAAGATGGCACTCAATTTTTACAATTTTATATGGTGGCAGTGGACTCTAGCTTGTTTCCAAATGTGAAAAAGAAAATCGGGTTTGAATCAAGAAATAGATTCTGAATCTAAAAAACGGATCTTATCTCAAAGTGAGATTCCCAAAGATGTCTTCCCGTATAACTTAACTTTAAGTAAGTACCACATTGTATTTATACATGTACCTTAGTTCCTTAATCTTGTAGATTCCATTACACAGGTGAAAAAGTCCTATAATAACACTCAGCCACTCAGCAAATGCACTTAAACAACAGACAACCTGAATTATTATTATCCATTTGAATGCATCACACCTTAAAGGGATAGTGGAAATCCGCGAATTTTGGGTTTAACTTATGTATTTGTATTAAAAATAAGCATAATAAACCATTTTTTTTAAATTTCATGCGCCTAGTTTCATTTTATTTTCAATTTTACTGCGCCCTCTCAATGAAACGAAATACTTCGGGAATCGTCGGGAATCTTCGGGTGATGACGAGAGCATGGGAAGACGGGCACAAACAATGGCGGACATTCAATAGCATTTGCATGTGAATAGCCGAGTATATTGCCATAAATATGATGATTGATTATCAGTAAAAAATTCTACGTGACACAACGACATTGGATTAACCTTGAGATGCGTTTTTATTCCGTTAAACACAACTTTTGATCACAAATCAAAATGTAAGACGTAATTATTGTAATATTTTTGGAACCGGATATTGTTTACTTTCTCTTTTCTGGCTGATAGCTATAGGAATTCGAGGTCTTACAGTGATGACATTACATGTGTGGAATCTGTGGAGTCTCAGCTTTAAATCGTATATCTTGTTTGTGCAGTTAAGATAGTAATAAGGGCATTTCTACCGCGTGTTGTGTGTAAAAAAGCGTTAGCATTAGTTAGCATTGTTTCGCTCAATGCTAATTCAAAGGCTTGGTATTACGCTTGTGTTTTTTCTAGCTAACAATTGTTCTTATTGTCAGTTAGCGGAGTTTCTTACCTTTAAAAGGGTATGAAACATTAATAGTTTCATAAATGTTAAGAAGCCCTGAGACATGTGAGAGAAAAAAAACTGTGGGAGGGGTCCACTGGGGGGACCTTCGGGATTAACTGGTTAACAGTGATTCATATTTGTAAAGGCTACAGGTGATCTTAAGATGCGTGAGCTATGCTTAGGGACCTACCAGTCAAGATTATTTGTGCGTAGGGGTGCATCATCTGGCTCCTGGTCATCCTCGCCATTGCCCATGCTGTGAACCATCACCTCGGGCTCGGGCTCGAACAAATAAGGACGTAATGGTCCATCGTCTGGCTCAATATTGTCACCATCGTCGCTTACTGAACCGGATTCAGATTCAGTTCCTAAAACGACATTTTCGTAGGAAAGCCGAGAGGATGTTTCTGACTCGCTATCATCACTGGATACCTCGTACAATCCTTCTTCTTTGTCTGGTATATTTGCCCTTCCACGTTCATTCTGCATAGACGCCATGGTTTGTTATCGTATCGTCTTCCTAAGTTTTCGTCACTTCCGGTTTGGCTGAGTCGAACATTTCGTTTCTAAAAAACTTCGGGGAAGCTGCAATAAAGTGCTTCTAACATGCGTAAGGCAATTATTATATTTTTTTAATCAGGTGTGATTGTTTTGGTACGTAATTATGCTTGTATATAAGTTAAAACGAAACTATTTGAGGTTCCATTTCCACTATCCCTTTAATGGATGAGTTTGTATTATGATGAGTGTGTTTTCCTTCCATATGGTTGTCACCTTTAGCTGTATAGGTAAAAGGCATGTGTCTGTAATGAGTGGACCCTCCACCCTCTGAACCTACAGCAGCCCAACCTCAAACCTCAGCCAAGGGAATTCCAAGATCGGCTTACACCGCTGCTATATGGGCTCTTTATGGAGCACACGCTGGCTAACGGCACTGTCACAGTTTTCTTAAAGGAGCCCTTTCAGTCGTGAGTGGCTTGGTTTACATTCAGGGCGGACAGGTTAGTGTATACGTCCTATTCTCACATTAGTAGCCTGGCGTTTTGAATCAGGTGTTTGTCTGCCAGTCTCAGTGTCAGATGGATGATGTCTATATGTGGAGTTTCCAGACGTGGGCGGTTAATGGTGTTGGGTGGGTTCTGGATGGAATACTAGTGTCTTATGTGGGGTGAATCCTGCTTTCCTTTAGGGCATTTCTCTGTTTGTCATCCAACTCTAGAATGACTTAAGCACATAAACCCTGTGTCTGACGTGTTAAAGCTGACCCACTGATAGAGACTGCTCTTACAGGTTAATCCCGGTCGCACACGCAACCCTGCTGCTACTGCAGTTCATGCCTGATTTGCTTTACAGATTCGTCAACATAAGTTTATTAAAAGTGGTTGCTGTAGCGCTGACACTGGAAATAGCACAGGTGACTGTTTGGATGAAATGGAAGTTATATAATTAGGTTATTCAAGATTTTAATAAAAGAATAATACAACATCCTACAGCCAGATTGAAAATGACTTGTTGATAGTCAGTGGTGTCTCTAATGTAAAATCTTAGCTATTCTTTCTGCAATTTAACAAAGTGGTTCCATTAGATCCAAGTAGCATATCACATGACTATGTTTGAGACAGTATATGACCACAAATACCGGTATGACAACTATCTAAAACAAATTATTCTGCTGCGTGGAATAAGTTGAATTTATTGGAGTAATCAACTCTCGCACAAGATGTTTATTAGAAAGCGTACCCTTTTTTGGTAATTGATTTAGAAATATTTACGTCGCAATGTATCCTATTCCATCTGTAGTGTGGCAGTCATTTTCTCAGTACTGGACTGTAGGCTATACTTTTGAACATGTTTTAAAGATCTCTGTAGAGACCTCCATATTCGATAAGTGGGACAAGGTTGACTTAAAATAACTACTTTATTCCTTATATTTCATATGTGAAAACAGTAGGGCTGTCCCGAATACCATTTTTCGGGCTCCGGATATTCGGTAGTAATCAGCAGTGAATATTCGAATATTCGGTGCGGAGAGATTTATTTATTTTTTTAAATAACTTTTTTTTTTCATAACACGCTCCGAGACACCTGACAACACGCTGTTAAGCAGAAGCGCAGTAAGAGCATACTATTACGATTTATATTTATTTATTGTCTCAGTACTCGCATACATTAAAACTAAATGTGTCCTCTGCATTTAACCCAGCCGCAGTGCAGCGCCCGGGGACCAAATCTGGTTCCAAATTCCGTCTATAACGTTTTACAACCTGAAGATACAAAACATATATTTCTGTTATAACAACAATACTTTTAATAACATAGCCGTAACAATAGGCCTAACATAGTAATACTTGTTACCGATACAGTAAACAGTATTTAAATAAATGAAGAACGAAAAATAAATGAACGAACTGTATGCCAATAATTGCCTTAGCCCCAGATGTTCCCACATTGCTCCTATTATTTTCACTATTCGGATAACATTGAAAAACTAATATAAAAAAACTATTCGGTTGCTTGCTTGCAACTATTTTCCAAGCAAAGCAAGAGCACGATTTTATCATGTGTAACGTTACTGTTTAAACGGCGGATAAAGCAGCTTCATCATGGCAACTTGACAACAGCTAAGCTAAGCTAGGCTACTACTTAAGTAGTAGCATCCAGGTGACTTTTCAGAGTTGTTGTGCCACCGTGGTAGGCCAGTTTCTTGTCGCATATTTGGCACACTGCCTTCTTCTTACCGTCGTCCAATTTAAAATGGTCCCACACAGCTGAAGTCTTCGGCATTTTGTGTTCAGGTGTGTGAAACGAGGTGAAGCGAGGTGAAGCGTGCCGTTTGTGTTCGTGACTGTGTGTGAACGCGATGTCAGGAGCACAGGCTGAGATTGTATTCTTTCACACACACATACGGGTTTTGGGCCGAGGGCGACACCGTACTTCCGGTATCCACCATTTCACACGAGGTGCAAGCAGAATATCATAGTCTATTGCCTTAATCAATATCTAGTCAACTCTAAAATACCACATATATGCAATGGCATGATAATATTATTGTGACAAGTGGGGTATTCACCATTCGAGAGTCGTTTTTCCATACATCTGCAGGCAGTCTGTAAGTGCAATCGGACAACCCACACAGCTCTAGTTTACGCTGGTAACGACCTAGAGCACACCCCTCAAGTCCAGAGATGTAATCCGAAGACATGCAGCGATTTCTTCGGTCGTTAATTCAGAAAAAAATCCTAGTGCGCTCTGCCTGGCTACATTACCTAGCTGTTTATATTAGCACCTCCAGGATATTAGCACCTCCAGGAAAATGGCGTATTTCTATATAGATATATGGCGCGCGTTGCATTGTGGGTAGCTCGTGACGTCACTGTGTGTGAAAGAATATATTTCCGCATTTTAACAGTGCAATTAAAAATTATAAATATAGTATAAGAATATGGCAATTTGCCTTTATTGATAGCATACATTTAGGAAGAAAGAAATATTTTTTGGAAAAAAAAAAAATATATATATAGAATATCCGAATAATGAAATTGAAATCCGAATAGTTGGCCAACGAACGAATATTCGAATAGTCGAATATTCGGGTACAGCCCTAGAAAACAGATACACACTTGCGTTGTTGTGAAAGAAAAAAATGTGGAGGTGCATGGAGCAGACAGCGACAACTGCCATTTGCAATGACATTTCTACATACCAACCTACGATTTAAAACGATATCAAAACATTAACGGCAGGAAACAAAAACAAGTTTTATTGTGATCTGTCACAATAAAACTGATGCTACAGGGGACACACCTGGCAGAAACAGTCATGCTTGCTATGCTCTGGTGTCAAATAAGGTCACATAATGCATGTTCACCCTCTGATGTTGACGCAAACAAAGGCTTATCTTACATCACTGGGTCTGACAGGAGTGTAACTGTGTCTTCATTAGCGCTTTGTGTTGTTCTCAGGCACTTTCTCCGCTCACTTGCCTCTAACCATGTGGCGTCTCCCTTAGGGGGACCTTGCTGAGCAATGAGGGGGCTTCTTTATTCAGGAGGTGTTTCTGATGGGGTGGGGTACTGCTGTCATCACAAACATATTTGCCCCTTTTTTTTGCCGTCTGTGCGCAGCTGCTGAGGAGTGAATGAGCGAGTTACTGAATGCCTGATTGGCAGAAGCATTTGTGTGGAAGTGTCGAGGGACCTCGGAGACAATTGTCCAGATCAAGCAGGGCTCCATCACTGGGGAGCCCGCTAATACAGCCCCCCCCTCTCAGCTCTGTGCTTTTGTCTTCCCTGTCTTCACCCACTGCCTCTCCTTTCTGCGGACACAGCTCTGTTTGGAAGGAAATCCCCTGTATTTTTTTTTCCTGGACATTTAGCGATGTGTGTTTCTTTTCTGCTGCACACAGATGGTCTCTATAGCAAACTGTGAATTTTGATTCTAGTTGTTTTTGCCAGTGGAAGAAAAGAGATGCCATAGCTGACTCATGCATTAATTGAGGGTAAACTCCCAGGGAGTTAAACTGGTAGCTTTTGGAGTTGTTGCGCCATGACTTGTGTTGGATACTTAAAATGAAAGGCAAGCTGGTGCCAACTTCCTCCTCACAACAAAAGCATGCCTGAGAAAAAGGCAGTCATTGTGTTGCTAGTGGATTTTATTATGACTTCTAATGGTAACTTTGACATTTGTTGTAAATAATGTATTTGTAACCTTTCTTCGTGGACATTGAAACTTCAATATATTTCTAGTCAAAGCAATCCTAGATTCTTCATTTGACAAACTAATACTGCAACAATATATTTTCTGTGATAGTAAATTAATGCATGTTAAAGTAATTCCATGTGGCTTCCTCTATGCACCCAAGTGGCAAGCTAATATACTCATTACACTTTTTGTATGATTGATAGCAGTACATTGAACACCACTATCTACATGAGATACAACTGGAGCTGCAACAAAGGATAATCAAATAATATAAAGCCTACTTTATTGTCCCTAAGGGGACATGTTGTATGGTCAATCCATTAATCAGCCCATTATATTCTTGATTAATCATTTACTATACAGCATGTCAGAAGAAGGTAATTATACGTTTCTAAAAAATAATTAAAATATGTTTATTTTTCAGTATTAAACAATAGGCCCATTGATGTTCTGTCCAACAACTCATTAATAATTGACTTATTGTTCCATCACTTTCCAATACATAATGCTTGTCATACATTATCAGCACGTTTTTGTGTTGCTTCTATATTTTTATCCTTAAACCACCCAAAAGACAATATTGTCAGATTGTATATTTATTTTAATTGCTTGAAGCAGATTGTTATTATAACATTTCCACTTCCACTCACTTTCTTTGTCCTTATTAGCTGTCTCAGGTTCTTCCCTTCTCTCCTGGACAAATAGTCTGTCTTTGTGTGTGTACACCCAAAACACACTCCTCTCTTCCGACTTTATATCACATATGCAAAACGAGTACTATTATATTATAGGCCCTCATATATGCAGTATTGCTTCCTACCTCCAGTATCTGCCTGATCAGCACTGTGCAGCAGTCCCATGGGTACTGGATGGTGGGGTTGGTACCCCTCTGTACCCCCTCAGGGCCGTATGAAGCAGGGCATTGTGGGTGTGCAGTGGTGTGGGGGCATAGAGGAAGCAGTCTGTTCCCCGGCCCTCATTAGCTAGTCCTTTGTTACAGTAAGCCATACCTCGCAGAGCCCAGATGCAGCATGTCCAGATTAGATCTCACACCCGCCAGGAGTCCTGAAAAGCCACCACAAATCGAGCCTAATCCTCCTGCAAGACTTTCTCTTTTCTTCTTGCTCTCTGTACCACACACAGACACACACACAAAAAGTTGGTTACACACGAGCTCCGATTGGAGACTTCAAAATTACTTATTGTAGTTGTTAGAGCCCTGTCGGTGACTTGTGTCTTTAATCCCGGTCCAGAGATCCTGTCAGCTGCTTTCAGACCACAGGCCTTTTTTTCTCCTCCTTTGTTACACAAATCAGAGCTGCAGATAATCATCTAATAAATCCTAGACTCCAAGATTTGAGTGGATTAAAATGAAACGGCATCTTGAAACAACCTGGTTTTTATTATGTTGTTTTCTCCACAAATGTAAACATCTGAAATGGGTTTCACATCACAGGGAACACAACTTTGACTTTCAGCATTTGGATTTCAAAGATTTTCTGCGTGGAGTTTTCCATCTTAAAAACTCATGAGTGGTCTTAGCAACTCCTCGATTTCTCCATCCATGTCTTTATTTCACCACAGCTGCAGTGGGGATGTTGTCTTTGGCTCTGCGTGTCATGTTGTGTGGAGCCACAAAGACATTTGCAGAATTATCAGCAGGGGGTCTACAAGACCAAATTGCACTGGGTCCAGCAGCCTCGAGTGGTTGCGCTGCAAAGAGAGCGACTGAGACCTTTAAATGTTACAACAAATACATAAGCAAACCTTCCGTCTCTTGGTCTGTTATTCATGGCACCGCCCTCATCACCCACTCGGAGAATTTCACAAGCGTCTGAGGCCACGCTGATCTTATCAACTGTCCAACACTGGTATTGTTTGTTATTTTGAGCTTTTATAGGATGGACAACATTGTTCCAATTTTCACCTTTGTGTTATGTCCTACAGTTATTCAAAGCACTTTTCTAGCTGGTGTTAGAGAGCTGTGGCCACTTTATTGTCTGTTTGAACATGTCATGGCCGTCAACCCATAAACTTCCCTGCTTTTCTCTGTTTCATATCAAAGGGAACTAGTGCATTGTTTGAAGAAAGCCAAAACGTGTCTCTGTGCTCTTGGAAATTTGTATAAAATTGCGTTGCTATATTTCAAGGGAAGACCATGGATTTATCATGACAACTGGTGGATATTTCCACAGTTCGCTTACTGACATAGATACATAAAGTAAAAATATACATGTGTGTCACATTAGCGATGGATGCATTCACACCTCTTCAACATCTGGCATACTTTTTATTTCAATCCCTCTAGAATGCTTCTTGAATGCTATAACCTTGTTGGGATGCCATCATCTTCTCACAATGTATAGGGTGACTAGGCTGTAGTTATTAGCTCCACAGTTCTACAAGACAATATAAAAGCATCAGGGTGCGCAATCTTTTTTGAACATTTTGAACATTCTTGTTTCTCTTTTTGTGTTCAACTAGGCCTCCAATTGAATATTGCCATGACATGTCTCTATAAACAAAGCCCTTTGATTGTTTACAGTAATTCATTAATATGCCAGAACATGACTCTTCTGCTTACTTTACTTTGCAACCACAATCCAGGAGTTGAGCAGAATTATACTTTAAGCTGTGTCAGTCTGATCCTTACTCATGAGTAAGACCAAGAGGGCACAGTTGAATCCAGTACACATACACATTAATCCATCTTTTTACTTTTGCACATCAAGCCCATCAACAAGCGTTGTTTTCAACGTCACTCAAATCACCTCCACACTATTTACTGTCTTTCATGACGCCCTTAGGCACAATAATCCATACACAAACACAGACACAGAAAAACCAAGAAATCCCATGAGCGCCCACTGAGAACACCCCAGTCCAGTGGCCAACATTGTTGTGGTGTAGTTCATTGCCATGACAACGACACACTATTTCTGGGCAGCATGTCTAGTTGTTGTGTCTGCATGGCACCAAATTCACTTCCTAGCAAACAGGAATTCCATACAGGGATCTTTTTTTTTCTTTTGTCATGTGTTTTAGACATGTCGAGACATATATGATCTGGCTTGAAACCCTATGGTCCGAAAGGTATAAGTGGAGGTAAAAAGTACTGTACTGTGAAGTTGTACCTCTAGTGGTGATGTGGACTTGTAATGCTTATATACAAAATTGCTTTTTCAGAAATTAACTTTCATATATGCAGCCAACTATCCAGTTCTACCATTCTTATGAGACTTAATCCCTGTTTTGGCTCGCTCAGTCAACTGTCTCAACCGACTGTTTGGTGACTGCTATTTCTGCTGCCTTTTCCATACAGAATGCCACATGCTGTATATTGAGCCAAGTGAATGTGGTAACAAGATGCTCATAACAAATCGCTGAGAGGGAACATTCCACCACTGGGTTCCTGATGTTGTTTTCATGGTCGCCGCCGTCTCAAAATATTCCTCCCAATCAAAATGAACTGATATTTACGTTTCGGCCATTCAGCAAACAATCTTATCCAAAGTGACCATAAAAACCAATGCTCACTGTTGACAGACTCTTTATTATATATTTTTGAAAGTGAACTGGTAAACCTATACTTTTAGGACAATCTGAACAATAAACCCTGGAGACATTGTGGGGGAATTCAAAAAGAAGGACCCCATGTCCTCATGCAATGTTATGAAGACTTATTCAACATTTAGTAACAGGCCGACTGTGGCTGCGAGGGGGTGTGGTCGTCTTTCAACCAGAAGGTTGTGGGTTCGATCCCAGCCCATGCAGTCAACATGTCGATGTATCCTTGGGCAAGATACTTAACCCTGAGTTGCTCCCGATGGTATGGCCAATGGGGTGTGAATGTTAGTTCCTAGAGTTAGGTACACTGCTCTGTATGAATGGGTGAATGACATGTAGTAAGTAAAGCGCTTTGAGGGGTCGTAAAGACTGGATAAAGCGCTACATAAGTACAGTCCATTTACCATTTACCATTTGCCATATCACATCACAGCAACCTGATGTTTCTGTTGGAGCAGCACACAAGCTCCAGAGAGCCATAAGATGAACATGTGATTAAATATTAATCCACATTCTACCAGAGAGACTTACTAAAAGGTATCAGGGCTAAGTCTATCCTGCATCCAAAAGTCTCCCTGCTCCTGACATAAAGGCAGTTGCCAAGCCTCTGTGGAGTGTGTTTACCTTGAAGGATTGAGAAGATATAGCATCCACCATCTTGCCTAATTCTTACATGATAAGTGTGAAGTGGGAATTGGTGGTAGTGAGTGGTTGAGCTAAGATGAGGCTGTAACTCAGAGCAGATTGTTTTCGGTGAGAATGTCGGGTTCACTCATAGTCAAGATCATTTTAGCCAATTTTGGACAGTTTTACCATTTCAATGTTAGGATTTGGGACAGGTGTCTAGATTTGTCCCAGTCAGCATTTCACACAACTAGTATAGATTTGAGAGCCAACAGAACTTTGGTTAAAATAACTTGTCGGTGAAGCTAGATAATCATTGGTGACAAATAAAACAATATAATATAAAACTAAATGTTTTAATTTAGTCAAAACATGTCGTGAATTGACCTCAGAAGTAAGTTTAAAGTTGAATGGAGCTATGTTGTGAAATAAGGGATCAATCAAACTCTATGAACTTATAACAAATGATAAGGGTTCAATTGTCCTGCCCTAAATAGTAAGGGCGCTGTCAATCCAGATAATCTTGGGAAAAAGGTCTTATCAGGCAACATATGTGGAAACATCTAGGTCAGGGGTCACCAACTACATTTGTCCAAGGGCCAACATTAATCCAAGAGACACTTTCAGGGGCCAGAGATTTTTATATATATATAATTGATTAATATGTTCACTTTATTGAAAAAATAATCATTTTTTTTATAAGCCTGTATCTGGGGTAATAAAACTGAAAGCAGTCCTGATTGGCAGGGAAAGGAATCAACTTTTTTATTAATACCGTGTCCTGATTGGTGGGAAACGGTTGCAGGATATAAGAAAATTGTTTGCCAGGCACGCAAAAATGTCACTGTCAAAGAGCCTCAAGCGTAAAGTTGACGTGGAAAACCGCAGTTTTAATGAGGAATGGACGGATACATATGCATTCATCATGCCATCGTTCAATAAGGCTACACCTGTTTGCCTTATCTGCAAGGAAACGGTCGCTGTTGCAAAATAGTACAATCTCAGGCGTCATCATTTTTTCTTCTTTATTTTTTTACGCCACAGTCACCCCCGCCTTGCGGGCCGGATGAGAATGTCTGGCGGGCCTGATGTGACCCGCGGGCCGCCAGTTGATGGTCACTGATATAGGTGGATGGACTGTGGTTGGTTTGGTGCGGTCCTTATCTATTCAATGAAATCCTTAAAAATCTTCATCACATTGATACAAAAGTACTATCAAATTGGTTAACAAGCAGGTACAATCTCCTGGCACCCAAAGAAATAAATGTTCCCTGAAATGTTTACCTTACAGCCTTATTCCAACATCTGTCTTTTGTATTTGGTGTATGTAAATCGAGCTAAACCGTTGCTTTAAATATTGCAAAAATGGGTTGAAAGCCCTACCTGGGGCTTGGGTTGCACACTTCCTTTGACTAGACAACCTATAAACATTACATATGTTGCATTGCTTATCCTTACGTAACAGTGTTAATACACATGGGTCCTGTTAAATAAACACATACATAGATTACATTACATTGCATTTAGCTGACGCTTTTATCCAAAGCGACTTACAATAAGTACATTCGACCAGGAAGACACAACCTTGAAGAAAACAGAATCATATAAGTACATCAGGTTTCATAGAGCCAAACATTTCAAGTGCTACTCAACTGGCTTTAGGTAAGCCAGCCCTTTATTAGTATAAAAGTGCTTCGTTAATAGTTCTAACGCTCGAAGTGGAGTCGAAAGAGATGAGTTTTCAGTTTGCGCCGGAAGATGTGCAAGCTATCTGCCGTCCTGATGTCAATGGGGAGCTCATTCCACCATCTTGGAGCCAGGACAGCAAACCCACGTGTTTTCGCCGATGGGAACTTGGGTCCCCCTCGCAGCGAGGGCGCAACGAGTCGTTTGGCTGATGCAGAGCGTAGTGCACGCGCTGGGGTGTACGGTTTAACCATGTCCTGGATGTAGGAAGGGCCAGATCCATTCGCAGCATGGTAAGCAAGTACCAGTGTCTTGAAGTGGATTCTAGCAGTTACCGGAAGCCAGTGAAGGGAGCGGAGGAGCGGAGTGGTGTGGGAGAATTTAGGAAGGTTGAAGACCAGACGAGCCGCTGCATTCTGGATGAGCTGCAGAGGTCGGATGGCACATGCAGGTAGACCAGCCAGGAGGGAGTTGCAGTAGTCTAGGCGTGAGATGACGAGAGCCTGGACCAGAACCTGAGTCGCTTTCTGAGTCAGCTGGGGACGTATCTTCCTGATGTTGTAAAGCGTGTATCTGATAAACATAGATAAACAGGAGTTACTCTGTGTGTGCAACTGCTGGTAGTCTCTTTGTCTCCAAAGCCTGCTACCCAGACACGAGTCTTTGTAGTCACCAGATGATCTGCAGCCGGCATGCAGAGGTGGGTGAGTTTATTTATATAGCACTTTTCAACACAAGGCAATTCAAAGTGCTTTACAAAAAATGAAAGACATTAAGAAAAGGGCATTTAAAATCAGTCATTAAAAAGAAAAGCTAATAAAATAAACATTAAAAAAAAAAGTACATGGATAAAAGTTACAGTGCAGTTTAAGATATGAATAGTTCAATTAAAAGCAGCGACAAAAGGAAAAGTCTTCAGCCTGGATTTAAAAGTAGTCAGAGTTGCAGCGGACCTGCAGGTTTCTGGGAGTTTGTTCCAGATATTTGGAGCATAATAACTGAACGCTGCTTTACCATGTTTAGTTCTGACTCTGGGGACAGAAAGCTGACCAGTCCCTGAAGACCTGAGAGATCTGGATGGTTCATAATTTAGCAGGAGGTCAGAAATGTATTTTGGGCCTAAACCATTCAGTGCTTTATAAACCAGTAGCAATATTTTTGAAATCTATTCTTTGACACACAGGAAGCCAGTGTAAAGACTTCAGAACAGGAGTGATGTGATCCACTTTCTTAGTGTTAGTGAGGACTCGAGCAGCGGCGTTCTGAATCAGCTGCAGCTTTCTAATAGATTTTTTAGTGAGACCTGTGAAGACACTATATGCTTCCTTATCTGTATTAGCCCCACTTGACTTCTTCCACAGCCTGAAAAAACAATCCGAGTTATTCCCGTCTCCTGACAGATAACGACAATATGCTCCTTGTGCTTCCTACGATAAAAAACTTTTTTCACTGTGTGTCATATTTAACTTTCATTTGTTCTCATCATTTATTGATTAGCCTCGACACGTGAAGGGAGAGAGGGATGAAGGAGACAGGAAGGGAAGAGCATTAATTTCAGGCCGCCTGGTGTGCGCATGTGAATGTGTGTGTGTGTGTGTGTGTGCATACTTCAGAGAGAGTTTTGTGTGGTGAGTGGGTGGGTGAGTCAGGCAGTCGGCCCCGGCTCTCTGCAGTGCACTCAGCCGCTGTGCTCTCCTCTCGGCTGAGTGGAAACATCATGTGTCTGTGGGACGCCCCGAAGAACAGCCCTGCTTCCAAAACTGAGGACAGAATAGACAGTTAGAGACGGACCGCGGGAGGAAGAGGTTGGAAAATGGACTCAACCAGAAAACTGGAGTAAAAAAGGAACCACAAGAAATTTAAACTAGATCATTTAGTATATCTTTCCTACCATTTGATCTGACCACCTTCACCCTGGCTATGCCATGCTGGCCCAGAGGAACGGGCTACCTTCAGGCTGTAAGCCAGTTCCTCTGAAGGACAACCCGGACCTTCGGGATGTAGACGTGAGCGCAGAAGGATGCTGCTCCCTCTCTTCTTCCCCATCCTCTGGAGGTTGTCCCTGGGCTCGGCTGGCCGGGCTGGACGGCTGCCTGTCGGAACCGTACTGTCTTTGGTTCCAGCTTTTAGCCAGAGCCTACTGGGGAGAGGTGGAACTGGGGCTCAGCAGTCCCAACCGCAGCGTGTCCTGGGCTCGGCTCAGAGAAGCCTCCAGAAAGAACTGTGTCCGCTCTCGGGTAAGGACAGCTGTGTGTGAGAATGATGGAGAGCATCCTTGTGAGTTGACATTTTGAGGAGGTTGATTCTGCTTCAGTTTTGATGCATTTACGGACACCCTGACTTGCTGAAATATATATTGAGGGCAATACAGGAGATGTATAGGTGTAGAGAGGAAGGATTTGATAGTGGAGGCAAGGTTAGGGGCGGCTACACTTTGTTGTGCTGTCTGAGGAATTTAGTGTGCGTCATCTTGCTCTCCAGCGGCTGGGTAGTCCTGTTTCACTTACCCATCTTTTGTAATATGAGTGTGTCTGTGTGTGTGGGTTTTAGGTTTCATTTATTGTTGATAGTTCAAGACAGACAATTTGCAGTATGCTGAAAAGGAAGAGGTTTATCCTCCAGTTGTGAATACTTTAGTATTTCTTCTTCTGCTCATTCCTTTTTATAGACTTGAGCTAAGTGCATTTCAACCATTGTGCAGTGATGGCCCAGAATAAAGCACTGAAGGCATATTTTCCTATAGTATAGGGAATTACGGTGACTAATGTTAACGTCTGTGGTCAGAGAGGGAGAGAGGTTTGGAAAGAAAGTGCGCTAGGGAGGGAAAGAGGTAGATCCATGATGTCAGACAACCCGGGGGTGACTCACACACATGAAAAAGAGGAAAAAATAGTGTGGAGGAAATCTGAGTCCACAAGCAACACAATGCAAATTCACTCATCTCATGTACATAAAGAAGCAGGCATGCAAGTGCACTATCCCGCAGGCCAAAGCACCATATGGCAGCATGCAGAGCAAACCATCATCATGGAGACTGCTTTTATGAACAGACTGCATGCATAATTGATTTATCATTATCATGTGATTGTGTATGCTTGTTTGGAGCAGATTTACAGTATTGAACCTTTTGAATGACAGCCTTTTATTCAGGCACGCACTATGTAGTTTCCCTTCACACTGTGCAATGCTTCTCTTGCTGTGTTATTCAGCATATTATATTAAGAGGGATATGGAAAATGTGTGTACGCGTGTACCTGTTCCATGGGGCATCGAAGCCAAATGGCTTATAGCTATTGCATAATACGACATTCAAATGTAAGCCAGGAATCAAAACAAGCAGCTGAGTTGGACTGTCAGCTCTCTGCCTCTCCTGTGGCTGACTTCCAGCTCCACACCACTGGGTATTGGTGGTGATTTCACCAGTCATACCATTAAGCCCAAACCCATCCCACTCTCTGGAGGCCTCTACATCTGCTGCTCCCAGACAAGGTCGGGGAAAGGTGTGGATAGAGAAGCCCGAGGGGTGTTGGGGGAGAATATCTTTGTTTTGGATCCACACCTAAGATGTATTTTGGTTGGAGAAGAGCCCACGGAGGGGTTCTGGGTTGAGGCTGAAACTCTTGGCAGGCCTTCGTAGCCCCAAGTCGCTATGGTGGTGTTCCCAATAACCGCTAACACACGCCCCGTGGTGCAGTGGTTCAGCTCTGTCATTACTTTGGTGATGGATGTGACAGAAGTCTCGCTGCTCAGACAGCTCGCAGCAGCATGAGAGGTCACAGGGTTCCTCAGTGATGGCACAATATAGAGCCATAGTGATGAAGAGTTTAGAATATCTTGCTGTATCTGGGTTATCAAGTTATTCAAATAGCGTTGAAGTTCTGGATAATTACAGTTCTGAGAGTGCCATTAATGTTTTGTATGCTTGGACTATTGCAACACTTGACATTCTTTGACTCAAGACCAAGAAAAACTCATAAAGGAAATCATTGTTTGTACACTGCAAAAACTAAGCCTAAAAAAACAAGTAAAATAAATAATAAAATGAGTAATATATTACTTAATATAAGAAAAATTATCTGCCAACAGAACAAGAAAAATTCACTTGCCAAGACCTTCTTAAAACAAGTAAATATATCTAGCCTAAAAATATCTACATATATCTTAAAACGAGTGTTTTTAAACCAAAAATAAGTACATTTGAATTGATGCAAGGAAGGAATATAATCTTATTATAAGGAAAATGTGCTTGAATTCAGCATATTCTACTGCTATTGTCCCAAAATTCTATTTTATGTTAGGCAACATTTCTTAAATCCAGTGCAGCTTCACTTTAAACAGGTATATTTGTCTAGATACAAGATAAGATTTAAGAATTATTTTCTTAATATGTAGAAAAATCTACTTAAATTCAGCATTCGGTGCTATTCTTAAAATAAGGCTAAATACCAAGAAACGTAGAGACAAAACCTTCAAAAATCTTTAATCCTATCAAGATATAAACTTTGACTGCTTGCTTAAAGAAAAATGAGTCTCAAATGATTTCTTTTAATGTTTTTATTGTTTTCAAACTGCGTAGTAAAGGTCAGTCATCAGATATGTCTTTAGAAAAAAAGAGAACATTCTTTCACTGTAAAATACAACACAAGTGAAATTCTCATGACACTTTTGACTCAGCGAACAATTTTCAATAGGACTATAAGTATGAGGGGCCGCTAGGGACATTATTCAGAAATACCGTTTACTTACACATGTGAAACACTCTCACACACACACAACTGAAACCAAAATAATTTACAAACATATCTAAAAATCTCTCATATACACATATGAAACGCTCTCACACACATGAAATCCAAAGTTATTCACACACACATGTGAAACGCACGCACTCACACCTGAAACGCTCTCACACACACATGAAATGCACTCACACCTGAAACTCTCTCACACACGAAACGCTCTCCCACAGATATGAAACGCTCTCACACACATGAAATGCACTCATATACACATGAAATGCAATTTCAGTATGTTGTGTGAGAGGGATTTCAGTTGAATCTGAAGGCATCTCGGTTGAAAAGGAAGTCGTTTAAAAAAAAAAAACTGCGAAGAAGCGCACATTTCTAAAAGGCGAGATGCCTTCCGTTTCAACTGAAATCCCTCTCACACAACATATTGAAATCGCATTTAATGTGTATATGAGTGCGTTTCATGTGTGTGTGTGTGTGAGGGCGTTTCAGGTGTATGCGAGTGCGTTTCAGGTGTGTGTGTGAGTACGTTTCACGTGTGTGAGTGCGTTTCATATGTGAATAACTTTGGATGTCATGTGTGTGAGAGCGTTTCATATGTGTATATGAGAGATTTTTACATATGTTTGTAAATTATTTTGGTTTCAGTTGTGTGTGTGAGAGTGTTTCACATGTGTAAGTGAACGGTATTTCTGAATATTGTCCCTAGCGGCCCCTCATATATAAGTGCCCTAATCACTTATGAACTTTTTCCAGTCGGCCATAGCCTTTTTGTATGAAGTAGTCATGTCACAGTCGTGAATGGCGTCCAAGAGGACTTCTGTCTGCACCACAGACAGGAGTGTTGCAATGCACTTAGGATAGGTGAGGTGAAAGGTGTAATAACATGCCATGAGATACATCACGCTTTCATGAATGTCCTCTTTTGGGAAGATGAGCACGGGCATGGTTCCAATGGCCAGTATACAGTTGGTTTCGCAGATGATGACAACAGGGCTGGAAAGTGGTCGTGTCTGAAGAAAGGTGTTTGGGTCTTCTGCAGACTGACACAAAAACAGACAAAGAAATCGTCACAAAAAGGGAAACAAATATGATCACAACATTTCACTCTTTGTATCGACATGAGAAAATTCTTATACATTTTCTTACCTCAAGGACGTGGAGCAGAGCCTCACTTGCGTGCCTTAACTTCTTGGGTGGGGCCATAGGTGATGGGAACATCTCTGGTAAAGCCTTCATCATGGCAATTGAGTGCTTTACTGTTGAAAAAAAAAGTGTCATTCCGTTTCCTGCAGTCAGTTAATAAACAGACATGGTCAGAGATAATAATCACCTTTGTCAAGCTGCGGAGGCCTCATGAGCTTTTTGAAAACTCCATAAAACTGTGCCCTCTCACAAAAGGTCCCCCACCGGGTCTTAAGTTCCGTTAAGAAGTGGGAGTTGCCTTGATTGAGGACCCGCCGTAGTTCATCCATTAGCTAAAACAACGAGAGAGAAAATATGTAGAAGAAATATTAAAATCTACATTCCAAGGGTTAGTAATTCGTCTGATAACTGAATTTCCAAAAAAAGATTAATATGTGTATAATGTGATTTAAATGGTCACTTAACAAAAATATGCACATAGAAACATGTGTTTTTTCTGCAAATGTATGTCTTATGCACACACTATTTTTAAATACGTATTGTGGACCAATAATACTAACAAAATAATGTTGTGTGTATCAGAAGCACATTTGTGAAATTAGTTATTTTTAAATAAGTGGAGGGTTTTTATATATCTATGCAGAATACATATTTGTATTCAATAAGCATATTTGAGTCATTCATTTATAAATAATGAGACAGATCTGATTTAATTGTCACACCATTTCTCATTTCAAATTTGGTCTAACGTTATCTGAATTAGGAAGCATAGTTGTACAACATCATCGGACCTGAGGCCGTATGTTTTGGACACTCGGGTAAAGAGAGGGGCGGAGTTGTCAACTGATCACCATCTGGTGGTGAGTTGGGTCGAGTGGCGGGGGAAGCCTCTGGATAGACCTGGTAAGCCCAAACGTGTAGTTCGGGTGAACTGTGAACGTCTGGAGGAGGCCCAAGTTCAGGAGGCCTTCAACTCACACCTCCGGCGGAGCTTTTCGGACATTCCTGTGGAGGTTGGGGACATTGAACCAGAGTGGTCGGTGTTCAAAGCCTCTATTGCCGAAGCTGCGGCGGGGAGCTGTGGTCTCAAGGTCCTAGGTGCCTCAAGGGGCGGTAACCCTCGAACCTCCTGGTGGACACCGGTGGTCAGGGAAGCCGTCCGACTGAAGAAGGAGGCCTTCAGGGATTTGTTATCCCGGGGGACTCCCGAGGCAGTTGCAAGGTACCGACAGGCCCGAAGGGCAGCAGCCTCATCCGTGGCCGAGGCAAAGCAGCGGGTGTGGGAGAAGTTCGGAGAAGACATGGAGAAGGACTTTCGGGCGGCACCAAAGTTGTTCTGGAAAACTGTCCGACACCTCAGGAGGGGGAAGCAGGGAACCATCCAAGCTGTGTACAGTAAGGATGGGACGTTGTTGACCTCAACTGATGGAGTGTTAGGGCGTTGGAAGGAACACTTTGAGGAACTCCTGAACCCGACAACTCCGCCCTCTATGTTAGAGGCAGAGCTGGAGTATGACGGGGGATCAACACCAATCTCCCGGGGGGAGGTCACTGAGGTCGTCAAACAACTCCACAGTGGCAAAGCCCCGGGGGTGGATGAGATCCGCCCGGAAATGCTGAAGGCTCTGGGTGTTGAGGGACTGTCATGGTTGACACGTCTCATCAACGTTGCGTGGAAGTCGGAAACAGTACCGAAGGAGTGGCAGACCGGGGTGGTGGTCCCCCTTTTTAAAAAGGGGGATCAGAGGGTGTGTGCCAATTACAGAGGCATCACACTACTCAGCCTCCCCGGGAAAGTTTACTCTAAGGTACTCGAAAGGAGGGTCAGGCCGATTGTCGAACCTCAGATTGAGGAGGAACAATGCGGATTCCGTCCTGGTCGTGGAACGACGGATCAGCTTTTTACTCTCGCAAGGATCCTGGAGGGGGCCTGGGAGTACGCTTATCCGGTCTACATGTGTTTTGTGGACTTGGAGAAGGCGTATGACCGAGTTCCCAGGGAGTTACTGTGGGAGGTGCTGCGGGAGTATGGGGTGAGGGGGTCTCTACTCAGGGCCATCCAATCTCTGTACTCCCAAAGCGAGAGCTGTGTCCGGGTCCTCGGCAGTAAGTCGGACCCATTTCCGGTGAGGGTTGGCCTCCGTCAGGGCTGCGCTTTGTCACCAATCCTGTTTGTAATATACATGGATCGGATTTCGAGGCGTAGTCATGGGGGAGGGGGTCTGCAGTTCGGTGGACTAAGGATTGCACCACTGCTTTTTGCAGATGATGTGGTTCTAATGGCTTCATCGGTCTGCGACCTTCAGCACTCACTGGATCGGTTCGCAACCGAGTGTGAAGCGGCTGGGATGAGGATCAGCACCTCCAAATCTGAGGCCATGGTTCTCAGCAGGAAACCGATGGACTGTCCACTTCAAGTAGGGAATGAGTCCTTACCCCAAGTGAAGGAGTTCAAGTATCTCGGGGTCTTGTTCTCGAGTGAGGGAACAATGGAGCGTGAGATGGGCCGGAGAATCGGAGCAGCGGGAGCGGTACTGCAGTCGCTTTACCGCACCGTTGTGACGAAAAGGGAGCTGAGCCAGAAGGCAAAGCTCTCTGTCTACCGGGCCATTTTCGTTCCTACCCTCACCTATGGTCATGAAGGATGGGTCATGACCGAAAGAACGAGATCGCGGATACAAGCGGCCGAGATGGGTTTTCTCCGCAGGGTGGCTGGTGTCTCCCTTAGGGATAAGGTGAGAAGTTCGGTCATCAGGGAGGGACTCGGAGTTGAGCCGCTCCTCCTTCGCGTCGAAAGGAGCCAGTTGAGGTGGTTCGGGCACCTAGTTAGGATGCCACCTGGGCGCCTCCCTAGGGAGGTGTTCCAGGCACGTCCAGCTGGGAAGAGACCAAGGGGTAGACCTAGGACCAGGTGGAGGGATTATATCTCTTCGCTGGCCTGGGAGCGCCTTGGGATCCCCCAGTCAGAGCTGGTTGATGTCGCCAGGGAAAAGAAAGTTTGGGGCTCTCTGCTGGAACTGCTACCCCCGCGACCCGACCACGGATAAGCGGAAGAAGATGGATGGATGGATGGAGTTGTACAACATTTGCTTACATGATCCAGTTCTCCAAAGCAAGGATAAGCTTTAAGAATCTTGGAAGGCCTGTCCTGCTCCTTTGTAACATCAGAGTCAATGAAGGCCCTTCTCGCTTGGATTTCGAGGTCCAGGAGCTGAGCAACATCCATCTTGTTCGGTCTGGCCTTAGTTTTATACATCGCCTGTAGAGTCTTATAGTGTCTCGCCTGGGTCTGTGGGCTCTCAGTTTCTGATGCTAGAAAACATAAACCCCACTATTTTCATTTCTGATGTTAAAGTTGAAATGAGACATTAACACACAAACAGCCATAGTGACTGACACAGGGCAAACATAGATGAGTAATCTTGAATAAAAAAGGGTTCTAAAATAACTTATTGATATTATAAAATTTTCTTGAAGAGATTTAACTATCTACTATTTCAATTGATGTACTTACCACATAACTGTTCAGCCTCCGGGGTGCTGCATCGAGATGGTGGTGATCTCTCCAAGATCAAGGTTGATGCGGTGGATTCATCAGTCTCATCAGTGGACGTCTCATGGCTGCTCTGAAAGCTTAAACTCCTAGGCCTCTTTCTTGAAGGAGTTGAACCCTGCTTCTTTTTGGGGGTTGTCACATTCTGGACCCTTTTCAAAAGCTGCTTTTTTACAGTTTCCTTACAAGACAGACATACAACAGGTTCTGTTATAACTCACATAAAACAAACTTGTATCAAACAAAATACACCATACAAGCAGTTGCACAGAGCTCTTATTGAACTGGATAAAACACATCACTCCCAGTTTGATAGGCAAATGATTGCAGTGCTTTGTCTGAACCATGAGTTGAAAACTTGAATAGTGACATACCCACTCAGCTCTACTGGTTTGAGATCTGTCCCGAAGCATTGGGTAGTACTCAATCAGACGCTTCGCCATTACAGTGAGTTCACGGCTGCATGGATAGTTAAAGTCATCCCCAGCTGCTCTTTTAATGGAAAGCATGCTTGTGACTGTATTCCTGATTAATCGACAGCGAAGATCTTTGGAAAGGACGTAGTCTCCTTCTTCTCCAGCACGCTGCTTTTCAGAAAAGGTGCTTCGTGATTGCTCCAATTCTGTGTCTGTGTATAAAACATACAGTGGACTGGGAAGCTGTACGGTTCTGCTGGCACCATGTTGGGGTTGTGGGCTTTGAGAGGAGAAGGAGGGTGGAGAAAAGACGGGGGATGGAGAGGGGTTGGGGCAGGAGGAGGAAGAGGAGGGAAACAAGGAAGGTTGGGGGGTAGGAATAGGGCTGAAATCACAAGTCCCATGGGAGGTACTCGGTCTACACAGGTCTGTCTCCTGGCCCTGTATAAAAGATGCATATATATATATAAAATGGTATTTACAATGAAAAGAGCACTACGCTGTGACAACAACAAAAATCAACACAACCAAAAAACTCCACTTCAAATAACTGCATGATGACTAGGAAAGGCTTACTTGGTAACAGGTTTAAAGTCCCTCAAATGTTAGAATCTGGAATTACCTCATTTTCATCATGATTGAGTCTCCAAATGGTTCTTCTTCTTCTGAAGTGCTCAGGCCCGGGAAGGAGATCACGCAAGTCCTCCTTAGAGAGGCTGGGCAGCATGTCTCTGCTTATATTAGCAGCTGAAAACACATTTAACCACACAGTTAATAATAAGGTAAAAAGCAACTAATAACATATTTATCTAAATACATAAAATGAAAGAGTAATGTACATTTCTGGCTGGCTTCACAAGATTTTCTTTAACATTAAAAAATGTATTGCACTTACTTATAATTGATTGAAAAAATTGCTGTTACAATAGGTTCATCCAGAGTTAAAGTTATTTTGGCCAAATGAAAATGCACCAGGGAAATGAATAAACGAGGCATGTTGTTAGGATAAATCCATAACACAAATGTGTAAAATCTCATAGGCTATAAAAGTTATACATTTTCAGCATCTTTTATAGTACAATAAAACAAATCTTGATGTTTAAGAGCAAACACAGTTAAACTTATTTTCAAAACAGTGTCTTTACCTTGAAATCTTTATTCAAATAAGCATAATTTACGTCCCAAGCCTGCTTATATCCAAAGGACAGTGTAGTTTCAATAGCCTGCACTGCACTATCATACAACAACGCATTTGTAAATGCTGTCTACAACAAAGAAGGGCGCCAAAGATGGCTATGCTAGTGTACAACAAAGAAGGGCGCCAAAGATGGCTATGCTAGTGTACAACAAAGAAGGGCGCTAAAGATGGCTATGCTAGTGTACAACAAAGAAGGGCGCCAAAGATGGCTATGCTAGTGTACAACAAAGAAGGGCGCCAAAGATGGCTATGCTAGTGTACAACAAAGAAGGGCGCCAAAGATGGCTATGCTAAATACTTTACTGTCAGTTGTGGAAGGCTGATTTGCTTCTTGACATTATTTCTGGCAATAAAACAGTATCAACTAAAATGTTAACCACGATTTGTCGATTGTGCCGTTATTAACAGCTTACAGTAGATATTAGCTAAGTTAACTAGATATGTAGCCAGCCTAGCTAAGTCCAACCGATTCAAATAATGTAAAGCTTGCTGGAGAGGTGCAGTATAAAATACAAAATTACATTACCTTTTAATGCTGCAGTTGCTATAGGATCCAAGCATGTGATATCTCTTCCATTTTCATCCATGGCGTAGTTTTAATGTTCAATCACTTGCAGAGGTTCAGTCTTCTGCCTGAAGGAAAGCTAGCCAGCAACGTCCTGAAGCTAGGTGCACCTGACCTAACACACGCCCTTAACGGACCCTCTTCGCGGTTCCCATTGGAAGGTACCATTTCTTAAAGAGGGGTGACAGAGATATTTTATATGTTGCAAATATTAGGAATATTAATAACTGATGCGGTCATAGGTAACATTTCAAACATCTGTTTCTAGATGCACATCATTCCACAAGTTATTCCCAGGCATTATTATGACGTGTATATATATATATAGGAAGACGACTCACCGGCCTCCCCCATACAGCTAGAGAATGTGATAAACCCACTTCATTAGTTATTTTCCCCAACGTGTACATGGCCTGCTGCAGAAACGTTTTAATATAGTTAACTTTTGGAAGATTTCACGATGCTTTGGCGGTGCGTTATCTGCTGCGTTTTTATAACTTTTTCACTGAAATTATTATTGAGCCATATTAATCGACTGCACAGTCGCAACTCTGACTTCAGGTTGCTCTGTGGCATTGATGGATGCACTGAGGAATATAGAGTGTACAACTCATTCTACCATCATGTAAAGAGAAGACACTTTCAACATCTTCTTGAAGACACCAGACCTGGCGACGCCACACGTGGAGATGAAAACCGACAGGAGGAAACCCAAGGACCGCAGCAAAAAGTAAGTAACGTCTGCTAATTCAGCTAAGATTGTTAGCTACAGTGTTTGGGCCACGTGGCCACTCGGATACAGGGTTAGTTTCGTACATTTTGTGATGCTACAGATAGCGTTAGCCAATACTGATCAGCCACATTTAGTTATTATAAATCCATTAGCATTAACTAATGAATCTGCTAGGCTACAAGCAGGCGGCATCTGTCAACCATATATTTTTAATTCAGCAGTTAGCTATGTAGTGTTTTTGTGGGGATGAAAAAACCGTTAAAAATATGCATTACGTTGGTGTTCGGCCACAGTTACTAAAACAGTAAATCACAAAAATTATGGTTTTCCACTTTTTCACTCTGCAATATTCTGCAAGGTGCATGCATCACTGTCAGGATCTGCACATGATTTGTTGAATTCACAGTTTTAGCAAATCAGAAATAAATCTCAAATTCTTTACCCACTATTAAACTTAAAACAAAAATAAATAGATTTTCAGATTTGATTAGAAAAAAAAGTTTCATGGTTTTGTTTTCTGGACTGAAAAAATGTAATAAAGAGTGTTACCCAGACAATGGATAAAGTGCTACGGCTTACAGTTAATAACTGTTGCTGAAATAACTCTTACCCCCAAAGTTTGTTTAATGTGAAAATAATCTTAGATAGAAAGGAATTACATATTTAAATTGCTCTTTTAGTGAAGCTAATTTTTTACAATTTCAAACAATCTTGTTTCTTTGATATGTTGTACACAGGACAACATTCAACCCGATCAGCTTCCAGCCGACTCCAGCAGCAAGGATCAGAACCTTCACACACCTGACTCAGTTGAAGAGCAAATGGGCATCGACCAAGATGGAGCTGTCACAGTGCACCAAGTATGTTTTCTTTGTTGTTGACTATCTACTGAAAATTAAGGGCTGCTAAATAAAGGTCAGGCCGATATAGTAGTGGCTAATATTGGCCTAGCATATCATTTATATATCAATATTATGTTGAAATATTTCATTTAAATTCACCAAATGATTCATAAAACCTAGAGGTATATGTGAAGATGTATTTCTATGTGCTGTACTAGCAAAACTAAATGAACACATAAAGAGTTAGAATGGCTTATTGTCTTGTTGGAGTACTAATGTTTGATATGTTTTGGTCAGAGTTACAAAATATTAAATTATCTATCTTTGCTCACCACATGTCACCAGTTTTTTATCATCAGATGTGCATACATTTAAAGATTATATATTTCTGTCACATTGAGTAATGTTATACCTGCAAATGTCAAGTTACTACATTTTGTATTGTAGGATCTGACAACACATGCCACTGCCTTTGTTATCAATGCCCGATCCAAGCATCGTCTGTCACAGGTAAAATGCTTCCAATGTAACCTTTTTGGACTAAAAGCATTATGCCATGTGTGATCTGCTTCTCAGAACATATTAACAGGAAATATTTTGTGTGCGACAAAGAAATGCAAATGAGCATTTATTATCCAGAAATTCAAGCCATTCACTCTGACTAACCCAGTAAGGGATTTCCCATATTTTATTACAATTTATAACCAGACACAGTGTAGCCATATATTAAGTTAGACCTAGTTGTTCTTTGAGAACAGAGCACAGTATTTGGCTACCTACTGTACACAGTTAGCAGTTAATAGTGGTTCACTGATGGCCGAGTTCAGTTTTAGTGCTTTGTTATCCACTTTACTGTTGTGTCTATGTCATAAGCAAAACTGTATATCACATAAAGCTACAGTGATCATGATAATGTTTACCAACATCAAAGATTGATCACATCACTTTCAATCTCTCATTTTCAGAAAGGCATGAATGACATTGTTGCTGGGGTACAGCAGTATCAATCATCACTATTGGACAACCTCAGGACGCAGATGAAGGAAGTTCTAAAGAAGAATTCAGGAAGTACAACCAATCAACTTGGAAAAGATGCAATGGATATATTTGACAGTTTCATTGACCCCTTTGCTAACGTTTCAACAACATTTCGCCAGAACAGTGTTATTAGGAAGCAGTTTTGTTGTGTGGATGCAGAGGAAATTCCAATTGCTCGAACCATATGCAGGAAGAAACGTGGAGGATCAACAGATTTTGTCATCAAAGACAAATTATTTTATTATGTACCATTAGTCAAAAGTGTAGAGCAGTTCCTATTACATCCGAGGATTTTGACTATGATTGAAGAGGTACCCCAGAGGTGCAGTGAAGGTTTTCTTCATGACCTTGTTGATGGTTCTCTTTTAAAATCTCATCCCTTATTTTCAGAGAAACCAAATGCACTGCAGATCATTCTGTATACAGACGAAATAGAGATCTGTAATCCACTAGGATCCTTTTCATCAAAGAACAAGTTGTTAATGGTGTACTACACCCTAGGAAATATAAATCCAAAATACAGGTCTAAGCTGGCTGCTATTAGGCTACTTGCGATGGCTAAATCAGCAGACCTCCGTCAATCTGGTGTAGATGTAATATTGAATAGAATAAAGGAAGACATGGATGCATTGTACAGTGGTGTTAAAATTCAAACTATTAACGGGGAGAAAACAATACATGGTGCTATGGTTTCTCTCTGTGGTGACACCCTGGCACAGCATGAACTCGCAGGGTTCAAAGAAGGAGTGGGCTTTGCTTACAGTAAGTGCAGACACTGTGAGTGTTCTTTTGAGGACATGCAGTCACAATTCAACGAGGATGCATATATTAAAAGAACATTGGAGAATCATGTCAGACAGTGTGATGAAATAGAAAAGGCTAACACAGACTTGCTTCGCAACAGCCTTAGAACAACATATGGGATCAATCGAAGGAGCAAGTTAGTTGACTTCCCATCCTTTGATATTATTCGGCAAACCCCGCAAGACATTATGCATGTCATTCTTGAGGGTATAGCTCCTCTGGAAATTAAATGTGTTTTGAATCATCTTGTTCAGTCAGGAGAGTTCAATCTGGACTCTGTGAATTCAGCTATTCTTGGTTTCCCTTATTCGCCTCTAGATCTTAGAGATCGACCTTCCCCAATTTCTCCGAGTACACTGATGTCAACTGATGGTAAACTAAGGCAGTCATCAGGGCAAATGCTTGTCCTGTTGAGGATATTGCCATTTGTTTTGGAACATTTGAAAGTCAATGCATATGTGCAGTTGATAATGGACTTAATAGAGATTGTTCAAATAGTGTTTGCACCTGTTCTTACCATTGCAACTGTGTCAAGGTTAAAGTTACTGATTGAAAGTCATTTGAAGCATTGGAAGGAGCTTTTTCCAGACCACAATGTTACACCTAAGCAGCATTACATGATACATTTGCCATCACAGATAGAATCATTGGGTCCCATGGTCAGACATATGTGTATGCGGTTCGAGTCTAAGCATTGTTTATTTAAGCAATGGGCCTCCAAGCTCAATTTTAAAAATGTATGCAAGTCTTTGATTAATCAGAACCAAATATATGAAAGCTGCCAAAATGTTGACCCTTCCAAGCACCCAATTTTTTCAAATGAAAAGGAGATGGGTCCTGTATCTGAGGTTAGAGATCTACAATATTTACATGGGAAATTGAGGGACTTCCTAGGTTTCAGTGAAATTAACCACGCTGTATCAGTGAAATGGCTTGTGATAAATGGTAATAAATACATTACTGAGAAGTCCTTGATCCTTGCCAATGTACTAAATGGTAATACACCCGAATTTGGACTTGTCAAAAGCATATTTCTTGTTGATTCTAAGCTTTATTGTTTGGAATATCAGCCTTTTCAGTCCATATGCTTTGATAGAAATGTTATGGCTTATCAAGTTGAGGTCCCACACCTTGCACAGGCCACTGAGTTAGTGGATGCTGAAAAGCTGGTTGATTTGACCTCTTATTACACAATCAGCAGAAAGGGCCAAACCTATGTACAAGTGAAATACTATCTTGGGGATGTAATGGAATTACACAACAGTTCAAATGACTCATAGCGTGTTCCTTTGATATGATGTTGAAACATTTAAAGCAAACTTAGCAGGTTTAAATGTAGGACTAAGGTCCTGACTTAGGATATGTTATTAGCAGATTCAAATGTTAGCTGTTTGGATTCCAGATGCGTTTTGCATTATAGTTTGCAGTGTACCTAAATAATCTGTATCTTTGTATAATACTGGGTCTTTCTTTCAGGTTGTTTTAAATGTTAATTACATAACATGTTATCAGCCATTTAGGTGTTTATCACAATGCTGTTTATGTTTGCTAAATGCCCTTGTCCTGAATAATGTAACCTACTTTAACTTTTCAAATGAGATGTTTGCACATATTGCTCAATCACTTTAGCTTGCTGAAGAATAATACATGCTGAAAAGAATGTTCTTAATGCAGTAGTTTGACTTGGCTGGTGCTGTTATTTCTGTATACTGCATTTCATATATGGACATACTTAATTGATGTACTGGGTTTTAGAGCGACAATAAAACAATGAATTTCATTTGGTCCTTATCTGTTTTTAATATGTTAAGAGATGAAAAAGGATAGGATGCTTGCAATAAGATATTCTGACTTTGAAAAAGCAGTTTTCTACTTATCAGTGTTGATCTAATATCTTTAGAATTATGGTATTTCTCAATTTAAACATTAATTTACTCAGAATCAGTATTAAAATCTCAAAAACAAGTAATAAAACCTCATTAAGATAATGAAGTAAAAAAACACTTAATGGAAGTGAAATTCACTACCGCAAAAACTTCTTTGTAAGAGGAAATATCTTGGCAGACAAAATATAAGCATATTTTGTCTTGATTTAAGATATTTCATCTTAGTAAGATTTCAGTTTTTGCAGTGTAGGGCTGATAGTATCAAATATTTCACTTTCAGTTATCTTCACAAAATAACAAAAAAACACAATTTCCCAGAGCCCATTGTCACATATTCAGTTAAATGTCTTTTGGTATTGCTGGGAAAATGACATTTAATTGAAAAGTAGTTGCTGAATACGTTTCTCGTAAACAATTTATATTGATTTACTAATTGTTTCTAATATGTTTTTTCTTCTATCTAGATGGATATATTTGCATTGTATTCTTTAAAATGGTTGATTGGGACACAGGTTTCTAATATACTTTTCAACGGAATGATAAGATGATTAGAAATTGTATCTATTATTAAATCAAAAGAAAGTTGATAATAATAAACATTAACTTGCATTTTTGTTTTGGTCCAGAATGTGATTACTTTCAGTGTGATAATAATACAATAAAATATCTTTGGGATTTTAGTCTGGTAGTCAGATAAAAAAAGATATTTGAAGATGTCGACCGTGAAATAATGGTCGACAATAAATTGGAACAAAGTGATTATTCAATTAATCTACTGAATATGTTCCTGATGCTTAATAATACAACAATTGCAGCACTATGCAATGCTATTAAGCCCTTTATCACACTGCATTATCTAAGTTAGTATATCTTATGTGACCACCCATATTTACTCTATGTGTGTGTGTGTGTGTTCTTGTATTTCTGTGTCATCTTTAGGAAAAGAGTCATGAATGTGAGTCACTGTATTTTCATCTTAGCTACAGTTGCCATTTGAGACAGTCAGCATAAACACTATTTGTAATAGAACATTTAAAATCTGATTATTGCTGCTGATGTGTAGCATGTGTTTAGTTAAAGGGGCATACAAGTAATGTTACACAAGCTGCGAGCTGCCAGCATTTATGGGTTGTTTTCATCCGTGTTAGTCACAGCAGGAATGTAGAAGATAAGTCTGTCATCATGCAAACCCGCCAAATAGTCCTGCGAAGCCCCTTATGCGCTATAACCGAAACCATGTGTACGGTTGTATGGAGCTTTTGGCAGTACAAAAGTGGCTTGAATGACAATCCTGATTGTTTTGACAGATATTGTGATCACTGACAAGAACCACAACTTGGGAACGAAACTATTTGACTGCCTTTTTGGCCTCTGTCACTGACATCGTAACAGTTTTCATCTGAGGATACATGGTGTACTGAGTGAATTGCAAGCCGAAACTGATTTGATGGCTTAATCAACAGCTTCTAGTGAATGTGGTATCTATTCTCACCATTTAGACAGATAGTAGCAGAAGTAGAGGAGATCAATTTGCTGGTATTTGGAACCTTTTTTGTTTAACTGCCATTACAGAGTATTGGAGCTCTGTGAAGGGCTTGGCAAAATATCACTATCTAAATATATGAAACACAACCTAGTGGCTGATATAGCTGTATTAGGTATTTGTGACTTTGGGCGGAAGTGGTTTTGGATCCAATTATATTAATAAAAAACAATTCAGGACATTTAAAACGATTTATTCATATGTTAGATGTCGTTTTACAAAGTTATGAAAGCAATAAGTCAAGCCTGATGTTTCCTCATAAAAGAGGAAGGTTCTTCAACTCTTCTCACAGAAATGCTACAGCTTATACATTGAACACTAGAAATTGGATCGGAACATGGAAAGTAGACAGCACCCATGCTGATTTTATTGTATTTGTACTTTTTTAGCCAAGCAGGTCTTCCAATGAATCCTGGGAAACTTTAATAATCTCTACTAGGGGATTTCATGTGTTTTTAAATCAAGTTGATTAATAACATCTATGCCTAGCCGTGGGTTATTGCATCTGTCAAGCCACCATTTTCTTTCCCATTGTTTTATCAAAACGTATGTCCTGTACACAATTACCAGGGCTGAAATTAATAGAATGAACGGTACTTTTTTGTGAGTTTGTGAGCTGTTTTGTGAGTTTGTTTTGGTGCTGAGTTTGTCAAACTCTAAAAAAGTCAGAAGTAAACAAGTTTGAAAGCCACTTCTTTTAAATGTGTATCTTTAATCTAATTAATTTAAAGACTGGACGTGCGGGGGGGCGACATCTAGCATGGTTCTGTCAAAATGTAACAATATCCATCTCCCAACACCTCTGAAGTTTACTGATTCACAACTTTAACATTCTTTGTTCAATCTGTAAAAACCTGCCGTCCTGTTTTCTGTCTTTATGCTAAGCTAAGCTAACTGGCTTCTTTGTGAATAATGTGTTTACCGTACAGATATGAGAGTGATATCAATCTTCTTATTTAACTCTCAGCAAGAAAATGTTCTTCTACTTTCCAGTTTCTATCTGTGTGAACACCACAGTAAAGGTTGTAATACACACAGTAAATATTCACAAGATTGACTTTAATGTACGATTGTTTGTCCTCATTTCAGGCCAAGCAGAAGGATGGGCCCGATCAGAGCGAAGCGTCGGCCCTGGCTTCTCCTGGGGCAGAGGAGGAGCCTTTCTCGTGGCCGGGGCCCAAAACTCTTCACCTGCGGCGAACCTCTCAGGGCTTCGGCTTCACACTGCGACACTTCATCGTCTACCCGCCTGAGTCTGCTGTCCACAACTCTCTGAAGGTGACTGAATGTTATCCCTTACCCTTCTGATGACACCAGCAGCTAAATAAACAAAAAGAAAAAACGTTATCCCATCTATCAGTTGCAATTTTGAGCTCTGTAATTGTTTCAAATAGACAAGACATTCTGAAAGTAAATGTAAGAAAATATACACACACTTCCTAAGTAAATACACTTTTGTTGAATCAAGTGATCTGCTTCAGACTTCAAGGAACTTAGACGATCAAAATTAGTTTAGGATGCTGTCATAGCAATCTTTGCTAAAAGAGACATTATATTAAAAACATTTAAATAATCTCCATGTCAGTTTAAAGGAAATGGAAGTAAATCAATCTTAAAGGGGACCTATCATGCAAAATGCACTTTTGTACATCTTTTATACATGAATATATGTCCCCGGTGTGTCAGGGAACTCACCAAGTGTCAGAAAACACAACCCTCTCTCTTTTCCTCCATACCCAAATCTCTAAAAACGGGGCTGCAACGGAGCTAATTATTATTTGAATTTTTTCTGACATCAGAAAAGGGGTGCTCGAAAGCGCTGGAGATGCTGTAGTACATATGCCAGGCCTGTAAGTGGCGCTGTAGTCTGCCACAAAAGCAGAATCAGCCCTTGCAAAAACAGGGCTGGAATAGAGCGAAATGAGGCATGGTTAAAATACATGATCTGTTTGGTATTTTGAAAAAAAAACTTCACAGGCATGTTTTATATAGGTATGGCCCTACAATATATGTTTCAAATATAGCATGATAGGTCCACTTTAATTTGACGGTTTTGTTATTTGGAATTTCTACCATCAGGATCAGTCACTTTGCTGGCTCTTGTGATTGCAATGATTAGAAAACACCTGATTCATGTGACACAAGGTTAAAACATAATTAGAAACATTACTTTAAGCTGCTTTTTGAACACGGTCTAAGACAAAAACCTCGATTTTTAGTGCTGCTGGGACATTAGAGATTCACACTAGTTACTTATTGCATGCAGTATGCACTATTAATCGTGTTTTGAGATCCTCCTGAAGCTGTATTGTAATTCTTACAATTATAATAGAGATGTGAATTGAGAGGAAGTGTTTTCTACCATTCTGTATTCCCATTTCAAATCCAGCACATTTTAAAAACAGAGGGTTTGTGCTTCACAACAAACATTATAACAAAATATAATATTAAAAGAATAGATAAAAGGCACACATAAGAATATATACAAGGCACACATAAAGTAAAGGCTATGGACAGACAATAAAGCATACAGCATACAGCATAGCTCAGACTGACTCGAAAGCGATGGAAAAGAGGTGGGTCTTGACTCTTGAGGCGGGACTTACAGTAAATGCACCAAATGTTTATTTTATGAAATCCTCAATGTAAGTTACACCGAAACAAGAGACTCTCTGTGTCTCCTCGTCTGCATACTCAGATCCTTAAAATGTAATGTAGTCACGGAAAAACCTGCTTGGAATTTGTATGTTATATAGAATTAGGATACAGCTTAGGTTATTTCAATGCTATCTATAGTACATATTATATATTATTATTAGCACTCAACCTGTTCATCAAGTGTTCGACTGGAACATTGTTTCAATGTTTAAATGTTATGTCGGGCATGTAGCAAGCGTCCCTGACTTCTATCATCCCACCTTGGAAGTCTGCCAGCCATTCTCTGGATAACATCCGTGCCAATCTAGCCTTTGGTATTAATCTTTAAGTAACATCACTTCCTGGTCCTAATGGGCACAGTGTTAAACACACTCAAGGGCTTCTCCAAGAGTAAAAGACGCTAGTCAGCTTTCTCAGAGCTTATCACGGCCTCCTGACAATTAGGTTTTGTTAGTGATAATTCTGGATGAGTTGCGTTTACTTTTCACTGAAGTGTATTTTGACAACCTCTTCAGTTTGCACAGAAGGATTTCCTACAAAGTTAGCATAGTTCCTTCTGTTTATAGCTTTTGGCTTAGCTTCTGCACGTTGAAAAAGAAACTGTGGCATGACAATTAGGATTGTCAGACATTTGTGTAACCAGAAAGATATACAGTTCGTCCCAGAAGACACAATGTTGTTTCTGCCTCCTCTAAAGTCCAACACATCTTGTTTGTTATCTGAAAAACTAGACATTTCTCATGCAGTGGTCTAAGATGCATACAAGGCGAATGAAGGCATTCAATTAATTGTAGAACTCTGGAGAGTAATGGTTCTTCCTAATTATTCTCCTGCTCTGTATTTACAGCTTCACTCTAATCCCTTCTCTGTGTCTTTTAAAAAAACCTTACCTTGCAATTGCTAAGTTCAATAAAGCAATATCACGCTATAATCACAAGACGCCACAGTGGTAGACATGGGATTTCCAAATCTTTACAGGTGGCAATATGTTTATATGTACCATCTTAAGTTATACCCTAGTCTCCTGCAGTCTCCTTGAGTCTGCTCTGGCCTTCTTATCGTAAGACATGATTCTGGAAAATGTTCAAACTGAAGCTTTACATTTCAATCCGTCAGGTCACACTCACTGTACAGCCACAAGCGTTACTTGCATTACGTAACCCTAACCGGGGGAGGGTAAAGAAAAACTCCTTGTAACTTCATCACATTTCATTGTAATTACTTTCAGCGTCTTGGGTTGGAGCGCTTGATTAATCACAGTTTGAGGATATTGGTGTTAGCTTCAAGAGGGTCAGATCGTCTTAAGGAAAGCCTTGTGAGAGCTGGGAGCCTTTAAAGATACATGGAGAACATATGTGTCACTGAGGGGAGATGGATTAAAGCAGGAGTGTGTGGATTTTCAACTACGGTTTTATGCGTTGAGGAAATGGAAAACAAACCAACGAGGCTTTGAAGTGGCTTTTTGATTGCTTGCGATAGCCACAAGGCTTGTCACCTCTTGTGTTGTTTGCCACAACAGCTTTAATTATGTAGATCTGTTCCATGATAATGAACATTTTTTCTCCTTTTATGGTTGTGACCAACTATTCTTTTGATAATCTATTAGTTGTTCAGTCTATAAAATGTCAAAAGATCTTTAAAACCTCGATAACAAAACCATTTTTGCCACCAACAGAAAGTCGACAGTTTGTGCCCAATATTCAATATTTTTTAGCTCTGGTTTTGGTCTCTACCAACTGCTGAGGGGAAAACAAATCTCTTTAGCTTTCTACACTAGGTTTTCCAGCAAATCGCTAACCTTGTCTGCTGGTCAGTGCTTGGCAGATAAGCTTACTAAGCATAAGCAGAAGAAGATAAGCAGAAGGATTAGTGTAGAAATTGGCCTAAAAAAGTGCTTTTTTTTTTTCATGAAACAAACAATAATATGCAAATGAAAAGAGTTTTAGTCAAAGGGGATTTGTCTGTCTAGGCCTGAACACTCAACTTGATATTACATTTATAAAACATATACAGAGATGTAAACAAACACTAAAGGAAATCACATTTCAGGCTGCAAATTAGTGCCGTTTTTCTAGGTCCAAGGTTGATTGAAGTTGATTTGTTAATAAAAAAGGATTTGGGAATGAAGACACATTTTAACTGAAGATGATGTACCAGAATACTAAAAATGAAACTTGTGAATGCAATTTGAATTACAAATCAATATTTACTGACTTTCTCTTTGCTTACAGGATGAAGACAATGGCAGCCGTGGTAAGTGTAAAAAAAACGGTTTACTTTTCTCTCTCTTTTATTTTATCACTGCTGCGTTTGAGACACCCTCTGCTCTGGGACATCAGGTGTTGCAATATCAGCAGCACAGAAACCATTAACTCTCGGCTATTCTTCAGTAGCTTCCAAATAAAGGGGGGAAATTAGGATTGACAGTCCATTAGTCTGATGTATTAGACTATAGAGTGAAATTGATGCATTTTGATGATTCGTTGTGTGTCCGTCTGCACATTTGATTAGCTTTTGTAGTTCAGTTGCATTGATTGCTTTATAAATGAACTGAAGTGACCCAGGAATGGGTCTGAAGCCATGTGTGAACAGGATGTTGCAGGTGAAGCAACCTTTTCTGCAGGCTGTTCTGTGGTGTTTAAAGCTTTGCTCTCCAGAGTGGCAGTCGGAGCTTTGCCGTTGGCTTGGCAAGGCCTCAGCATTCCTCAGAGCATCCAGCTTGTCCTTCTGGTCCCTTAGTATTCTGTTCACGTCTGCAGCCCAGCATGAATGCAGGAGGATTGCTCCGCTGCGCTTCACCACAAGCATTCTTAAACATCTGAAGTCTATGTGGCATGTAGAAACACAAACAGGCTCTGATAAACATACAGAATGAACAGCAACAGTGTGGTCTTAAAGAAATAACCTATTGCATTATTATTTCAATAAATGTCCAGCAATGTTTCCTATACTCCAGTGTTTGATAGAGCTTTCCTTTTCAAAACAAACCGATACCTTTCTGGCAGACACACCACTTTTTGTCTGTAATAAATGGGAAACAGGGAGAAGATTATCATCATTAGCTGTTTGTTTGGCTTGTAATGAACCCAAAGCCCTACCAGGTGTGATCCGGTGGATTGTTTTGGCATGAGTGGACAGTGAAAGTGAAGAAACCAGGGTTAGAGGAGGGTGAGCGCCGCGCTTTGTGATAATTCTGACTCTTAAAACCCCTCTCAACGGGAAATTGAGAGATTCCTGTAAGTGTCCCTCATCATCCCTCTTGGCCCTTGGTATCACATTCCTCACACTACCCCCCTCCCGACCCTTTTTAACCCCTCTGTGTCCACTCTCCTCATTCAACACTGGCCTCGAAAACATTAAACAACTCACACACCAGGGCCCTGCTGTGGCAAGAGGAAACCCTGCAGGGAATTGATGTGTCTACACATTTTCAAACTTGAATTCCCTACCTATAATAAGTCATGTAGAACCCATGTGTGATTGTGTGTGTGTGTCGTTTGTCATTAAGTAGTATCTGGGAAGGGCATGTGAACCATTTTGCTAAGCTCAATAGATGTTGAATAATGCTCCTCGCCTGCAGAGCCCCCTGCTGCCACAGGAAGTCACTTGGCTCTCTTCCAGCCTCACAAATCCTCCTCTGCCTCTCAGCAGGATCAGAGACTCAGCGAATGGAATGCTGACAGGTAGCAGGGCCACAGCTGATTGCAACATTGATCAATAATTAACATTATATAAAGTGATACCATTCTTCTGTCAAGTGAAAATCTTTTTTTTCCAAATCTTTGGATGTAGCTTTTGTTTTGGTATCTTGCAGTAATTGAGCATTAGGTTTGAAGAAAAATGATGTTAAGTCTTAAGCTGACAAACATTTAAAAAAATAATTGAAATATCCAAATTTTCTTTCGAAAGAGACAGAGTTTCACAAGGTGATGAAAGGTTTACATTTACATCAATGTTTTAAAAGGAAAGTGATGAAAATATACAAAGTGTTACAAATAAATGTGACTTCTTGACACAGAGCTCAGATTTTAACAAATATAATCAAAATGTTACCATAATGAGTTTTAAAGGTATATAATATAGTAGTATTAACCAGTAATATAAGTAAGTAGTTATTTTAAATTAAAGTAAAAATAGAAACTTAAAGACTGAGGCACAATGTGATATCATGAGTGAGAAGCTTATATTCTACGTCATAGAGAAATGTAGGTATAAAAAAACAGATTTGATATGGGTTTTTAACTTCTAGACATTTTGCTTTTGTGTCACTTCTTACTGATGACAACAAATTGTTGTTGTTGCTATGTGATAACACCACAGACTGCTGTTCACCAACACATCATCAAAAAAAGACCTACAGATCACACTTTGAAAAATACAAAAATAAAATTGGATTATGCATATTTCACTTGTTTTCTGTGCACGAGTGAGGTCTGTGAGGTTCACTGCAGCCTCATGCCTCCCCAGCGCACTGCACTGCAGTTTATTTGCTTGACTCTGGGCCAGTGTGTGATGAGGTTGTTGGTGTTTGGAGAGAGAAGGGGGGGGGGGGTGGTGAGGGGTGCCTGCTGACCGCATGTTGACTAGCTGGGTGTTGCCGCTGGAAACGCTTCAAACCTCCAGAAAAAACACACATACACACACACAGACCCACACACAGACCCACACACAGACCCACACACATACACAGACCCACACACATACACATACCCACACACAGACACACACACAGACCCACACACAGACCCACACACAGACCCACACACATTGACGCAGATACAAACGTAAACATTGATGTACAGTGTTTAGGTGCATGGTGGAAACAGAGGAATAATGTGTGTCTGTGTCCAGTATGGATCTGTTTATTTCCTTACACAGCAGTTGTCTACATACCAAATCTTCCCCTCTATCTCACTTCCTCTCTTCTTTCCTCCTCCCTCCTCTGTCTGTCTGTCTCTCCCTTTCCTGTATCTCTTTATCTTCAGCTGCATATTTTTGCAAGTTGTTGAAGGGTAAAATCCAAATGAGGCATTTTGTGTTATGCTTATGAAGCTGTGGTACCACAGAATCATGAAAAAGTCTCCATCTGTTCAAATATTTGTTTTTCATTCAATGTGAAACACTTTTCTCTGCAGATACCTGCTTTATTTCCCCTTTTTTGACAAATGTTGGTTTGTTCCCATGAAGTCTGCAGAGCCAATGTAATGTAGCGCAAGCAAACATAATTCCCCAGTATTCTCCAGTGGGCCTTGTAATGCCCCACCTTCTTTAACAAAGCTGTGTCCAAAGTTTTGTCTTTCTCTGCTTTTCTCCTTCTATCCGATTTAAATTGTACACTTGGTGATGTCTTTCTTTCTCTTTCTGTTCCTTTATTGTTTTGATTTTACTTCTGCACTCACTAAATGCTTTACTTTATCCAATTAGGCCTTACACTCTTAAAATAAAAGATCTTATTCTAACATGTGTTTTATTCAACTTAATTCTGGATACAAGTAGATTTTGCGACCATTTCTATTTTCTTTGAGTGTGAGTATGAGTAGTTGTACATTTCCCACCCACAAAGAAGTTGTTAAACATTATGACTTGTTTAGGCAAATATCCAAACTGTTGGTCCTTCTCTCGTTACTGTTCCCTTTTATCTCACACATGTAGTTTACAGTTATAATAATGGCAGGTTTATCACTTAAAATTCCAAGTTATTTGAGAAAGTTGGTTCTTGGTCATTTTAGTCAGAGGTAGACAAAAGCAGGTTTTCGTTTCTAGCTGGCAATCGTACATGTTCTAGTCGCTAGCAGATTAGCTTAGATAGCTAGCTAATGACGCTAACTTCAGCTGCATGTTTAGATAAGACTGAAAACACAGTGGGTGTTTCTCAATGTCGAGGACGCTTCCTTGGTAGGACAAGTCCCTCAGAGTCAGGTCCTTCAGAAGCGAGGCAAGAATCCTTCCTAGCCTCGGAAAACGAAGAATGGTGGAACAGGCTAACAGGTGTGCGTCATATGAGAGGCTCCGCCTTAAATGGAGCGTGATTTTCTCGAAAGATTTGGAAATTGGTCCGTGCGCAAAGCATTGTGGGGATTTTAAGACTGCAGATGTGCAGCCTCGAAATGTCCCGCAACGAAGGACGCCGGCCTCGATAGAATTCCAAGCATCCTGGACATTGGAACAGTCCTTCGGCGGGACTTGATGACGTAGCATCCTTGAAATAGTGCGACTGGAGCAGCCTTCCTCGACATTGGGAAACACTCTAGCCTCATCCCAATACCCCTCCTCGACTCCTCTCTTCCCCTCCTCCGGGACTTGACTTGGAAATCGATCAAGACACGCCATTTTGAACGTCCCAATAGCTGAAATGCACACAGAGGAGTCGAGGAGGGGTGAGGGAGGAGGGGTGCGGAGGAGACGAAAGGGAGGATACACGCGAGCAGACTACGCAGAAGTGTTTTCACTACTCGCGTATAAAAGCCCCGCCCCCACATTCACAGCTGGTCGATTTCAACAGAGGAAAACCAACAACTGGAAGATGAGTGGAAAAGCGTCACATAAATGTATAAGTGCTCACAGCTCCGTGGGAATTATTATGTGCAATTCATTTCTAAAAGGCTTTCACTTGCCTGCTATGATGGTTCTTTAGGACTGCTTCTTGAGCTCTAATCTCACTTTCGCAGAGTTTACTGGTGACTTTAAAGCAGATGACAATGTATGTATATCGGTTAAGAGGAAAAAGTGCTTGTTTTTTTTTGTTATTATTACTATCAGGGAATGTACAACTAAACCCTGGACCGCCCAGCAGCAGTAGTAGTCAGATCGCTACTCCTGCTGATTTTAATTCGAGATCTGGGTTGGGATTCATTCACTTAAATGTGCACAGTCTGTTACCTAAGTTAGATTTTGTCCGCATTTGGGGGAGCTCGACTGATGCTGATGTCATTGTCTTATCAGAAACATGGCTAGATAAATCTATTTTGGCCTCTGACATCTACTTAAATGGTTATAGTGTATATCGTACCGACCGTACTAAAAAAGGTGGTGGCATTGCCATTTATGTGAAAAATAAGTTTTGTGTAACCAAGATGGTTTCCAAATCTATTAGTAAACAACTAGAATGTTTAGCTTTAAATATTGAAGTAGCAAAGGGGCAACAGGTCATGGTGGTGGCCCGCTACAGACCCCCCTCAGCTGTCAAGGACTCTTTATCTTCTTTGGCAAAACTTTTATCTCAACTAGACTACAAGGAAATAGTACTGCTTGGTGATTTTAACTGGGACTGGTTAACTGTAGTGTCAGAGGATTTTAAAAACCTTTGTATCTCCTTGAATGTTACTCAGATTGTTGATAGTCCTACTCGCCCTAACATAAAGTCCCCAAATAAATCCTCCCTAATTGATCTCATTTTAACTAATGTTCCCCATAAATACTCATCTGTGGGAGTATTTGCGAATGATCTGAGTGATCACTTGTAGCCACAATTAGGGACACTAAGGTCCTAAAAGTTAAACCTCGCATTATCAGTAAGAGAGACAAAAAACATTTTGTGGAGCAGGGTGCATGATCTGTTTGATTTTGATTGGGGTAAAATTGATCTGTGTCCTGATGTAGAAACTGCATGGTCTTATTTTTATCTTGGTTTTATGGAAATTATAGATAGACATGTACCCCTGCGTACTTTTAGAGTGAAGGGACGAGACAATCCTTGGTTTTCTGCTGAGCTGTCTAGTCTCCTATATGAGAGAAACAAGGCCTGGGCAAAGGCTAGGAAATCAGGCTCAGAGGTAGAATGGCTGCGTTTTAGGCAGCTAAGAAATAGCTTCACATCGCAAATCAAAAGTGCTAAATCAAAGTAGTATCTGTCAGTTACCACAAAGAATCTGAATAATCCTGGAAAATGTTGGAAAGCCATAAAATCGATATCCACCAGTGATATCCGTAATGAGCTACCTCCGTGCCTTACCACAGCATCTGGCACCATATCGGACAGGGCCACTATGTTAAATTGTTTTAATGAGCATTTTGTGTCTTGTGGCTCTCTGTTTGATTCTGTCACTAACTCTGCTTCTGTGAACACCACAGTCTGTAACTCTGAAAAAGGTGTTTTGGAAAACCCTTTTAGTTTTACTCCTTTTACTGTTGATGTTGTTCGTGAAGTTTTAACCAAGTTAGATCCTAAGAAACCGGCTGGCCCAGACAATTTAGAGCCTTTCTTTTTAAAGATAGCTGCTGATTTTATTGCTCCACCGCTCACTACTCTTTTGAACCTCTCCCTCAGCACTAACACAATTCCAAAATTGTGGAAGTCAGCGTATGTCCTGCCTCTACTAAAAGGTGGGGAGGCCACTTTATTAAATAATTATAGGCCCATCTCAAAATTATCAGTTCTGGCTAAGGTGCTCGAACGCCTAGTGAGTGAGCAGGTAAAGGTGTTTTTATGTACAAATGACATCCTGTCTAAACATCAGTCAGGCTTCAGAAAGCAACACAGCACCATCACTGCGACAATGAAAGTGGTGAATGATGTGGCGAGTATTTTAGACAATAAGCAGAGTTGTGCAGCTCTATTTATTGACCTGTCCAAAGCGTTTGATACCGTCGATCATCGCATTTTAAAGCGGAGGCTAGCCAGTATAGGCATGTCCAGCCATGCAGTGGGGTGGTTTGAAAACTACCTCTCTGAAAGGTCCCAATGTGTTCACTTTGATGGGCTGTCTTCTGAGTGGTTAAATATTGCTAATGGTGTTCCTCAAGGTTCTGTTTTAGGTCCACTTTTATTCTCCATCTACATCAATAGTTTAGGTGAAAATGTGGATGAAGCTACTTTTCATTTTTATGCGGATGTTACCGTGATGTACTGTGCAGGTCCCTCCATTAAGGAGGCTGGTGTTAAATTACAGGCTGTTTTTAACATTATTCAGACTCAGCTCTCTGAATTAAAGCTTCTTTTAAATATTGAGAAAACCAAGGTACAGTAATGCTCTTTTCTAAAGCTAAAAAGACACCAGAGCCTGTTTTAGATATTGTAACTACGCAAGGAATAAAACTTGAAGTGGTTACCTGTTACAAATACCTAGGTATCTGGCTTGATGATTGTCTCACTTTTAAACTTCATGTCAATAACCTGCTTAAAAAGCTGAGGGTTAGGCTAGGTTTCTTCTACAGGAACAAGTCCTGTTTCTCGCTTGAGGCCAGGAAAAGGCTAGTCACTGTGACCTTTTTACCTGTGCTGGACTATGGTGATTTGATGTATATGAATGCACCTGCCAATTGCCTGATCAAGTTAGATGCTGCGTATCACAGCGCGCTAAGATTTGTGACAAACTGTAAAGCATTAACGCATCACTGTACCCTGTATGCAAGGGCTGGTTTGCTTTCACTAACTGTACGGAGGCTCAGTCACTGGTACATTTTTATTTACAAAGCCATGTTAGGGAAACTTCCATCCTATATCTGCTCCCTGATCTCACGGCGAATTGTAAGTGGCTACTGCCTGAGATCGCATGCTGTAGTTTTATTAAATGTGCCAACTATTAGGACTGTCTTAGGGAAGACAGCTTTTAGATGTGCAGCGCCACTGTCTTGGAATAGTCTGCAACTGAAATGGAAACTGAGCAATCTGGTGCCACTAAATGTTTTTAAAGCTCGGTTGGATGCTACTCAATCGGAAGCTGTTGGTACCTGTACATGTGGATAGTTATGTAAATTGTAATCCCTGTGATGATGATGTAAGATGTCCTTTTGTTGTTCTGTTAATGTTTTTATGTTTCATGTGGAACCTACTTGAGCAGGTCTCCCTTGTAAAAGAGTTCAATGATCTCAATGGGATTTATCTGGATAAATAAAGGTTTGAAATGAAATGAAATTACTATAATTATATTTTAATTTAAATGTAGGCTACATTTTACACCAAAACGGAACACAAAAGCAGGACCAACCATCATACATTGAATTCCTTGACTAACAAGAGAAAGATTCATTCATTTAAATAAATATTTAACAACAAATGTGCCGGTTCTAAGGGGTTATTCAGTTAAGCCCGATGAGAGGGGATACAGCTGTGCACATGTCATCATTAACAGACGTCGTTTAAAAGTGACGTTTGAGTGAACGAGGACATCCCAATTAATACCTGAGGACTCCTCTGTCCTTGCGTCACCTCCTTGTGTCTCTCGCTCGCATCTTACGGAGGCGGAGCTAAGATGCAAGGAAGGGAAGTGAGTGAGGGAAAGGAGGAGTCGAGGAATGGGGTATTGGGATGAGGCTGCAGTCTTCGACTGACTCAATAAATGTTTGGAACTGAACATACTTAGAGGGGTTTTTAACACATTTGATTCCTATGCTTGCTTTAATGTAAAAAGTCTGAGGCTGAAGCTACATTTTTCAAGGCAACAAGTTAGTAATCTTCATCCCATGGTGATTGGTGTAGTGTTGTTATTTTTTTGTAGCTAGGTAGTTTGTGTATCCTATAATAAATGGGTATTAAGGAAAATGCAAGATCAGTAACATGCTGTTTGATATAAATAAAATAAAGTTTCAGGGAGCAACTTCCACACAGAAGGGATACTTTTTAGCATAAACCCCCACACATGTATGTGGTTAGTGCTGTGTTAGGTATTAAGCTTGTAAGCTGTACATGCTAAGGATTTAAGCTAACATTGGAGCATAAAAAAGGTTTGGTCCATTCCGTTCACTTTTGCTCATGTGTTTTTATTTTTGGAAAGGCTAGATAAAATAGACCCCACCCTCTAAGTTCTCATTCATTTGGCTTATTTACATTTTTCTTAAAGCAATAGACAGTATTTTAGGCTTAAATCAACCCATCTGTTTCCAGATGTTTGTCACTTGTTCTCTCAGTTGAGAGTCAACTTAAACTGCCTTGATGGATATTTTTGCTTGTTTTAAAGAAAGAAAACAAAACACTTTTTTTGCCGTGTGGTCAATACATATCCTCTTTCCCCTGGGTGGAATTTGATATTTGGAATTCCAAAAAAAAGTGATGGAAAGAACTTCTCTACCTTCCTGTCTGTCCTGGAAAAACACCAGGTGTCTGTGTGTTTTTGTGTGAATGTGACATCGGCATGTCTCTCCAAGGATAGGAATGTTACATTCATGGAAGTGGCTTATTATGAAATGATCCCATCAGGAATTAAAATGTTTCTGTCAAATATTTGTTATCAACCCAAATATATTTGTATTGGTTTACACATTGGCCAATAATTAGAACAAGTATGAAACAAGTTAGCGATGTCCGAGGTCATTTGGAAACTGTTTGACAAAAAACCCTAACTCAATGTCCACTTACAAGCTTTCTCCAGAGCTTTTAACAACAACTCTTCGTCAGCTGATAGAGTTTGCTCCGTCGCCATGGCAGTAGCTCAGTTGTCTCTGTTTTTGGTCTGTGGTCTTTGGCCTCAAATATGAATGGATGGGTCATGGGATAAGAAATAATTTAACAACTGAGTCAAGCACTCGAGGACACACTGAATATGACAAATGTAGGCTGATGTTTTTGAGCTGAAACAACATCCACAACATTAATCTGGCTGCAATTTAATATATCATATTCAATCACTTGAATATAGACTCTTATTGCTCTATTTCACTTTTTTTCTTTTTGTATTTACTTGTTTTTCAGTTTTATTGGGTTGCACTGTTGGAAGAGCCTGTGACCTAAGATTTTCATCGTCATAACTACACTGTAGCTATGTACGTATGACCAATAAAACCCTTGAACCTTGAATGTATTGTTACCAAATCATTTAAAGGTCAACTATTATGCAAATTCCACTTTTTTATGTATTGTATACATAAACATGTGTGCCTGTTGTGTAAAGAGATTCTGAAAGTTTCAGGAAAAAATATTTGCTCACTTTTTGTCCTGATCCATTTATATGTCTGAAAATGAGCTGATCAGATTTTGGCCACTTTCTGATGTCATAACGATGTTTTGGCTTGTGTTTAGCCAATAACCAACCAAGGTATTACCCGCTCACCTTATCACCTGAATCTCCTCCTAGAGCACCATTGTGTTCTTTTTAACCAAATATCTCGCAGAGGGGCGTGGGGAGTGGCTCCTTATTTTCATCTAACAGCAACAAGTAACAGACAGAGAATCAGCACTTTTGAAACAGGGCTGAAACAGAGGGGTTTATGGCATGCTACAATGCACGATCTGTTTGGTATTTCGAGCCAAACACTTCAGAGACATGTTTGTATATATCTGAGACCTAAAAACAGCATAATAGGGGACCTTTAAGATAGCGTTTTGTTTCTAAATGAAAACAAAACGCTTTTAGATTCCATTTTTTTACTGGAATCTAAAATGGATGTACCTATTTACTTACATGCCATGACAAACTGCTGACTTGTCATTGTCACTGATAATGGGGGCTTGAAGTTGTATTGACATTCCCTCCCCCAGTGGTGAGGTTTGTGACATAAAGCTGTGGCCATTTTCAGAGTGCAGCGATTAGTTAAATGAGACCTGTCCATCTGAGAGTGGCACCTCCAAGTCGTTTTGACATCTGACAAAGACTATTGGCTCACTTTGTAAGGATGTGGGTTTACTACGTATTTCAAGGAAGGTCAGGACTGGGGTACGCAGGTGTTTTAGCAGCGTTTAAGCTTTCAAAGTAGAGTTGTGTTTGGACTAGTTTGTGTGTGAACTGCACAGAGTGTTTCTGCATGGGAATGGGAGAAAAACGGACAGAATTACAGTATTTATTTTCATAATGGCTTCATCTGCTATCTTAAAGCAATACCTTTTCTTTGAGGAGCAGTTTGACAATGAGCGCTCTGTTCTTTTGAAGAAAGTCGGGGATTATGAATTTATGTAAAGTGTACTTGTGCTTTGACCTTTAACTCCACGGGGGGAATACACTATGCCAGGATTTTGTGCCATATTTCTCTGCTAAAAGAGAGCCAACATAGATAGCCATCTAAACACATTCAACCCTCCTCCTCCTCACTGTTTGAAGTGTTGGGAAAGTTGAAGAAAATCCTCCTATTCTCAGTGTGACAGCGAATAACAAGCTGCACATTTGTATATTTTCCTATCTTTTTACATCTGTATGTGTGTTTGTAAATGCGAGTGACACTAATGGGAAAGAGCAGCGAGTTGGAGGAGGCATTACGCCAGGGTTAATGCAGTGAGTGGGCAGTGGGCCCAGCCCTCTGAAGAATAACATTATCTAACCCAAAACAACAGGAGGGGGGGGGGGGGGGGGGGGGGGGGCCGGCCGACACAAGCGGGCCCAGCTGTGCAGCCATGGTCGACAGCCAAACCAGAGCCTGTTGAGGCCAGAGAGCCGACATGAAGCCAGTGGACGGCCAAGCAGTGCTCAATGAACCCAGATAGGGTTTAATAAAACTTTACAGTAAAGAAAATAAATGAAGTGTCTCGCTTGAAATATGATTGAAATGAGAAGGGCAGTTCACATTTTGCTGTTTTCCTGTGCTCAATAACGAAACAAATTTGGAGAAGCCAACAAACCAGATACATTTGTTGCATTTAGTTTAAACCTAAAAGAGGCCGTATCAAGTTTTAAAATCATGAATAAGACAGTGTTGTGTCATCATTGCAGTTTCAAACAATTGCTGGACTTTCAAATGTGAGGTTTTGATGCTTTTCTTTGTCATATATGAATGGTAAGTGGGTAAAAAGAGCGGAAACTACTTTTTTTTGGGAGATAATATATTTTATAACGTTTACATTTACATATTACATTTTAAACACTAAATATTTAGGAAAAATTATAATGTTCAGATGATAGAGATGACAGATAACAGAGATCAGAATATTTGTTAGTTGCAGCTCTACCTGAAGAATTGTTATTGTCAATATTTTTTTACCAGTAACAACTTAAAGAAGAGTGTGTTGTAATTTAAAAAAGAAAACTAAGACTTATTGCCAAATCAGGCTGTTTTCACAACTGCATGAAATAGTTTTTGTCTTTTTGGAAAGAATTTGCCACATACATAAATGAAGTAGCCCCTAAATAGAATAGGACATTAGTTTATCAAAGTGTACTACAGTGGAATCTTACATAATGCCATACTAATTAGTTTATTTAAAGTTTACTACAGTGGAATCTTACATAATGCCTACTAAGTGGTGTTGATGTGGTGAACTGCCTTTCTGAGTCATCTGGTGTAGCTTGAAAATATTTGCAATTATGTAAATATACTTTGAGGCCACGCTCGGTTTCAAGCATGCACCTGCTTTCCATAGTGCTAAGTTATGTAGTGACGTGTCAATTAAAGGTGGGGTATGTCATTTTGGAGAAACCAGCTCGAGTGCGCTAGAATTTGAAAATACACAACCGGAAAAAATCTGCCACTTCCTTACAGAGCCCCTCTTCCAACACACACGAACGCGCACATGACCAATGAGGGCACGAGATAAGTTTGTGCACAGATGGAAGGCAGACAGGCAGGTAGGCCATCCAGTTACTTTAGCCAGGCCGGCTAAAATGATTGGTCGTGCTTTTTACAGTACTACGGCTTCCACAGATTACATTTTTTTAATGTATTTATTGTCAAAGCATTTCATATATTCATTGCTATCGGGATGTTAAGAGCATTCCATGGAATATAACAAAAAGTGTTTCTGAAATAACTTACATACCCCACCTTTAAGTGCAACTAGTAGATAGGGCTGAACGATTAATCGATTTTAAATCGAAATCGCGATTATCAAATCGCAAAGCCTGCGATTTCTTTTTTAAGTTTTTTTTTGTTTTGTTCTTCTTGTGTGTCAGTCATCCACACCAATCAGAAGTGCTGTGCTCCACATGTACCAGCCATTTTTAACCAATCAGAAGTGGCCCATGATAGAAGGTGGTAGACAGACAGATTGATCCAATCACCTGCCAAGTATTTTTGAAAGTGCCTGCCCTTTCCAAATGGCTTCCAATGGAGCTTTCCTAGATGGTTTGGTGAAATAAACCATCTGGGTTAGGTTAGTAATGCTCCATCACATGTTTTACATCTATTACAGGGTGAATCTTAAACTGAAGCTTGACTTACGGACACCGTAATCTTCTCTGGTCCCCTCCCCAATCTGATCAATGATGACATGTATAGCCGCATGTCATCCGCATGTCATCATTTCAGCGCTGGTTGTCTTGGTGGTGCCCAGCAAACAATGTGGGCTTCGTAAATAATTGGACAGCCTTCTGGGGAAACCTGGTCTGATTAAGAGAGACGGCATTCATCCTACTTTGGAAGGTGCAAATCTCATTTCGGCAAACATTTCAGGGCTTTGTGGACTTAATCCATGACAAACTGGAGTTGAGACCAGGAGGCGGAGTCGCAGTCTTACACGCTTCTCTGCGCTCTCTCCTAGGCAGTCATCCATAGGAATCCCGAACCCAATAAAATACCCAATATTAGCGGTGTGTGTGTCTGCCCAAGGACAAGTTAAGGTAAAACCTAATAGAGGTGTCATACATAATAACCTAATAAAAGTAAATGTAACAACTACTACAGTGCAACAAAACAGGAATATTAAATGTGGTCTCTTAAACATAAGATCTCTAGCATCTAAAGCAATATTGGTAAATGATTTAATATCAGATTATAATATTGATATATGCTGTCTCACTGAAACTTGGTTGAGACATGAAGAATATGTCAGCATAAATGAGGCCACTCCACCCAGCCATATCAATACTCATATTGCCCGAGGCATGGGCCGAGGAGGTGGAGTTGCAGCAATCTTTGACTCAAGTTTACTTATCAATACTAAACCAAAATTAAATTATACCTCCTTTGAAAGTCTCGTTTTTAGTCTTACGCATCCGACCTGGAAAACTTTGCAGCCAATCTTATTTGTTACAGTGTACCGTGCACCAGGTCCTTATTCAGAATTCTTATCTGAATTCTCTGAGTTTTTATCAACTTTGGTACTTAAAACAGATAAAGTAATTATCGTAGGTGACTTTAATATTCATGTTGACGATGATAAAAATAGCCTTACTGTTGCATTTAACTCTATATTAGATTCTGTTGGTTTCTGTCAGAGTGTAAATAAACCAACCCACTGCTATAATCACACTCTCGACCTTGTTCTGATTTATGGTATTGAAATTGAGCAACTATTAGTCGAACCGCATAATCCTGCTTTATCCGACCATTTCTTAGTAACTTTTGAAGTACTGTTACGAGACTACAAAGCATTAGTCAAAAGCTCCTGCAGCAGAAACCTATCTGTTAGTGCTATAGCCAAATTTAAGGAAGATATTCCACCAATACTTAACTCGATAGCATGTCTGCATGTAAGGGAGGAAACTTATACAAAATGTACACCACCCCAAATTGATCATGTTGTTGATAGTGCTACAGATGCGCTGCGAATAAAATTAGACTCTGTTGCTCCTTTGAAAAAGAAGAAAATAAAACAACATAGATTAGCTCCATGGCATAATGCCGAAATCCGCAAAATAAAGCAAAAGTCGAGACAACTTGAAAGGATATGGCGTTCCACTAAACTTGAAGAATCTCGTTTAATTTGGCATATTACTCTCAATGAATATAAGAAAGCACTGCGTAAAGCGAGAGCAGCCTACTACTCTTCATTAATAGAAGAGAATAAGAATAATGCAAGATTTCTTTTCAGCACTGTAGCCAGGCTGACAGAAAGCCACAGCTCGATTGAGCCTTCTATTCCCATAGCACTCAGTAGTAATGATTTTATGTGCTTTTTTAACGATAAAATTGTTACTCTTAGAAACAAAATTAATGACCTCTTGCCTTTGACCAGTATAGTGTTATCAACAGCTCCCGGAAACGTAAGTTCTAATATTACACTAGATAGTAAACTAGAATGCTTTTCAGCCATAAACCTTGAACAATTAAATTCAATGATTCTCTCTTCTAAACCATCAACGTGTATGTTAGACCCAACTAAGCTGTTGAAGGAAGTTTTTCCATTAATTAGCACTTATTTATTAAATATTATGAATATGTCTTTATTATCAGGCTATGTTCCACAATCATTCAAAGTAGCAGTGATAAAACCGCTTCTTAAAAAGCACAACCTCGATCCAGAGGTTTTAGCCAATTATAGACCTATTTCCAATCTTCCGTTCCTCTCAAAAATTATTGAGAAAGCGGTCGCAAAACAGTTGTGTGATTACTTAAAAAACAATGATTTAATTGAAGATTTTCAGTCTGGCTTTAGAACACATCATAGCACAGAGACAGCTCTGGTTAAAGTCACAAATGACATTCTAATAGCCTCTGACAAGGGACGTGTCTCTATTCTTGTTTTGCTCGATCTCAGTGCTGCATTTGATACTATCGACCATGATATCTTATTGCAAAGACTAGAGCACTTAGTTGGCATACAGGGAACTGCTTTAGACTGGTTTAGGTCCTATCTATCTGAACGCTCTCAGTTTGTACGTGTCAATGATGAATCTTCCACGCAAACCAAAGTTAGCCATGGAGTGCCACAGGGCTCAGTGCTCGGACCTATTTTGTTCACATTATATATGCTTCCGTTAGGCAATATTATAAGGAATCATTCTGTACATTTTCATTGTTATGCGGATGATACTCAACTATATTTATCAATCAAGCCTGATGAAATTAATCATCTAAATAAAATTCAAGACTGCCTTAAGGACTTAAAAACGTGGATGACCTTAAACTTTTTGATGTTAAACACGACCAAAACTGAAGTTATTGTACTTGGCCCGAAGAATCTACGAAACAAATTATCTAAGGATATACTATATATATATACTAACTATGGATGGCATTAATTTGGCCTCCAGTGAGACTGTAAGGAATCTTGGTGTTATATTTGATCAGGATTTATCCTTTAACGCCCACATAAAATCAATTTCAAGGACCGCCTACTTCCATCTACGTAACATTGCAAAAATCAGGCATATCTTGCCTCAAAACGATGCAGAGAAACTAGTCCATGCATTTGTTACTTCAAGGCTGGATTATTGTAACTCTTTATTATCAGGGTGTACCAAGAAGTCAGTCAAGTCGCTTCAGCTGATTCAAAATGCTGCAGCTCGTGTACTAACCAGAGTTAGGAAAAGGGACCACATTACTCCTGTTCTGGCTGCCTTACACTGGCTCCCTATAGAACACAGGATAGAATTTAAAATTCTTCTTCTCGCCTACAAAGCCCTTAATGGGCAGGCGCCATCTTACCTTAAAGAACTCATTATACCCTACTGTCCTACTAGGGCATTGCGTTCCAAGAATGCAGGGTTGTTGGTTGTTCCTAGAGTCTCTAAAAGTACAATGGGAGCCAGAGCCTTTTCTTATCAAGCTCCACATTTGTGGAATCAGCTTCCAGTTTGTGTTCGGGCGGCAGACACCCTATCCGTTTTTAAGAGTGCGCTTAAGACCTTCCTTTTTGATAAAGCTTATAGTTAGGGCTGATTAGATTCAGCCCCTAGTTTTGCTGATATAGGCTTAGTTTGTCGGGGGACATCTTACTTCTTCCTTCTCTCTGTCTATACCTGTGTACTCTCATGTTCCGATTAACCCAGCTTCCCCAAATGTCTTTTTTTTTGGTGTCTATATACGCCAGGATCCGGAGTCATGGATGATCCTGCGCTCCTCTGTCCTGGATCGCGAGCCCTGGATCTTGAGTCGTGGCTGTGGTCCTGGATCATAGGTCCTGGATGGATATCCTCGTGGATTCATCTTCCTATTATACACACATGCATTTCCAAACAATTGGACTACCTATGTTGCAAATGTATTATCTTTTCAATTTGCACACGGCATCTATTGCACGTCTGTCCGTCCTGGGAGAGGGATCCCTCCTCTGTTGCTCTCCCTGAGGTTTCTCCCATTTTTCCCTTTAAACTGTGGGTTTTCTTCGGAAGTTTTTCCTTGTACGATGTGAGGGTCTAAGGACAGAGGGTGTCGTATTGTCATACTGATATTTTGTACAAACTGTAAAGTCCACTGAGACAAATGTAACATTTGTGATATTGGGCTATATAAATAAACATTGATTGATTGATTTATTGATTGATTTAAAGCAACCCAACGGAAGTTTCTTGTAAGTTTAGTTTTTTCACTCGGAGCTCGGGCTGTGGGAGTGCTAGAGACGGGAGTACGTTGATACGACTTTCCTAGCCGGAGATTTGGCCGCATTTTACAATAAACCTTCGTTGGGTCGCTTAAAAACAAATATCGCAAATCGCAATCGCAATATCTGTCAGAAAAATCGCAATTAGATTATTACCCCAAATCGTGCAGCCCTACTAGTAGAAAAATATTTCCCCAAGTAGCATTCAAAAGTAGCTGTGGTTACACAACTCTGTGTTTTTGACCAGCCAGAGTCATTTTGAGGCAGGCTGATGTATTTCTTTAATCCACGCAGTAGTTTATGCTTTGGTAAGACAGTTAGGAGCATTACAAATATCCAGAGCTTTAGATTTCCACATTTAATCCCGTTCATCCAGCTGTGTGGCATGGAAACTTCCAGAAATCCAATTTGTGCTGCAGAGTTGGAGCTCTGTGAGATTGGCTCGGGATTGGGAATCTGCCGAGTACAAGAAGTGAGGGATGGGAAGGAGGGGGGAGGGAGAGGGAGGGAACATTTGTTAACATCTGTACCTTCACCTCGGGTCAGTCCCAGTCTGTCCTACATTGTGTCAGTGATGTTCCACATAAATGTTGTTTTATGATCATTCTCTGTGAGGGGCTACAGTGGAGTTTTTCATATAACAAGCATGCAGTCAGCCACCCATTCACTAAAAATATAAAATTCATTGTTGGGTTTAACATATTACACTGTTCCTCACTAAGAAAGGTGTCATTTTATGTGCTACACTGCCTTCTACTGGATCAAAAACAAAGCTGCAACTGTTGTCCACATCTCATTCAAACCCCAGGTGTATAATACTTTACATTGAAGGAGCAAGTTAGGCATACATTGGCATGGGTATCAAACCTGTTATATCCATATTTTAGTAGTCTCTTTTGGCGCTGAACTGTCTTTGTACGTTTTAATGAGTCCAGTGTTACTAAAACTCTCTTTAACGTAAACATCTCTTTGTCAGAAAATGGAACATTACAAGTTTAAAGACTTTGAGGTTGAGGTTAGAGTTAGGGTCCCATTTAACGTGACATGCTGACATCAAAACAGCTCATATTTTGAATATTGGCATGTTTCTTGCCAAAGGAAACACAAATATAAAGACGCAAGAGAAACATTTTACAGTCATGTTACAGGTGTGGATTCTTATACAAAGTTGAGTAAACTGATAATTCAACAACTCTTTCCCCTCTTCACCTTTGAAGTTTTTCCACAGCAACACATTAAACCAACATCTGCTACATTCCAGCTGTTCAAGGCTTCATAGAGTGCTCTTTGCATTGGGTCATAAATACATGTATCTGCTGCTGTGTGAATGGGAAGCGGGCGTTCATGAAAAGAGCATGCGACCCCTGAGGAAAGAACAGTGGGATGCTCTGATGTTGCACTTCCGCAAAGCCTCTGGGCTCTGAGAGGCAGCTGAGGCCAACTCCGATTGAGGCTTATGGCTCAGGGAAAGACGATTTTGCTGTTTTAATCACAAGCACAAACATCGTCACTCCCTCTTTTTTGCATGCATATGCTTTAAAAACATGCTTTAAAAACACTTTATTACACAAGCAAGTTAATTGAACTTGGACTTAATAAGCTGGACTTACTCCACTAGCTTGCTCAATGCACATCACACGGCATGGCGTGTGTTCCTCGAAAACAAACTCTTGTGGCTGCCTTTAGTCTTGTCAGCACACTTGGACCTCTCAGGACACATCTGACAGTAGAGTGAATGGATGGATGTATTAAAGGACTAAAGATGTGCTCGAAAAGAAGAACCTGATACAGTGTTTGGGACGTAAAGGAACATTTTGAGATGAGGAATAATTTGTTTTCTATCGTTCTTTCATAAAACCTTGGAAGCTATTCGCCTCAAGGTATTTTGCAATAATTCACAGCAGTGAGGATATGAAACAATTACTAGGTCTAAAAAAATAGAAAAGCATCGGTTTTGATTATTGACAAATCATTTTAGAACATTCGAGGATCATTTCCTAGTATAACTGGCTTTTGGACTGTTGCTCTTACACAAAATGTTACACCCTCTTTTTGACCTCATTGACATTTATTCATTTGGCGCAAAAGAAAACTCAGTATCATTTTTGGTACAGTAAAATCGAAAGTATGTAGTTGAGAAACAACTAAATATAACTGCCAAAATGCTCGAAATACTGTAAACATTTCACATTGTTGCATCAAGTTATCAGATTTGTTCACTTAACAACAACAACATATCTCATTTGTAGTGTGTGTTTGTGTAAGAAAACTGTCATTTTGGAAAATGTTGGAAAAGTTGGAGAAAATATATACCACAATATTGCTTCCAGTTCAATGTGATCTAGTTCAGATTCTGCTGCTGTATCTCTTCCTCCCTGTGTGACCAATCGCCTTGGTGCATGTGCTCTCTTGTTGCCAGGGAGACAGCGGAACCGCCTGGAGCCAATGGACACCATTTTCGTCAAGCAAGTGAAGGAGGGAGGCCCCGCCCACGGAGCTGGACTCTGTACAGGTACACACACACACACACACACTCACACACACACACACACACACACACACACACACACACACACACACACACACACACACACACACACACACACACACGCACAGTCTCTATGGAAAACATTGCACGGTTTCTATAAAAGCGGCTGATCCGAAGATTAACTGCCCGTCTCAGAGTTGACCTCAAAGTGCCGTTTGATGCCATGATTTCTTCACGTTTGTACTGTAGGTACTTCCTTGTAACCTGCCAGGCCAAATAGATATGAGTTACAAAATAACAGATGGCTCCTTCGTGGGAGGTTGAACAAAGTGTAATATGCACACTGTTATTCCAACCTAGCCTTGATTCTGTTTGTTCTAAGTCTCCCTACTTTTTCTGCCCTTATTGATTTGTGAATCACTTCTTATTCTAAGCGGAGAGTATAAAAACACTTGAACAAGCTCCCTTCCAGTGAAAAAGTGAATCAACTGCTTCCAGTTTCTCTGAAATGGAGGTGACGGCTGGCGGCTTTGTCAGCGTTATTGCCAGATTAGCACTCTGTATTACAGGAAATGTTAAGTGGCCCAGACCAGCCCTGTAAACTGTCTGCTTTTATCTGTTTGCTCTCCTCTCCTGGGATAAGGGAGTGCACTTTTTCCCCATAATTATCTCTCCTAAACTTACCTCGCCTCTCTTCCTGTAAGATGGCCATCAGAAAACTTGAATGGAGATAGATCTTCACACGAGGTCATTGAAATAAACAAGTATTGGTATTCTCCTTTTGATCTAAACACAAATGTGTGTTTGGGCTGGAAGGAGCTGCTATAGAGTGTTTTCTCTGTCAATAACCATATCGACCAGGTTTAAAGATCTTTTTTTTCTGAGCAGCTGAATGCAGAAACACAGTTTGTCATGTTGCTGTTTGCAGTCTACAGCAGCTTTGTAATGTATTCTATAATTCTTCCCAGGGGACCGGATTGTGAAGGTGAATGGAGAGAGCATCATTGGGAAGACATACTCGCAAGTCATAGCCTTGATCCAGAACAGGTACGAAATGTGGCATTCCACATTTAATTGTATGGTTTATATTAAGAGAAATATGCCCCATCTAATCTCCTCACTGCCCTGCACGTCTGTGGAGTAACAACACAGAAAATGAGTCATTGTGAAACTTCTGGGGGAAAACACGTTTCAATTTTCCATAGAGAATAATTTCCTCATTTCTGACAAGCACACATTCACAGTTCATTAAACTCCAGTTATAATTTACAGATGTTTCTTGAAAAGTGCCATGCATTTCCACAGTGTGAGCCATGTCTGAAAACTGTTTCTCTCTCTTTATCTCTTCCAATCTACACAACCTTTCCTCCTTTAGCGATGCCTCGCTGGAACTCTGTGTGATGCCAAAGGATGAGGATATTTTGCAGCTGGTAAGCATTCATTTATCAGTGTGATCTATATGGCAGGAAATGATGCATTAAAGATGATGATCAAGGGCAGTTTGAATACCAGAACAGTGGTAAAAACATTGTTTATTTAACATGTGGTTGAACTAATTCTCAGTGAAATCAATGTGTCCATCCACCATTTCTTGCTGTGCTGTGTCTTCTACTTTAACACAGGTATGTCAGATATGGTCAGTGAGCTGTGCAGGATCAATGTTGTCAACTTTGCATTCTCACTGTGACGACAACTTTTAGGAATGTTGCAAACCGTCACGGCACGCAGTAGTCAAACCCCCTACAAATATACACATGTTTTATTCCTGTTAACTAGTTAAAAAAACTATAAATAACATGATAATTGGTATGTTGTTTGAAGGAGCCTATCAAGCTGCTTTCCCCATGTTTCCAGGCTATATGCTAAACTAATCTCAAATGTACTCAATTCATATTAAGACACAGAGATGAGATTGATGTGTATGTTTATCTTTCAAAATGTGACACTACTCCTTTAAGCGTAGCCTGGGAAACTTGAAGCGATAAAAAACCTCTGAGTCACGTTGGATTCATGTGGTAAAAACAAGCTATTTCAGGCTTTCCATACTATTGCTAATACGCTTCTATTGGATACAAGCTTAAGTTAACCGAAGGTGTTTCATTGGAATTAGATTACTAGATAGCACTGTGGTTAAGAGTGGATGACTATATGATGTTACAATGCGGCCTGATATTTACTGAGTCACAGGGTTCATCCATTCAAGAACGTGGATTATTCGGGGTCATTATAGATACTAGTATTGTGTTGGATCTTATCTGGAGCATCAAGACCTACTTTTTTGGAAATGTGAGTTTCCAAAAAAGTGAGAAAAATGCTCAAGGAGCCGAGCTAGAGTGGACACCACAGCTCAACACCCCCCCCTCATGAGTGATGCAAACAGCCATCCCACGCCATCAGTCAGGGTCCAGAGCCCCACAGACGATAAAAGAGCGCCAGGCTACGTCAAACAACTCTCATGTTATTCACCTCCGTTTGGACATTTCTCTTGGAGCAGAGAACTGAGTCAGATCCCACTGTTTTGCTAAATTCCACACATAGCTTGTTAGCTCTTCCGCAACTCACCAAAAACCACAGAAACTTGCTTTTGGCGTTTTGGAATTAGTCTGAGCAGTCACATGGCTGAGGGAGTCAAATGAAGCAATTTGCTCTTTCTTCCCATAAAGGAAAACATGAGTCAAAATGAAGACAATCTTTGATGTGTCAAAACTTGTTTTTTTACTTATCAGTACCATCAAATCTGGCTTCCAATGAAAAATGTGGTCAAAACTGTTGCACAAACCTGAAGTAAAATTGAGGATGGTGGAATTAAACATGTGATCTGACTGTCAAGGGTTACTGTTTGTATGATTTAATTATCAGTTGACGTATCGCAGTGAATCACAATCAAGTCATAAACAATATAAACCCTAAATGCTTCTCTGTGTAACCTTTTAACAAAACAAAAGAGAACCATGTGTATGTCCTGATTTAAGCATAATGGAAGGGTGTACATAGTGGTGTTTATAGAAGTTTCTATGTCTATGTTTTTAAATGTGTTCATGTTTGTGTTTTCCTGTGTTTTTGGGAGTCATTGAGCCCACACACTACCAGAGGGAGTGCAGCTGCAGTCAGCTGACTCTTCTCAGCTCGCTGTTGACATGAGTGAGCAAGGGAAGCAAGCCAGTGTAGATCAGGCAAGCGTGCTGTTAAGCCCACCCAAAAGTGAGCATATAATAGATAAAGCAGTGTCTAACAGATGAATAAGAGGATGAAGGAAGCTAGTAGCGTGTGTGCTGGAGAGGGGGAGGGGAGGTACCACAGTGAGCAGGTGAGAATGACAGTGCAAAGGAAAGAAATGCTGAGTATGTTGGGAGTGAGAGAAAACATTCTCCAATGTATGTTGACTGGTAGAGGTAGGTAAGAAGAGCAAATAATGGGAATGAAGACCAACTCAGAGGATTTTCATGTCTGAGAAGGACACCAAACCTGCTGAAGTTCACCTCTATTCTTTATCCTTCTACTTCCTCCGACTGTGATGCCTGTGTTCAGCGAGTGTATTTTTAGCATGTCCTGAAATCAGAGAAGTCAAACGATGGCGATATACCTCTCATTTCCTTATGCTCACCTGTTTACGCCTCTTATTCCCTGTTTTTCTCTTTGCTTGCCCTTCTCTATCCTGTGGACTGCAGTTTTCCAGGGATATCACTGCTCTGGTAAGATGGGAAACTATGCTCACTAATCCCCTTCCTTTAAATTCCCTTTCCTGATGATGCCCCGCTATTTCAGCGAATGAAGAAGCTAGGAAACCCCGTAAAACCGCAAATAAACTCCCCCTTAGCTATATGTGTAGTGTTTTTACTACAGGTTAGTACTGGCAAATTATTTTTTCTGGTTGTATTTCTCGTAATATAGCAATTTAAGAGAAAGATGTGTCTATGTAAAAAAAAAAAGATCTGAGTTCATGAGTCAGCAGAGCTCTCTTTTGAGGAAATTGGTTTCTATTTGACTGCATGACTTTAACAAAGCCAATGGGAGGCACCAAGCTGTAGGTGGCTGCTGCTGCTGTTAGTGCAATTGTAACCTGACACCTCAGGTGGAGTGCTATCGATTAAAGTCCGACACCACAACTCTCTCTTTCATTTTCTCAAGAGCTCTTGCGCTGAAAGGACGAGGAAATATATTATGTTTAATATGAAAACAGCCATTCATTGAAGAGTGCGCAAGGTAATAAGCAGCTAGACTTTCTTCAAGTTGTAATCAAGGAAAGTACCTCAGTTACTACAGTGACAGTAGAGTTGTGGAGCGATGCTGACAGAGGTAGCGCTAGCGGGCAAAGGAAGACAGAGGCGTCCCCCGTTCAGCCTCTCCTCCTGCCTCAGGGCACATTCTCCAGTACGGAAGGTGGGTAAACCCTGACAGCTTAATCCTCACTCCTGGCTTCAAGGGTTTATCCCTGGACCTTTTTCTCTACTTGTTTGCTTTTCTGGCTATCCCCTTTTTCCCACTCTTTCACATCTGTTACTTCTCAGGGCAGTTCATTTGTATCATGGCATGATGTAACATTTGTTTGTGGTCTCTGAGGAAAAGATTGAGAAACTGTTACCGAAAGAGATTGTGTTTGATTTGGAGAAATTGTTCTAGAGAGCTGTAGCATGCTGTGTTTTTGTTGTTGTACACCGGATTAAAGCAGTTGTTCCTGACAGTTCTATTTAGGGAATGCAGTAACAGTTTGTTTTGCTGATAATCTCGAGACTTTTGTAAATAAATGACACAAGTGGGTTACTATTGTTTGCTGCTTTTAAATGTCAGCAGCCACATTTATTAACAAAAGATTAATACTGTAGCGGCAGAGGAAAGTTATACATAATGTGAGATACTGTATGGCAGTAACTTTAGTAATTTAGTAATAGAAGACGTTGTGCCCAAGTTAAACTGTACTGCCTCACCAGGAAATGTAAGAAATAAAATGACCATGCTGAAACAACATAGATCAGTCTATGCTTTTCTGGGATTTCAATTTGTAGTAATTGTGGTTATTGCAGAATATTTTCAAATACTGATCTACAGCTCTACCTTTTCAGTACAAGTGTTTAAGTGAAATATAATGTATCCTGTCTGTGGTTGGGTGTGATGTACTCCCAGGAGTTAATCTGATCTACTTTAGCTTTCCAACCTCTCAGCAACCAAAGTGACATAATGTCCTATAATCTCTTGCAGGCGTATTCCCAGGATGCATACCTCAAAGGAAATGATGCGTACAGCGGAAATGCCCAGAACATCCCCGAGCCCCCTCCGATATGCTACCCACGGATAGAAGTTAAGGCTGCGGGCATGGCTCAGACATCAGAGCCCGCCGCAGTCATTGAGACCGCCCAAGGTCCGGCTCAGGGACCAGAAAGAAGAGGGGGAGTGGAAGAGAAAAGCTCCAGGGTTGAAATCCCTGTTCCGCCATCGCCTACAATCCAACAGACGTCAAAGTCTCAGACAGTGGCGTGTGTCTGCAATGACAATGTGAGGACAGTAGCCATGCCTCCTGATCCAGTTGACAGGGGGTCCTGGGTGGCTCGGGCTGGACCCAGCCACAGGACAGAGGAAAATCGGTACAGTCCTTCAAAGGATTCAGGCTCAGCTAAACCAAGACTCCTTATTCCCTCAATACCTGGGGGTGCACAGTTGAAGTACCCCTCTTCCCATCCCACGGAAAGCTCAGGCTACTCCCCTTCATCAAAACCTGGTCCGATCTATCCTGACACGTTGTCGTCACCTGTACGGGCCGCTGCTGCCTCACCGGACACGTTCTCCACTGCCATATCACCCAGCGCCAACCAATACGTACCCTCTCCCACAGCCCCCTCCCTCTCTCCACATCAGAACATAGACTGGAAAAACTACACAACCTATAAGGACTATATTGACGCCAAGAGGCTGCACACGTATGGCTGCCGCACCATACAGGAACGCTTGGACAGCTTGCGGGCAGCTGCTAATTCCAGCTCCGCTTACACACAGCAACGTACACAGTCTCCTCCTAGCACCAGTCCAAGAGCGGAACTGGGCTCCCAAGCTAGAAGGAAAAGCACCTCCAATGAGCGCGAGGTAGATTCTTATAGCCAGGGCACTTCAGTCACTCCATTACGTAGCGTTTCCCAAGAGAGGCTTGGAAATGGGGCAGACCGGTCAAGACCAATCAGGAATTGGCCAAGGAGTGCTTCCGAGGATGCTCTGCCTTTCTCAAGCCCCACAGGAGTGCACAAACCTCGGGCGAGGTCTTGTGACTACCTGGGGCAGCAGCCTGGAGAACCAGGTGGCTTGGCAGTGTTTGGAGATAGAGTAGGGTTGGAGGACCGGTTGTTGCTGTGTCGGGGAGAGGATGCCAGAGCTAGCAGGCAGGGAACAGGAGTAAGAGCTTTACCTCATCTAAACAGGAGTCTCACTGGACAGGGGGAAGAAGGGCGAGAAGGTGGATTATCCAACTCGTCTTTAGCTGTTCCTGTGTTTACTAAAGGTACATTGGATTCTGTACCACCATCAAGGACCGACGGTGTCATAATGAGACCGTCACGTCTGCCTGTCAAAAACTCTATCTTAGACCCTTCACCTGCCTTATCCTCCACCAAGACCACAGAGCCTCTTAAAGACCAAAGAGCTAACATCATGGCCAACCACCTGGGCTACTCCTCGCCTCTGCACCTGCAGCTCAGAGACAGGGCTGATAGTCTGAAACTAGAGAGCAGGTTAGAGGCTGGGTTGGCAGCCAGGTCCTCCTCTTGCTCTGGTACTTCCTCTAAACTGCCCATGCAGAGACAGCAACCAAGTTTAGATGTTGCTTCTTCTTCTGGTTTCTCCACCACTAATGGAGCTGTGACTCAAAAGCCAAAAGTCAGAGAAATCTCCAGCTCCACCGGCGCTCTTATACGGACTAATGGCAGTCTGGCAGAGGGCGTACAAGGCCTGGAGGCAACAGTCGTTGTTTTAAGAAGGGACAAAAACTCCGGACATCCCCACATCCGCCCTCCATCCTATGTACTAGCTGTTAATGACCAGGGAGGAGTGACACACAAGTCACCACCATTGGTGAAGGCAGGCTCTGCCGATGGAGCTATATGCTGGACATCAAATGACAGCTTTAGGGAGATGCATCTCAGAAGGCTGGGAGACACACGACATAAGTCTGGCTCCAACAACTTGGATGACTCCCTGGATTCTATCCCATTCATAGGTAAGACTGCTCTAACCTTATTTTTAAATGCTTCCTATTTATATAGCAACACCAGTAAAAATGATTGTCCTGTGAAACAAATGCAAGTTTTATGCAAGAAGTCTTGGCTCTCTCTTTAGCCAAAGAGTCTTTAGCCAATTTGAATCCAGTACGGGCTTGACAACAGACCAAAATGTGTCTCAAGGATCAACTATCGAAAGTTGCTTGGTCAGATCCTAATCTTGTTTACGCGTTGATGTGACGTTTCCTTATCTAAATCAGGAAATGCTGTAGATGCAAATCAGGACACATAAGACTGTATTTCACAGCTGATTGTGCAACGTTTGGCTTATTTTGTTACTTGGAAAGAAAACGGTTTTGTGTAAAAACATTTGTATTTTATTTTCAATTATATTATAAAAAAGTACTGGTGTGAAAGAAATACCCAGCCCGTATGAACAGTAGATGAAAAGTGGGCATTATTTTCATAGGATAGATTTATATTTAAAAATGCAATGATGGGTTTGACATGCTCTGATGCTTGTAGCATTTGAAAGAGAGAATAACTCAGCTGCAGTGGCAAAGAACAAGGTGTGTCCGTGTATTATGTTCAAAGCATGTTAGAGGAAGTTCGGATAGATGCAGTTTAAAAGGTGGACATTCTCAATGCTTTTATTGGTAGAGCATGCTGTAAACTTAACAGTTCTAAGGTGGCTATCTGGTATTTCCATCATATATTAGTGGGTCGTACTTCAATGTGGTTGTACTTTTAATATATCCCTGTTTTCTACAGTAAGCACTCCTCTCTCCATAGAACCCAAAATATAAAAAAATAACCTCAGGCCCCCTAATGCTTCAAGGGTTGGTCAATTAATTCAAAAAGAATGCATGAAAAATCAAGTTTGAGCTATTTCATTGTGGCCTTACTTATCATACTACAAGGACACATATTGTGTCGAAATGTCACAAACTGTTTAAAATACCCAAGGAATTGTGTTTACTTTTGAAAACAGTGTTTGATTTTAGAACAGTTCTTTTTTTGTATTACTAAAAAACAACACTGTTGCCTTTGTTAACCCTAAGGTCATCAAGGCAGTGTGATTTAGGCATACTGACTTTACTGTGTTTACAGACACAGCAGACCATGTTATTTGGGTATTCAAATGCTAAAATTAATTAATTCCTTGCGACATTTTGAACTCAGGGTGACATTGAGTCAGGTGTTTGATTATATGACAGCATTATACTGTACTGCGGGCGAGCATGACATATTCAAACCACCCCTTTGGCATCTGAGTAGAGCAGCGCACACACACACTCATACACAGAGCTGCTCTCCAACTCACTACACCCCCCACCCCCTTGCTGAAATGTCTCATATTTCCCCCTGAATAGTACAGCAAAAGAAACCCAAGAACATTGTCCCTAATGAACTGTGACATGATGGAGAAATACGAGCATTCCTGCAGCTTCAATTAGATTTCATAGTACAGTCCCAAACAATAAGTGGAACAACTGCTGCACATAGCTAACATTTTGTACTGGGAACAGATGACAACGTGTACTGCTTGTATGTGCAAAATGTCACGTACTCCCTAATGAGAAATTGGCAATTTGTTGTGTTTTTCCTAAGAAAACTAAATACATTCATCACAAAGCAAATGCATCACCATCTAACTTGTGTTTGTGGCCCTGAACCTGGAAATTCATTTCCAGCACTATTTCCCTATGTAGACACAAAAACGCCTCTGCTCTCGCTTTTAAGTTCTCTACATTTAGATAATGATTAGATCAGATTACAACATCAGCACTGTGGTCAAGTGAAGTGTTGTATACATGATATGGGCAAACCTTTGAGGAATAGTCATTCTGGGAAATGTGTTTTTGCCAACAGTTAAATATCAATATGTTGTTTATAAGCTTAGTATAAAGACGGGAAGCTGGGTAAACAGCTAGGTTGTCTCGGTACATAATTAAAAAAACATCCCCCTAAAAAACACCTCTAAAGCAGTTATTAAAACCCATCTTCTTGTTTGTTTACGTACAAATGTTTAAAAAAAACTTGAAATTGTGCTTCTACCTGTGGTTTTTAGCTGTACTCTTCCTCTTTACTATTCATTAGCTAAGTGTGCTCTCAGAAAGGATGCCAGAAAGTCACTGTGCTCTTCAAAGAAATACTTTGCAACCTACAGTAGTTAGGATTTTGTCACCTTAGACACAATCTGACTGCTTCTCTGTGTTCCACTCTTTATGCTAAGCAAAGCTTAAGCTTTCCTTACTGTCGATATTTAAACTTGTATCTATTGCACAATACTATGCACAATTAAAAACAAGTTTCCCTCTACAATGGCATTCCTTATTTGCTTCCCACTCTGAATGCGGTTAGCAAGGAAACACGAGGTATAAGGAATTTCAAGAAAATAAGCAAAGAACACTTTGTACAACATAAAGGAAAATATATGAGAGTGGGATGGGTCTCTTCTTCTACCTCTATGCAAAAAGTGAATAACTATTTGATTTATAGGTCTGCATTTTCAGTTTGAAGCCCAGTCAACTTTGATCCCCTTAACTAACAAGAAATTGTAATTGTACATGACTTACTCTGCCGTTTTCCAAGAAATAGGATATAGATATATATAAATAAGTGATTACATGGAATAGGCATCTGCCAGCCAGGGCAGAAAATGAGGTGTGCAGTTTCATGGGACATGACTTTGAGAGAAATTTGACAGCAGCGGTTTTCACCAAACTAACAAGCAGACCAGGTCACAGACTGTTCTCTCTCCTGCCTTCTGGGAGGAGAGAGAGGAGCTTCAAGTCACGGACAAACAGACTCAAAAACAGTTTCTACCCCTGGGCCGTCAGGCTGCTCAACCACCACACATAATGCAATAACTGTAACCATTCTCACACATACACACACTTTTAAATGCACTTTATACACTATTTTTTATATCAATATTTTTAACTATTTATTCCCCCGTATGATTGTATGTTGTCTGTCCTATTGCCGTGTTTTTTAGTGTTATGTATTTGTTTGTATTTTTTGCACACCGGGACAGAGTTGCACTCTGAATCTCGTTATACTCTGTGTATAATGACAATAAAAGGCTCTAAAATCTAAAATGTGCCATTTAAAGTTGTTGCACGGAAATATTAAGATTTGCATCAATGGATAGAAATGAGTCTTCTTTTATTTTCTGATTGACTTTTTTCAGTTTATTTTTTGTGCTGAGGGCAGTTTATAATAATATATATATAATTGTTTGATTAAATAAGGTATGAAGTGCTGTACTAAAGGATTGTTAATAGTGGTAATGTTACATTAGGTTTTGCCTTCTTTTTTTTTTACAGTCACCACTGTCACAGATATGATTCATTGTATGCTTCTCTTCATTTGTTTTTAGGGCTTGCCATCTTGCTGATATTACATATCACAAGTTATGACACAGCTGTGACTGTGATGTAATGTTAGCTGACTACCTGTGTGTGTTTAAAGGGAAGGTGTGTTCCAGCTTATCGGAACAGAAACACCTCTCTACTAGCTGACTGCACGTCTGTCTGCCTTACTTTCCCCCCCAGCATGCGCCATTATCATAACGTTTTATTACCATCTGCTGCAATGTTTATTCAAGTAGAGATTAATTAGACTTTGTTTTTAGATGATTTTATTTACATGAAACATTGCAGCTGAATTTATGACAAAAATGTATAAGAGTTCATGCCAATCTAATGTACTTCTCCACACAGTGGAGAAATACCACAAAGTGGGTCTGCTAGTCGTGAACCATTGATTTTTTTCCCTTCTTTTTTGTGCTAGCATCAATAACTAGTTAGCTAGCTATTGATATGCCGATAGCTTGGGAAGTAACACTCGGGTACTGGTAGAAAAATATGAAAAGAGAAGCATTTTCCAGTTTTCAAAATCAATCAACATTTTATCATTCCAATGGTTTTCTGGCTTGCATCAAATAAACATAATAAGCGCGTTTTGACACGGAGCCTTCTTCAGAGCGCTTAAGACTCCATGCCCAAAACATAAGCAAGTGTTTATTGTGATGTGAGCCAATGAACCAGTGGAATGATAGTGCTTTGTCCTCATTGACTTTGGAAACTGGGATATGCAACTCTTTCAAATATTTTTGAAATTTTGTTCATTTGAATTTGTATAGCACTCCAGCGTAATATTACTGTCACTGCATCCCAAATTAGATGAGTTTAGCATACACCCCTTAATAGATGCACTGCAGAAAAAAACTAAGAATTTTTTTGAGAATAACAAAATGTCTTTGTCTTATTTGTATAGCAAAAAAAGCTGCAAATATTTTGTGAATTTGCCCTTTTCTTGCGCTGTACCTAAATCATAATCTTTCCATCCTCAGATGAACCATCGAGTCCAAGTACTGACCAGGACAGTACACACATTCCTGCCTCCGCTGTTATATCCACAACGCCCATCATCACCACCATCCCTCCCAGCCCAACCGTTCCGGCCCCTTTCATTCGACGCCAGCTGTCACATGACCAAGGTATGTTTATGTCAAAGCCGCAAAATGAGGCGTATAACAATTATTGACATGCCCGAATCAATTGGAAACAGTTACAAATAATTTCCTACTCCTCCTTTAATAGATTCTCTACGTCTCACAATCATCGAGTCAGATTCTGGTACTAAAACAGAGCGGTCCAAGTCATATGATGAAGGCCTCGATAACTACCGGGAAGAAAGCAAAGGGTAACCCACAACAGCGTTGACGCAAATATGAATAAAGGCTTGATTGTGGAAATAACACTCTTTAAATAACTTAACCTCTTCTTTTCCATTTAGAAGGGGCTTGATACCTGGTCTGAAAAATCTTAGGAAGGTGAGTTCAGTCCCTTTTTTTTTATCTAGCATTAGTTTGCTTAGTGATGCTTAGTATGTGCACACCTGCCATACGAGAGGTCTATCTGTATATCCTGGTTTAAACGTTTATCAGCTCATTAGTTCACACCCAGAAGATAAAACTTCTCACATTGAAATATGAAAATGTTATTGGAAAAAAGGCATGGATTTATTATTATTATTATATTGACTGTTTCTCTGTATTGAAATCCACCTAATAATAATAATAATAATGGGTTCCATTTATAAAGCACTTCATATTTGATTTCAAATCCCGAAGTGCTACAAGTAGTGAGCATGAACAGTATAAATAAACATTACACAACACGGTAGAATTAATAAAAAGCAATAAAAAATAAAAAATAAATAAAAGGGTGATAAAAAGGTCTAGGCAAAGGCTCTTTTGAATAAATAGCATGGACAATTCTACTGTCAATCCTTAATTAAAACGCTGGTGATGACATACGTCATTCTTTCTCTCCATATTTGGATGTATTCAACAGAACACTTTAGTCTTTGGTATGTTTTCTAGGCTTACATTATTTTCTTATCCATCCCAGGCGTTGGACAGGTCATCCAAAGATTCGGGTTCAAGGAGGGACTCTTCATCAGACATCTTCTGTGACGCCACCAAGGAGGGTTTTATGCATTTCAAACAGCTGAACACAGATAAGGGCAAGGTGTGGACCGTCTCTGTTTTATTTTCTGTACTGTATGTTTCAACGATTGCACCAGTTTGTCCTCCTTGTATGAGGTCTCTTAAAGGCAGTGATTGTGTGTTATGATGCCAACAATACAAATGTTTACAGAAATGGCCTCCACTTTGTTTTGTAAATGTGTCTCCTCTTCATGACCTATTTCTGCAGCGCGTTGGAGGAGGTATGCGTCCATGGAAACAGATGTACGCTGTGTTGAGAGGCCCCTACCTCTGCCTGTACAAAGACAAAAAGGAGGGGCAGGCTCATGCCAACTGCCAAACAGTGGACGAGCCCCTGCCAATCAGCATCAAGGCCTGTCTGATTGACATCTCGTACAGCGACACGAAGCGAAAGAACGTGCTAAGGCTGACCACGTCCGACTGCGAGTACCTGTTCCAGGCCGAGGACCGGGAGGACATGCTGGCCTGGATCAGAGTCATACAGGAGAACAGCAACCTGGATGAGGAGGTGAGAGGAGAACCGCAAGAACCACAAGAACCACACATAGAGTGCTAGCCCGTTCAAGCTAACTGTTACTACACTAAGTGAAGAGGGCGTCTCCGCCCTCCTCTCACTACAGACATTTAATTCCTTACCTGTATATCGTCCAGTTAGTTTGAGTGCTCCCGTTCAAGCTAACTGTTACGGCGCTAGTGAAAGAGTGTCTTCGCCCTTCCACGGCGCACAATTGGTTCCTGTGCCATCCTCCAGTTAGCCGAGTGCTCTGGCTCATAGCTAACTTACTACAGCGTTAGGGAAGAGAGTGTTTCCGCTCCCCTCTCCTTGCACACAGTTGGTTTCTGTTCCATCCTCCAGTTAGCTGAGTGCTCTCGCTCAAAGCTAACTCGCTACAGCGCTAGTGACGAGAGTGTTTCCGCTCCCCTCTCCCTGCACACAGTTGGGTTCTGTTGTATCCTCCAGTTAGCTGAGTGCTCTCGCTCAAAGCTAACTCGCTACAGCGCTAGTGAAGAGAGTGTTTCCGCTCCCCTCTCCCTGCACACAGTTGTCTTAAGAACCATTCCATCTCCAGTTAGCAGAGTGCTTTCGCTCAGGCTAACCCGCTACGGCGCTAGTGGAGAGAGTATTCCCGCTCTCCTCTCACAGCATACATACCACTAACTGACCACACACTTGTTCGCACCCCAGTTAGCAGAGTGCGTACGCTCACGCTAACTACTTTGTGCTCACTCCCCTCCATTGTGGAGTTTGTTTCCTGGCCAGTTATTTACAGTCAGCTGAGTGCTTCCCCTAAGAGTGGCGCTATGTTTAACGGCTGTAACACCTGTATGGCTTCTCTGCAACCAGAGGATGGCCATGACCTTTGCCCCTCTTGTCTTGGCCTCGAGCATCTGAGGGAGGGCCTTTCGGAGGACTCGTGCATGAATTGTACCATCATGCCTCGTGCGGTAAGAGCTGCTAGACTAGCCAGGGTTGAACTACTGACTGAGGGTGGCCTTCCCCCTGCACAGTCGACTACATCCCAACCTACCCGTCCTAGGCGTCGGGCAGCAGAGGCTGCGGGTGCCCCGCCCAAGAAAAGGACTAAGCCTGATAGGCTGTCCTCTAGGGTGGACCGACTCACTACTGAGGTTGCCCAGATGAAGTCAATCCTCTTGGCTCTCCATTCTGGTGTCCGTACAGAGCACGCCGCTGCACCCAGTCCACCCAGCCCACCCATGCCTGAACTGATTCCAGAGGACGATGTGTTCTCATTGGCAGCTTCAGCCACTCAATTTAATGAGTATGAAGGAGAGGGCCCGTCCCAGGCTTCTGGGCCTGGCTCCTGTACCTCAGATCATGTATCCTCGGGGGGGGCGGATGTCGGCTCCATGAGTACCGTCATCCGCATGGCACTGGCTCGCCAGCAGTTGGATGTACAGCAGCCCGAAACAGTGCCTAGCAGTGCGTTCTTCAGGCGCACTTTGGCACCCGCCACCCTTGCAGTTCCTCCCTCTTGTGAGTATCTGAGGGAGTTACATGCATGCTGGAGGGACACTAAGACTTTTTCCCGTCTTAGACTTATGGCCGAGCCCTAGCAGCCATGCAAGATGCGGCAAAGGTCGGCCTTGATCACATGCCGGCTGTGGAGCCTACCATTGCTTCCCTCATAGTTTCCCCTGATGAAGCTCTGAGGTCGGAGGCCAGGTGCCCTCGACCCCAATGTCGGGTCACTGATGACCTGCTCACTAAGGCTTACGATACAGCGGCACGCATGGGCCGTATAGGCAATTCCCTCTCTCACCTCATGCTCGCCCTCTCAGCTTCCCTGCAGCAGGAGGCTCTTAGCGCTTCTGCTACCAGCCTCAGTGACGCCTCATTACAGGCGTTTGCTCTGATGTCAAGAGAGCTTGGGCGCCTGATGTCCACTCTCGTCCAGACTCGTCGCCAGGTTTAGCTGGCACAGTCACCTTTATCAGAGGCATGTAGGAGGACTCTCCTTGCTGTCCCAGTGGAGCCCGGGGAACTGTTCGGTTCAGCTGCCATACAGGTGCTTGAACAGACTGTCCAAGCTAGTCAGACCAGGCAACAGTTCTCAGCTCTTCGCAGAGACATGCCCCCCCCCGGTAGGCCGAGAGGCTCCGCATCTGCCTTCCGAGGCCGCTCCCGTCCACCAGCTCAGCCCGGTACCCGCCAGGGACCTCAGTATCCCACGAGGGGGCCGGCCCGCTACGGTCCTGTTAACTCGCCACCAAGGCAGCCTCGGTATCCGGTGCCTAACCATCGCCCCCCCAGAGCCTCCAGAGGCCGGGGGGCCAAAGGGGGTGAGGGTCTGGGGCCGGCTGTCGGTTATTTCTCCCAGCAGCAGCTCAACTACTGGGTAGCTCAAGCTTCAGACCCCTGGGTGGTTTCCACCTTAACCCAAGGGTACAAGCTTCAGTTCCGACGCCGACCCGCAGCCATCAGCCGGGTCAAAAATGACCACCATAAGCGACCCGGCAAAAGAAATCGCCCTAAACCAGGAGCTGTCAGTCCTCCTTGCCAAAGGAGCAATCGAGCCTGTAGACCCCATCTCAAAGCCCCATCTCGGGCTTCTACTCGACCTACTTCCTGGTAAGGAAGAAAGGCGGTGGACTTCGCCCAATCCTAGATCTAAGGGGACTCAACAAGTTCCTAAAGATCTTACCTTTCCATATGCTGAGCACAGCGGACGTTCTTCGTACCGTTGCCAGGGGGGAATGGTTCACGTCCATCGATTTAAAGGACGCTTATTTTCATGTGCCTATTGTACCTCATCACAGGCAGTTTCATCGCTTTGCCTTCAGAGGCCGTCATTTTCAGTTCAGGGTGCTCCCATTCGGACTCTCCCTCTCCCCAAGGGTGTTCACCAGGTGTGTCGCGGCAGCCCTATCACCCCTGCTGTCCTGTTTTGCCACACCGCACCCCAGTGGCAGTGGTCTGTTCTGGACGGCACGGAACATATCAATGTGCTAGAGCTACGAGCTGTGCACCTAGCACTCAGGCACTTCCTGCCATACCTAAGGGGGAGGCATGTGCTTGTCCGCTCGGACAACACTACAGCGGTGTACCATATAAACCACCAAGGGGGCACCAAATCTGCACGCTTGCTAGAGGTGTCCCAGACTCTCCTGACCTGGGCAGCTCCTTGCCTGGCCAGCCTACGGGCAATGTATCTGCCCGGAGAGCAGAACCAAGTCGCAGACTTCCTCTCCCGTCACAAGCCCCCACCAGGGGAGTGGCGGCTTCATCCAGAGGTGGTGGCCAACATCTGGGGTCTCTTCGGCAGGGCAGAGGTAGATCTCTTTGCCTCGAAGATGTCGACCCACTGCCTCCTGTGGTTCTCCTTGAGCGAGAAAACCAGCCCTTTGGGTCAGGACGCCCTGGCTCATTCATGGCCAGGGTGTCTTCTCTATGCCTATCCACCCCTCCCTCTGATCCTACCAACACTCCTCAGAGTGCTTCATCAGGGCCACAGGCTTCTTTTGGTGGCCCTCTTCTGGCCAGCCAGGACTTGGTTCTCCCTGCTGCACAGACTCTGTTGCGGGACACCTTGGCGTCTCCCCAACAGGAAGGACCTCTTGTCTCAGCTGGAGGGTCAAATATGGCACCCCGACCCCTGCCGCCTCCAGCTGTGGGTCTGGCCACTGGAGGGCCCGACCCACTGCTGAGCGACTGCATAGAGCCTGTCAGGAGGACTATTCTCAATGCGAGGGCACCATCTACTCGTAGACAGTACGAAAACAGGTGGAAACTGTTCTCTGACTGGTGCCAAGGGCGAAATGAGGACCCAGTACATTGCTCGGTGCCTACTATCCTTGAGTTCCTACAGTCCCTCCTGGATGACGGCCGGTGTCCCGCTACCGTCAGGGTGTATGTGGCTGCTATATCAGCCCAACATGCAAAGGTTGACAACAGTACAGTGGGGAGCCATAGACTGGTATCCCTCTTTTTAAGGGGAGCACTGAGACTTCGCCCCCCGAACATCCCAAGGGCCCCTTCATGGGATCTGCCCTTGGTGCTGAATGCCCTATGTTCGCCTCCCTTTGAACCCTTGTTAGAGGCAGAACTGAGGTGGCTCTCAGCCAAGACTGCTTTTCTTCTTGCCATCACCTCAGCAAAGTGTGTAAGCGAGCTTCATGCCTTGTCTGTAAACAGCTCGTGTCTGAGGTGGAACTCAGATGGCTCAGGTGTCACCTTATGGCCGAACATAGCGTTCCTCCCTAAGGTGCTGACACGCTCTCACTTTAATTGGCCTATCCAGCTGGCAGGGTTTGACCCCCCATCAGGAGAGGGGGAAGAGAGGTCAAGACTCCTATGCCCGGTGAGGGCCCTTAGAGCTTATGTCCAGACTACCGCAGGCAGCTCTTTTTATGTTACGGTGGTCCTAGAAAGGGCCATGCGCTCTCAAAACAGCGCTTGTACCACTGGATCGTGGACGTCATTGCCCAGGCATACAGGGCGAATGACCGTCCCTTGCCACCCAGAGTAAAGTGCCACTCTACCAGGAGTGTCTCCACGTCATGGGCGACCTTGAGAGGTGTGCCCCTGGAGGACATATGTGCTGCGGCCACATGGGCATCTCTGAGCACATTCGCCAGATTCTACAGGGTGAATGTTGCCGCCCCTCACCCGCTGGGTGTGGTCCTCCTGCAGAGTCCGCCTAGACCATCCTTATAAGGTGAGTATTCAGACTTCCTTGTGACTCTGTTGGTATAGGTCATCCAGTGCTAAAGCACCGCCTCTGGCGGTCAGTAGGTATGAAATAGAACGATAGTTACGTATGTAACTACGGTTCTATGAATACTGGATGACCGCCAGAGTTCTTGGTCACTCGGAATTTCGTGTTTCTGCGAGAAGATTCCATAGGACTGAACTCGTCGACGGCACCGGAACTTATACCTTCCGGGTCGTACGAGGTCACACGTGACTTTGTTGATATAAATATTCGACCTACGCATGCGCGAGACAGAAGATATCCAGTGCTAAAGCACCGCCTCTGGCGGTCATCCAGTATTCATAGAACCGTAGTTACATACGTAACTATCGTTTTATAACCTGACAGTGTGACATCACCCTCTGTGTAATTGTCCTCTTGCCCTACAATGATGGTCACATCATCTTGGCCTCCTCCCATTTTAAATCCTGACCCACTTTGCTGTAGCAGGACATTTATTTTTAGCATATTACTATATCCCACATGGTTCCCTTTTTGTGTCTGGGACTGAAATAAAAAGGGTTTTTCTCATGGATTTAGAAATTGGATAAGAAGCTGTTCCCTATCTTGCATAGGGCCCATTGTTTTTTTGTTCATTTGATACACTGCTGTTGACATTCAGAGTAAGACCTGTCACAACAATCCTAAGCATATACTGTGAATACACTGTATTATAATATATCTTGCTATATTCGCCACTGGGTTAAAAATGGCCGTTTTGGAAATATAAGCCCATATTTACCCTCTCTATAGGAGATAGTCCTACCTGTGTCACCTGGGGGGTATACTACGAAGCAGGATTTTCGCTTAGCCGGCTAAATTCAGGGAAAACTCCGGCTTTCCGGTCCTACGAAGCTGGTTCTCTTTATAGCAGGCTAGATCTCCATGGTAACTTATGCTTAGCGGCTAACCTGGTCGGGACCAGGTTAGGTTGCAGGCTAAAAGCTCAACTCAGTGAAAGCACTGCCTGCTGACCAATCAGAGCTCAGTGTGCGGAGTTTAAAGCGATCAAGTCATATTACAGGAGAAAGGAAATACAGAAAAGCTGCCGTCGCAGGAAAGACGGCCGGCAAAAATCACCGACTGTGTGAACGTGAAAATGAATAGAATATCACCTCCCATCTTCAGAGCGTATCTGGCCGTGCAACACTCACAGTGTCACATATTGTATGCAGAAGTATTATTTGAAGCAACACATTAAGTTGACGAAACACTCGAGACAAATGTAATTAAAGTCAGATAGTGTTTTAGACGGGGCAGTGATATCATAAACCTGTTAATGTACGCATTCAAACACTTTTTCTTTTGCCAGCTATATTCACCTTGCAGGTGCAGCTATGTGGCTTTTATCCTGGATAAAGTGTTTAAGTCATGGATGTTTAAAGTTTAACTTCTTCATTTTTGACTAGTATTAAAGTTCACTTTTCATTCAGGAAGTATGACGCTGCGCTGTCAGTACGCTTCTCCATGTTTGTGATTGGTCGAATGCTCCAGATACCACCCCTTTCATGTGAACGCGCACCTAACTAGATAGGAAACGGCTGGCTTGAGCGATCCACTTGATAACCCGCGTCGTAGTACAGTTTAGCGAGAGCGCGTATGTTTTGAATTAGGCCAACCGGCTAACTCAAACATATCCAGGTTAGGTTGAACCAGCTTCGTAGTATAGGCCCCTGATAGCAGCAGGTTATATTAAGGTCTGTTATGTCCCGTTGGAGAGGGGAGGAACTGATGCACACGATGCCTTTACCGTCACATATTGTGTCCTTTGTCGGACGATTTTGGCTTGCAACGATTATGAAAACAACATAATCTAAATAAAACGATTTATTTATTTATTTTTTATTATTATTTTAAAAAAAAAAATGGTATTGGTTTTTCAGTTGAATTATACTTAAAGTTCAGGGTAGTCCATTGTTAAAAACATACTGTTCACATTTTTTTTTTCAATAAATGGATGTTTTCAAAGTAAATGGATAATCGTTTTTAATAATCGTGATATCAATTATTGACCCAAATAATCGAGATTATGATTTTTGCCATAATCGAGCAGCCCTACTCTTCACCCTTTTCTTATCTCTAATTTTCTTCTTTTTATAGAATGCAGTCTTCACCAGCCATGACCTCATCAGCAGAAAGATCAAAGAGTACAACACCTTGATGAGGTAAGGGGGCAAGGAGGTCACATAAAGAAAGGAAGTGGAGAAAGTTAAAGAGAACTTAAAGATGGGGTAGGTAATTTTGGAGAAACCAGCTCGAGTGCGCTAGAATTTGAAAATACACAGCCGGAAGAAATCTGCCACTTCCTTACAGAGCCCCTCCTCCAACACACACGAACCAATGAGGGCACGAGATAAGTTTGTGCACAGATGGAAGGCTGACAGGCAGGTAGGCCATCCAGTTATTTTAGCCGGGCCGGCTAAAATGATTGGTCATTCTTTTTACAGTACTACGGCTTCCACAGATGAAATTTTTTTATGGATTTTTTGTGAAAGCACTTAAGATGTTCATTGCTATTGGGATGTTAAGAGCATTCCATGGAATATAACAAAAAGTGTATCTCGAGCCGGTTTCTCAAACTTACCTACCCCACCTTTAACACAACGATTGGAAAGCTAATGTTGTGTTCATGTCATACCCAGCCCGACAGGAAGCAAGACAGAGCCATCACCCAAACCTTCACGCCAGTCACTGAGCATCAGACACACACTGCTGGGAGGGAAGGGGGACACCAAAGCAACAAGCCCAACCACACCCAAATCTGAGCAGGAGAGGAAGAACATGCACAAAGGTATGAAACCAAACAATTTGTTATATTTGACACCCACCAAATCTGTTACATTTAAAAGTAACAATAGTCTAAATGTCATACTTATTGTACTGTGTGTTTCTCTGTGCACTCAGATGACACAAGCCCTCCCAAGGACAAAGGGACATGGAGGAAGGGCATCCCAGGGCTGATGAGGAAACCTTTTGAGAAGAAACCATCTCCAGGAGTCACGTTTGGAGTGAGGCTGGACGATTGTCCTCCTGCACTGAACAACAAGGTTTGCAATGACTTGAACAAATCGTTATTTTCAGATGATGCTTTAGATGCAATAAGGTAAAGACTCTTTTCATTCCTCTGCATTGTAGTTTGTGCCCCTGATCGTGGAGGTGTGTTGTAACCTGGTGGAGGACAGGGGGTTGGAGTACACAGGCATATACAGAGTGCCTGGAAACAACGCAGCAATCTCACACATGCAGGAGGAGCTCAATAACAAGGGCATGAACGATATCGATATCCAGGATGATGTGAGTGGTCGATCGATCTTTGTTGCTTTATTTAAACTCACCTTGGAGTTTCATATTCTACAGTGGTGCCTGTAATGTGTCTGGGACTGATACAAATGTAGGGGGGTGTGACCTATTCTTCTATTCTTGTGTGCTTAGAAATCATCTTACATCTAATATGTCTCTCATATCCTACTCTCGTGTTTTACAGAAATGGAGGGACCTGAATGTGATCAGCAGTTTGCTAAAGTCCTTCTTCCGTAAACTTCCAGAGCCATTATTCACTAATGGTAAGTTGCTTTTTTCCTAGTAGTGCATGCCACCTAGTGGTCATAAATGAGAACTACAAAGTAGTACATCTGTGAATGCATTTCTATCCACCTCCCGCATCATTTTTTCATTTCTGTGTGCAGATAGGTACGGAGATTTTATAGAAGCCAACAGAACAGTAGACCCAGTGGAGAGACTCAAAGTGCTAAAGCGGCTGGTGAGTTGCCTTGACAATACATTTTGTGCTATTATTATTATTATTATTATTATACATTATCCCTTTTTTTATTCTTAGGGTTACAGTTAGACTTATTTATTAGTTTTGTATGCATTTGGAGTAAGGCTTAGGAAGTCTTCATAGTCAAAGTCCTCATGAAATGCAACATCGTTTTGTGTTTGTTTATCTTTCTCTGCTTATTGCATCATTTCTCTGTTTCTTTTACCAGCTTCATGAGTTGCCGGATCATCATTACGAGACCCTCAAGTTCCTCTCAGCTCATCTCAAAACTGTGGCTGACAACTCAGACAAGAATAAGGTAGATATATAACTTTATACATTTACTTATTATATTTTGATGAGAGAAATTTAATTTGATTAAAATGGTTTTATTGTATGTTAGATGGAACCAAGAAACCTTGCCATCGTGTTTGGTCCCACGCTGGTGCGCACCACAGAGGACAACATGACACATATGGTGACACACATGCCCGACCAGTACAGGATAGTGGAGGCCCTCATTCAGAACGTGAGCATTAACAGCAATTATAGACATTAAACCACACATGTAAAACAGAGAAAACTTCATTGTAATGCTTCTTTTCTTTCCTATAGTATCACTGGTTTTTCACTGAAGAAGGAAATGAAGATCCAGCGGTGGGTTCAGGCTTCACTGCCAATTATTTTGTTATGTCCTCTTTTTAGAGCTGAATTCAATTCAAAATACATGATTGCAATTGTACGTATATGAGTTTGCAAACACAATATAGAAAAACAAACTACAAGATATCATCACGTAAGAACATTTTAAATAAACACGATTTAACAGCCAATCTATCGCTGAACATTAATTCTAACACTAAGGGGAAACGCCAGCTTTTGTACTGCAGCTTTTCCCAGTTCTTATGGCTTCGTTTTTAATTGGTCTTACATACAGATGATATTATAGCATTTTATTAAAAGTCTCCTATTATACTATTTCTAGGCCTATATTATAGGTCTTATATATATAAAATACATGTCTATGAAGTGTTTTGCTCAGAATACCAAAAAGATCACCCATTCTAGCCATGCCTCATACCCCTCTATTTCAGCCCTGTTAGAGAAGTGCTGATTCTGGGTCCGTAGCTTTTAATTTTGCATAAAAGGGGGCCTTTAAAGCAACCCGTTAACACAAACGTTTAGCTTTTAGCGCTACAAATCTCTCTTCAACGTTCTTGTGAATCTGGTCCTCACTGTGTTTCAGACTATGTCCCATTATGGGAGTGCGGTGGAGTCTCAGCCCGTCCCCAACATCGACCACCTGCTCACCAACATCGGCCGTACGGGCACCTCGCAGGGTGAAGTATCAGGTAACGTGCTGCCTTTGGCAGACCGACTCTTTGGTGGGTTCACCTTTCTCTACCCTTTTCTCTGCTGAGTCAAACAGGGAACGGTGTGTAATCCAGTTACAAATGTTGATGATAACGCTGCTTCTTCCCTAGGCCACGCCTCCTCTTTTGCTTCTTTGGCTGTTGCCATTAGATAGAAATGTCTATGGCTAACCATGAGTCCAAATGCCTGTGTGGGTTTCAGTGGGCAATTTACTTGCATCAATAAGAGTTAAAAGGATGCAATAAATTGTTTTGCTTCCTCATTTGCTTTAAGAGATCTGTCCCCCCTACTCGATATTTAACATATTTAGATTTTTCTTTTTTATTCCCCCTATCCCTTTAACACCCGTTTTAGTTAAACTCCACAACCGGGCTGTTTTTTCTCCCTCCCTTTTTCCTGCCTACTGTTGCACTTATAAGGCATGTTCTTTCCCACGTCAGAAATAGATGTTTTTACAGTGAAAGGCGACCTCTGATTCCTCTGTCTCTAGTGAGGCTCTGTCGGGTGTCCTAAAGGCTTTCCCAGCATTCACACATACTGATCTTGACACAGGCCAAGTGGGAGGAGTCTATCACACCATGATGACACTGATGGACTCTATAATGTCCGTGATGGACAGCTGGAACTGTAGGAAGAAGGAGGATTGTTGCCCGCAGTGTAGCTGCCTAGTCTGCAGGAACCCGCAGTTCTGTTAAGTGCCAAAGACAGAAAGAAAAAAAGCAATAAAGAAAGAAACCGGGAGGAAAAGATGAATCGGAGCGGCTACACGGTACTGTGCAGTCTCCGGTGTTGTGGGTTTTCTATCAGTTATACCTAACAAAGGCCGGTGCCACTGTCTCTCCGCTGTCTCTCCTTACTGTCTCGCAAGCTCGCCAACAGGAGAGATAGCATGGTATGGTTCCTACGTCTCCAGTCAGTGTGCACTTGCATATTGTGCCATCATCTGTATTGTAAGGGGTGTATAGGGGGGCTCGGCTATGTCACACAAACAAAGAAAAACAAATTTTAGCTAGCAGGATGAGATGAAGTAGATATGATTACAGAGCAGGTGAGGACTGATCTTAGGTTTTCCTTGCTGACACTCTCTCTCTCATGTAGTGTCCCCTCTTTTCATATAGCTAGCCCCTCTGTGACCCCCCTGTCACTTATTATTGTCACTGTTATATTTTGGTTTCCTCCATTGCCGTCTCTGTCATCACTGTGTCGTTGTTGTCATTGCAGCTCGTGTCACTTTCAGCTTAAAAAGCAGGAAATCAAGGGTTTTGTATAGTTTATCGGTTGACACATGCGTAACTTGGTTTTCAGTGACTTATTCATATCAAGATTTTGACACATTTTAGAGTCTAAAATGACACATAATAAATGTGATGATCCAAATGTTTTCAGTTCAATTGAAGAATTTATTGTCAGGCTAATTCTACCTAGATAAACCTTTTAAACCTCAGGGGTAGATCAGATGAATACCATAGCTGAAAAGTTTCCTTTTTGGAGGATGATATGGTTTTCACATACTTTTGTTACAGAAAAAACTAGTCTTTTTAGGTGAAAATGTAAATGAAATTAAAAAATTTAAAAAACGTATTTGAGCAGGCACACTAAACTTAAATGTGTACAAAATACTCAGCCTTTTCTAGTAGTGGTTTCAGATGTTTCCCACCAATTGGGTTCACGTCTGCATACCTGGATATCCATCACCATCCTTGTGTTGCATGGAACATTATCTGCGTGTTGTGTTTGTCGCTAAAGTTGCACTCAGTATCACTAAGAAACATAAGAACAGTTTATAACTATCTTTACTTGGCGTGTGTTGTGGAAGAACGTCACATGTAGATGTGGACCTGAGTGCAACGTAGAGCTCATCTGCCCTGTGTGAAGCATGGCCTGTCGTCTGCTCGTGTGTGTGTGCCCACGCGTCTCGTCTGCTGTGTTTTCACCCCCCTTCTCATCAACATTGTTCTCTTTTCCTTTCTTTTCCTCCCTGATTCATTTCCCCCCGTTGCACCTTGTACATCTGGCCATCTTAGTTTTGAAATTATCTAACATGTCCTTCTCTTTTACCCACAGATTCACCCACTAGTGACTCAGCGAAATCAAAGGTGAGTGTGTGTGTGTGCGCTGTGTTAACCCTCTCAGGCCACTGTGTGTAGGATGACAGGAGGTAGGTGACAAGCAGGAAAGAATGCTTCCAACACCAGACAAGATCAGCATAAAAAAAAAACTACATTTAAAGTTTTTTCACACGCAAAAAAAACGTACCTCCTGTGCTTTGTCTTGGCCCAATGCAGATGGTTTTGGCTGATGCGCCCAGTGTAGTTATACAACTTTTCTGCTTCTACCCTAATATAATCATTTGAAAAAAATGGTGGTGCATACTTGCATTTAAGAAGTTAGAAGCAACAGCTATCTACAAAAATAAGCGTTGTCTTTTTTCTATCATAGTGCTATCGTTCACAATTCAAATTGGCATACCTCAAATTGGATATGTTACAGCCCAACACAGATAGCAAATACGTTGTTGTTTGCCTCGTGGCATGCTCAAAAGATTGCTCCTCCTAGGCGGGAAATAACTAGTTTCTGCATGATTGGAAATACTTTCTACTAAAGGAATAGTCCTAATGAAAACTCTTCTAGAGGATCCAGTATAGATTTGACTGGGAGTGTTTCTGTTTAGCTTTTTAAAATGTAATTCCTCAATGATGTGAGCACCACACTTTACACTTCATTTAGATCTATAGTATCAGGTTGCAAGCAGAAATTCATTCCTAAAGGATATATCCTTTATATATATATATATATATTCATATTGTTTTGATATATATATCAAAAGAATATGAATGGGTGAATACCATCAGGGCTTAGTGAGATCTTCCATTTTAAATGATTAATCATTTGTTCATGACACATTGAACTTAACATGTGTGGCTGAAGAGCTCAGGATTGTGCAGCAGTCGTTCATGAAGAGACAAAATAAATGTTTACGATTGTGTCATTATCTAAAGCAAGCCTTTCATCACTGCTCGGCTTTTTTGTGGCTGCTTTCCTTCAGCTTTTAAACAAGTCATGCGAGAGCCCAGGCTTGCGTAGGGATGCTTCAGTCCATGCTACTGCTTCTCCTGCTTCTCCATTAAGGCTGGAATGGAAACAATAATGTGCTTCCTGTTAATGACACCTGCTAATGTTCCTCTCTCTGTCTGTCCACTTCTCTGGTTTGTGTTGCGTCACGGGAGCAGGTGGAGTACAGGTTTTTAGGCAGGGGTGAAGGGGTTTTTGTTCTCTTTGTGTTTCTCAGCATCAGAAATACTCATGTACTCAAATAGTGTCTTCTTCTTTCTGCAGGGTTCCTGGGGCTCAGGGAAGGACCAGTGCAGCCGAGAGCTCCTGGTCTCCTCCATCTTTGCTGCAGCCAGCCGCAAAAGAAAGAAATCAAAGGAGAAGCCGCAGCATAGCAGCTCAGATGACGATCTGGATTCAGTTTTTACCAAGAAGGAAATCACTGGACAGAATCCGAACCACCTCCAGATCGAGGTACTGAGCGACAGTCGTCTTAGCCCCAACGCAAAACCCAACGCGAAGCAACCAGAGGAGAGGAAAGAGAACGGGAGAGCTGTGGAGATCACACCTAAAGCCAAGAGAGAGCACAGAAACTCCTTGTTCCTTAAGGAGAAGACTCCACCCAGACCCTCACCTTCCCCAAAGATCTCAGGCCCCCAAACAGCTCCTCAGAGGAAGTCCTCCTCTGTGTCGGACCCCCCATCCTGGCTTGATGAGAACACCTCCGGGACCACGAGTTCTGGAGTGTCTCTGTCCCGCACGAGGCCCAAAAAGTGGACTGGAGCATCTCCTGATCTTCCTGCGGGAGCGAGTGTCGGACTGGCTTCAAGTCAAGGGGCGTCCGCGGGCGCAGAGGTGAGCTCCATCACCTCCGACTACTCCACCACTTCCTCCATCACGTTCTTGACCGGAGCCGAGTCCAGCATCCTCAGTCCGGAGCTGCAGTGTGGGGAGGAGGCCGACGACGAGCGCAGTGAGCTCATCAGCGAGGGGCGACCCATGGAGACGGACAGCGAGAGTGACTTCCCGGTGTTCGCCCCGAGTGGAGGCAGCAGCCAATCTACACCCTGCCCAGAAGACAAGAGTGAAGCAAGAGGAAGTGGAGCAGCAGAGGGGAGCGCCGCGCCCAAAATGGAAGCGCGACGCCTCTTCCCGTCGCAGAGGATGATCGAGTGCGACACGCTCTCCAGAAGGTGGTCCCTGAGACAGAAAACAGACAGTGAGTCGTCAGTGGAGGGTGTTTCTGGAAGTGGGGAGCGTAGCGAGAGCAGGTCAGAGTCTTCCACGAGGCTCTCTCGAGTTCTGGAGGTGATGAAGAAAGGCCGGTCGACAAGCAGCCTCAGCTCGTCTTCACGCAGCGAGTCGGAACGTGCCGAACCAGCCTGGCACGTAAAAATCACAGAGCGGCTCAAGTTGAGGTTACGCACATCTGCGGACGACATGTTCACCCAGAAGAACCGAGGCACGGAGGCTCGAGGGAAGAAGAAGAACATCCGCCGGAGACACACCATGGGCGGGCAGAGGGACTTCGCAGAGCTGGCGGTCATCAACGACTGGAGGGAGCAGGGGGGGGTGGACCAGACCGCCGATCTGTCCGCTCTGGACCGCCTCAAGCCCAGATGTTCCTCTCAGGACTTCTCCATCCAGAACTGGATCACAAGAGAGCGATGTAGAGGATCGGATTCAAGTGTCGAGGTCGCGCCTAAAGCCCTCCCGGAGGACCAAGAAGCCCAGGAAGTAGCTTCTGAAAGACCTCCTCCTCCATCTGAGTCTCCGAGCGTACAGCCGCCAGCGGGGGAGCAAGTGAACGGTAGCGGGCTGCAAAGTAAAAACAAAGCCAGCCTCGGGGCGGACCCTCACCCACACAAACTGTCCGGGGCACAGGTTGTACGCTCACGGTTCTACCAGTATCTGTGAAACGGTGGTGTGTAAAACGGAATGAATGTGTAAATGTACGAATGTGGGTATTTTAGCTAAGGTTACTGCACAATATTTTTTCTACAAAGTATACTTTATGTATCTACTGTACATACTGTGTATATGCTTATGTGATTGTTACTGGAATAATGTTGAAGAGATGTTTATGTGTGAAACTCCATACTGGAACAGACGTGGACAAAACTTCCTCCTGCAAGATCGGACCCTACCAATGTGACTTTGTTAATAAGGGGTGAAGAAATGGACTTATGAAAAGAAACAGGGTCAACTTGACTACAACTGAATGCAGGAGGAAGCTTTTTTTATGGAATCATGGTTCAATTCTTCCTATTATAAGCGGTATGAAGAATGTATTATTCTCTTTGGACTAACACTAGTTTTTTTGTGACAATATTGTCATTTTCAAACCAATATGTATGTGTTTTTTGCCTGTACTTGAAGTATGTGGATGTAACTGAGGGCTGCTTTCTGAGCTGGGTGCTGTGGGAAGTTTCTTTTTTCACAGCACAGTCACAACAGCCAGATATTAGCTTGATGGACTGGAGAATTATTATAGTTTTATCAAATAAAAACTGACAAACAGTAATGAAATGCTGATACTATAGTATGTAATGCTTGGTACAGTAGTTTTCTTTTCAAAACTTTGTCCAGTTATAGTAAGTTTTTACACGTTTTTTTTATCTCAAAAAGAAAAAGTGCCTCTTTTTTCATTTTTTAAGAGCGTTTTTACCCACAGTTGAAAAGACAAAACCTTTTTAGGAAAAACAATAATCACAGGCATTCCAGAGATGTTTTTTTGTTGTGAGGTCTTTCCTGTTATTAGTTAAACTCACATCAAGCGGAGCTTTGAGATGTATGTCAGTGTCTGTGTTTCATTATAGTTTTACCCCCAAACCCCCCCCCCCCCCCCCCCTCCCCTTGTATGCAGTCAAATGCATGGGCGCTTAAAACCTGGGAGAATAAACAACAAGTTATCTTTAAAACTGCATGAAACAATGTTTTCTGATCAGTAAACATCTTGCCTGTTTCCAGCAAAACATGGGTGTGCAATGCCCTTCTCAACAAACACTGGAAATAAATAATCTTTATTAGATGTTTGTGTCTGTTTGTCTTCATTTCTTTACACCCTAGAAACCTTTATGCATAAATGAGTAGAATTTGCCCCAAAACAATGTATATAGTACACTCATACTATCTTTACTAAGTGGGTCACATTGATTATGTGCAAAAATGTACATAACAAATACATATAATGATATCATATATATAGGTACATAATACATTATCATTATACATTATCATTAATACATTGTAGTTGTTATTACAGTATATTATTATAATCTATATAAAATATATATTAATATTACATTTCAAATATATATAATATATTTTAACAATGACAGAATATTATACTGTAATAAAAGCTACAATATATTTAAAGGTAATGTATCTATGTGTAAATGTGTTGTAGTTTTTATAACAGTTTAATACTGTCATTACTTGAAAAGGTACTAGATTTGTAGTACCTATACATTATTAAATAAATATTAAAAATGATGTCCGTCAAAATGCATTATCAGACCATTTTTGAGGTGACAGAACACAATAGAAGAATTGCAGTGGTTTACATAAGGAGTCACATAGTTTGACACTTTGATTGTTAATTGGTAAACTGCATAGATATGTTCTAATGCATCTTACATATACAATTATAAAATGTCTCTGTAAAAGAGATGTTTACAAAGTATATAGTACGTCAGTTAAAATCCACTGTTTAGTTACTGCATGACATGTCTAAAGGGAAAGGGAGGGTAGTATGCTTCTGTTAAAATAGGTAAGGCTGCAAAATAAATAGCATTCAATGTCCAGTACGTAAAACACTGATGAAACAATATAAGCAATAGCTGTGTATTCATTCACACTCAACAAGTGTCTACAAAAAATGTGTAGTTGAGTTATGGAAGAGGGCGTGGACAAGTACTCAGATCTTGTATAAAGTAAAAGTAGAAGTACCAGGGTAGGAATACTCTGTTACAAGTAAAAGCAATCAAAATCTTACTCAAGTAAAAGTGTACAAGTATTGGCATCAAAATATACTAAAATGTAGTAATTGTGCAAATTAGTCTATTTCAGAATAGTTTATTATATGTTTTGATTATAATGATTGATGCATTTAAGTGTTGGTAAAGCTGGTAAAGGTGCAGCTTGTTTTAATTTATTTGTATACTGCAGGGTAGCTTCTGAATTTACTCCAGGTGTAACTGAAGTCTAATTTAAGTTTTGTTTGTATACATTATTGATCCAAATCTGCAAAGTAACTAAAGATATTTAATAAATGTACTGGAGTAAAAGTACACTATTCACCTCTGAATTGTAGTGGACTGAAATGTCAAAGTAGCACACGTTTGAAATACTCAAGTAAAGTACAAGTCTCTCAAAAGTGTACTTAAGTTCTTGAGTAAATGTACTTAGTTACTTTACACCACTGACCCACTCCAATGAAAAATAACTATGCTCAGTGCATGGTGCATCCCCCAGTATCTACAACAAACGGATCACATGGTATGAAAAGGCCAACACTTACGTGTATAGGGCGTCCTAATCATGACAAATAAGTACATATCAGAGTCTATAGATAATTTGGCCATAGTAGGCCTACTCAGGGGCGGCGCCAGGGGGGAGCTAGGGGGTGCTGAAGCACCCCCCAGGATTGCCAAAGCACCCCCTAAGCACCCCCAAGAAATATGTTTTTTTTTTCTTTTTCGAAAATTATTATTATTATTTTTATTAAATTAAATTATAAATATTATTGATTACATCAATGCATATGTGAAACAAACACATTTTGGACCAAAAACATAAAGCCAACACAGGTGATATGATTAGGCCAATGGTCAGCACCCATTCGATTTTTGACCTACCCATAGGCTAAATTACTTGATTGACTTCCTGTCAGCTAGTGCGCCAAATGATTTGCTAACAGCAAAGTGAAAAATTGATCGTTTTTTAGTCTTTAAACGACCACGTGTGGACACTCAATCAAAACCAACTGAAAGCGAGAGGGATTCTGCACATAATAGGCCTCGTGAGTACAAGTAGCTTACTTCTGGGTCTCTGTGTTTCATTCAAGCCCTGCTCTGTGTGTGTGTGTGTGTGTGTGTGTGTGTGTGTGTGTGTGTGTGTGTGTGTGTGTGTGTGTGTGTGTGTGTGTGTGTCACGAGCCATTTTGTGTGCGTGCGTGCGCGAGCGAGCGAGCGAGCGAGAGAGCTCGCCTCGCGCACCAGTGGGTATCTACCGGAGATCGTTGTGGTTAGCATCTGGTGCTAGCTAGCCAAGCTAATGGATATAAGGAGCTTTTTCAACAACAAGGTGGAGGGATAACTCTCTCCTGTCAGACGGAGAGTCTCAGGTAACCTCAACTCAGGTGAAGTAAAGGACTCTCTCAGTGTTTAGATAGTTAACTTTAGTCTAGTTATCTCAGTGGGTCTCAAACGGTTTGTTTTAAAAGGGGAGTGATTTGTAAAATATCTATAAAGAAATAGAAAATCTGTTGACAGTTCTGTTTCGTATGGGTGTTGAGATGTATCCATAGATCTCTTAATGTTGCTCTCAAAGTGCACCAGATTGATGCTTTTAACTTAAATATGTAACAACAAATCTTCCCGGGGGAGCTAGCCCCCGGACCCCCCTAGAGGAGGTGAGGACCCTCCTAGCAGTGGCGTTTTCTCCCGGAGGCCAAGGGAAGCCAGGCTTCCCCTGTTTTTTCGGATTGTAGTTATAACTTAAATAAATAAATAAAAACACTTTGTTTTGTTTCTGTAATTCTACTTTCCTGTGTGTCCTGCCGGACCGTCTCTCCGTCTCTCCCCCATTCTCATTGAGTATTTTACAAAGAGTGAAACAGCGCCCCTCTAGATGTCATGGTGAAACAGTAGATTGCATTCACTGTTGCGAGAGGAGGCCAGCAGAATCTAGCTTCCCTTGGTGAAAAAAATTGAGGGATTAACCAATCAGATGAGGCCCACGTGATGCCCCTGCCAACCTGTGATTGGTCAGGGCCATGCCAGGGGAAGCCAGCCGCCTCTAGCTTCCCTTCAGGGGGCGGCTGGCGGCTGGCGATTTGATTGGACACTGCCATCCAATCACATCAACATCAATTTGAATACTGTAACTGTCATCACCGCCGTTAGAAATGATCAAGCAAATGAAGCATTATGGAGGGAGGAGATTTGGCGTACTTAATTAAGCATAACTTCACTAAACTTCCGCTACAGCAGCAACTAAAAATTAAAGCAGATGGCAGGACAACGCCCACACTCGAGCTGTGTACACAGAGGAATAAGGGATCTAATCGGACGTTCAATGAGGACAATTATGTCCGCACGGAGTGGCTAACTGGAAGCGCTAAACTTCAGCGTCTATTTTGCTGGCCATGTCTTCTTTTTGACAAGGGTTCGTGCTCCCTGAACAATCCTTGGGCAACTTCAGGATTCATCGACCTTGCCAACCTGTCACGGGCAATTGAGAGGCACGGTAAATCTAAAAATCATATAGATTGTGCTGTGAAATTAAAGCTTTTTAGACGCGTCAGGATTGACGAGGCTCTGGATGTAGCAAGAACCATTAGCAAAAAAAAATGCCAGGATCGGATCATGAGCACTCTCAGCGCTCTCAAAGCCACAAGAACAGATGAGACATTCAGTCGCATTTACGATGACACGGTCAAAGCAGTCGGCGATCCTGTGCCCCGACGTAAATGACGTCGCCGCGGCTGGGACGACCTGGAGCAAGGGTTTAACCAGCACCAAGAAGGAGACGAGGAAACGGTTGTGTCTTTCCGGCGTCTTTACTTCCAGATTGTTGACGGCATAGTGTTGCACATGACCCAAAGATTTGCAGATATGGAGCACCTGCACTTTTTTCGGATACTGGAACACACATCATTCACATCGTTCTGCAACCCTGATGCATTTCCCAGCAGTGAGCTGGCTCAGCTGATCAACACGTATCCATTCTTTGATGAGCAGAAGTTAAGGAATGAGCTGCACACGCTGTACAACAACAGGTTGTTTCACAAGCCACCAGGAGAGCTGATACAGCTTCTTATTGAGGATGACCTACAGGGCACACTCTCCGAGGTCTACAAGCTGCTCCAGCTCATGCTCACGATACCAGCCACCAGCACATCAGCAGAGCGCTCCTTTTCCTGTCTAAAAAGGATCAAAACGTATCTGAGGAACACGTGTGGACAGGACAGACTTGTCAACCTAGCCACAATATCCATTGACTCTGTTGTTGTGGAGGACCTAAAGGCCGCTGGGAAGTTCTATGACATTGTTATTGACCACTTCGCTACCATGAAAGACAGGAGAATGGCCTTCCTCTTCAAATAGGGTGAGTGAAATGCACACCGCTTTCTCTCTGTGCATACCTGTTGCCTGAACTGCCCGTGTAGCTATGTGTGCAATTTCTGATGTGGTTCTGTTGGTTATTGTGCATTGCTTGCCTGGATTTAGCTGCAGGTGTTCAGTCTGAAGTAGTTGTTTTATTGCAGTTGTTTAATTAGCACAGGGTGCTGCTATCCGAAAATCAGCACCGCAGATAGCATGCCATATAGGGCCCGATCACCTGAATAGATGAGATTGTTTATATTTTTGTGTTACTTTTGGACTACGGACTGAACTAATTACAGAGACGAGGACTGTTGCTGCACTTGCAGTGTGTGTTAGTGTAACAGATGTAAATATGCAGTGGGGTTTATTTTATTTAATTTTGTATAATCACACACATTCTGTGTTTTATATTATTGTATTCTGTGTTCTTCATTTTATTGAATGTTAAATACCTGGCAAGGTCGGAGAGCTGTGCTCAGGAGTTTATTGTTGTGAGGACTTTAATTTCCTTTCTTTGTGATTTTACTTTTTGTATATATTGTGTCCCTCACGTTTCCTCTTCCCTTTTTGTAAACGTTCCAAGCAATGAGAGGAGTCACTGAGGGAAATGTATGTAAGACTGATCATTTTATCTGTTATCAGATTCAGACATTAAACAGAGATCGTCTCAACTTTACGCTGACTCGGCGGGTCTCGTCCATTATCAACACAACGCATACTGATACTTTGATGTGAACGTAAAACTTTAAAGGTCTCCTGATTTAGTTTGTGAATGAATGCTTCTTATTTATTAATTACCGAATCTGCACTGCGCATTGAGCGGCTGGTATTGCATTGGTGGGGGGAGGTTGGCATAAATTAATAAGAAAATGCTTAAATTAATAAGAAAATGCATAAATTAATAAGAAAATGCTTAAATTAATAAGAAAATGCTTAAATTAATAAGACGAGAGAGTTTCAGCTGGAGAGTGCATGGACCTGTCGCTTAGATAACAGGCGTGTACAAGTCCTGCATCTGTATGATACAAATGTGTGTAAAATGTTACCGGGCGCTGTAATCACTCATCTGGTTACGTTATTGACCTGCACCTTCAGGCATCTGCTTTGTTCTTCATTCGCATAGTGAATTATGACTTTTTCACGTTTGTTTTTTTATGAAATGTAACAAATCACAGCTACTAATATACACTTATTTAAAAAGTACGATGACACAACAAACGTTAAAGGGAGTTAATGTAATTCATTCTTTACAACCTTGCCTGCATATATGTTATTTGCCTCCATCATGAATTTGGAATTTCACCAAAGACAGTAAGAGCAGAATCCATAACAGATTAATTGATTCAAGTTATACAATTTGTGTAGAGAATTGTATCAATCTTTCCAACTATCTGGTAGTATTAGACACTGTGGTTGACAACGATGTAAGCCATCATTAATATTAATAACAATTGTAAATTTAGAATTACAGAGAACAAGCTAGCACACAGATAAAAAAAAATAGGGGAACTATAACTTTGCTATAAACAAATACAATCTTACCAAACTAACTTTATGAGAAAAAGAATGATAACATTCAAAAATATTTTTAAGATGATACTCGAATATAAAGAGTGTGCTCATGATAAAAAAAACTGCGGAAAATATTTAAACCTCTGCATTTTCACAATGCGGAATGTGCGCATGATGACAATTAGCTAACAATCTGCCTTGTGTTGTGCAGTGATATAACCTGAACACTCCCAGTCTGTGTTAGAGAGCGCTCCACACAGTTCATATCACCACAGCAGCCTCCACCATATCCACCTGACACCTTTATCATTTATACACCTGGGTAAGTACATTTTATGTAATTTCTGAATTATGCTTTAAGGGAAAATGTTGAGTTTTTAATTGACACTGATTATTTTCTGTAGTATAAACCTTTTTTTGCCAATTGGTTTGGTCCTCTGTTGTCCTAAATGTATATTTTACAAATAAGTTCAGCTTTTTCTATCAACTAGCAATTATTAACTATTAATCAAACTATTACATGTCATTTGATTGTTATTTTTACACAGTAGTAGAAATAGCTTATTATGAAACCTTGTCGGAAGCTTAGCTGTTACGTGAAACCAGAAGAACAGGTGAAGCAACCTTATGTAAAAAGACAAAAGGGAAAAGGCATTCTCAGCAGCAGTACTGAGAAAGATAAAGAGAGTTATCTTGTTTCACACACCCATAACATTTTACCTATATGGGGAACAATAGAGAAGAAATGTAGAACGTCAACACCTTCGGCAGACAGACTATACAGTAATAACAGTTTGTTTAAAGCGTATGCATTACTCTCCTATAGCATTAATCAGACTCATGATGGACAGTTTTTTTGAAAAAGCAGATGAAGCAGAAAGACATTTTGTCTTTTGTTCATCCTGTTTTTCCTTTTGCTAAAACCTGGTGCATACATTACCAACAACGCAACCCGGCAACTAAAAGTTTCAGCTTAGTTAAGTAGAATTTGATGTACTACTTTGTATATACTCAAGAATTTCCCTTTTATGCCACTGTTTACGTGCCAGAATATATGCTCCATTTTTCAATTCAAATTCAAAGGTATTATTGTCATATAAACTACAGACTGTGTAGAAATGGCTATGAAAGTCTTCTGACCCGAGCTCCTCCAACAATGCAACATATAATAAAATACCAAAATACAAATAAAAAATAGTGCAAGAAGTCTATATACATGTAAATATAATATACAAGAAAATAATATGAAATTAAATAATGTAAATTAAGACGAAATTAAATATGGTTTATTGCGGTGATAACTATTTAGATAAATAAGTAGATTACAAGATGATATAATGTCCATTTAATACATAAGACATTCTGCAAAATAAAAATATAAAAAAGCTTCAAGGTATAAAAAAAAAAAAATCTCAAATAGTTTCCATCATGTTCAAAAATTAACAATTAAATCGAATTTGACCAGATTGCGTGCACTCAATCTAGTATAAAGTTGGTTAAAAATGTGTGTATGTACTGTGTTGGCTGTGAGTTGTGGCATTTAGCTGCTCATACTTACATATACTTACTTGTAGGAACAATGTCAGCCGTCTACCTCCTCCTCCTGCTCCTCCCTCTGGTGTCAGCTCAGACCTATCACTGGGGTCCCTGTCCTGACCCCAAAGTGCAGCCTAACTTCAATCTTCAACAAGTAAACAACCATTCAAACATTCAATCAAATACTATTCACTGAACTACGCAGAACTAATGCAACCTCTCTGCTAACAGTATCTGGGGAAGTGGTATGAGATCGAGAAGCTGCCTGCTTCCTTCGAGAGAGGAAAGTGCATCGAGGCAAACTACGCTGTGAGGAAAGATAGTACCATTCAGGTGCTGAACAGCGGATTCTAGTGAGTATCCAGGGATATTTATTATGTTGTTATGACCTGACCAATTACTTAATTTCTGTTCAGTGTTACAGACTCTTGAAAACAAACCCACTAATCTTTCTTTTCAATCTGATTTGATTGACTAGATTGCATCTTTCTGGGATATGTGCTTACTCATTGTTTCTGCAACTTCAAAAAAAGAGTCTTGTTACCGCTTTCATGTGTCTTTTCATTTGTTAGGTTAATATGAATCTTGACCCAGAGGCTACTAGTTAGCTTAGCCTTGCATAAAGACTGGAAACAGGGAAATAGCTCTGTCCAGAGGTTACAAAATCCATCTTCCACCACCACTACAAATCATATCGTCATCTGAAAGTTTATTATAAGCTTAAAAAATACATGTATTGCACATATTTATTTCTTCTGAACAACCACGACTGTTTTAAACTAAATAATATTGGGGATTTCTTTTTACATTTTAGATGTAGGATGTAGGATAAATGTAGGATGGTTGATAAACTGTAGGCCTACTGTGTTACATATGCTTATGTTACGTGAATTTGATCAGAATTCAAAAGGTGTGTGTCTGAGGAACCATGAGCTAACATTTATTTTTGTGATTGCTGATACCCACATCGCTAATTATTCTGACTTCAGCTATGTTTACAATTCATTCAAAAATCATAACCGACAAATATTACATACCACTATTCAGTGAACTCTTTACATCCAATATTTGGGCCCTTACTATGATTGGATCATCATTATAACACACCAGTGGTTATAATGACTTTATATAACTAATTATTAGTTATGGAGATGACTAAAGGCCTATGGTGTCACACCTTAGGGAGGAGTCTATGCTTATTATGAAAAAGAAAAAAGACAGTACTTTGGACAAAACCCTCTGTATGCTGGGAGATGATAGACATTTGAATAATTTTTTTGTTAGATTATTTTCCATAATCTTGTTTCCTTCAAACATGTACTCTGCTTTTGTATTTTACATATTTTTGAAAGAGTTCAAGTCTCTTGACAGATCTTTCTCTCTCAAAGTCCTCTCTCTCGCGAATCTCGTCTCTCTCTCATCTGCCTCTCGCTCTATCTCTCTCGCTCTCTCTCTCTCTCTCTCTCTCTATCTCTCTCTCTCTCTCTCTCTCTCTCTCTCTCTCTCATTTCTCTCTCTCTCTCTCTCAGTAAAGGCAAGGTGGAGTAGCAGAAGGGACAGCAGTGATCCAAACCCCAGAGAACCCCGGCCAACTCGGAGTCTGCTTCTCCTATTGTAAGTGTATGTGTAGTGTCATCTTTTTGTTCTTTTAGCTTTCTTGTGTTTTGTTCTCTTTATCAAGTCTGTTTGATATTTTGAGATTCTAATTGTTATTACGAATAAATTAGCATTACAAATATTATGCAGTTCCTTTAAACAAAAAGAGACAGAAATGTAGTTTATTTGGAGCTCTCGTGGGTTGAGAAGAGCCAACACAAAGCTTTTGGGTGATAACATACAAGTATTCATACAGTGCGCTGTTGTTCAGTATGCAGATGATACAGTCGATTTTTAAAGTTATTTGGCCCTTAACCCCAACATATAGCAATGTAAAAGTTAAAACAACCTCAGGTATAAAAGTTGCATACAGAAACTGATCTGCAAGTTCCACTTAAAGATGAAACATTATTAACCCCTAACAACTGTGAAACAAACTTCTATTTAACTGTGTATTCCATGGGAATATTTAATTGCGTTACGAAGATTAACATGATCAAGATCAATTTAGTCATACAACTAGGATGTTTCTTTCTCTTACTATATATTTTAAGGTTTATAAAAAAACTTTAACCTCTGCTTCACAAATATGATGTCTTGTATCCCCCCCCCCCCCCCCCCCCCCCCTCTCCCAGTTGCTCCCTACGGCAGCTACTGGGTTGTGACCACGGACTACACCAGCGTGACCGTTGTGTACTCTTGCACGGACATTTTACGATTGTTCCACTTCGACTACGCCTGGATCCTTGGGCGCTCTCGCTTCCTGCCAGCGGAGACTGTGAGGTATGCTAAAGATCTGCTGATCCAAGAAGGAGTCGACCTGTCCAAGATGAAGGCCACAGATCAGACGGGCTGCAAGGATAACTAGGGATTTATTTCCCCTCATTGCACTGTAACCAGCAACCTTTATCATTATTTTAATTGCTGCCTTAAAATACTTGTGCATTTAAAAAAACAATATTGATCTTAATGCAATGTGCAATTAAATGAATCACTAATACTTGATTATCTCGTATGAAGTTCATTTTGTAGTTCAAGCTATTGTATTGTACCTTTTATTGTGATTATTACAGCAAACATATCTCCCTATGGTTGGTTTTGATTATAACAGTAACATGTATATCCACCATGACACAATCTCGCTCATTTAGCTGTTTACAGATGTGAAAATACTTATAAAACATGGTATTGCAATAAAACAAGCATATCCTTGCTGATCGCAAAAAAAACACACTTAAGATTTATGGATATTAAAACTGTTCATTAGGTCGTTTTTTGTCAATCTTTTTTCACATGAATTAATGTGGTGAGCATTGGAGGGACTATATCTGAGCAAATGTGAGAAGATAGGTGGAATTAAAAAAAATTCTGTCCAAATTGAGATATCCTCAAGTTATGGTTACTGAGGGAAATAAAGAAACAAGTGTTTGAATTCAAGCCTTCAAGCCTTGAAGCCTATCAAGTGATACATGCACTAAATCATTAAATAGCACCATTATTATTATTATTATTATTATTATTATTAAGAGGGCCTACAGTAAAACAAATCACATGAAAATATCTCTATATAATTGACAAAAAGTAGTTCTCAAAGGCTAAGAGCTATTCTTAAGTTTAGCATTTTGGTATCATTCTTTTTTCGAGCTAGAATTGACCTTATCTGTAGAAGAAGGTAAAGGGGCTAGGCCCAAATTGACAAGGTACCAGCTAATGCTATTGCTATCTAGGTTAGCAACGTGCATCTGTAATTCAATAACAAAATCAACTGTGATATTAATTGGGATGCTAATTTATATAGCAAAAACGGAACATACCCCTTTATGTCTGGCGCCCTTGATCCAACCACACCAATCTTTAAACTTTGCATTTATTTTCTTCACAACTCCTTCTTGTTGGCCCACCCCCACACCATTTGCGAATGTAGTGTTGCCACTGGTGACCCATTGACGTTACCAAGTTTTCTCATAGACTTCTTGACAATCTTACAATGTTTGAAACCATTAAAGTCACTTCCTGCTGTGCATTAGAAAGAATGCAGGTTTAGGGCACTATAGCATTGGCTTTACTTCTCAGATCCAATAGACTTGCCCCTCGGGTAAATTCAGAGTAATCTGGGCAAGGCATGGCTGTGTGCTTGCATGTGTGTGTCAATCAATCAATCAAAAGTTTATTTATATAGCCCAATATTACAGATTTTACATTTGTCTCAGTGGAAGAAAAACTTCCAAACCTCGGGGAGTATGTGTGTGTGTGTGTGTGTGTGTGTGTGTGTGTGTGTGTGTGTGTGTGTGTGTGTGTGTGTGTGTGTGTGTGTGTGTGTGTGGTGTGGTGTGTGTGTGTGTGTGTGTGTGTGTGTGTGTGTGTGTTGTGTGTGTGTGTGTGTGTGTGTGTGTGTGTGTGTGTGTGTGTGTGTGTGTGTGTGTGTGTGTGTGTGTTGTGTGTGTGTGTGTGTGTGTGTGTGTGTGTGTGTGTGTGTGTGGTGGAGGTCCACTGGCTCTTCCTCCTCTGAGCTCCACAGACCACAGTCCACCAGCGAATGAACAGCATCTCTCTGCACTGCTTCACAGACCTTTTGCAGGTAAACGTTTTACTATCTTTTACTCTCATAAGACTATAGCATCTAGAAGAAAATATATGTTATAGTAATACTGAATCATTATATATACCAATGAATGACAAGTGGATTAAAGTGCCTCATTTTAAAATGTTGTATTTAGGAAGGAAAGATGAAGCTCTTGGTATGGCTCGGTGCTCTCCTCTGCCTCTTTGCCTGTCATCTCAGTGGTGAGTTTCATCTGTAAGATTATAAAATAAAATGTACTTTATTAATCCCAATTTGGGAAAAAAATATGTGTTCCAGCAGCATAAAACAAAATAAGGCATTGCACATAACAACAAATTAAAAGAGTATAAATAAACTATTATAAAATATAAACATCTCAAAATAGAAATAGAAATAAACCAGCATTAGAGAGTAAGAAAAATATACAGATAACTGGGAAGGTAAAAAATCTATACACGGTCTGACAAATACAAAAAAAAACGATTGAAGGGCCAATTCTCTGTTTACACAATATAAGCGGGATATTATTTGTATAAAGTGTGCAAGGAATATTCATTTAAATATAAATACAAAATGTACAGTGTGAATGTTATAACCCTATTAATACGGGTTTACTAAAAAGCAACATTTGATGTGTTGATACCGAAGTTTAGTTTGTCTCTGCAGCAAAAGTATTTCCCCGTAAGATAATACAATTAAGATAATACAATTATTATTATTATTTTATGTTTAAAAAAATGCTGTATATGAATCTTGTTTGATTACAGATGTGACTGCATCTATAGAAGAGCATTGGGTTTTAGTCACTGCAATTGTACAAAGAGGACTCTGTCCGAGGAGGAATTCTTTATGCCTTCTTTATGTGTGTGTGTTGTGTGTGCTCGTGTGTTTTTGCGTATGCGTGCGAAATAGTCAGCAATAATATTTGAGGAGGGAGCAGGTATCCAGCAGTCTTCTGGGAGGAAGCACAGTTTTTCGGTTTTCCACACTTGAATCCCTTCTTTGTGCTTTGGAATGTTTGGGAATGTAATTTTTTCTCTCTCTCACTCTTCCCCCTCACAGAGGCCAGAGTCATCCCAGAAGGAGGTAATGTATTTAAATAACACATCTCCTTTTAGCAACCTCAAACGTTGCAACAAACACAAGCCTCAGATATTAAAAATAGTTTTCCATCAATTGCACTTTCAAAAATTCCCCATAGAGATACTTTGGTCACCAAAATGCAATGATGTGAAAAAACTTTGGGAGATGTTGATATTGCTCCTCATCTCTCTACTATAAGTTTGTTTGTATTATAATTTTTTTTATGCATGCTTCTTAGTTAACATTAAGCTGTCTTTGACTCTTTTTCTGCTGTAACAACAAACGGCTAAAGGTATTCTGATTCTGATTATTATTTATAAAGTTGCACCCTTTCTCTGCGTAAAGGCAGTCTGGGAATTGTACAATGTACCAAGTGAACAAATACAAATAAGTGGTGTACCCCTCATATTACACATAGGGAACTGTGATATATAAAATACAAGAGTGGTGTTATTCTTTAAGTTGTCTCATGTCCTCCCCTGGCCTGCTGTGTGTCTTTAGTTCCATATGAAGAACCTCCAGCTGTCCCCTACTGGCCCTACTCCACCTCTGACTTCTGGAACTACATTGAATACTTCAGATCCATCGGCGCCTACAACCACATCAACGAGATGGCCCGGGCCTTCTTTGCCCACCAGCACCTCGGAGACACCTTGGGATATGAGACCACAGAGGGACATGAACACTGAGAGGGAGCTAATGGCGGCAGGATTTAGAGGAAGGGGGCAGAAATGGGACTCTTGAGATGTTAAAAAAGAGTATCAGATGTCAGAGAGAGGGAAAATTAGTTACTAAATTAATGTAGGGTATACATAACATGTGATATGCTAAATGAAGTGAATACTTGCAGTTTTTCTTTTCCCAAGTATATCACTGCTGTTAGTTTAGACAATAATCCAAATGTAGAGTTATAGATCTTTTATAGCAGAGTATGTAATCCTTATAATGAATCAAAAATGAATAAAATGTCCAAATATGTCTATTAAATGATTTATAAAATGATTTATGTTGTCGTCTTTTTCCAGTATCCTTCTATTCTATTATTTATTTATCATTACAGTTTTTATCCTTCCACAATTATTTTTTTATTTCTTTCTCTTCATTTTCACTACTTTCATGCAGGCACGTGCACACATACATCAAAGTGGGCTTGAGCCCCTGCTCTTTTTCTTCCTCCAGAGAAAGTGCCCTTTCCCCCCCCTTTTTTTATGTTAACTAGGTCTAATTAAAATGCGCTAATTTGCATGCATCTACCAAGGCATTGCAGGTCAAACGGATAAAACAAAAAACACATCACCTCACAACTTCCCCAGTTACTTACGTCAAGTCAGTATTTTCCCCTGAAATGTTATGAATGAATATATATCTACTGCTGTTTGCGCACAGTTACCCTTTCCATAAATATATGGATTGAATACAAAAATGTAAAGGGGACCTATCATGCAAAATGCACTTTTGTACGTCTTTTATACATGAATATGTGTCCCCAGTGTGTCAGGGAACTCACCAAGTGTCAGAAAACACAACCCTCTCACTTTTCCATACCCAAATCTCTAAAAACGGGGCTGCAACGGAGCTGATACAGACGTAAATGTTTCTGACGTCAGAAAAGGGGTGCTCCGCCTACAGTATATGGGCAACTCTCCACCTATCAGGGGAATGGGGGGTTGGGCCACGGCCACTGCTGCTCAAAAGCGCTGGAGACGCTGTAGTACATATGCCAGGCCTGTAAGTGGCGCTGTAGTCTGCCACAAAAGCAGCGAAGAAGACTTCCTGTGCATGGTTGCCATGGTTGCCCTTCTGTTTATTCTCCGATGTGGACGCTCTGGCTCTTTTTCTCCCTCCTCGAGGCAAGCGTTTGCTCCTGCTGCTGTAATTCAATGCAATCCCTCCCTCGCTGTAATTCTCTCCGGTAGTCCACCAGCAGACAAACACCCACCTCTCCGCTTCTTCCAAGGGACAAGGGGACCGTGCGGCAGAGTTTCAGTTAGATTTGTTTTCGCCGGTCAACATGTGCGTTAAAGTTTAAATCTTCCGGACAAAATTAGAAAAGTGCCGGTCAAAGGTCTTCTTTGTTATTTATTGAGCTTTAAAACAAATGAATGACGACTCTATATAATAATATAAGAATAATACATGGAGGACGGAGACTCTCTTTTCCTCCCCCTCTTCTGAGAGCCCAGCAGCTGACCTTTGAGCACGCTCCCCTCTCCTGTAGGGGGGCGTGGTCAGCTGCAGCTCATTTGCATTAGCTACATCACAGACTCAGCCCTTGCAAAAACAGGGCTGGAAAAGAGCAAATAGAGCGAAATGAGGCATGGCTAAAATGCCAACACACTCTCACTCCATAATCGTCCAGGAGCGACGTTTGGTCAGTGTCCGTGGCGTGCAGTTGTGACGCTCCTAGGCTCCTTCAGCTTCATAAAGGGACGCAAATAGCTTTCAACTGATTGCAATGTATTCCCATCTGCGGCGGGATTTGACGCTCATGGAAGCACGGCATTCGTTTGTGTCGGCTGCCCTTTGATTGATTGATTGATTGATTGATTGAAAAGTTTATTAACAGCTTGTATATTGGGTACAGTACAGCTCAAAACATACAATTGTTAAGGGGATGCAGACCAGAGAAAGACTTTCGTCTTGTTTACATCAGGGTCCCCCATTTCCAATTCATCATATCATTTAAGACATATAAGACATATTTGACGTACTTTAAGGGCAGCCGACACAAACGAATGCCGTGCTTCCATGAGCGTCAAATCCCGCCGCAGATGGGAATACATTGCAATCAGTTGAAAGCTATTTGCGTCCCTTTATGAAGCTGAAGGAGCCTAGGAGTGTCACAACTGCACGACACGGACACTGACCAAACGTCGCTCCTGGACGATTATGGAGTGAGAGTGTGTTGAAAATGCATGATCTGTTTGGTATTTTGAAAGAAAAACTTCACAGACATGTTTTATATAGGTATGGCCCTGCAATATATTTTTCAAATATAGCATGATAGGTCCACTTTAGATAACAGGTCGGGAGATTAGATGTGAAGTTCCGTAGCTCTCCCTCCCTCCACGTCTCCTGCACAGTGGCGTGGACAGCGGCAGTCCCTTCAGACAGACAGGTAGCAGCGCCTCCCTCTTTACTGTCCCATGTTATGCCGGCTTTTCTTGGCTTATTTTGAAGGTGAGTGGTGATGAACAAATTACTTAACTGCCAGTGCCTCGAGTTTACAGCTAATTGGCTAAAAGACAATAACAAATATAGTTAACTAAGGTAGGCTACTAGCTAATGGATAAGTTAGCTCAAGGTTTAGCTAAGACCATTTATCATGGGCATACAGGCTAATGTACTGTAGCTACTTAAGGGGAGACACTTCAAGCGAATATAGTAAAATGTGTATCTAAAAACGTCATCACAATCGCCACATTGATATGCAAATTAGGCGTTAACTTGGCCTAATTAAAATGCGCTAATTTGCATGCAGTTACCAAGGCATCACCTCACAACTTCCCCAGTTACTTACGTCAAGTCAGTATTTTCCACTGAAATGTTATGTTTAAATATGCAGAGTAGCTTTAAATCTATGGATGAATTCAGTTTGTTGTCTGCTCTTGTGCATTGTGAATACTAAAGAAGACCATTGTCTCTGTGTTAGCTGATTATTTTGTAGAATTATGTTGAGTATTAAACAATTGTGTGAGTGTGAGGGCATTAAAATAAATTGGTCAGTAAGTCAGAGGTGTGCAACTATATTTAACTTTTTTATATATATATGATTATGGAAAGTGCCCTTTTTCTCACTTGAGCACCCGCCCCACAAAATGTCTGTGCATGTCCCTGCTTTCATCATTGCATTTAGGAAGTAGCAGTGTCTTATGCTTTACCGATACATCTAAAATCCTTAGTATAAATTCCCGAATTAAAGAAAGTTAGCCTAAAAGCATATTCTTCTTGTAAGTGTGCAGCTGTATGCTATAATTAGTTTGGTTGCCAATATATATAATTGTGACATGATCTTTCCCATTAAATATATTGTATTAACACATTATTAGTACCAGTAAGTAATATAGGCTACTACTATTACCATTAATAAAATACAAGTTAATGTTGTATTGCTTACCAATTTGTCACAGGGGTGTTGCTTTATCCCAGACTAATGGCTTTACTCTTTGCATCCTCTCACAGGATAAAGAAACATTGATATGAAGAGTTAATAATTAAGAAAAAACACAGCTTAATGTTGCAAAAATAAATATTGACTTTATTGTTTGGAAGGAAACGGCTTCTGTCAGGCTACACGTTACAGTCTGTTTTTAACTGAAAGCAGAGCGCGGACTGTTTGCAACAAGCCAGCAGAGAAGGCCGAGCACAATTGAGTGTTGCACACATTTGTTTTGTTTACGTGCTCCAAGAAGCTAGCTTAGCTAGCCACAAATTCGAAGCTGCAACATATTTTAAACATAAGTTCTACTGATACTGATACACCATGAAGCCCGCAGTGGACGAGATGTTTCCTGAAGGAGCCGGACCCTACGTAGACCTGGACGAGGTGGGTCAACTTGTTCGGAACAAAATATTTAAACATAAGTGTCCAAAAACAATGGCTAATGCTAACTAGCCTAGTAATGTTAGAGTTGTAAAGTTGTGGTAGTCTTCCTTAAGAAAATGCTTATTAGAACCGTCAATTTGCAGCATTTCGGGATATAATTATAACACAATAAACATATTCCATGTATATAACGTCAGCGCTTTTTATAGCACAAACCGGCTAAGGTAGCATACTTTTCTTATCAGTCTGTATGCATTGTGCCAAAATATGTAACCCTCAAAATGCAGACATTACAATTCTATTGCTACTTTTTATTTTTCAAATGATACCTTATAACCCCGGTTAATATGAACACGTTTCTTTTATTAAAGTAGTAGTGTGATAAGAGCTCATGTTTTAAATTATATGTCCAACCTGCACAACGCAGGCGTTGCCCTCTTTATAACACACAGGGGATTCCCCAGAGCCAGCATTTTTAAATATGACTTATTGCCAATTCCATTACTGTTAACACATTATTTCCATGTAGACTGTATCCCTATTATATATATTTAACCTAATGTGTTGTGTGTGTGTTTAGCTAGTTCCATGACACGGGTTGTACCGCTGTGTGTTCACAGGCAGGGGGCAGCAGCGGCCTGCTGATGGACCTGGCAGCCAATGAAAAAGCAGTGCATTCGGATTTCTTTAACGGTAAGCCACAGTTTACTCCCTTTCCCGCCTATATGATTACATTTGAACCTATGATTTGAACACACTGGGAAGAATATGTGACTGTTTGTGAAAATATAGTTGCATAAAAAGTAAGCAGCACTGCATACAATGAGGAGAAATATTTTAGAGTTTAGCAGAAATAAGCGGAAGTCTTTTTTTAATCTAGCATGTTTATTTGAGTGGTAACCAGTCTCAACAATAAGCTTACATTCTTTGATCTGTATCACATTCAAAAATGATCAAAACCAAATGATATAATGCAACAAAAAAGCAGTACTCCCAAGCAGCAAACTCTGGGGAACAACCGGGAAGCCAATACGGAAGTGCCACACACTGCAGTTCATACATGGGCCGCTAGGGACTGGCTGCAGAAAGGAGCCATTTCCATAGACCCCCATGTTAAAATGCCCAACTTTACAGCAGAAAAAAACATGTTTCTACCCATGGATGCAATAAATATTATTATCGATATAGTTAGATTCCACCTTCATGATTATGAATCTGTGAGTGAATTGTTTTCTAACACGACCCTTTTATTTATATTAGGTCTTAACGTTTTTTGCATAAATTAGGGCGTGGTCACGTTGATGGACACGCACATGCCTCACTGTCAGTACTATACATGTTAACCCCGTTCGCAGGTGTTTGTGTGCTTGGTAGCTTAGCTTGTTACTTATTAGCCAGCTAAGGACGTAAACCTTTATGCATACATATACATTTTAGTTTATGATTCAGCCTTGGATAAGATTTTTATAGTCTATGGCTATGACGCCCATAATGCTAAACGGGAGCAAATGTTAATAGGGGACCCAATTATCCCAGTGGTGGCCGCCGGAGCTAACGGAGCCGCAGGGGGCTAGCTCCAGCCGGCGTCCCAGAGCTAGCCCACTGCGGCTCCATTAGGTCCGGGCGGTGGAGTCCGTCTTTTCTCAACGTGTGAATGACAAGCATTAAGAATAACAAAATATAGCTAATTCTCTTGCAGATTAATGTAACGTTTATATAGGGGAACTACACTGTTAGCAGTAACTTGGTATGCATGTATTTCATGTTAGCTTAGCTTCTTAGCCTGAGCTAGCTCTGTTTACTTCCAGTTCGGAGGCAGCAGGTCCCGCCTCGGCTCCGCCTCTTTGCCCTTATTTGGAGCAGGCGGGATTAGACTCTGACGTCACAGTCGAGCCGTTAGTGGCCGACTCCGCCTACTAAGGGCTTCACGGCAACTCTGCAGAATCCTATGGGTGACGTCACGGACACTACGTCCATTTATATATACAGTCTATGAGTACTCCTCCATATCTGATGGAGAAGTGTGAATATGATGACCCCTCTTGTGCCTACTTAAAATAATAAACTATTATGATTTGTTGGCATCCGTCATCTTGCTCTATTACACATATTTGTCAGTAGACACCTGCAATTTAAGACACGTATGGCTCTGTTTACACAAATTGAATTTATTTTAACATTCTTTATTTTCGTTGGTTAATGTGATATCTGTTGCAACGTGTAAATGAGAAACCCAGTTCTCATGAAATGATCAAGGGATTAACAGAAACCTAGTTAACGCATATAGAGAAACCTGATCATTTGACCCCTTTCTTTTAAAGCTAAATTTAAACTGTACGTTAAAAGCCATGACTGAACAGTTTGTACACATCTGCAAAGTAAAAGAAAATAACTGTCTGTGTCTCTTTACCAGGGACTTGAACAAATAATTCAACGTGTTTTGAGGTACATAAACATTTTAAGGGGATGAACCAAATCATTGGAAATGGTAAATGGATTGTAAGTGTAAGCGCATTATCAATGGTGTTGCTTTAGCCTTGTTTAATTAACCCTAAAACATCCTGTTGTTCCCCTGTAAACACCATTTCACACGTAAACACACACTGAGGAAAAACAAAAACACTAAGCCAATCTGTTTTCCGTCTTGCAGAATCGGCTGCAGGCAAAACCAGTTTGGCTCAGCAGCACATGACCTAGAAAGGAAAGAGCTGATTGTTAAAAAGGAAGGAATGAAAGAAAAAAGAGTAAGAAGAGGAGGATAGTAAAGTTAGTTTTATAGCTGCTGTCAGACTGAAACTCAACGGGACACCTCGCCAGTCAGCTTCTTTAAAAAAAACACACACACACACACACACACACACACACACACACACACACTCCTATATTTCACTTGGGTTGTTAACATTGCTAAAACTGCCATTCAGTTAATTCCCATGTATTGTAGATCTTAGCTTATGGCTTAAACACTAGCCGAGATTTAAATCCCATAAGGGCTTGTTATACTAATAGTGTACTGTAATAATGCCATGTTTAATTTGGAAATAAAACAGCTGGTAGACATTCAGTGTCCAAAATAATGCGTCTTAATGGCTTGTAATTTCATGTATTGCTTTTTCAGTGACTGCAGATTAAGCAGTAATGGGATTCTAAAGCCTTAGCCACTCATGTTCTAAATAATACATGAACACTTTCGTTAATCAGAATCGTGATTTTACAAGAGGTTGGCAAGACACGGAAAATAGTTATGTCTGATTGTAGAAGAGGGGATCATTTCAAACCATTGTTGGATTTCCTCCCTAATTGAGCTCTGGTTGAAGTACAACTGGAAATCCCAATAGAAGGTTTTTGTGGTGTTAAAAAAATCTGAATCGTGTAAAATATGGACACTTTTTTTGGATTATGTTGTGAAAAAAATGTATTTAAAATAAGACTGGTGCTGCGTTAAAGTTAAAAGTTGCACGGGGTTATGGGTAGCCAAGGGGCAAGCTGTTTTGCTCGGTGCCTGTCCCTTATTAGGCAAAAAAAGGAATGTCCTTTTCCTGGAAACTACAAAGACATGAAAGAAAGAGTTTATCAAAGCTGGATCGGTTTCAACCTTTTCGACATTCTGGCAACGGAAAAATGACTTTATAGACTAAATAAATGGCTTCCAACTACTTTTAGCTCACTCTCAAATATTTGAAGCGGACGGTGTAGAGGCAATTTATGTTACATTAAGGATTTTGGTAGATGGCCCTGTGGGCCATCTAAGCTAATTTACAGATGGCCCTGAGCCCAATAGAGATTGCCCTGAAAAATGCCCGCGGACGAAATGATGCACGAAGGGTTTGGGGGGCCTCCCCCTAGAAAATGTAGATGTTTGCAGGTCTTAGATGCTGTCTGGTGCATTCTCTAGACTGAATTATAAGATGAACCACCACAATATTATATTGTATAATTTCAATTGTGTTCTTCATTTCACTTGTTTGTTCTCGTTTGTGTTTGCTCGCTTGCATGCCCTGCATAGCTATAAGAAATACTTAAGTTGTTGGTCAAGACACTTTCCATCTGATGAAGGCAAATGCCTTCCCAGATGTAAAAAAGTAGAAAACATTACATTCAGTTATAACTGCCAAAACAAACGTTATTTACCCTGTTAAAAATGTTTGTAATGTTATCTACTGTAAGTTGGTCGAACGAATGCCTCCTCATCCGGAAGCTGACCGAGAAGACAAGATAAGCATACAAAATGTCGACGTCAGAGTTCCCATTAGCCGGCAAATCTAAATCCCTTCGGTCAAAATGTCCGGTCAAAATAATTTCCCTTTAGTGCAATACCGCTTCAGTTGCGCCACTTATGTGACAGAGAAAAGAGTATGTGACAGACAAGAATAGTCAATTCTAATGTCTAACACTTACTTTTGAGAAAGAGACGCGTCCTGCGTGGGTTGATTGTGCGTTGATCTGTTGATCTGATCTGAACACTACTGTACCATTTCTTGATATGTGCTGTTTTCTCTGCATACTCTAATGAGGGTTATTATTCTCAAGCACTTCAAGGCCACAGAGCTGATTTGGCAGGCTATGTTGAAACTACTCCTCTTCACACAAAGTTTGAACTTCCATATTCTGATAACCGTTATACTCAAACAGCTCAAGGACACAGGTGTCTAATAGCGATATGAGACATCTGAGTGAAAGCAGATTTCTGAGGCGTTCCGCCTAGCTACACAAAACTCTGTCTGCATATAAGCTTTGCCATTATGTGACTATTGCGCACACTCCTGCAGACTATCCTATACTCTGTGAGACCTGTACCTTTGAAGCTTCAAATAAATAACCAACAAGACAACGCTGTCTGCTTTCACCAGTTTATTGCTCTCTCTCTCGCTCTCTCGCTCGCACTTTGGCTGTGAGCTGCGGGCGCCTGATAAGCCAACATCTCCCACTTTCATCACTTACAGCGCCCATCGTACAGGGCAAATGAAAAGTGTAACTGGGGTGAAAAGGGTGTTACATTTACTTAATTATGAATGTTGTTACATCAAGGCCGAAAATTAGGATGAGCGCCAACGGTCAAAATTGTTTTTTTCCCTCCCAGAGCTACCAGCGCAGTGCCCCCCAGATCTGGCGCCCTAGGCGACCGCCTATGCCAAAAATCGGCCCTGCCTAGTACATACAGTGGCAATGTCTCAAGATTTAGCAAACATACATCTTTATTGAACATACAGTAACACAAATACTACAAATCCACATAACAAACAATCAAAAATGAAAAAGGGTCGCCACTTATTATTATTTTAATACAAAAATTAAAAGTAAAAAGCAGCACCCCCCAGCAGCGGCGCGCATATTTCAGCAGCGGCGTGCATATTTCAGCAGCGGCGCTGCCCGTATATAGGTATATACTGGTGTTTCATTATGATGAGATGTAAAGAAACGCTCATTTTAAATTGGGTTACTATAATAGTAATCACATTACAGGCTCCTACAAGATCTTTTTTGTTTTATTTTTATAAATCTTTTTTCATGATGTTAGATCAGTAACCCTTTGATTTTAATAAAATAGCTATTTAATATTGGTGAATGAAGTTCCTGTGTTTGGTCACGTTTAATTAGTACAAGTAAAAGACACCCTGGATACAAAAGTTTCCGCAAAACAGCAAACAAAACGTTTTAGCTTTCTTCTCCTGACGACTAAAAACCCATGGCCAATAAAAAAAAAAAACAATTCTCACTTATTTGAAGCCTATGCAGTAAGACTTATAATGGTTTTGGTTCCCATTTTAAAGTGTGTGATTCTATTTGAGTTTGTATCTTCATTCACTTTTTGTAAGTCGCTTTGGATAAAAGCTAAAGAACTTTGGAACTTCAAATCTAGAATAACAACAATGATATAAACACAAGAGAATGTAGGAGTTGTTGGAAACAGCTGGTCTCATTCTAACCCTGTTCTTGTCTTTTTGTCTCTATTCTTTCTTGTGTTCTTTCTTTATTTCTGCAGACTTTGAGGACCTGTTCGATGACGATGACCTGCAGTGATGACCGACACCTGTGTGTTTCTGTGAAAGTGTACATAAAGAAATCAACAAAATGGGCTTAGTCTGACCAAAAGATCTCTCTAATTTGTACAGAATGTCACCCACCACCATACTGAAATAAAGACTTTGTTTTTACAAAAGAAAAGCTGTCTTGGTAAACCAGGTGTTTATGAATTCTGAAGATCGCTTACATTCCAGCTTCGGAGAAAATTATGAGTATGGTTTTGCCGTCGTCGTGTTTGAATCTGTTACCGGCTGGATTGTAGGTTTGTGGTCTGGGAGAAACACCTGTTAGCAAACCTAATTACATACGAGATACAGTGTTAACATGGCCACTAAATGTTCAGTTAGGGCACGATGGGACAGGAGAGGGGCTGCGAAAAATGTGGGAATGCTTGAAAAACAAATACAGAGCCAAAAAAACACATTAAGTTTTAAACTTTACATTTATCATGAACAGGGAAAATGGTAAAGCTGTAATTTGACTTCACTTATATGTGCCTTCAACTGTTGTGTGAACTTAAAGAGTGCAATCTATATTTTAATGTATTCACTTCTGACTTTCTCCGAGGTGTTGCACGCCCAAATAAACCAGCTGCATGTGTAGATTTAGAGGAAAATATAACATTTAAGTATAATGTGTGTGCACACGCTTCTGGATAACAATTGTAATATATTGCAAAAAGTACAGGTGATGACAGTTTAAAGATGTTACAGTCCATGGCCAAAGGTATGTTACACCCATTACAGTGGGACTTTTTGAAAACATCTCACAATTGATGAGCCTGTTTGCTTCCATTCAGCCACAAGAGCATCATCATTCTAGTTTATCCGAAAAAGTGCTGGAACAAGATGGTGTCACAAATATCCGTATGCAAAAAAATGTTCTCAATATTTTAATCAATCTAGCCCACATTGTCCTGAAAGCATGGAGTTCTTGAGTTTTAAACTTTAAAAAGGTCATCTTCAAATTTTAAAATCGTATTATTTCTTATTCAGTCATGAATAACATGTTTTCAGGGGATTTTAGGTTTTAAGCTCAAACCATTCAAAGCAGCCTCAATATAACAGTCCTCTGACTGCAATTTCACAATCTCATGTGCAAACGTAAAATAGAAAAATAAAATAAGTCTAGCCTGTGTGTTGCAAGAGCAATGTTTCCCATGTAAGCCACTTTATCTGAGTTTAAATAACTTTTGGTGTGATTAGGGTTACGGGGTTAGGAAAACCAAATAGACATTTCTATTTCTCCTTAAACTTAATAAAACCTCCTCAGAATCTGTCCTTGATGCAAACATCATAAAGCCACTGAGTGGTACAATGCAATTACAGGCTAATGCGGTCAGATGTGCTGATATTGCATCACACATCGCAGCCAAAAGCCTTTTTCAGAGTCACACTAAAATCAGCCTTTGTGTATGTGTGAGTCTTACAAGGCTGGCATGCCTGAACACAGTTAAAGTGAGGAGGAAACTGTAGATTATCAAATTCCTCATGTGTAGACCAGCTGCCCCTGTGTGTGTGTGTGTGTGTGTGTGTGTGTGTGTGTGTGTGTGTGTGTGTGTGTGTGTGTGGTGTGTGTGTGTGTGTGTGTGTGTGTGTGTGTGTGTGTGTGTGTGTGTGTGTGTGTGTGTGTGTGTGTGTGTGTGTGTGTGTGTGTGTGTGTGTGTGTGTGTGTGTGTGTGTGTGTGTGTTCTGGTTTGGACAGAAGCTGTGGTTTGGCCCTCATTGAAGCCCCCTGAGAAGTGCTTATGTGGCACCTCAGCCACCCTTCATAATTACCTGATGTTGTCTTTCTTCTGTCCCTTTCTGTCTGGTTGTCTTGCTTGGCAGAGATGTAACATTAAAAAAAGAATGATCCAGTGTCTGATTTCAACCCTTAACTGTGACATATCATTAATAATCAAGCGTCTTATATTGAAAAACCCCTAAATGAGACAACTTCTACAGAATCTCTCCACGTCTCCACCTCGGCTTCGAACCCTCCCACCTTTTCTCTTTTCCTGTCTTTAATTACAGAGCCTCCAATTGGCTGAAACTTTCGGAAAGATCTAACCAATCACGCATCTTGTTGAGGTGGCCCATGACCCCTTCAGGTGGTGCTTGCTTGCGTTTTTCTGTGAAATTTTGAAGGAACGGGCTTGGTTTAAAACCTTGCCACATCCTTACATGAGGGCAGTCTGTCAGAAGGGCCACAGAGACAGGGTAGACCAGGAACCTCTATCATACCCTCAGAAACACACTCGGTGTTTGGACTGAGAGACCCTGTCTGTCGGCTCGAGTCCACATCTGGATCCGCGGACACAAGATATTAGAAACACAGGTAAGAGACAGGTACACTTATTTTTACTTATAGGTACTTATTAAGGATCCAAGTTCAGCTTGAAGTCAAGTTTGTCTCCTGAACAACACCTGGTTAACCACTAGTCCTTGTGGCAACTTGTTTGTTTAAAACCTACACATCAAAGTTCAGTTCCAACACTTCACCAGCTCTCCAGGTGAATACGTGCCTAGTCTGGGGTCTCAGGTATTGATTTGAGAGGAGATTAAATAGCATTGATTGTTAAGGTTTCATGGAGGTAAACACCATCTATTTGGGCTGAGAAGATTTCCACTTAAAAATGCTTCTGGATGGGGAATAAGAGAAAACAACTTGACTAAAGCATACAGATATTGTTCTACCACCCTAACTTTATCATCATGGCATTAATTAAAAGAACATGTACAAAGAAATGTGTATAAATGCAACGTTGCTGTCATTATGCTCAAATATTGTCCTTAGATACAAGTCTGTAAAATCAAATGATATAATCAATCTGTTGTGAACAAAGATTTGAAGGCATGATAGAGATGAAGTGGGGTGATTGTGAACATTGATGTGTTTGGCAGGAGGAGGTTAAGCCATGGCTGGAAGGAGGAGAAGCAGTTTCTCTGCTGTGTTCATCGCTACACTGCTGGCTGTGATTCTGCTGCCTGGTGAGTACTCAGCGGGGGTCTGACAGTCCAGCACCACACACCAGGGTCAGAGTGGAACATATCTGTCAGTTCTAATTACCTATGGCTTTATGGTTAACTAAAACGTTCTAATCCATGTCTCACCGGCAGTTGAAGACAAACTCAGATTCTTTACTCTGGTAAAAGTAGAAATAGCAAGCAGTAAATGTACTATATAACAAAGGAAAAGGGTTGAAAATGTTATGAAAGTAAGTAAGGCCCTTTGAGTTAAAGAGTTCAAGCTAATTTGAAGTATTTTGTAGATGCAGAATCATTTTCAGTTGATAGATTTACTAGTTTAATTGTAACAACATTTTGTAAAGGTGTTCATGTTTTGTATTCTAATCTGAAGGGGGCTACAACTGTTAAATTAATGTGGTGGAGTAAACTTTTTCTTAAAGTATTCAGTCCACTTTCTGAGTACATATTTAAATTATTCAAGATTAAACGAGCAGTAGATAAGTTTGAGAAACCGGCTTGAGATACACTTTGTGTTATATTCCATGGAATGCTCTTAACATCCCGATAGCAATGAATATCTGAAGTGCTTTGACAAAAAATCCATGAAAAAATGTCATCTGTAGAAGCCGTAATACTGTAAAAAGTACAACCAATCCGTTTAGCCGGCCCGGCTAAACGGATTGGATGGCCTACCTGCCTGTCAGCCTCCCATCGGGGCACACACTTATCTCGTGCCCTCATTGGTCATGTGCGCGTTCGTATGTGTTGGAGGAGGGGCTCTATAAGGAAGTGGCAGATTTTCTCCGGTTGTGTATTTTCAAATTCTAGCGATCTCGAGCCCGTTTCTCAAACGTACCTACCCCTCCTTTAACAATGACTATATTAAAATGCATAAAAACAGAAAGACGTTGCTAACATTTCAAAGTACGATATGCATCCCTATGGCTGGGTTTAAATATGACAAGCCTATGATGCCCTGATGAAAAATACCAGCTAGTATCTCTTACCATTTAAATAGACACAGCACTAATTGGTCCTAATTTTCTATTTTTTCTTAAAGACAACACAACCAAAATGTGATTAAATCCCAGAATAATAGGTATTTAATTATAATGGCAATAAAAGATGAGCTTATGTATTAAAAGCTCCATTTAGTTTAATATGTGCAACTACAAAGCGTTGGTGCTAAAGTATTGTGAGTGAGAAATGACCTACCAAAGAGTGCAGTATTTCACATCACACTAAATGATAAAATGGTTAGTGATAATCAAGATTCTGATGCAAATATTCATACAGCAGTATCTCCTTTTCAAAGCTGCGCTGTACAGATTTGGAGTCCAAGAAACAGTTACACAAGTATATTTTCTTAGTAAAGGAGTTTTTTGTTTGTTAAAAGTTGGAGCCAGTGTTTGAAGAAGTGTTTAGATCTTTTTCTAGGGAAGTTTTCATTTCCCTTCAGTGAAAGTTCAAATTATCAGCAGCAAAATGTGATTTTATAGATTTTTTTATTACTGTGTATGCAGCATTATGTTGATAAATGTAAGCAAAACAACTACTTTGATGGGTTGGATGGTTAAATCTGTAAAAATGCATCATATGTTATAAGCAGATGTTTATTTTATGTAAGACTTTTTCTTAAGGGATCAAAAGCTGTATAAGCATTCTCACGTACTGAACCTGAGTTCTGTGGTTCTTAATTACTTTTTGCATCACTGGTTTAAGCACAATGATTTGTTGTCATCATCCACAAAATATTTGGCTTAATATTCATGTTTTACCTCTTCTCTGTATGTTGTGTATTTGTTTGCTGTGTGACCTTGTTTCCGTTAAAACTCTTAATATCTCAAAAATATTATTAAATTATAGGTTTCAAGGATGAGTTTGAACCGCATACAGTAGGGGTTGCCCTCATCGCCACGCAACTGTGCTTAAAGTGTACTTCGTGGCTCTCTAACATAGCCCGTGGTGCTCATATATCATTTATAATGCTTCAACATGAAAACAGGTTGCTCCTGCACCACCTGTTTTAACTTTGCAATTCATCATTGGCATATGTACACAGGGCCGAGCATCAGCACCGCTTTGAAAAACGTTTTTTTTTAAACTGCAGTGTGATTATTAAAAACAGAGTAGGAGGAGATGTTTCTTTCAACGTTCCTGGTCCTGTAAAAAGATTAGTACCTGTCAGCATCTCCTCCTCCTCTGCCCTCTTAAAGCTCGGCCGTTTCCAGATGTGCCAGACACTTTTTTACAGGCTCGTAAAAAAATACAGCGGATACACTGAGTCAGCATCATTTAGCCCACCCTCCTCCACACCCCTCCATCACCTACGGGTCACCTTTACGTCTTTTTCTATTTTTAATGCCGTTATTCTTTGTAGATCCTCTATTCGTTGCCCTTTGTGTAATCTTTCTGATTACTACCATTAAAGGTTATCAAAACCTTTCTTTAAACAGGAGATTCATGTTTTTCCACCTCTCACATGCGTCACAATTATCCTGTCATCTGTTCCTCTTTCTCCTTCCTTCTGTAAGGAATTAACACCTTTGCCCTGTTGAGATGAAAGAAACCTGGCGCAGAGCTGAATTAACGTTTCCCTCAGCTGCATGTGGTCGTACATATATGTGCACAGCGTGAGGTTTGATGTTACAGGCTCACCTATAAAATCTACAAAGACCTTCAGTCGCAGCGCTTCAGGCACAGCCAATTACCCCTGCCCTATTTAATGAATAACATGTAATAAAATGAGTGTTTGAAGTTTAATGTCATAAATCAAATATTGTGTATTGCAGAACGGTCAGCATAGAAAGAGTAAGCAGTTTCCAGGACTTAACCTTGACTTCAGCATTTTTTTTGATTTGACATGTGTTTTTGCTTTTCTCTGTTTTGTAGCATTCCTGTCTGCTGGACCAATTGGGAAAAAGACTAAACGAGATGGTAAACATGTGATTTTTTCCTTTGCACACTTGGCGACTCTAAGATCTTGAAAGTAAACTTTTTTCCATTAAAGTACTTTCTGATTTAAGAGCAACATCCACATTTTTCACTGCCCCTCACTTTGACTCAATGTCACATCAATACTCTTTTGAGTGGGAATATCTGTCTTCGTCTTCATTTGATGTCTATATAATAACTTTGGGGCCTGGAAAATCTTTCAACAAACTTTGAAATTCACTTGAAAGTCCTTGATTGATGTCCAGAATCATTAGAGCCTTCCCTTTCTTTCTGCCTTCAGCTGGAGAAAGTATCCAGGAGGTGTCGGCTGCTGCAGAGTTACACAGGAAGCTGATCCGCAACCGCAGGAACATCAGCTGGTACAAAGAGAACTCTGACTACTGGGGCTGGTACAAGTACTTCACCGAAAATGGCAACCAGGAGGCTGTAAGTGCAAACACATCCCAAACAAATTGATGTAAACTAGGGAGTCCACCCTATTTTGAAACAAAAACTCTATATTCCAGTAAAATATGTCTGTTTAAGGCGGATAGTTTCCCATTCAGAGATGTTACAATGCATTTTGATAATTAATGCATCTTTTTATATTTGAGCCAGATAACTAAAGATTGATAGGTGGAAGCATTCCTTCTGCATAATCCATGTCCACCCTTCATCTTTATTAAAATTCAAGTTTGAAGCAGCTGCTGTGATTGTTGCCCCATGTAAGCCTTTAATGGATTTTTAATACTGAACATGATTTAGGCTATCATCTCAAAGTTTTTGCTGTTTGGTATGTTTACAAACCACACATGCATCACCTGAATCATCTCCCCAATAAACCCCTCCCCCCTCCCCCCCTCAGGTTCAGGAGATGGACCGCATCTACCTGGCCTACCTCCAGAACAAGAACCGCGCTGAGGCACGTCGCTCCCACAAGGCGTACTTGCGCCACCTTGGAGACGTCTACAAGTCCTGCTCCGATTCTGATGACCCTAACTGCGTGTCTTCCTACACCAGTAGGCCCAAACCTAAGCCAGAGGCCCCCAAACCTGCCCCTGTGAAAACCTGTGACCCCACCAAGGATGCTTACTGCCTGTATGCTGCTTTGGTCCAGGGCAAAAGCCCCTACCTGCCCCTGGTGCTCCCAGCTGCCCCAGCAGCAGCCCCTGCCCCAGTGAAGGCCCCCGCCCCAATGTATGTCCGCTCTGCTGCTCCAGCAAAGGACCCTCAGTCAGGGTATTACTACTACGCTCCATCCGCCGTGCCTTTCCTTACCAAGGTATGTTTTTCCAGACATTTTAGCTATTTTAATATATTAGTAAGTAATTAGTAGATTCAGCAATTTACCTGTGTTAAACCTGTACCAAAAAGGTCCTACCTTAAAGGTCTCCTATCATGCAAAATTCACTTTTTTCTGTATTATATACGTAAATATGTGTCAGGGAACTCACAAAGTGTCAGAAAACGGGGGTACAACAGAGCTGATCTAGATTTGCTGCAGATATGAAGTAATATCGGATTTTGTTTTTAAAGCTTTAGACCCAGAATCAGCACTTCTCTAACAGGGCTGAAACAGAGGGGTATGAGGCATAGCTAAAATGTGTGATCTGTTTGGTATTTTGTGCAATACACTTCATAGACATGTTTGTTATATTTTTATATATCTGAGACCTATAATATATGCCTAAAAATAGCATAATAGGAGACCTTTAAAGTGTGTACGATTTTGGATTTTGGTGCCCCTTGTGGTCGTTTAAATAACGACGCAGCGACAATGTCCCTCCTTCATTAGCCGTTCTCTCGCTTCAGTGACACCTCTGCCTGTTTTTACATTATTTAGGAGCAGAAGGCCGAGCTGCTGCGTATCTGCTCCTCTGAGGACGTGGAGTGTCTGCAGTACCACCTGAGAGCGGCCCATGGGTATTCCCCATCTGCCGGAGCCGTGCCTTCCTACGCTCACCTGGGCTGTGACCCCAAGAAAGACCCCAACTGCAAACCCAAACTGGTGCAGAAAGCCCCCTCTGGTCTCTATCTGCAGTATCCCAACTGTGACCCACGTGATCCCCGCTGTGCCCACGCTGCCTCCCTTGTGGTATGCTTCCTTTTATTATTGTGAAATACTTGTATTTATTTGATTTAATGTACTCTAACAGCCTATTATTGCCTTGATGATAATGACTTACCGGGCTTTCCATTGTTTGTCCAGGCGCCTCGTGCCCCTAACCCCCCTGCCCCTGCTGGCCCTGGATCCTGCAACCCTCTAGTTGAAGAAGGCTGCAACCCTCTTACCGCCACCAAATATGCCACTCCCCCTTCGTCATACAAAAAGGAGGAAGATGAAGAGGCTGCTGCCATTCGTGCTCCTGCTGTGCAGACCAACGACCCCTACGCCATGTTTAGGGATGCTTATGCTAGTGCTAATGCTAATGCTAATGCTAATAGAGTCACTGATCCCTATGCTATGTACCGCCAGGCTAGCGCCCCGGTTTCTCGTCCAGCTTCTCCTGCAGCAAATGACCCATACGCCATGCTGCGCCGATTCATGGCACACGCTCATGGTAACGACCCATACGCTCCACCTATGGAGGCTGCTCCACGCATGGAGGCCGCTCCACGCATGGAGGCCGCTCCAGGGTCCAACCCAAATGATCCTTTCGCTGCGATCCGTGAGGCAGCAGCTGCCATGCATCGCCGCGGCCCTCCGACCCAGAGGCAGCAGTTGCCATTTTCCAGTCCCACTTATGAGGAGCCTGCCCAGGAGGAGCACAACCCTCTAGGCCCCCCAGGTAAAACCAAAGAGGGCCATGACTGCTTCATTGGATACGATCGCGAATGCTTCCCAGTGAAGCCCACCGAGCCTCGTTCTGGAATTCACCGACGCATGCCCTACCCTGCCGAGCCCTACGAGCCACACCTGAATGCCGACGGAACCAGAAACGGGGTCATGGAGCCCTCAAACCAAGACTGTGACCCTGAGTACGATCGTGACTGCCGCCTGCGCCGTTTTGAGCCCCAGCCCGAGGCCGAGCCGGAGCATCGCGCCGAGGAGGACTACAGCCAGGGGGCAGCAGAGAGCGAGCAGCAGCCGGAGCAGATGGAGCAGGAGCAGTACGAGGCGGAGCCCTACCAGAGCGGCCAGGAGGAGCCTCACATGTCCTACCAGCCCCTCTCACAGGGAATGCCCAGCCTCCAAGACATACTGAGGCGCTACGGAGACCAGTACTCCGGGCAGGATGATCACAGAGCCTATGGAGATGACTACCGCAAGAAATAAACATGCTCACACACACATGCATGCAGATGGACATGAATACACAGTAACCCATGCGTTAGCAATTTACAGCTTAATGCAGCACCCAGTCCTACATGGACCAGAAATGGGACTCAAGAGAAGTTTATGGACCCAATGAGATGCACATATATAGCTTACAGCTGTAGGAGCATGCTCAGAAAGACGAGGTGTGTTCCAGCAATGTTTTCATCTCTTTATCTACTTTAAACCTGTTGCTTTGGCCAAGTGCTTCCAAGTTTCCGCCTCCACCTCTTTAAACCACCTTGAATGTGTAATGCCTTGTCAATGCTCAAATTTGCTTCTGTATCTATGCATCTCACTTTTTTTCCTGTTTTTTTCAGTGATGTAAAGATTTTTCATTTTGAATGTTTTAATAAAAAGCTCTTGAAAGCCTTTTTTTCCATTCACTGACTCCTGATATTTTTACTCAACTTGATTGGCTTGACTCAATCGTGATAGACATCAGTAAAACATTCTAAATAAATATAAAAAAGTCAATATTGATATCATTTTACCAATCCAAGTTTGATAATGTACAGTATGTGTGTAATAATCCAATGCCACCTAAATTACCATTTTTAAGCTCAATTAAAGGCTCCCTCTTTACATAGGGGAGAGTTGGGTAAGATGAGCCAGTGGGTAAGTTGACCCCCTTTATCTAGGGTACTGTCCACATTTGTTGTCATGTGACTGATGGACTAATATTTGTTAGAAAATGACTAATAGACTGGTAAAAGTAGATTACAGACTGATGGACTAGTTATAGAGGGACATAGACTGATGAACTGGTTATAGAGGGACAGAGAGACTGATGGACTGGTAAAAGTAAATTACAAATTGATGAACTGGTTATAGTGGAACTTAGACTGATAGACTGGTTAAAGTGGGCCAGAGAGACTGATAATAGTGGGACAGAGACTGATGGACTCCCTAAAGTGAGTCACAGATTGATGGACTGGTAATAGTGGGACACAGACTGATTTACTGGTTAAAGTGGGACACAGACTGACCAAGTAATTATAGTGGGACATAAACCGATGGTGGACAACACATTACATTGATATTGATAAACAATAACATACATGGAGCTGCTGTGACGCAAGTCAAATTTCAGACTTGATCTGACAAATAAAGTAATATCGTATCTATTGTATCGTACATGAAGCCAAGTAGGCTAAAGTAAAATACAACGTTTCAGAAAGTACTGCTTCTATTCCATTATCTTAAATAAAGGTTGTGCCCCCTCCTTGAAATGCACCTTTATATTTTTAGACAGTTAGGATATAGATACTCCAAATAGTCAAACAAATTATAGTACTCTATTGCTCTGAAATGAAGATTCTGGGTAATGAGTGTTTATACTTTTGGTACTTGATACATATTTTGAGATCAATATTCTACTAAGAACACATTTCTACATTGTGTTTTTGCCACTTTAACTGAGTTATCAGTTATCACATGATCTGAGTACTTGTCAGTGAGTCAATGAGTTATTGATAGGTGAGGCTGCAGCATGAAATTGTATTATTGTTGATATCATCCTGCCCCTCCTCCACTCTTGTACAACATGTAATGTGCTGGAGACTAAACCCATTTTCTTCTTGAATTTTGCGGTTGTGTTGTTCAATTTATGTAATCCTCTGAATTACCGTAAACTTGCTTGGACACAATTCCATTGCATTATTGATGTATCCTTTCTGACTAACGGTTCTGATTATTGTCTGTGATCCTAGGCTTCCTCCTTTCTGACTTATATCTTCTTTTCTCTAAAGGACAATGTGTCTCAATCAAATGACCTGTCGGATAATATCTGAAAATGCACGAGTGCAGTTTATCTTCAAAATGTAAAAAAGTGCCCACAGACAAACAAAAAGTACTGCTTGGTCTTTTTTTTCAGATTAGATTGATACAACTTTAATTCCATTGGATTTCTCCAGTTGTTGACACTGACAGAGAAAACTATTACATATGTTAAAACATGATGACCTAGGTTACTCACTGTTTTATTCTAGTGTCCCAAGTATTACGTCTGTCCAAGTAAATGTGCCAATCTTTTGTGACCTTAAACGATCAAATTAATCCATTAATTTGTTAGCCATTTGTCATTCTAAAATACATTAACAACACTAACCAGGCTTGTCAGATGGAAAACTGTGTGATACTATGCAACGTTTCTGCAAGATGCTTTTCCTATATCATTTTTCATTTATGTATAAAGTATTTCACAGCATCTAGTTCTGCTTAACTGTTATAATGACACAGTAAGTGCCAATCCAAACCAACAACTAGTCTGCATCAGTCCTGTGTTGCGGTCAGAAGCCTCCTGTGAGTTACTACAAGCTATGAAGTAGATTTTAAAAACGTGTTATAGAATAAAAGCTCACTGCAGGACGTTGTAGAAATGCGTGTGTGCACCACGACAAAGGAGCCTCATTCACTTTACATTGGCATTGTTTGCGTGGTGCAGACACGTAAATGTAGCAAAGTTCGTGACTCCACCATGCAATGCGGTGTTAAGGAGTCGTGGTGGAGTCACTCTGGTGAGATCAGGTTGATTTTTTTGCCCGGAAGGTTCAAGGCTTTTATTGTCATATGTACAGTGTAGTTATGACGATGAAATTCTTAGGTCACAGGCTCCTCCAACAGTGCAACACAATAAAACAGATAATAGTGCAAAGTAAATAAAATAAAATACAATATAATAGAAATTGTGAAGAATAGTCTATACTGTAGGAGTAATTTGAATATTGATATATATTAGTTTCAAACAGATGAATGTTATGGATGTTCCATGGATGGTAACCAAGAAAACCACGTTTTCAGAAAGGAGTGAACGTATAAATGTGCGTTCATGTTTTCCAAATCCAGCGAAAAAAGCCCTTGTGTTTGATGTGCAAGTGGTTCCTGAAGAGGGATGACCCCCACTCGAGACTGTGCCTCAACACATCCTGTGTAGACACTGATAGAGAAGCACAACTGATGCTGCTCGGCTAAAACACTTTTGCTATGCAGGTAACTGATATTACACATTGGTGTAACTGTCCTTTGTTTGGATTGATCTTGGGATCTTAGTCAGCACTCTTCTGTTCTGTTCCCTAAGTGGACTTGTAAAAATACGACTTAACCCTCTATCCAGCACTACTTCACACATTTTCCAAAAGAATAAAGGGAACGTCTCACAGAACACACTCTTTTTGTTTGGTTTTTCTTGCTCACTGAGAAAACTGTTTGAACAAGGGCAACTGAGAGAATGAGAGACAGAAAAAGAGCTGGGATGGTGTTGTCTTATCATTGTAAAGCAGGGTTGCCTAGAGACAAAACCCATGAACTAATTTCATACTACATTTAAATGAAAATTACTATTAATTACTCAGAGGTATGTTGAATACAATTATAAAATCCTCTTGCAGACATTATTATGTAAATGTGATTTGGTTCCTGTTCTATGTACACGCATGGTTTACCTCAAAGTACACACACACACACTACACACACACACACACACACACACACACACACACACACACACACACACACACACACACACACACACACACACACACACACACACACACACACACACGCACGCACACACACACACACACACACACACACACACACACACACACACACACACACACACACACACACTAGTCCCTATTCAAAAGTCCCCACTCCTTTTGTTTCGTCCTCGTCATTGAAGAACTTGGTGATTAGATGTTCTGTGTGTTGTTTGAGGGCCACGGATCTCTGAGCTGAGCATCGCGTGCGGTCGCCTGGCGACAGGTTGTCATGGCAACCTTGGTGTGATAGATGTCCCCGCCTCCTGATGTCGTCTTGGCGATGCTCTGGTGTTTGTCTTGCTATCCTTCGCCTGAAGCACACATTCATCATCTGTCTGCTCAGAGGGGGCACGTCCCTTACTATCTGCGGGTATGATTACATATTATTCACTTACTCACTGCCAGACTCAGCTTGGGTTGTTGGCTTCTAACTCTTTCAAGTCCAGTTTTGTATTAACCGTTTTCCAAACTTGCTTCCGTCTAGCAGTGAACTGGAGTAGAATTAGCTCTGCCGTCATCTCTATTTCTATAGTTAGCCAACTATAGACCTATTTCTAATCTTCCGTTCCTCTCAAAAATTCTTGAGAAAGCGGTCGCAAAACAGCTGTGTGATTACTTAAAAAACAATGATTTATTTGAAGATTTTCAGTCTGGCTTTAGAACACATCATAGCACAGAGACAGCTCAGGTTAAAGTCACAAATGACATTCTAATAGCCTCAGACAAGGGACTTGTCTCTATTCTTGTTTTGCTCGATCTCAGTGCTGCATTTGATACTATCGACCATGATATCCTATTGCAAAGACTAGAGCACTTAGTTGGCATATAGGGAACTGCTTTAGCCTGTTTTAGGTCCTATCTATCTGAACGCTCTCAGTTTGTACGTGTTAACGATGAATCTTCCACGCAAACCAAAGTTAGCCATGGAGTGCCACAGGGTTCAGTGCTCGGACCTATTTTGTTCACATTATTATATATATGCTTCTATATTTATCAATCAAGCCTGATGAAATTAATCATCTAAATAAAATTCAAGACTGCCTTAAGGACTTAAAAACATGGATGACCTTACATTTTTTGATGTTAAACACGACCAAAACTGAAGTTATTGTACTTGGCCCGAAGAATCTACGAAACAAATTATCTAAAGATATACTAACTATGGATGGCATTAATTTGGCCTCCAGTGAGACTGTAAGGAATCTTGGTGTTATATTTGATCAGGATTAATCCTTTAACGCCCACATAAAATCAATTTCAAGGACCGCCTACTTCCATCTATGTAACATTGCAAAAATCAGGCATATCTTGCCTCAAAACGATGCAGAGAAACCAGTCCATGCATTTGTTACTTCAAGGCTGGATTATTGTAACTCCTTGTTATCAGGGTGTACCAAGAAGTCAGTCAAGTCGCTTCAGCTGATTCAAAATGCTGCAGCTCGTGTACTAACCAGAGTTAGGAAAAGGGACCACATTACTCCTGTTCTGGCTGCCTTACACTGGCTCCCTATAGAACACAGGATAGAATTTAAAATTCTTCTTCTCGCCTACAAAGCCCTTAATGGGCAGGCGCCATCTTACCTTAAAGAACTCATTATACCCTACTGTCCTATTAGGGCATTGCGTTCCAAGAATGCAGGGTTGTTGGTTGTTCCTAGAGTCTCTAAAATTACAATGGGAGCCAGAGCCTTTTCTTATCAAGCTCCACATTTGTGGAATCAGCTTCCAGTTTGTGTTCGGGCGGCAGACACCCTATCCGTTTTTAAGAGTGCGCTTAAGACCTTCCTTTTTGATAAAGCTTATAGTTAGGGCTGATTAGATTCAGCCCCTAGTTTTGCTGATATAGGCTTAGTTTGTCGGAGGACATCTTACTTCTTCCTTCTCTCTGTCTATACCTGTGTACTCTGATGTTGCGATTAACCCAGCTTCCCCAAATTTCTTTATTTTTGGTTACTATATACGCCGGGATCCGGAGACATGGATGATCCTGCGGTCCTGTGTCCTGGATCGCGAGCCCTGGATCTTGAGTCTTGGCTGTGGTCCTGGATCATAGGTCCTGGATGGATATCCTCGTGGATTCATCTTCCTATTATACACACATGCATTTCCAAACATTTGGACTACCTATGTTGCAAATGTATTATCTTTTCAATTTACACACGGCATCTATTGCACGTCTGTCCGTCCTGGGAGAGGGATCCCTCCTCTGTTGCTCTCCCTTGCGGCTTTCACACCAGCGCTTTTCCCTTTCTAGCTCCGAGCTAGAGCTTTTCTGGTTCAGCTCCGGTTTCCCTTTTCTGCTCCCGCTCTGTTCACACCGCCCAGCACCCAACTGGTGCTGCCGCTGCTGCGTCATGACGTCACCGTTTACATCGCTGATTTGCTCCCCAACGGCATTACGGCGCTCACAACAACGGGGAACTGCGTCGGGTCGATGATCGTGTTGCTTTTAATCACACGAAGCCAGAATAAATTGAATAACGACTTCTCCAACCTTATGCTTTTCTCCAGAGTGCCGTGGTTCATTGTTTATTAATGTGTTTCTGCAGTATTTACCGACCGCTGCAGTGTTGGCTGCTCTTCCACGGGAGTTTATTCTCCTCCGTTAGCTCCCGGTTAGCTCACACTGCAGCGGCCGCTCTAAAGTATTCACTGTCCGACTCACACAAGCAACTGATACATATCCCCAGTTCCCCTTAGCCTAAGTGAATGTGTGTCAGTCTGAATTGACGCTGTTTGGTATCACAACGCTGTTATGAAAGTTTCTCTGGTATAAAATGGGTGATGTTAGCATAGCAACCGAAGCTAAACTGACTACTTGCTATTGCTATCCTATTGTGGCATAAACCGTTTTCTACAGGCACATTTTACCGGCGTATTTTTATTATGATTCTACTTGTGATAGTCGGACACGACAACCTGTGCAGCCCATGTATTGATTCCATCCGATAGCTGCTATAATACAAAACAAAACGTCTGCCTCTCTCCACAATGATCATAACAGTGAACGGATGGTCAAAGTAAGGTACAAATAAACAGAATCACACGAAGCCTAGTTAGTGTTGCCTGACTTTGTAAAGTGTGTTTATAAGCACTACTGCTTGTAGGCAGGCATGACAGTCGACCCATGTTCAGGGAAGGTGGGTTTAGTTTCCTGCACGCCTCGACGTAAGCGACGCCACCTCTTAGTTCCGAAGCTCTTGCCTCTAGACCGACACTTTTTTGGAGCTGGAAGTGAACCGGATTCCGGAGCTAAGAGCCGGTGCCGCTGCGGTGTGAACAGGAAAAACCGGCGCTTTTCAGGCTCCAGCTCCGAGCCGGAGCTGAAAAAGCGCTAGTGTGAAAGGGGCACCTGAGGTTTCTCCCATTTTTCCCTTTAAACTGTGGGTTTTCTCCGGAAGTTTTTCCTTGTACGATGTGAGGGTCTAAGGACAGAGGGTGTCGTATTGTCATACTGATATTCTGTACACACTGTGAAGACCACTGAGACAAATGTAACATTTGTGATATTGGGCTATATAAATAAACATTGATTGATTGATTGATTGATATTTGTCCCAGATTCAACATTTAATTAAAGCTAAGTAATGGAATGCTGTAAAAAAGGCCACCAAGATTTGCGTGACAAAGTCCATTCTATTAATATATGTTTGAATATGTAAGCCTGTGTTTCTCTGAATTATGTTGGTGTGCACTTTCAAACTTTTCATCTTTCGCCATGAAGATCTGCCATCTGGAGTCACAATGCCTCCAACAGCTGTTTAATACAGCAACAGATTGCTCCCCCGGCCCTCTTTCCTGAGGCCCTTCACATTGACTGTTATTTAAACATTCAGATAAGAGGGGAAATTAGAGCATCAGTGTTCATATGTGCAGCATTCTGAAATTAATCAAACCCTTTTTATGAAATAGCCTATAGCCCTATATTTGGTTTTATCTCCATTTGATATGGTCATCCATAATTAAAACTGACAATATATTTAAACTTTGGTCCAGTGGATTCTCTGAAATACTTTTTGGGGTTTTGGCACAGAGTTTAACTGAGTTTTACCAACTGCACACTATCCTTTGACCAATCAGTGAACTGGAAAGTTTGTAGCTGTTACACTTTAATACAAGTCTACTCTGCTGATTTTTTTTATATAGCTTTCTTCCTTTTATTAACTTAACCACAAGACAATACAGAATAGTTATTTTAGGCGCCTGTAACAATAGAACATACCGAAATACTTTGGGAGCTTATGTTGTGTAAAGTCTATACTTTCAATTGGTCATTGTTAAATTACACCTAAAGGAATGATTTACACACTGTGTTGCTTTACACATTTGTTTTAAAAGGTTGTCTGATGTGAGGTTCATTACAACATGCATCTCCCGTTCTCCATGCTCTCTTAAACGTCTCTGTTTGCAGTCAGCCATTCTTGTTTATGCTGGCGTTGCTGAAAAAAAGCAGTGATGTAAACAATGAAGTCAAGATTTGGCTCCAACAGGGCTCTCTGGTCATTGGAAAAGCAAACTAGCTCAAAGTTGGTTCAACATTGTGATTTCTTTGTGAACCAAACTAGCACCAGCACGGAACTCATTTAATTGGAAAAGGGGTTAGAGTAACTCATGTGCTAAGCCCCAATATTTTGACAACTTTTGGACCGGCTGCTTTAGTATGAAACATGAATAAATGAACAGTATGAATGTAACGTGAAGGTACCGGTTGTTTGTCAGTCAGTGGAATTGCATGAATTACTTGGGAAAAGGCAAACAGCTCCCAGTCAAGTGCTCTACACAAGCTTATAATGAGCTCCAGAGAAGCACTGGAGGGCACTGTGAGACCCCAGGTAGGAATTGATAGATGCAAAGAAGGAGGGTTGAAGGATTCAGTAGACTTTACAGTGTCTACTTTTCCAAATTGGGTGAAGACTGGAGGGTCTAAACATGTTGTGGGTGGAGGAGTGTCGTGGGTGTTTGTGTATATACCTGAATACTAAGGGAGCCTCAGTTTACCTGCTATTCAGCTATGTTCACGTTATCCACTCACATCACTTAATGTTTCGTATAACGTGCTCTGTACAATACCCAGCATCAAAGGTGGCCATAGGGGGGATGTATAGTAAGAGAACGTGTAGCCAGGCTGATTTTATGTAAAACAATGTGAACAAAAGAAACAGAATTGGTGTGAATGTGAGATGGACAAAACCTAACAGCCTTTAGTAAGCACAGGTCTCTGAAGTGTGTGTGTGTGTGTGTGTGTGTGTGTGTGTGTGTGTGTGTGTGTGTGTGTGTGTGTGTGTGTGTGTGTGTGTGTGTGTGTGTGTGTGTGTGTGTGTGTGTGTCTCTGGTCAATGAGTGAAACACAGAAGGTTTTTTTTTGTGTGCGTGTGTATTTTACATAACAATTAATATGTAATCTTCAAACTAAGCAGTGTGTTTGCAATAACATAACACATGTACATGTTTTTAATTATTCAGATCTTCTATGAATGTGAATAAGTGGCCAGAATGTATAAAAAGCATCAAAATAGATGTTTATGTTTATAAAAAAAGTTAAAAAACGTAATGTGGGGCATCTCCCTACAGTGTAAGTCCAATGTGTATGTTCCCTGTCTAATATATTGCTATGCTGGTATGAAACATATTGGCACTGCACCAAAAAGGAGACATTTCACTTCTTAGTCTGCATCTCTGGTGTGACGCTTTATACATTTCCAAACAATATTCCAAGCAAAAAGAGGGAAGGAAGAATCTTCTACAATCTACTGTAAACTACGTAAGAAGAGGCACAATTAGTCTGACAATTTTCCCCGCAGGATACATCACACTCCAGCTGAGTTTGGCTTGCCTTATCTTGTTCATTGTCTGCTCGTTTGACAAGATGTTCACAGCTGGTAAGCATCTAACCACATGCTCACTCAATTGTTGATTTCTGGCTCCCTGGGCCTGGCTAATCAAATGATGATGATCTGCAGATCAGAGGCCTGTACTACGAAGCTGGTTCAACCTAACCTGGATATGTTTGAGTTAGCCGGTTGGCCTAATCCAAAACATACGCGCTCTCGCTAAACTGTACTACGACGCGGGTTATCAAGTGGATCGCTCAAGCCAGCCGTGTCGTATCTAGTTAGGCGCACGTTCACATGAAAGGGGTGGTATTTGGAGCATTCGACCAATCACAAACATGGACAAGCGTACTGACAGCGCAGCGCGTCATACTTCCTGAATGAAAAGTCTATAATATTAGACATATGAAGAAGTTAAACTTTAAACATCCATGACTTAAACACTTTATCCAGGATAAAAGCCACATAGCTGCACCTGCAAGGTGAATACAGCTGGTAAAAGAAAAAGTGTTTGAATGCGTACATTAACAGGTTTATGATATCACTGCTAAGACACGAGTGGATCTGACTTTAATTACATTTGACTCAAGTGTTTCGTCAACTTAAAGGGATAGTGGAAATGGAACCTCAAATAGTTTCGTTTTAACTTATATACAAGCATAATTACGTACCAAAACAATCACACCTGATTACAAAAATATGATAATTGCCTTACGCATGTTAGAAGCACTTTATTGCAGCTTCCCCGAAGTTTTTTAGAAACGAAATGTTCGACTCAGCCAAACCGGAAGTGACGAAAACTTAGGAAGACGATACGATAACAAACCATGGCGTCTATGCAGAATGAACGTGGAAGGGCAAATATACCAGACAAAGAAGAAGGATTGTACGAGGTATCCAGTGATACGAAAATGTCGTTTTAGGAACTGAATCTGAATCCGGTTCAGTAAGCGACGATGGTGACAATATTGAGCCAGACGATGGACCATTACGTCCTTATTTGTTCGAGTCCGAGGTGATGGTTCACGGCATGGGCAATAGCGAGGATGACCAGGACCAGGCGCCAGATGATGCACCCCTACGCACAAATAATCTTGACTGGTAGGTCCCTAAGCATAGCTCACGCATCTTAAGATCACCTGTAGCCTTTACAAATATTAATCATTGTTAACCAGTTAAGCCCGAAGGTCCCCCCAGTGGACCCCTCCCACAGTTTTTTTTCTCTCACATGTCTCAGGGCTTCTTAACATTTATGAAACTATTAATGTTTCATACCCTTTTAAAGGTAAGAAACTCCGCTAACTGACAATAAGAACAATTGTTAGCTAGAAAAAACACAAGAGTAATACCAAGCCTTTGAATTAGTATTGAGCGAAACAATGCTAACTAATGCTAACGCTTTTTTACACACAACACACGGTAGAAATGCCCTTATTACTATCTTAACTGCACAAACAAGATATACGATTTAAAGCTGAGACTCCACAGATTCCACACATGTAATGTCATCACTGTAAGACCTCGAATTCCTGGAGCTATCAGCCAGAAAAGAGAAAGTAAACAACATCCGGTTCCAAAAATATTACAATAATTACGTCTTACCTTTTTTGATTTGTGATCAATAGTTGTGTTCAACGGAATAAAAACGCATCTCAAGGTTAATCCAATGTCGTTGTGTCACGTAGAATTTTTTACTGATAATCAATCATCATATTTATGGCAATATACTCGGTATAAAGTATTGACACATCTATTCACCATAATAAAGGTCGGCTATTCACATGCAAATGCTATTGAATGTCCGCCATTGTTTGTGCCCGTCTTCCTATGCTCTCGTCATCACCCAAGATTCCCGACGATTCCCGAAGTATTTCGTTTCATTGAGAGGGCGCAGTAAAATTGAAAATAAAATGAAACTAGGCGCATGAAATTAAAAAAAATTGTTTATTATGCTTATTTTGAATAAAAATACATAAGTTAAACCCAACATTCGCGGATTTCCACTATCCCTTTAATGTGTTGCTTAAAATAATACTTCTGCATACAGTATGTGACACTGTGAGTGTTGCACGGCCAGATACGGCTCAGCTGACTCAGATAAGGAAATATATGATACTTTATGATGTGATATGCTGCGGACTGTAGGCTACTTAATGTTACTCTGATCCGGGTTACTTATGTTGTGGCAGATATTTAATTAAGCTTTCTTAACGCTAATGTTATAATAGTCAGATTGCTCTGAAGATGGGAGGTGATATTCTATTAATGTTCACATTCACACAGTCGGTGATTTTTGACGGCCGTCTTTCCTGCAACGGCAGATTTTCTGTATTGTAGATGCAGAATAGTGCTGACTTGGTTAAAATACTAGCAGAAGCAATAAGTGCAAATCACCTTCCAACACCAGAGCCTGCATTATTCACTGGAGATCCTTTGAAATTGAAAGACTGGCAACTATCCTTTGAAACTTTAATAGACAGGAAAGACATTCCAAAGAATGAAAAACTGTATTACCTAAGAAAGTACATAGGAGGTGCTGTAAAGAAAGCAGTAGAAGGATTCTTCCTGTTAGGCACCGAAGCAGCATATGACTCTGCCTGGCAGCTGTTAGAAAAACGATTCGGAGACCCATTTATTATTGGGAAGTCCTTCAGAGACAAGCTACACGGATGGCCAAAGATAAACTCTAAAGATGACTGCGAACTAAGAGAATTTGCAGACTTCCTTAACCTGTTAAGCCCTGAGCCTGTTTTTCAGGTCTCAGGCTCGAAAATGACATTCCCAGAACAAATTACCATATCTTCCCTTCTAAAATGGTTAAATTAATAATCATTTTTCTCAAAGTAATGATAAACCTGTGAGTTGGATGTAGAAAAGTCAGAATCAATATAGATGTTTTTTATTTTAAAGAAAATTCAGATTGAACATGGTAAAAAACTGTAAATTATAGTGTCCGTCCAAAAGATATTTTGTACTTATAGTGAAAACTATACCTTGGATGATGGGTTAGTAGACTAAAAGCTTTACGAATCCAAAGTACAACATATAATAAGTACCCTGTATCAAGATTGATGCAAAACAGGTGATATTTGACCTTTTTAGACAGATTTAGCAAAAAGAACCTCTTCTGGGGCCATTTGGGTGGATTTTCCTTATCTCTGGCCCCCCTTCTTCGATTTTGACATGTGACATCTCTTTCTGACCGTTAGAGCCAATAGAATCGAAGGGGAATGTCCCCACACACACACATGGCAAAACGAAAAGGTGGAGGCTTCGTATGCCCATTTTTGCTCCAGAGTGAAGCTGTCTCTAGGTCTGACATCTCAAAACTGAAAAGCAGATTTATTGCTCATGCCTCATGGATTATCAAAAATCATTCAAAGTGACACAGACACATTGGATTAACCTATGGATTAACTTCAGCATCGTTTTTATCGTTTTAATGCCATTGAAGACCACTTTTGACCAGACTACCACACAGGTGAGCCATTTAGCCGTTTTTAACTAACTAGCTCCATATGTTTTGATGTGTGTTCTTGTTATTATCTCCGATAATTCGTATCATTGAGTGATGAGGGTACCCATCGATTATGTGTCCCCTCACGATGTGAAACGATGGGTTGAGATTTGCAGCAAAGATAAATAATAAGGTTTTGTGAGTGAATTTCGGTGCAGTCATCTGTTAGCATTTTTCGCTCGTTGCTAATTCAAAGGCTCAGCGTTAGCATTGTGGGGTTTTAAAAAAAATAAAAATAAAAATGATCAGTTAGATGAGTTTCTTTCCGTTACATGGATATACAACACACTCTCACTCCATAATAGTCCAGGAGCGACGTTTGGTCAGGGTCCCATGGCGTGCAGTTGTGACGCTAGGCTCCTTCAGCTTCATAAAGGGACGCAAATAGCTGAACAACTGATTGCAATGTATTCCCATCTGCGGCGGGATTTGACGCTCATGGAAGCACGGCATTCGTTTGTGTCCGCTGCCCTTAAAGGCAATGTGAGCGTCTATTCCCATTGGATAACGGAGAATTGTACACCCGGAAGTAAGTATTCCCCTTACTGTCGATTGATTTTACAGTGATATCTGCACTACTCATCGACTAAAAAACACCAGATTATCCTTGTTAATTACACAACATTGATTGGTTTAAATTGTGTGCAATGCTTTTGTATTTTTCCCCTTCGATTTGGAGAAACAAATATTTTTTCGGAGTAAAGGATGGCAGAAGACACTACACTACCCAGGATCCCCAGCTATCGTTTAGGACTACACCATGTGCTCTGTTTGACAAACCCCGTTTTTTTCACCATTCATTCCAATGGCTGGCGTCTATGTCACGTGATCTTCAAATTTCTCCCTGCAGAAAAAAAAAAACATGGCCGAACTTCGTTTTATTCTCGGTGGAAAATGCCTATTTTAAAGTTAGTTTGGCCATTAAAATGCGTTTTGATGTCATTTGATGCGAGAAATATGAGTTGTTATTTCAAATGGATGTACATGATCTTTAGTTTGCTAGTTATTACGAAGATTACTTCAGGAAATTGCGTCCATAGAACGTTTTCATTGTTACCAAGGTGGTTGCTAGGGACGCTGCTATCGATATTATTTCTGTTATGTTGTGTAACTGTTTAATGGTGTTATCTTTATTGCTACCCCCTTCCCCGTCAATGTATAGTGTTGGTCCACAGCACAAACGTATTAGTTTAACAAAATTTGCATCTAAAGATACGTTATTTTCCCCTGTGCAATTCCAGTCTCACATCTCACAGCACATCGTCATTAACAAATACCGGAAACAGACCGAAAACATTTTTTTTTTTTAAATAATACTTTATTCCGAGTGTGCTTGCTTTTCTCTTTGAAAGTCATCACATAACGGCATTGTAATACACGGTTCGGCTGCATTAAATATTACATATCTGCCGTAGTTCTCTATTTATAGAGCCCTGATGAGAAGACTTATAGACAAACATGAGGAACTGAAAACGTGACGTGGATCATAAATATATCAGCAATTAAACAACATCTTACATTTCTTTTCACACAATACGTCTCCTTGCAGTATCAACACTAATTCGGCTGATTTTTATATTTGATCCAATTGGTAGATAGGCTGTATTTACACCATAAAGGTGCACAGCTGATATAAAGGGACACCTAGTGGTTAAAGCATGTTATTGAATTTCATTATTTTTATTATTAGATATTAATAGGATCCCTATAAAGTATATTCATTACTCGTTATTCTCTACTAATAGTTCATTAAAGACTGTATATAATGACTATTTTGCACATCCCTTTCAAGATTTCAAGATGTTCTAAGGCAGGGGTAGCCAACACGGTGCCCGCGGGCACTCAGTCGCCCGCAGGGGCAACGTGAGTCGCCCGCGGGGCATGTTCTACAAATAGCTCGCCAAGCAAATCCAAAATGTATAAAATACACAAAACAAAAAAGGAAATGTAATTAAAAGAATCTACCCTATGCATAAACGAAACCTAAATCATAGCCAACTATATCTACTTACTACAACTCTATATCTATCTAACACCCCTCCTCCCCCACCCCCACAATGAATATCGACCAATCATGTTCTTGCTTGATTTGCGGGACCAGCGTTGCAGTCGGGAAGAAAAGCAACGTGGCACCTCCCCGCTGATTTTCCTTCTGGCAGAATCTACACAACACATCAGCCCCATTGAACACAGCCTAGTCATGCCAGGCTATACAGCACATGAGGGGCAGAGTTTTACTCTGTGTGTTGTAACTTGCATATATATTTATTCCACTTGACGCACAGACACACATGGCGTAATCTCCACTAGGGACAGGGGAGGGACATGTCCCCGCACTTTTCGAAATCCCGTTTGTGTCCCCCCAATTCACAAATATGTTTATTATTATTTTTTAACGCAAGCCGTCATCGCCACGGAGGAGCACACAGTCTCTGTGAGTGAGCGATACAGAGGGAGAGAGAGACAGCGAGCGAGGGAGCTAGGGAGGGAGGGAGAGAGAGGGAGAGAGAGAGCGAGAGAGCTAGGGAGAGCACACTTTTATCTATTTAATATAGATAAAGAAAGAAATCATTCCAATGTGTACTATAGGGCAGTACAAAAAACAGTTTAAAGGGGAATGATTAGTAAAATATGCATAAATAAAAAGAAAGAATGCTAACATAAGATAAGAATAAACAAGTTTAAATGATTTGTTATTGGTTGTGATAATGTTCTAAAGATGATTGGAGTATTGAAAAGTATACAGCTCCCTTTGTTGCGAGCTGTATCCATAAATTCATTTTGTGCTCAAAGTGCACCAGATTGATGCTTTTCACTTCAACATTTAAAAAAACATCTTCCCGGGGGTGCATGCCCCCAGACCCCCCTAGAGGAGGTGAGGATCCCCCTAGAGGATGTGAGGACCCCCCTGGAGGATGTGAGGCCCCCCCTAGAGGATATGAGGCCCACCCCCAAATAAAGCAGGTTAAAATAATTAAATTGCATACATTTTATTTGAGTAAACACTGAAAACGGGTCCCACAGACACAAAGCACACAAAGGTTAAAGGTAAGCATATAATAATGTTAAAATGTGCTAAATATATACACTGCAAAAAACAAACAAAAAGAGGAGTAAAAGTAGCCCCCGACTTGTTTTATTGTTTTAAAGTAGCCCTCATCCTAAAAAAGGTTGGTGACCCCTGCTAAGGTTTATTGACATATCATATAGGCCTACACAACTATGGTGTAGTTATTAGGGGTGTGCATCTCCATCACTGAGTGCGATGCGCATCTCGATATGTTGCCACGATACGATACATTAACGATACATTTGAAACACTAGGCGATGCGATACGATACGATTCACCCCTGTTGCGATACAGTTCGATACGATTTGATTCAACATTATGCGATTTGGTGCGATACGATGCGATTCAACACGATGCAAAAATAATGATACTTCAATATGGTACGACAGAGGATTTTTGTTTTATTCCTTATATGCAGCAAATCATACATTAACAAAAAAGTGCTTTACATATTTGGTACTGCACATCCCATCATGCCGTTTATTTTTTTGCCTTTAAAAGCTCTCCAGAGTACAATAGACCTATCGCTAAACCACGCCCCAAATAGAATTTGTCCAATCATATCACAGCAAAAATCCCTCCTGGCAGAAAACTCGGACATCACCAGAAAAGCCGTTTGTGGGGCGCATCAAACCAAAACCAGACGTCTGTGATCGAAACCACTGTGAAGAGTTCAGTTTCTATGTTTATTATCTAGCTAATATCTGATGGTGAAACGCTGTGCGTGGGGTACCTGTAATTCAGACACCAGGTACCCTAAAAGACTGGATGGAGGAGTATATTTCGTACCTTTTCCGAAGCCCAAAAGAAAACTCAACAAATGCAAGCGGTGGATTATGCTGTGTCGTCGACCACATAGCACATACACAACTGAATGTGAAGACAATTACCAAGGACACTTATTATTGCTCAAAGGTAAGGTCAATTCATAAAGACATAATATTTGACGGCATGTATTAGAAACGTAGACCAAACTATTAGTTTGCTAACGATTGACTTTGACTGCCAACTAGCTAGCGTATATCCAGCCCAGCTAACTAACGTTAGCTGCCAACTTGTTAGCCAGCTAACTAGCTACAGTGTTATCAACATCAACGTTTGCTGTCTGACTTTTCGTCCTCGCTAGTTAGCTGGTGTTTTTAGCTAACTGTCTTTTCACCTCAAAGCACTTCAGAGATGGGAAGCCAACTCTGGAATATCCAGATCCCATCCGGGCTCTCGTGTGTGCTGCTCCGAAAAGACACAGACCCTCAACCAAAAAAAGGTAACGTAACAGTCAGCCAGGTGCATAACAGTGAAAATGATGACCAACAAGGACAGTTATAGTTATAGATTTAATGTAGTGACCACCACTGCTAACATTGACTTGAACTCCCCCCGCGGCCATTGTCAACAGTCATTCACGGTCGGCTTTGTTTGTCCGAGTTTTCAAAGGGGGCGTGGCTTAGCGATAGGTCTATTCTATAACACCTCACAGTCCACATCCAACAATGTAAGGATGCATTGCTCATGATTAACAATGTGAAAATAACAGCTACCATAGTGCAATGCCCATACAGCTGCCAGCCTGATGTGCTTAACACTCATTCATAGGCTAACTCACCAGTGAGCAGAAAGCAGTGGGTTCTATATGAACAATAAAGAATACAAATAACCTTTCACAAATAGGTATTTCATAACTGCTTACAGTAAGGAAGACATTTACATTATTATTGGCCGTCACAGGCTGCTGTAAACTAAACACCACAGAACACCTCACCTCACTGAGTGATTTAACTCGTATGTCTAACTTTCAGGTTTCTCTTTTCAGCCGCAGACCCCATGTCGCCTCTTTATGTGCGTCGCTAAGTTCCTCGTACTACTTGTGTACTTTAAAGCGGCTCGGCATCGTTAACAATTTGCGAGCGATTTTTCAAGTTGACCGTCTGTAGTATATAGTGCCGCGCACATATACCATCAGGACGTTACTGATGGGGTGCGGCTGCGGAGTGATACTGTGTGTATGCAAGCCCGCATCTAGGACGGATCTATGTATCATGGCTGTAGACCTGTTAAGTAATAAAGATACCTCATACAAAGGTCTACGGATACCTTATTACTCTCCATGACCTGCGGTCAACTATATAGCATAAAGGACTATTACACCGTCTTTCTTGAATAATCCGAAGTGTTGCCAAACGTTTGATTTGTAGGTATTTTTCGGTGCGCTGTGTTTCTCTTTCTCCTCAACTTCCGTGTGTGTTGATAACTGAGACTCTCGGCCTCCGTAGTGGCAAAGCAAATATCAAAGATCGTCTCTGCTGAGCGTTGACAAGATGAGGGAATTTTATATGAATTAATCGGTTTTTTACCGATGCAAAGACGCTACGCAATCGATGCATCGCGAGTTCAACCCGGTTCAACCCAAACTGTAGCCGATGTGCACTCTTTCAACCGGTGCACTCGCATCTTGAACGTTTATGCCGGTGTACCGATGCAAATCGGTGAATCTTAACATCTCTAGTAGTTATGCATTGAATGAAAAACTTGGTGTCGCAAGTTCCTCAATAGTGCATTACAAGACATCTATCAATATTTGTGCATACCTCCAGCAATGTTAACTATGTTGAAGCACTTATTTTAACTGATATTATACATAATGTATTATACTCTTATAAGATGTATGTAGATATTTCATCTCCGGCCTTGTCAGGTATTGAACAATCAATAAATAAAGAACACAGAATTGTTAAATATAAAACACAGAATTTGTGTGATTATACTAAATGATTTACAAATAAACACCACTGCATATTTACAACTGTTACACATGCTGATGTAACGCAAATGTTTCCAACTTGGGATCAATAAAGTATATCTTATCTTAAGCTGATCGATGGCTACTGCCATATTTGCAAAATTTTCCTCTGAACCTTGACAAGTGCATGTTTCAGGCTTATCAATTAATGTAATGTTATCAATTAACAACAGGAGGTGTCACAAACATAAGACCAGCTGTTAAATAAAGCTCTTCTGACCTTAGCTGGCATGTGGGTAATGTATATATTAGGGCCGGGACTCGATTAAAAAAATTAATCTAATTAATTAGAGGCTTTGTAATGAATTAATCGAAATTAATCGCATTTTTAATCACATATAAATATTTGACCTAAGAACAGTGAGAAGCAATTTTTTTCACATGGATTTTAGTATACCATTAGGCGCATTCACACCGCAGTACTTTTCCCACAAAGATTCATGAGAATTTAGTTCATGAGAACTCTTTGAACCTGGGGGTGGATTAGTCAAATTAAGCTGCTGACGTCACTTCTTCTTCTTCTGCTTTGGGTTTACTGGCAGGCCGCAAACCACTTCACGGCGTATACTGCCACCCAAAGTCCCCGGCCGGAAGTCCCCGGAGTTGGGGACTGGCTTCAGTAGAAGCTGCTGGGAGGCCCAGCAGCCTTCCGAGTAAATCGCCAGAACGCCGACACCTCCTCATCTCCACCGCTCCCATGTTTTATTTTGTGTTGCCATAAGTTAGTCTCTCTGCGTTTCTGCGCTGGGCTAATGCTAATAATGCTAATGCGAGGATAATAAAATGGCGGCTTCACAAAACTTTTTGGGAGTTTTACGGGGCGTGGTTTGCAATCCGCCCAGCCAATCAGAAATATAGCTCTTTTCTCACAAGAGAGCCATACGAAAGTCCCTGCTCTCTAGCAGCTCTCTGCTCTCTAGCAGGGACTTTCGTGGGGGTAAAAAGGTTCTCATGAACTAATTTTAGTACCGGCTCTTTTTGGTGTGAACGCGATAAAAGAGGCTAACGTCCACGCTAGCTTCCACGCTAGCTGCTATATGTTTTGCATTGAGGTGATACTTGAGGCTTGATGTGCTGCGGTGATATGCGAATTCCTTTTTGCATAATTTGCACACAACCGTGCTCTTATCGACTCTTCCATCCGTCCGTTTTTTAAAACAACTTTTCCCACTGTTGTTCACTGTGGTTTGTTGTTGTCTGAAGTCATGAACGTTAGTTGGTGCTCCAGTATAATCGGTACGCCTGAAACTCATCCAGTGAGAAACGTTCCGCGGTGCAAAAATAAGTGCGATTAAAATGCGTTAATTTTTTTAACGCGTTAATTGTTGTGTAATTAATTAATCTTAATTAACGCGTTAAAGTCCCGGCCCTAGTATATATATTAATGCTGCCCATTATGGGCACAAGCGATTTTCACCCATTTATTAATTATATGTTTTAAATGTGAGTGTTTCCTATCCCCTAAACCTCCAGGGATGTACACAGTTTAATACTGGCAACTTCTTATTATGGGAAATACGAAAACGTCTTTTAAAACTACAACTCCCAGTAGAGACGTGCCATAGATAGAGAACATGTTGCGAAACACAATAGCCACATGTGTAGTTCTGCGGACGGGGTGGGGGAGGGGGGGACGCGGTGGACCCGTTCAAATCCAGTTTTGGACAGTCTGCCGTGGTTCCATCCCATTTCAAGTGCTGTTCGACGCTCGGCGTAACCCTCGGAGCACACTCTCCAATCACAGAGCTTGAGGACTATCACGGGGTTTGTCAAGCGAAGCGGAGAGAATACTTACTTCCCGGTGTAATATTCTCTAAAGCAAATGAGCTGCTCCGACCCTCGGTCCTGATGGACTCCAACTTGTGTTTATTAATCAAATAAATAAATAAACACAAGGATAATTATGTGTTATTGTTGAGTAAATGGAGAATTGCACAGGGGAAAATAACGTAGATCTATGCCACAATTTTAGATGCAGATGTTGTTAAACTAATACGTTTGCGCTGTGGACCAACACTATACATTGACGGGGAAGGGGGTAGTAATAAAGATAACACCATTAAACATTTACACAACATAACAGAAATAATATCGATAGCAGCGTCCCTAGCAACAAGTAACAAGTAGGTAATAATAATAAAAGACATTAAGAAAAAGGCATTTTAAACAGTCATTAAAAAGCAACACAATCTACCTGCATTGCATTACTCTAAACATGTAATAACGTGCTTTAACCAGTAGGTGGTTTGGGTTAAAAAGCTGTAAAGTTTACAGTGTTAACAAAATAAAATATAATGCTGTTTCTGGTTTAGTTTACGACGGATATATTTAGTTATTGTTTTGATATTTGCAACACAAAAGCGATGGAAAAAAACCACAGCAACACAGAAAAGATGGTCTTAACATGACCCAGCGGTCTAGTAGTTAATAAAAAACAATAATATCAAAACAAAATATTACTACTAACTTTATTGTGAAATTCAAACTGAACGGTAAAAGAATAGTTTCCGGTCTATTCTGAGCCCGATCTCTGTCTAGATAAATAAAAATAAAGAACTACGATAGATGTGTAATATATTTAATGCAGCCGAACCATTTATTACAATGCATTCATGTGATGACTTTCAAAGAGTAAAGCAAGCACTGCTGAATAAAGTATGATTTTATCTTTTATGAAACGTTTTTTTTCATATGGAATGCAGTTGGAGGTCAACCAATCACAGAGCTTGAGAACTAATCACGGGGTTTGTCAAACAGAGCACATGGTGTAGTCCTAAACGATAGCTGGGGATTGTGGGTAGTGTAGTGTCTTCTGCCATCCTTTACTCCGAAAAAATATTTGTTTCTCCGAATCGAAGGGGAAAAATACAAAAGCATTGCACACAATTTAAACCAATCAATGTTGTGTAATTAACAAGGATAATCTGGTGTTTTTTAGTCGATGAGTAGTGCAGATATCACTGTAAAATCAGTCGACAGTAAGGGGATAACTTACTTCCGGGTGTACAATTCTCCGTTATCCAATGGGAATGGACGCTCACATTGCCTTTTTAAGGGCAGCCGACACAAACGAATGCCGTGCTTCCATGAGCGTCAAATCCCGCCGCAGATGGGAATACATTGCAATTGTTGTGGAAATATTTTCCAAGGCCCATAACTTTGACCCAGTGTATCAGTTCAAACTGTCCTGACTGAGCACAGGCACCTGTAACCTTGGCTGCTGTGCTCTCAGTGTTTTGTCTCCCTGTTCCTGCCTGTTGGCGTCAGCTGATAGAGGTGTTATCATTCTATCTTGTTATGCAGCATGTTGATGATGCTCTCTGAACTAGCTAAATACATGGGTCTGGGGTAGAGTTCTTCAGAATTGACGTGGCAACTCTACCGTGAAGTCAGAACCTCTGACTCTTGGACTTGTGATGTGAATCCTCTGGCCGTTAACTCCAAATAAACCATCATGTGTTTGACATCAAAGCTACTGCTCTTCCCGTGTCTCCTTCCTGAGTCGGTGACTCCCACTGCATAGCTACACAGAAGTTTCCTCTACAGCAATCAGTTGAAAGCTATTTGCGTCCCTTTATGAAGCTGAAGGAGCCTAGGAGCGTCACAACTGCACGCCACGGGACCCTGACCAAACGTCGCTCCTGGACGATTATGGAGTGATAGTGTGTTGGGATATAAAACATTCATAGTTTATTAAATGAACATGCCCTCAGACACTGTTTTCTGCAAGATATTGCAGGAGGCCCCCGGAACCGGGGTCTCTCGGGCTTAACAGGTTAAGAGCTGTGAGGCTGCAATGCCCCACATTAAGACATTAGAAGTACTGAATGACTGCAACGAGAGTCAAAACATATTGATGAAACTGCCAGATTGGTTGGTATCCGGCTGGAACCTGTTAGAGATTTAAAGGGATAACTGATCCGCTTTTCAAATCTCCGCGCGTCCCTATCAAGCTGGTTATAATACAGGAAGGAATCCAGTGCCACCAAGTGAACAATAATCTACTTTAATGGTAATATGACAATGCAATACAATCAATACAGTACAAATTCAATACAAATTATCTTTGGGATCCCGAATTTACCTGCACGTGTGCCAGCCAGAGGAAAGAGAGTAAACACCGCGTGTGTCTCTGTGTTTATACTTCTTAACAATGGGAGGAGTTATCCGATCCTCCCATTTGGACCTCCTTGATTGGCAGCCCCAAATATCACAAACACCTCAGATCTCCGGTTTCCCCAATCACTGTAGCTAGATCTAAGTTGAATGCAAATCAAGACATGCTCTCACCTTCCCCCATCTTCCTTTGTCCTCAAAAACACATGTCAACAGGCCCCAAATCCAGCTCACAGTTTTACCCAAATTATTCCCATTTTAAGCTTATCCATAGTTTGCTAAAATGAATACATACACATATTTCACTACAAACCGAAAAGCAATGGAGGCCAGACATGCAAACGGTGGTTACCCACCATTCAAAGTGTTTGTAGATTTCATATCAAAGGAATCAGATCTCGCATGTGATCCCATATCCTCGATACAAGCTATCAGGAGTGTCGAAAGTGAAAAAACAAAGAATTCAAGAAGCCAAACTATTCAAGCAAAGACACTGTCCACAAACACAACACAAAGTAGCCTCCCAACATGCATCTTCTGCAAAGGAACAGGACACGTCCTCCCAAAGTGTAGAAAGTTTGTAGAAAAGACAGTTGAAGATCGCATCAAGTTTGTGTATGCAGAAAGGCTATGCTTTGGATGTTTGAATACTGGTCATCAGTCAAAGGCGTGCAATCACAAAAGCACATGTGAAAAGTGTCAGAGGAGACATCCCACGTGTTTGCATGATGACAAGTTCAAAGGCAAAAGGTCAACAACCTTTAATGGAGACGACATTTCAAAGGACAAAACAGACACCAAAGAAATCGCTGCAACCACCAATAGAGTCATACAAGAAAGCCCAAGCACACAAACGTCCGCAATCATACCAGTCTGGGTCTCATCCACAAAACAGCCAGAACAAGAAGTTCTTGTCTACGCACTCTTGGACACACAGAGTGACACGACTTTCATTCTAGTTGAAGTGGCCCAAAATCTTGACACAAACAAAGAAAATGTTTGTTTGCGGCTATTTACAATGTCAACAAAGTCAACAGTCAGAAACTGACAGATCTTCAAGTGAGGGGATACGACCTGGAAAGAAGGATTCCTTTGCCACCTCTTTTCACAAGAGTTCATTCCAGTTGACAGGTCACACATTCCTACCTCAGAGACAGCTCTAAAATGGCCACATCTGGAACAGTTGGCAGACAAGATTCCACCACCATTGGATTGTGAAGTAGGTATTTTAATCGGATATAACTGTCAGCAAGAGAGATCCTATCCGGTGAAGACAATTATCCATATGCACAGCGGACGGATCTTGGCTGGAGTATCATCGGCTCCTCGAATCCAGCAAAAGACTACAGTGGCACAAAGGGAACTAGTCACAGAATCATAGTGCGACAAGTAACACCTGCTGTCCAGCCAGCAATTCAGCTGAAGAGAGAAGTACACTTTGTGTGCAGAACTCAAGTAAAAGAGATCAATCCAAAAGAAATAATCAAAGTTCTCGAGTCTGATTTCACTGAACACACTACAGAAAATAAACCAGCCGACTACGCCTCAAGGGGGCTGAGTGCAGTTCAGCTCGAAGAGTCTCGCTAAAAGGACCTGACTTTCTTTTGCAGCTGAACCTCCCATGTGAAGAGAAGGTGGGAGAAGTGGAAACAAACAATCCTGAACTTCACAAAGTTCATGTTCGCACAGTCAAGACTATGGAAGGAAATTCGATGGTGAACCGCTTCTCTAAGTTTTCTGACTGGTCCAGGGAAGTGAGAGCCGTCGCAAGACTCAAGAGATTTGCAGGAGAATCCAAGGGATTTCAGCCAAGAACTAAAGAAGCAACTAGCCTTGAAGAAAGAAGAGTGCAGTTCTTTGCCAATGAATTCTGTCAAAGATGGAAATGAGAATACCTGCTAAACCTCCAACAGCGGCAGACATGGCCAAAGGCATTACGGAATTCACAAGCAGATGACATTGTCATTCTGCGAGATGACAGCCTACCAAGAAACGAGTGGAAGCGAAAGCGAAAGCTGAAGATACTAGTCAGTAACACTACACTTGATAAAGGAAAGCCACACACTAGACTAGTCTACCTCAAAAGACCTATTCATAAGGAATTCACCTCACTTCAGGCCACTTAAGTCCCATACATGAGAGTATAGTCATACACACTGAAAACACTTGATTGTTTCTTTGCATTTTGTTTGAACGAAAATCCCATATTTGAGTTAATGAGTGATTTGGTGGGAGTGTAAATGATGTAACAAAGTTAGCTTAAAGGTGGGGTAGGTAAGTTTCAGAAACCGGCTCGAGATACACTTTTTGTTATATTCCATGGAATGCTCTTAACATCCCGATAGCAATGAATATCTTAAGTGCTTTGACAAAAAATCCATAAAAAAATGTCATCTGTGGAACCCGTAATACTGTAAAAAGTACAACCAATCCGTTTAGCCGGCCCGGCTAAACGGATTGGATTGCCGCCCTGTCTGTCAGCCTTCCATCTCGTGCACGCACAAATGTATCTCGTGCCCTCATTAGGCGCATTCACACCGCAGTACTTTTCCCACAAAGGTTCATGAGAACTTAGTTCATGAGAACTCTTTAGTTCTCATGAACTAAGTACAGATCGCGTTCACACCAGAATAAGTCCCTGGGGGAGGATTAGGCAAATGAAGCCGCTGACGTCACTTCTTCTTCTTCTGCTTTGGGTTTACTGGCAGGCCGCAAACCACTTCACGGCGTATACTGCCGCCCAAAGTCCCCGGCCGGAAGTCCCCGGAGTTGGGGACTTCCGAGTAAATCGGTAGAACGCCGACACCTCCTCATCTCCACCGCTCCCATGTTTTATTTTGTGTTGCCATAAGTTAGTCTCTCTGCGTTTCTGCGCTGGGCTAATGCTAATGCTAATGCGAGGATAATAAAATGGCGGCTTCACAAAACGTTTTGGGAGTTTTACGGGGCGTGGTTTGCAATCTGCCCTGCCAATCAGACATAGGAATCTTTTTCTCCCACGAAAGTCCCTGCTCTCTAGCAGGGACAGAAAAGGGGGTGAAAAGGTTCTCATGAACTAATTTTAGTTCCGGCTCTTTTTGGTGTGAACGCAACATTTCGGAACTATATCGGAACTAAAGTGGAAAAAGTACTGTGGTGTGAACGCGCTTATTGGGCGTGCCGTCATTGGGCGTGCATTGCGCGTTCATGTGTGTTGGAGGAGGTGCTCTGTAAGGAAGTCTGAAGGAAGGGGCGGATTCTTTTCGGCTGTGTACTTTCAAATTTGAGTGCACTCGAGCCGGTTTCTGAAACTTACCTACCCCACCTTTAATTAAAAAAGAATAACACAATTAATGTCATAGTTCAATTAGATAAATAAATACTTTATTTCATGTTATTTTATAATCGTTAAATTGGCATGATTTAATACAGTTTGTTTTACATGTTAAATCGATATGCGTATGTGTTTCTTGTGCCTAGGAACTAATGTTTGTTCTGGTACTGCGTGTTTTGTTGTTACACTGTACAACTCAACGTGGGTTGACGTCTTTGTTTGAAGCTCTGCTGAAGTCTGTGACAAAGTTTAATGTGACAAGTTGAATGTGACAAAGTTATACAGAAAAGGAACTAGATTAATCTCCTTTCACGACAAGCGGCCAACGAGGTATTTGTTTTATGTTTTCATTTTCTTATTTTCATTCATATGTGTAGCACAATATGCTAATATGTTTGGCTATGTATACGTGTCATTCGGTGTTGTAGTTCTCACGGCGTAACGGAAGACGGGAGGCTACAGGATGAAAACTCCAAGAAATAAACGGCTGTTTTAAAGAACCGACCTGTGTCTGTGTCGTGAAGAGAGCTACAATATCTTTACTCAGGCTGTAGCCGGGCGGCAGGTACTGTAGGCTAGGGAAGGCTAAGCCTTCCCAAATATTTGTGTCACTGCATCCTGGTAAAATAAAAATATAATTTATAATGTTTGTGTCTTTGACATTAGCGCTACTATGCAGTTCTACGAAGCCAGTTCAACATACCCTGGATATGTTTGAGTTATCTTAACTAACCCTAACAAACGAGATCTCGCTAAGCGGTCCTACGACGCTGGTTATCAACTCGGTAAATCAAGTCTGTGGCCGTTTCTCAATCGCGAGGATACTTGCTTGGTAGCACATGTCTTCCGAGAAGCTAGGCAAGAATCCTTCCTGGCATTCGGAAAACGAAGAGTGGAACAGGCTAGCAAGTGTGCAGGTGTGCGTCATATGAGAGGCCCCGCCTTACATTTTCCGCCACAGATTTGGGGAAATTGGTCTGTGCGCAAAGCATTGTGGGGATTTTAAGGACGCAAAGTCTACCCATGTGCAGCCTCGAAATTACTCCCAAACCAAGGACGCAGCCTCGGTGGAATTCCAAGTATGCTGGAGATTGGAACAGTCCTTCGGCCGCACTCGATGACGTAGCATCCTTGAAATATTGGCTTGGAAGCCAGTTTCCTCGAGATTGAGAAACGGCCAGGGTTTCTCTGTCCAGCTGAGTGCGCGTTCACATGAAAGGGGCAGGGTTAACAACATTTGACCAATCACAAACAGGGAAAAGTGTACTGACAGCGCAGCGTCATACTTAATTAATGAAAAGTAAACTATTAGATAATTAGACGAATATGAACTTTAAACATCCATGACTTAAACATATAATCCAGGATACAAGGTGAATATATAGCCTAACAACTGGTTAAAAAATAAACTACCTAGTGTTTGAAAGCGTACAACAGGTTTATGATATCACTCCCCCATCTAAGACACGAGTGGATCTGACTTTAATTAATTACATTTGAGTTGAGTGTTTCGTCAACCTAATGTGTTGCTTAAAATAATACTTCTGCATACAGTATGTGACAATATAAGTGTTGCACGGCCAGATACGGCTTGAGAAGCTGACTCAGATAAGGAAATATATGATATATTATGATATTATATGATCGATGATGTGATATGAATGATAAGTGCGAATGATAAGTGTGAATGATAAGTGCGACACGTCGACGTCTTCTCTGCATACGGCAGTTTAAACTGTATTTCCTTTATCCTGTAATATGACTTGATAGATTTAAACTCCGCACACTGAGCTCTGACTGGTCAGCAGGCGGTGCTTTCACTGAGTTGATCTCTTTTCTATAGACGCCGGAGGCGGGCAGCATCAGGTAAAAAAAGTTATTTAGCCTTCCCAAACCTAAGCTTTACGTGCCGCCTATGCCTACTTGCTTAATTCTTTACTCTGCTTGTTTGAATTCTTTGCCACTGAAAACGTGCATTGGTCTCATGTCAAGCATAAAGAAATCTGGAGGATCTTCAACGCAGTATAGTGGTGCGCCTACGGAGAGAAATGGCCACAAATTCAAGTTAAACATGCATTAAGCTAATATTAGTTGATTTTAATTAGCTTCCCTTTCCCTGTGACCATAAAAACACTTAAGCCCAAAGCGCATATGACAGCTCCCGAACGAAGTCTGAGGGGTTTGAGGGCACTTTTTCTTTATTTCTTTTTTCCACTAAAAGACTAATGCTTTTGTTTTTTAGCCAACTCACATTCGGCTGGAAAATCAGTGCTCTTCTGGTGTTTTCAATCCGCCCATACAAAAGGCCCACCCAAAAGGAGGAAACATGAGAAGAGACATTTAATCCGTAGCTAGGCCACACCCCATTTACATTTGTGTTTGTAGGCTTGTAGAAAGCATATAGTAGTTGTTAGAGAATATTTCTTCCTTACTCCTAAAATATTTAAAATGTTCTGTGTGTTGACATTTACGATCAGCCCTGCTCCTTATCTTATTTAGCATCGAGGAAAAGAGCTTGAATCCTGGGTGCCCATCGAATGCAGTCGGTACAAATTGAGTTTTGCACACGGCTCTCACACCCACAGGACAGCCTGCTTCACAGCCCAGGAAAACAGCTTGCATTGTGGGTACATGAGTGTTAAAAGTGTATTAAACTGTTTTAATTCAAATGCACATTTTAAAATTAATTAATTAAATTAATAATTAATTACATTTTAAAGGAAAGTGTTCCTGCAGCCCCTCCATAATGGTAAGGCAGACAAATGACGTGGGGACTGTAAATGTACAGCCATTAGCTGGAAAGTACGCCTGCCACTGCCAGGAATATTGGATCGTTTTTGCATTGGAAATGGCCGTTTATATGACATTGAGAGGCACGATGGACATTTGCAGGAAATAATGTGTGTAAACGCTGTACACAAGGTGGAAATTTGTATAATCTTCCGTAAGGAATGTGATAATGCAGTCGTATGTTGATACTATACGTTTTATGGCTTGACCTAGCGGTAGGGGTGTAACGGTATCCGTATTCGTCCCGTACCGTCACGGTTCGGCACGCGCAGTCACGACGAATACACCTTTTTTTTACGAATGGGAAAAAAGTCTGTCATTCAGGGCAGTATCCACTACATTATATATAATCCAGGGGGTCGTATTGCGCCTAAAAGCTGTTTGCCAGGTGCCCTTAAACAACAAATGAAGAACAAGAAGAAACACAACAACAAAATGAACAAAATACAAGAAGAAGAAAAGTAAGGCGATTACAGATAACACACAGGAGCTAGAACCCACCTGTTTCTTTTAAATCAGCTGTGTGGGAACATTTCGGGTTCCCTGTGGACTACAATAACGATGAAATGTGCGAGTGGTGGATCGGACGAGGACGGTGTGTCGGCGTTGTTCGATAGCGGTGCGGTATGCTAATGAAAAAACACGCCAAACATGCTAAATCATATAAGAAGGCATCAGCCAGATTTGCCAATCACTGGAGCCCGGCAAAAGACAACAGCAGTTCAACAGCTTATCCCCGCTGTTTTTAAGAAGCCAAGAGACATGAAAGCCGAGAGACCAAAATAAATAACGGAAGCTTTTGGCATATGTTTTTTAACGACTTTGTGCTCTTGAAACACTTTCTTATTATTTATGATGTAATATTTTCAAGACATTCTTTTTAGTTTTACAGCTTGATGAAACCTTTTTGTTTGACATCAGCCATTATAGATAATATGGCCATCTGAGTGTGTGTGGTACTGTTTGTGGTTTGTTTTTAACTGTTTAATACAGTTAATTATTCAAAATGTCAGAATTCCTTATTTTTAAACTGAAACTTGCACTACTGTTCAAACATAAATAACAACAAACCTGGAATTATGCATTTGGGACTTTTTTTTGCTTTTTCTTGTTGTACCGAACCCGTACCGAACCGTGACCCCCAAACCGAGGTACGAACCGAACCGTGACTTCTGTGAACCGTTACACCCCTACCTAGCGGACATAGGGGGTTTTACGCTAAGCTCCACAGATGTGAGAGACATCTCCTGTGTCTGCAGAATGTTTACGCCCATCCCCAATATGTGGATTTGACTCTCTGTAAACTAGTTAAAAGGTCTACCAAGATGCGAGGCTGATCAGAATTGACATGACAACCCACCCGTTAGGGCTGTAACGATACACTAATCTCACGATACAATACGATACGATACATTCAGCTCACGATACGATATATATCACGATATTCAGCCAACGATACGATTCGATACGATTCAATATAATTCGATACACTTACATAATTTTCTGAAAGATTTTAAAGGGACAGTGTGATTTTGGTGACATCTTGTGAGTGTTCCATTGACTTGGATTGAATTAATTCAACTAAAAACTGAAAGCATCGATTATACAATATATGGCTCTGACTAGACAGAGTCAACAGCTTGCAAATGCTGGACAAAATGAATCAAAAGATGTGGTGAGAAAATTAGTTTCATTTATTGAAACAGTGCAAACTGTAGCTTACAAGCCTTTGAAACGTAAGTACATAAAGTGCAGTATCACAATGGACAATTAAAAGGTGCAGCAGGTGGCCTGTTCTGAACAGATTCTTTTACAGCATTTTTAGCTTAACACAGAATATGAGGTAGCCAATAATTCAAGTCACTAACAGGATAGCGCGGCTCCATCGCGTTCACCATGCGCCGAAAGCCTATGTTTTCCACCACGGAATAAGGTCTCAAATCCTGACAAATAAAGTAGGCAATGGACTCTGTAATCTTCTGCGACCTTGGTGAAGTAGATGGGAACTTGTGGGAACAACCGCCATCGCTGTCCAGCACGGTTTGTTTTGGGTCACGCCGCGGCCGCAGCTTCTTGAGTTCCTGAGTTAGCATTACCTTGTCCGGGTGGTGACATTGTAGGTGGAATCGTAGGTTAGTGGTATTTCCAGAGTATTTCACATTTGTGTGACACAGCTTGCAAACCGCCATAGTTTTATCTAAATTGTCGCTTTCCTTCTTCTTTTTAAAGCCGAAGTGCTCCCACACATCTGCTTTTAAGCACGAAGGTGCTGGGTTAATGTGTGCCGCCATTCTCCTGAACCGCTTCGCACTCACTACGAGAAGAAGAAACCGGCGTGTGTATCTAGAAATGCTCTACAGCAACACTAGCGGCTCGACTGGCTGATGTAATCGCTCTTCATGCAAAGCGAACGGGGGGGAATGGGCAGGGAGCAGAGTGCCAGGCGGAACACGGGGGATTTGAATGGGACTTAATGTATCGATACCCGCGGCTGAAATATCGATACTTTCTCGAGAAACAAAATATCGATATATATCGCAGTATCGATTAAATTGCACAGCCCTACCACCCGTGCAGTCAGAACCTTTTGCTGCTGTGACTTGTGATATGAATTCTCCGGCCGTATCCTTGTAATAAACTACCAGTGTTTGACATCAAAGCTCCAACTCTCCTCGTGTCTCTCTGAGTCCTGACTCTCCATTGCTGCAGAAGTTTCCCTTACAAATTGGCGTTGTCGTCAGGATACCAACACATCTTCAGAACTGGTAAGTGTAATTTCAAATCTACATTTGGACATTGCCTTACCAGAATCTGTGATTGACGGTATCCTAAAATTACCTATGAAACTGAGCAGTTGTGTTTTGTTTTTTTTGGTTAATGAACATTTGGCTGATTGTCTCTGTGTATGCTGCTTGGGACGGAAGTACCATACAAGCATGCACAGCTTATGTTCAGAGTAACCTTAAAGAAATACATCAGTAAAGTGGAGCTTCTGTATGAAAGCAATGTAAAGATTTGTATTGGACAAATCGCCGAATTCTGGGGGTTTCAGCGGCCAACACAGCAGTTAAAAATAAGCAGCCCGAGATATTTCCCCCCATTGCCTCTCTAAACACGGCTGTGTGTGTAAATATCCCCCCCGTGTCTGGGTGGCTGCAGCCGTGCAGCTGAGAGGGAGAAAGTCACAGCTTTTTGTCTATATCTTTAACTCACACCACCGCCGTCTCTATTAAAAACGAGATGGTCTAAAAGCACTCGTTGTTTGTGACCGTCTTCTACATTGCTGGCAAGGCCGGGGCAGCGCGAGGTGCGTGCATCACCCGATGCGCCACAGCTCTCTAATTTGCTGGAGGACGTTCTCTACATTGCTTGGGAGCATTCCCTACATTATTGCTGGAAGAGCTGGTGGCGGTCCGGGGTGCATACATAAAATTATAGGCTAATTGATCACGGGTGGGCAGTGGGCAAGCAAGTGTAGAACAAAACTGTGTTTCATCGTTGTGATGAACACGATGGCGGGTGTATAGGCTGGTCGTGTAGGACTACAGTTAACTGTGCTGTTGTAGGAGAGAAAGGGTAGCGGAAAAAAAAGTCTGTGTTCTCCTGGTCGGGGGTTCATCGCGCCACTAGAATAGAGTAGTGGTTGTCGCAAGAGGATAAGCTAGTTATTGCTTTTGGACGGTCTTCAGGCACGATCTTAGCACTTGTACAAGGGTGGACGACGTGCGAGTCAAGGTGCCCCATCTATAATTCCCTACCCCCTCTGAAACCTCTTAATTCGGACTAAATTGAGCTGGATGAACTTTGCTGTCGCGCTGGTGTTTATTGCGAGTTCATGTTTGTTTGTCTAATTGTTTGTATGGGGGGTCTATATTGGTTTGTCTTCCCGCCGTCTTGTGTATTCTTTGTAACAACTAATAATGAATCAGTCCATAGCCAGGGTAAAATGAACTAAACTTTAGTTATCTCACCAAAAGTAAATGACTTGAGAAAAAAATAATGTAAAGATGTAAAGCAAAATTATATATTATAGTATAAATGTGCTGCAAATGTGCTGCAAAATGAAAATAAATAGCAAAAGAGTGTTTTTATGTCCTGCATCTGAGTGTGCAGAGGAAAATGTAAACAAGAAGCACACTGTTCAAGGTGTGCGCTGTAGGTGTAAGAAGAAAATAAGATGATATTGCTTTAAGAATACATTTTAAATGGTATTGCTGGTATGTTAAGATATATTTGTGACCTTGTATAAACCCTATGCCCCGTCTTACACCCTGAGACCATCAGAGGCATCACTGCTGGTCGTAAATACCTGCCTGAGGAGATCAGGGTTGCAAAAAAAATCTGTCTGCTCAATTACGTCAATGTTGTATTATTTGTTTAATTTATTCTTAATCTATGTATTGTATGGTAATAATGAATAAAAAACGTAATGTATTGAACACATTCCGAAACAAAGCAGATAAGACAGAACTAGACTCAGACATAATACTAATGTTTGTTGAAACCTTTTGCGTTGTTGCTGCAAAATGGAAACTTTGTTGATTATCTATTCCAACTGGCCACTGGAATCAGATAATTAATATAAGTTGAAGTTCAATTACAGTTTTTAAATATAGTTTAACATTCTTTATTAAACTGTTTCAAATTATTTCTAGTACAATTGGTCTATAGACATTACTACAATTCTAATAGTTGTTAAACTACTGACAGGTTTTCTGAAACCGAGCTTATGAACAATAGAGTAAAGGTAGCTGGTTAAGCCAGGATCAATATATTTGTTGAGGTTTTTATTGTATGCATAATAAATGTGTGTTTTAAGGAGTATAATGTTGCAATCTCTTTAAGATAAGCAATTGCAGTTCCAAGATAGATGTTGTTTTCCTGGGGCCTCTCCTTCACAGGCCCACACAATAAATCATGAGACTTCCAAATCCTGACAGACAGAGATCAGTATCACTTTGGGTTGCAATCAAAATCCATGAAGGGGTTCTACTTGGCCCACTTTCAATACCATAAAGAGAGTATTAACCCAGCTCAAGCTAAATGTCAAATGTCTTTAATTAATGTACAAGTGTTTTGATTTCTTAAAAAAATTCCAGTCTAGTTTCCTTCGAGGTCAGTCTAAGCTACGAATTGTTTCTCATAAACATTCTCACTGCTGTCCCAGATGTTTTAAACCTTGGGCAGACAAGCTGCTCACACACACACACACACACACACACACACACACACACACACACACACACACACACACACACACACACACACACACACACTTTGGATGGGTATTCGCCTTATCCACATTGTAAATTATTGCATTCTTTAGAGTTATTAGTAATTCAAGATTAATTATTGAATTAAATGTGGTACATAAGATCAAATAACTAAAACTTTGACTTGATGATTTAGTTCACAACATTAGACCTTGTCCTCTAATCTCTACTAGCATAAGATACGTGTGTATGTTTGGGTGTTTTATCACTCCCGTCATGCAGGGCTCGCAATTAACGATGTCCCGATGTCCCGGGGATCATAACAATTCCTACTGGGACACAAATCTATGTTGTCATTGGGCTGTCAAGAGACAGAATGGTGATAGAATGCATTCTACGTCATCCACTCTGCTGCTGACTGCTGCTAGACTTGCGCCAATGCAACGGTCACGACAGTTAAAAAAAGAAGAAAAAAATGCTGAGGTGGTTGAATAAACAGCCCCCTGATGCAAGCCCCAATTCTGCCGACTCCCGAAACGAAAACATCCCAAGTCCTGGTCATGATGCATCGTCTTCCACTGTGGTAAGTTAGTTGTCTTAAGTGTCAATGTTAGCTAGCGCTAGCGTTAGCTAGCGCTAACTAACGCTAGCAACTGAAGTGTGCCTTACAATGCATACAAACGTCCTAAAATGCGGTGTCATGTTCTTTTGAAGTTTGTGAAAATGATGTTAAATACAGTTGATCAGAATAAGAGGTGTAGCCTATCATTTTTGTATTTTCTTTGTCAGCCAGTCAGTGACCGGGCTAGAATCTTTAGCTGCAAAAACGTAAGGCATTTAGCTAATCATTTAAGCTTTTCATCTTTTTTTAGTGTTTTAGTTTTTCTTGGTCAAGAACGTCAGTCAGATTGGGTGACGATGATTAGAAAGGGTGTCGCAAGGTACTTTTAGTTTGTCAATCAACTCTGGTATGAGAATAATGTGTCATGTTAAGAGAGAGTAAGTAAAAACAGTTGTTTTTGTGCCTAGCTAATCTCCCAGTAGATGTTGCCCTTCAAAGCAAGGCTACAATGTGCATTAGTGATGGCACGTTCGATGGCACGCTCGCTCGAAACGTGTCTTTAACAAGAACGAACTGACCTGACCATTGTGCATGTCTGCATATTTTGGGATCAGGGCTCCCCAACAGGCCCAAAAAATATATGTGTATATCTGTTGAAACCAAAGACTAAAATAATGCTGTAGAAAAATATCAAAATGACTAAGATTATAATGCTCATATAAATGTTGCATTTCACCACTTTTGTAATAACATTTCTTTTACAATTGATAATGTTTTTGTCTTCTACATCTATATTAAAACAAAACAGGGGTCTGGCTCAAAGACATCATCAGGGCTTTAAGACAAAGTTGTATACAACATTGTACCCTACTATGTTATGTGATGTTATATTATATTATTATAACATGAACATATGTTTTGTCTTAACTAAATTCAGGAGCTGCAAGTGCCAAGGACAGAGGAGGCGAAGAGGCGAAGAGGAAGAGGAAGTGGCTTCCTGAATGGAGGCAACAATACCCCTTTGCCGAGTTTGATCCAGCTGCCAAAATGATGTACTGCTCAACATGCAGATCCTTCCCAGCAAAGGCCAAAGACAGTTCTTTGTTCATCGGTGTAAGTGGCGACAATGTACGTGTGAGAACACTAAAAATGCACGTCCTTACATCTGCTCACAATGATTGTGAGAAGGCTCTCAGAGTACGGGAGAATCCTGAGATCGCACCTCTGCCAAGCTGTCTTCTAAGAATGGATCAGGGTGTTAAAGAGAAATTAATCAAGCTATTTAACATAGCATACTATGTTGCAAAGGAGGAGGAACCCTTTACAACATTTCCCAAATTAGTGAATCTGCATTTCAAGAATGGCCTTAACTTGGGAATCACATACAAAAATGACCACGCTTGTCAGACATTCATAGACAACATAGCTAAAACCATGAACAAGTCTTTGGAAGAGAAGATAAAGGCTGCAAGATTTTTGTCTATAATGTCTGACTCTTCTGTTGACCGATCAGTGCAGGACCAGGAGATAATTTATGTCACCTATATTGAAAATGTCATGTTGACTATAGTGACATTGCAGCATGCTAACAGCCAGGGCATCCTAGACGCCATAATGTCTGGAGTTCACCAAGCTGGGCTCTCAGAAGATGACCTAAAGGCAAAGTTGGTTGGGTTCGGATGTGATGGGGCCTCTGTGATGATCGGGCATAGAAATTGAGTGTCTGCCAGGCTGAAAGAGATGTTTGGATCGCTGGTGACCATCTGGTGTGTGGCTCATCGTCTTGAGCTGACCGCATTAGACAGCATTACATATTTTCCAGCTCTCACAGAACTGAAGAAAAGTATCAACGGAATCTACAAACACTACCATACATCAGCCAAAGCTAGCCGTGAGCTCAAGACTGTGGCAGAAGCCCTCAACATACATCTGGTCAAACCAGGGACTATCAATGGTACACGGTGGCTTCCGCACACACACCATGGTTTGTCAGCCCTTATCAGGAACTACCAAGCCATCCTTTTCCATTTGGAGAGCCACGCAAGTGACATGCATGATAGAGAAGCAAGTGACCTCATGAAGGGGCGGGCCAGCCACACTGTGAAAGGACTTAAGCAATTCAAGACAGTGAAGGGTATTATCATCTGATATTTAAGAAGTGTGTTACATTTGAAATGGCAGAAAGTCTTGTTGCAAATTCCAGATAGATATTAAGAGAGGTCCCTTGGGTTTCTCGGGTGGTTATCAATAGTAGCAGTTAAGTGAATACTGTTCAAACAATACCTGTGTTTGTGTTTTATATTGATTTCTCTGTTTTATCCTTTCATAAATGTAAGGACTAAAAATGGCTATAAACATTCTGGGCTGGTTGGAGTAAACAGGGTTTTATTGCTCTGTGGGGGAGGTGTAGGTATGCAGGACAGGGGGGCTGGGTGGATGAGAGTATATTCTGCTTAGGATCTCTTGGTTAGCCATTAGATATAATGGCTAAATTCTTCCTAAGTTAATTATGCGCATCCTGCAGGCCTTGAGAATTGAGTCACACAGATAAGAAAGACAATGGTCCTTTTGTTGTAAAGTGAGCCTGTTTGGTTTTCTGCTGGCCAGCGCTGAGTCACTGTGATACAGCATATTTTGCAGACATTGTCATTCTGCGAGATGACAGCCTACCAAGAAACGAGTGGAAGCGAAAGCGAAAGCTGAAGATACTAGTCAGTAACACTACACTTGATAAAGGAAAGCCACACACTAGACTAGTCTACCTCGAAAGACCTATTCATAAGGAATTCACCTCACTTCAGGCCACTTAAGTCCCATACATGAGAGTATAGTCATACACACTGAAAACACTTGATTGTTTGAATTTGCATTTTGTTTGAACGAAAATCCCATATTTGAGTTAATGAGTGATTTGGTGGGAGTGTAAATGATGTAACAAAGTTAGCTTAAAGGTGGGGTAGGTAAGTTTCAGAAACCGGCTCGAGATACACTTTTTGTTATATTCCATGGAATGCTCTTAACATCCCGATAGCAATGAATATCTTAAGTGCTTTGACAAAAAATCCATAAAAATGTCATCTGTGGAACCCGTAATACTGGATTGCCGCCCTGTCTGTCAGCCTTCCATCTCGTGCACGCACAAATGTATCTCGTGCCCTCATTAGACGCATTCACACCGCAGTACTTTTCCCACAAAGGTTCATGAGAACTTAGTTCATGAGAACTCTTTAGTTCTCATGAACTAAGTACAGATCGCGTTCACACCAGCATAAGTCCCTGGGGGAGGATTAGTTAAATGAAGCCGCTGACGTCACTTCTTCTTCTTCTGCTTTGGGTTTACTGGCAGGCCGCAAACCACATCACGGCGTATACTGCCGCCCAAAGTCCCCGGCCGGAAGTCCCCGGAGTTGGGGACTTCCGAGTAAATCGGCAGAACGCCGACACCTCCTCATCTCCACCGCTCCCATGTTTTATTTTGTGTTGCCATAAGTTAGTCTCTCTGTGTTTCTGCGCTGGGCTAATGCTAATGCGAGGATAATAATATGGCGGCTTCACAAAACGTTTTGGGAGTTTTACGGGGCGTGGTTTGCAATCTGCCCTGCCAATCAGACATAGGAATCTTTTTCTCCCACGAAAGTCCCTGCTCTCTAGCAGGGACAGACAAGGGGGTGAAAAGGTTCTCATGAACTAATTTTAGTTCCGGCTCTTTTTGGTGTGAACGCAACATTTCGGAACTATATCGGAACTAAAGTGGGAAAAGTACTGTGGTGTGAACGCGCTTATTGGGCGTGCCGTCATTGGGCGTGCATTGCGCGTTCATGTGTGTTGGAGGAGGTGCTCTGTAAGGAAGTCTGAAGGAAGGGGCGGATTCTTTTCGGCTGTGTACTTTCAAATTTTAGTGCACTCTAGCCGGTTTCTGAAACTTACCTACCCCACCTTTAATTAAAAAAGAATAACACAATTAATGTCATAGTTCAATTAGATAAATAAATACTTTATTTCATGTTATTTTATAATCGTTAAATTGGCATGATTTAATACAGTTTGTTTTACATGTTAAATCGATATGCGTATGTGTTTCTTGTGCCTAGGAACTAATGTTTGTTCTGGTACTGCGTGTTTTGTTGTTACACTGTACAACTCAACGTGGGTTGACGTCTTTGTTTGAAGCTCTGCTGAAGTCTGTGACAAAGTTTAATGTGACAAGTTGAATGTGACAAAGTTATACAGAAAAGGAACTAGATTAATCTCCTTTCACGACAAGCGGCCAACGAGGTATTTGTTTTATGTTTTCATTTTCTTATTTTCATTCATATGTGTAGCACAATATGCTAATATGTTTGGCTATGTATACGTGTCATTCGGTGTTGTAGTTCTCACGGCGTAACGGAAGAGGGGAGGCTACAGGATGAAAACTCCAAGAAATAAACGGCTGTTTTAAAGAACCGACCTGTGTCTGTGTCGTGAAGAGAGCTACAATATCTTTACTCAGGCTGTAGCCGGGCGGCGGGTACTGTAGGCTAGGGAAGGCTAAGCCTTCCCAAATATTTGTGTCACTGCATCTTGGTAAAATAAAAATATAATGTATAATGTTTGTGTCTTTGACATTAGCGCTACTATGCAGTTCTACGAAGCCAGTTCAACATACCCTGGATATGTTTGAGTTATCTTAACTAACCTTAACAAACGAGATCTCGCTAAGCGGTCCAACGACGCTGGTTATCAACTCGGTAAATCAAGTCTGTGGCCGTTTCTCAATCGCGAGGATGCTTGCTTGGTAGCACATGTCTTCCGAGAAGCTAGGCAAGAATCCTTCCTGGCATTCGGAAAACGAAGAGTGGAACAGGCTAGCAAGTGTGCAGGTGTGCGTCATATGAGAGGCCCCGCCTTACATTTTCCGCCACAGATTTGGGGAAATTGGTCTGTGCGCAAAGCATTGTGGGGATTTTAAGGACGCAAAGTCTACCCATGTGCAGCCTCAAAATTACTCCCAAACCAAGGACGCAGCCTCGGTGGAATTCCAAGTATGCTGGAGATTGGAACAGTCCTTCGGCCGCACTCGATGACGTAGCATCCTTGAAATATTGGCTTGGAAGCCAGTTTCCTCGAGATTGAGAAACGGCCAGGGTTTCTCTGTCCAGCTGAGTGCGCGTTCACGTGAAAGGGGCAGGGTTAACAACATTTGACCAATCACAAACAGGGAAAAGTGTACTGACAGCGCAGCGTCATACTTAATTAATGAAAAGTAAACTATTAGATAATTAGACGAATATGAACTTTAAACATCCATGACTTAAACATATAATCCAGGATACAAGGTGAATATATAGCCTAACAACTGGTTAAAAAATAAACTACCTAGTGTTTGAAAGCGTAAAACAGGTTTATGATATCACTCCCCCATCTAAGACACGAGTGGATCTGACTTTAATTAATTACATTTGAGTTGAGTGTTTCGTCAACCTAATGTGTTGCTTAAAATAATACTTCTGCATACAGTATGTGACAATATAAGTGTTGCACGGCCAGATACGGCTTGAGAAGCTGACTCAGATAAGGAAATATATGATATATTATGATATTATATGATCGATGATGTGATATGAATGATAAGTGCGAATGATAAGTGTGAATTATAAGTGCGACACGTCGACGTCTTCTCTGCATACGGCAGTTTAAACTGTATTTCCTTTATCCTGTAATATGACTTGATAGATTTAAACTCCGCACACTGAGCTCTGACTGGTCAGCAGGTGGTGCTTTCACTGAGTTGATCTCTTTTCTATAGACGCCGGAGGCGGGCAGCATCAGGTAAAAAAAGTTATTTAGCCTTCCCAAACCTAAGCTTTACGTGCCGCCTATGCCTACTTGCTTAATTCTTTACTCTGCTTGTTTGAATTATTTGCCACTGAAAACGTGTATTGGTCTCATGTCAAGCATAAAGAAATCTGGAGGATCTTCAACACAGTATAGTGGTGCGCCTACAGAGAGAAATGGCCACAAATTCAAGTTAAACATGCATTAAGCTAATATTAGTTGATTTTAATTAGCTTCCCTTTCCCTGTGACCATAAAAACATTTAAGCCCAAAGCACATATGACAGCTCCCGAACGAAGTCTGAGGGGTTTGAGGGCACTTTTTCTTTATTTCTTTTTTCCACTAAAAGACTAATGCTTTTGTTTTTTAGCCAACTCACATTCGGCTGGAAAATCAGTGCTCTTCTGGTGTTTTCAATCCGCCCATACAAAAGGCCCACCCAAAAGGAGGAAACATGAGAAGAGACATTTAATCCGTAGCTAGGCCACACCCCATTTACATTTGTGTTTGTAGGCTTGTAGAAAGCATATAGTAGTTGTTAGAGAATATTTCTTCCTTACTCCTAAAATATTTAAAATGTTCTGTGTGTTGACATTTACGATCAGCCCTGCTCCTTATCTTATTTAGCATCGAGGAAAAGAGCTTGAATCCTGGGTGCCCATCGAATGCAGTCAGTACAAATTGAGTTTTGCACACGGCTCTCACACCCACAGGACAGCCTGCTTCACAGCATGTTGTAGCCCAGGAAAACAGCTTGCATTGTGGGTACATGAGTGTTAAAAGTGTATTAAACTGTTTGAATTCAAATGCACATTTTAAAATTAATTAAATTAATAATTAATTACATTTTAAAGGAAAGTGTTCCTGCAGCCCCTCCATAACGGTAAGGCAGACAAATAACATGGGGACTGTAAATGTACAGCCATTGGCTGGAAAGTACGCCTGCCACTGCCAGGAATATTGGGTCGTTTTTGCATTGGAAATGGCCGTTTATATGACATTGAGAGGCACGATGGACATTTGCAGGAAATAATGTGTGTAAACCCTGTACACAAGGTGGAAATTTGTATAATCTTCCGTAAGGAATGTGATAATGCAGTCGTATGTTGATACTATACGTTTTATGGCTTGACCTAGCGGTAGGGGTGTAACGGTATCCGTATTCGTCCCGTACCGTCACGGTTCGGCACGCGCAGTCACGACGAATACACCTTTTTTTTACGAATGGGAAAAAAGTCTGTCATTCAGGGCAGTATCCACTACATTATATATAATCCAGGGGGTCGTATTGCGCCTAAAAGCTGTTTGCCAGGTGCCCTTAAACCACAAATGAAGAACAAGAAGAAACACAACAACAAAATGAACAAAATACAAGAAGAAGAAAAGTAAGTATGGCGATTACAGATAACACACAGGAGCTAGAACCCACCTGTTTCTTTTAAATCAGCTGTGTGGGAACATTTCGGGTTCCCTGTGGACTACAATAACGATGAAATGTGCCAGTGGTGGATCGGACGAGGACGGTGTGTCGGCGTTGTTCGATAGCGGTGCGGTATGCTAATGAAAAAACACGCCAAACATGCTAAATCATATAAGAAGGCATCAGCCAGATTTGCCAATCACTGGAAACCCGGCAAAAGACAACAGCAGTTCAACAGCTTATCCCCGCTGTTTTTAAGAAGCAAAGAGACATGAAAGCCGAGAGACCAAAATAAATAACGGAAGCTTTTGGCATATGTTTTTTAACGACTTTGTGCTCTTGAAACACTTTCTTATTATTTATGATGTAATATTTTCAAGACATTCTTTTTAGTTTTACAGCTTGATGAAACCTTTTTGTTTGACATCAGCCATTATAGATAATATGGCCATCTGAGTGTGTGTGGTACTGTTTGTGGTTTGTTTTTAACTGTTTAATACAGTTAATTATTCAAAATGTCAGAATTCCTTATTTTTAAACTGAAACTTGCACTACTGTTCAAACATAAATAACAACAAACCTGGAATTATGCATTTGGGACTTTTTTTTGCTTTTTCTTGTTGTACCGAACCCGTACCGAACCGTGACCCCCAAACCGAGGTACGAACCGAACCGTGACTTCTGTGAACCGTTACACCCCTACCTAGCGGACATAGGGGGTTTTACGCTAAGCTCCACAGATGTGAGAGACATCTCCTGTGTCTGCAGAATGTTTACGCCCATCCCCAATATGTGGATTTGACTCTCTGTAAACTAGTTAAAAGGTCTACCAAGATGCGAGGCTGATCAGAATTGACATGACAACCCACCCGTTAGGGCTGTAACGATACACTAATCTCACGATACAATACGATACGATACATTCAGCTCACGATACAATATATATCACGATATTCAGCCAACGATACGATTCGATACGATTCAATATAATTCGATACACTTACATAATTTTCTGAAAGATTTTAAAGGGACAGTGTGATTTTGGTGACATCTTGTGAGTGTTCCATTGACTTGGATTGAATTAATTCAACTAAAAACTGAAAGCATCGATTATACAATATATGGCTCTGACTAGACAGAGTCTACAGCTTGCAAATGCTGGACAAAATGAATCAAAAGATGTGGTGAGAAAATTAGTTTCATTTATTGAAACAGTGCAAACTGTAGCTTACAAGCCTTTGAAACGTAAGTACATAAAGTGCAGTATCACAATGGACAATTAAAAGGTGCAGCAGGTGGCCTGTTCTGAACAGATTCTTTTACAGCATTTTTAGCTTAACACAGAATATGAGGTAGCCAATAATTCAAGTCACTAACAGGATAGCGCGGCTCCATCGCGTTCACCATGCGCCGAAAGCCTATGTTTTCCACCACGGAATAAGGTCTCAAATCCTGACAAATAAAGTAGGCAATGGACTCTGTAATCTTCTCCGACCTTGGTGAAGTAGATGGGAACTTGTGGGAACAACCGCCATCGCTGTCCAGCACGGTTTGTTTTGGGTCACGCCGCGGCCGCAGCTTCTTGAGTTCCTGAGTTAGCATTACCTTGTCCGGGTGGTGACGTTGTAGGTGGAATCGTAGGTTAGTGGTATTTCCAGAGTATTTCACGTTTGTGTGACACAGCTTGCAAACCGCCATAGTTTTATCTAAATTGTCGCTTTCCTTCTTCTTTTTAAAGCCGAAGTGCTCCCACACATCTGCTTTTAAGCACGAAGGTGCTGGGTTAATGTGTGCCGCCATTCTCCTGAACCGCTTCGCACTCACTGCGAGAAAGAAGAAACCGGCGTGTGTATCTAGAAATGCTCTACAGCAACACTAGCGGCTCGACTGGCTGATGTAATCGCTCTTCATGCAAAGCGAACGGGGGGGGATGGGCAGGGAGCAGAGTGCCAGGCGGAACACGGGGGATTTGAATGGGACTTAATGTATCGATACCCGCGGCTGAAATATCGATACTTTCTCGAGAAACAAAATATCGATATATATCGCAGTATCGATTAAATTGCACAGCCCTACCACCCGTGCAGTCAGAACCTTTTGCTGCTGTGACTTGTGATATGAATTATCCGGCCGTATCCTTGTAATAAACTACCAGTGTTTGACATCAAAGCTCCAACTCTCCTTGTGTCTCTCTGAGTCCTGAGTCTCCATTGCTGCAGAAGAAGTTTCCCTTACAAATTGGCGTTGTCGTCAGGATACCAACACAACTTCAGAACTGGTAAGTGTAATTTCAAATCTACATTTGGACATTGCCTTACCAGAATCTGTGATTGACGGTATCCTAAAATTACCTATGAAACTGAGCGGTTGTGTTTTGTTTTTTTTTGGTTAATGAACATTTGGCTGATTGTCTCTGTGTATGCTGCTTGGGACGGAAGTACCATACAAGCATGCATAGCTTATGTTCAGAGTAACCTTAAAGAAATACATCAGTAAAGTGGAGCTTCTGTATGAAAGCAATGTAAAGATTTGTATTGGACAAATCGCCGAATTCTGGGGGTTTCAGCGGCCAACACAGCAGTTAAAAATAAGCAGCCCGAGATATTTCCCCCCCATTGCCTCTCTAAACACGGCTGTGTGTGTAAATATCCCCCCCCCCCGTGTCTGGGTGGCTGCAGCCGTGCAGCTGAGAGGGAGAAAGTCACAGCTTTTTGTCTATATCTTTAACTCACACCACCGCCGTCTCTATTAAAAACGAGATGGTCTAAAAGCACTCGTTGTTTGTGACCGTCTTCTACATTGCTGGCAAGGCCGGGGCAGCGCGAGGTGCGTGCATCACCCGATGCGCCACAGCTCTCTAATTTGCTGGAGGAACGTTCTCTACATTGCTTGGGAGCATTCCCTACATTATTGCTGGAAGAGCTGGTGGCGGTCCGGGGTGCATACATACAATTATAGGCTAATTGATCACGGGTGGGCAGTGGGCAAGCAAGTGTAGAACAAAACTGTGTTTCATCGTTGTGATGAACACGATGGCGGGTGTATAGGCTGGTCGTGTAGGACTACAGTTAACTGTGCTGTTGTTGGAGAGAAAGGGTAGCGGAAAAAAAAGTCTGTGTTCTCCTGGTCGGGGGTTCATCGCGCCACTAGAATAGAGTAGTGGTTGTCGCAAGAGGATAAGCTAGTTATTGCTTTTGGACGGTCTTCAGGCACGATCTTAGCACTTGTACAAGGGTGGACGTGCGAGTCAAGGTGCCCCATCTATAATTCCCTACCCCCTCTGAAACCTCTTAATTCGGACTAAATTGAGCTGGATGAACTTTGCTGTCGTGCTGGTGTTTATTGCGAGTTCATGTTTGTTTGTCTAATTGTTTGTATGGGGGGTCTATATTGGTTTGTCTTCCCGCCGTCTTGTGTATTCTTTGTAACAACTAATAATGAATCAGTCCATAGCCAGGGTAAAATGAACTAAACTGTAGTTATCTCACCAAAAGTAAATGACTTGAGAAAAAAATAATGTAAAGATGTAAAGCAAAATTATATATTATAGTATAAATGTGCTGCAAATGTGCTGCAAAATGAGAAATAAACAGCAAAAGAGTGTTTTTATGTCCTGCATCTGAGTGTGCAGAGGAAAATGTAAACAAGAAGCACACTGTTCATGGTGTGCGCTGTAGGTGTAAGAAGAAAATAAGATGATATTGCTTTAAGAATACATTTTAAATGGTATTGCTGGTATGTTAAGATCAATCAATCAATCAATCAATGTTTATTTATATAGCCCAATATCACAAATGTTACATTTGTCTCAGTGGACTTTACAGTTTGTACAAAATATCAGTATGACAATATGACACCCTCTGTCCTTAGACCCTCACATCGTACAAGGAAAAACTTCCAAAGAAAACCCACAGTTTAAAGAGAAAAATGGGAGAAACCTCAGGGAGAGCAACAGAGGAGGGATCCCTCTCCCAGGACGGACAGACGTGCAATAGATGCCGTGTGTAAATTGAAAAGATAATACATTTGCAACATAGGTAGTCCAAATGTTTGGAAATGCACAAGATATATTTGTGACCTTGTATAAACCCTATGCCCCGTCTTACACCCTGAGACCATCAGAGGCATCACTGCTGGTCGTAAATACCTGCCTGAGGAGATCAGGGTTGCAAAAAAAATCTGTCTGCTCAATTACGTCAATGTTGTATTATTTGTTTAATGTATTCTTAATCTATGTATTGTATGGTAATAATGAATAAAAAACGTAATGTATTGAACACATTCCGAAACAAAGCAGATAAGACAGAACTAGACTCAGACATAATACTAATGTTTGTTGAAACCTTTTGCGTTGTTGCTGCAAAATGGAAACTTTGTTGATTATCTATTCCAACTGGCCACTGGAATCAGATAATTAATATAAGTTGAAGTTCAATTACAGTTTTTAAATATAGTTTAACATTCTTTATTAAACTGTTTCAAATTATTTCTAGTACAATTGGTCTATAGACATTACTACAATTCTAATAGTTGTTAAACTACTGACAGGTTTTCTGAAACCGAGCTTATGAACAATAGAGTAAAGGTAGCTGGTTAAGCCAGGATCAATATATTTGTTGAGGTTTTTATTGTATGCATAATAAATGTGTGTTTTAAGGAGTATAATGTTGCAATCTCTTTAAGATAAGCAATTGCAGTTCCAAGATAGATGTTGTTTTCCCGGGGCCTCTCCTTCACAGGCCCACACAATAAATCATGAGACTTCCAAATCCTCACAGACAGAGATCAGTATCACTTTGGGTTGCAATCAAAATCCATGAAGGGGTTCTACTTGGCCCACTTTCAATACCATAAAGAGAGTATTAACCCAGCTCAAGCTAAATGTCAAATGTCTTTAATTAATGTACAAGTGTTTTGATTTCTTAAAAAAATTCCAGTCTAGTTTCCTTCGAGGTCAGTCTAAGCTACGAATTGTTTCTCATAAACATTCTCACTGCTGTCCCAGATGTTTTAAACCTTGGGCAGACAAGCTGCTCACACACACCCACCCACACACACACACACACACACACACACACACACACACACACACACCCACCCACCCACACACACACACCCACACCCACCACCACCCACCCACACCCACACACACACCCACACACACACACACACACACACACACACACACACACACACACACACACACACACACACACACACACACACACTTTGGATGGGTATTCGCCTTATCCACATTGTAAATTATTGCATTCTTTAGAGTTATTAGTAATTCAAGATTAATTATTGAATTAAATGTGGTACATAAGATAAAATAACTAAAACTTTGACTTGATGATTTAGTTCACAACATTAGACCTGGTCCTCTAATCTCTACTAGCATAAGATACGTGTGCATGTTTGGGTGTTTTATCACTCCCGTCATGCAGGGCTCGCAATTAACGATGTCCCGATGTCCCGGGGACCATAACAATTCCTACTGGGACACAAATATATGTTGTCATTGGGCTGTCAAGAGACAGAATGGTGATAGAATGCATTCTACGTCATCCACTATGCTGCTGACTGCTGCTAGACTTGCGCCAATGCAACGGTCACGACAGTTAAAAAAAGAAGAAAAAAATGCTGAGGTGGTTGAATAAACAGCCCCCTGATGCAAGCCCCAATTCTGCCGACTCCCGAAACGAAAACATCCCAAGTCCTGGTCATGATGCATCGTCTTCCACTGTGGTAAGTTAGTTGTCTTAAGTGTCAATGTTAGCTAGCGCTAACTAACGCTAGCAACTGAAGTGTGCCTTACAATGCATACAAACGTCCTAAAATGCGGTGTCATGTTCTTTTGAAGTTTGTGAAAATGATGTTAAATACAGTTGATCAGAATAAGAGGTGTAGCCTATCATTTTTGTATTTTCTTTGTCAGCCAGTCAGTGACCGGGCTAGAATCTTTAGCTGCAAAAACGTAAGGCATTTAGCTAATCATTTAAGCTTTTCATCTTTTTTTAGTGTTTTAGTTTTTCTTGGTCAAGAACGTCAGTCAGATTGGGTGACGATGATTAGAAAGGGTGTCGCAAGGTACTTTTAGTTTGTCAATCAACTCTGGTATGAGAATAATGTGTCATGTTAAGAGAGAGTAAGTAAAAACAGTTGTTTTTGTGCCTTGCTAATCTCCCAGTAGATTTTGCCCTTCAAAGCAAGGCTACAATGTGCATTAGTGATGGCACGTTCGATGGCACGCTTGCTCGAAACGTGTCTTTAACAAGAACGAACTGACCTGACCATTGTGCATGTCTGCATATTTTGGGATCAGGGCTCCCCAACAGGCCAAAAAAATATATGTGTATATCTGTTGAAACCAAAGACTAAAATAATGCTGTAGAAAAATATCAAAATGACTAAGATTATAATGCTCATATAAATGTTGCATTTCACCACTTTTGTAATAACATTTATTTTACAATTGATAATGTTTTTGTCTTCTACATCTATATTAAAACAAAACAGGGGTCTGGCTCAAAGACATCATCAGGGCTTTAAGACAAAGTTGTATACAACATTGTACCCTACTATGTTATGTGATGTTATATTATATTATTATAACATGAACATATGTTTTGTCTTAACTAAATTCAGGAGCTGCAAGTGCCAAGGACAGAGGAGGCGAAGAGGCGAAGAGGAAGAGGAAGAGGAAGTGGCTTCCTGAATGGAGGCAACAATACCCCTTTGCCGAGTTTGATCCAGCTGCCAAAATGATGTACTGCTCAACATGCAGATCCTTCCCAGCAAAGGCCAAAGACAGTTCTTTGTTCATCGGTGTAAGTGGTGACAATGTACGTGTGAGAACACTAAAAATGCACGTCCTTACATCTGCTCACAATGATTGTGAGAAGGCTCTCAGAGTACGGGAGAATCCTGAGATCGCACCTCTGCCAAGCTGTCTTCTAAGAATGGATCAGGGTGTTAAAGAGAAATTAATCAAGCTATTTAACATAGCATACTATGTTGCAAAGGAGGAGGAACCCTTTACAACATTTCCCAAATTAGTGAATCTGCATTTCAAGAATGGCCTTAACTTGGGAATCACATACAAAAATGACCACGCTTGTCAGACATTCATAGACAACATAGCTAAAACCATGAACAAGTCTTTGGAAGAGAAGATAAAGGCTGCAAGATTTTTGTCTATAATGTCTGACTCTTCTGTTGACCGATCAGTGCAGGACCAGGAGATAATTTATGTCACCTATATTGAAAATGTCATGTTGACTATAGTGACATTGCAGCATGCTAACAGCCAGGGCATCCTAGACGCCATAATGTCTGGAGTTCACCAAGCTGGGCTCTCAGAAGATGACCTAAAGGCAAAGTTGGTTGGGTTCGGATGTGATGGGGCCTCTGTGATGATCGGGCATAGAAATTGAGTGTCTGCCAGGCTGAAAGAGATGTTTGGATCGCTGGTGACCATCTGGTGTGTGGCTCATCGTCTTGAGCTGACCGCATTAGACAGCATTACATATTTTCCAGCTCTCACAGAACTGAAGAAAAGTATCAACGGAATCTACAAACACTACCATACATCAGCCAAAGCTAGCCGTGAGCTCAAGACTGTGGCAGAAGCCCTCAACATACATCTGGTCAAACCAGGGACTATCAATGGTACACGGTGGCTTCCGCACACACACCATGGTTTGTCAGCCCTTATCAGGAACTACCAAGCCATCCTTTTCCATTTGGAGAGCCACGCAAGTGACATGCATGATAGAGAAGCAAGTGACCTCATGAAGGGGCGGGCCAGCCACACTGTGAAAGGACTTAAGCAATTCAAGACAGTGAAGGGTATTATCATCTGATATTTAAGAAGTGTGTTACATTTGAAATGGCAGAAAGTCTTGTTGCAAATTCCAGATAGATATTAAGAGAGGTCCCTTGGGTTTCTCGGGTGGTTATCAATAGTAGCAGTTAAGTGAATACTGTTCAAACAATACCTGTGTTTGTGTTTTATATTGATTTCTCTGTTTTATCCTTTCATAAATGTAAGGACTAAAAATGGCTATAAACATTCTGGGCTGGTTGGAGTAAACAGGGTTTTATTGCTCTGTGGGGGAGGTGTAGGTATGCAGGACAGGGGGGCTGGGTGGATGAGAGTACATTCTGCTTAGGATCTCTTGGTTAGCCATTAGATATAATTGCTAAATTCTTCCTAAGTTAATTATGCGCATCCTGCAGGCCTTGAGAATTGAGTCACACAGATAAGAAAGACAATGGTCCTTTTGTTGTAAAGTGAGCCTGTTTGGTTTTCTGCTGGCCAGCGCTGAGTCACTGTGATACAGCATATTTTGCAGCTCCCAATGAGATGACCTGAAAAGATGACCAGCTGACCTAACCCCTAACCCCTCCTTCTTATTCTGGTATATCTCCTGTTGATCCCTGGCGTTCGGGCTCTCTTCACATGCTGCCAGGACCGGAAGGATCTCCGCAGCACGCAAACCAGGGCAGGAGTGGGCCGGCATACTCCTTAAACATTACAATATAATTGTAATATATTATGTTGTATTGTAATGATTGTATTGCATTGTCATATTACCATTAAAGTAGATTATTGTTTAACGGTTACTTGGTAGCTCTGGATTCCTTCCTGTATTATAACCAGCTTGATAGGGACGCGCGGAGATTTGAAAAGCGGACTAGATATCCCTTTAAATCTCTAACAAGTCGTGACCTCGACGTGCCAGATATAACGAAGCTGAGGAAGAATCCAGACGACCGGAATGGGTCGGGAACAAACGCTTTCAAACATCTCAGACAATCGGCAGGGCCCTGCACAACTCTACAAATAAAGGTACGCAGACGCCTGTTATGAAAATCCACTGTCTGTAATTGGATACGCTAAAACTTTAGGATTGTCTGTAGGCGTTTCACAGTGTTTTTAAAGTTTAAATGGAATATACAATGCATATTTTACTATGTTAGGAAAGTTATATACAAAACGTAAACGTTGATCGCCAGGTAGACGGAAAGTCCTGCGTAACGTAAATAGAGCAGTTTGGCGCGGATCTGCAGGTAGTTTATTCCTGAGTGGCGTGGAGACGGTGCAGTTTGTTCGGTGCGAGGTTTGATTCCTGCACGACAAAACCTGGAAACACGATATTTTAGATCGGGTCGCCGTTTAAAACTGGGGTTAAATAACAGACCAAGGCTGAAAGCTAAAAGTCAGAGGTCTGTTATATGTTAAATCGAGGGAGAGCGTTTCCCTTTGTCTGTAAACTTCTGCTGCTGCCATCTAGTGGCTGAAAGGGGGTATCACACCCTTGACATTTTTATATGGTTTAGCTTCGAGCTTCGAGTTTAATCTGTAAACTTCTGCTGCTGCCATCTAGTGGCTGAAAGGGGGTATCACACCCTTGACATTTTTCATTACATTGCTGGCCGGTATTGAAGACGGGAAGCACGTTAATAGTAACAACGACAATAGCCCAGTATATTAATCAAAGTTAAAAAAGGAACATGTTGGCACCTTCTTACACATTGTGTAGCCGTACCGCCACCTTTCCAGAAACGGCACGGCAGTTAGAACTGATTTTGGAAAACTGGTACAAAACAATAAGGAATTGAACATTTTTTACAACGACAGCACCAGGAGATGAGTAAACTCAAGAATCTGTAGAGTGTAAATACATTGTGAAAAACACATTTTACACTCGAACTGTTTGCACATCATAGACGAGGAATTTAGACAATATCAATAAATGTTCAGCAAAAGTAATAAGTATGGTGGAAAGTAGACATAGGCCTACACTTGATTCAAATGTCATTACTGTGATCCGATTGGTGTGCTCTGCAGGTTTACTATTGTTCGAAGTAACAGTGGGATTTAAAATGAGAGAAAATATGGAGATGTTTTTTCGTAGTGTGTGGAATATGTGATGCTGGAAACATGTAGGTATTTCAGAGTTGTGTTGGGTAAATATGTAACATCATCATGTTTTTGTAATATCATTAGTAGACATTAATTATGTTGTTTAGATGGCAGTTAACAACTAAGACAGATAGTATGATTAGAAAGAGACAGAGTGGAAAGGGTTGGATTTATTTAACATCAGTGTGCTAGACTTCTTATAGGTAATGCGTCCCGAGACCTGGACTCCCCCTCTGAGTTAGAAAGGCTACGATCCCGACCCTCCAAGCAGACAAAAGACCTAACCCAACAGGAGACTCCTCCTTCTCCATCGTACAGACAGAGAACCAGAGCTGCAACAACAACAACAAGACTACATCAAGACTGCAGCCAGAACTATCTCCACCTGTGGCATCCAGAACCAAACGGCATGCTGACATACAGAGAGATACTCTCATCAGCCCCTCAGACAGGGCATGAAGTTCCAAGCTGAGCCACGAGATTTGGCACCAGACCAGAGTGTGGGACATGAGAGCAGAATCCGCCCTCCATAAAAACAGCAGAGAGACTGTAAAGGAGGAGATGAAATGCAAAGCAGTGCAACAACAGTGGCATGATGGGGCTGCAGATGTAACTGGGCCAATGGCTGCCTAAAAAAGTTACAGCGGATGGATTCAACAGCTGATGGACTGAAGAGAAGACAGAATCAGAGGAGTTGGCATGGTCGATTAGAAGTGAGGAGGCCGGGGTCACGGCTTGAGAAAACCAGGGGAGGAGAAAAGGAGAACGGGAATGAGTGAGTTTACACATAAACACACTTATTCACAAAACGCACATTTAAATAACTTGAATTAACTTCATAAATATGTAAAGACAGAAAGATTTATTAACCATGAATTAATCAATTGGTAAATTAAAAATAGCAGTAAAGAGGAAACTATTAAAGTAAAATGAGAATCATCCTAAAACACACTGAGGGATAAAGGGGAAGACATGACAGAGTAGAACCATATTCTTCAATCTTTTAACAAATCATTCTTTAAGAGATTTTTATTCACGTGTGAATAAAGTAGTGATCTCATTGGTTACAATATTGATCACCATTAAAAGGATAGTTTTAGGAACCACTCTATAGGACAAATCTTTATTTGTATTAATAATGTTAAAGGGAGAGCTGGTGCCAAGCCACATATAAAATTCCAATCTAAAGTGTTGATTTCACCATTGTGGCATAGTTATTACCATAGGAGGGCTTTAAGATGGAAATATAAAACGACTTAGTAATTGTTGCATGTTCGGACACCCAAGGTTCCACACACTGCTAAAGAGTTTAACATTGTTTTTTAAGTAGACCAGAATTAAAGATAAATGAGTATAATGAGCTATGAAATGCAGAGCGACACAGATCCGAGTAATGTTTTGACTCAAGATAATAGTTATGTACACAAGTTTCTGAAATAGATCATTAGACATTTTAATACTAATTAGGTGTAAATGGATTGTAGTAGTACTCGAAGAAAGTGAGTTTTGTATCAAGTTTCAGGAAAAGTGGGAGGCAGAAGTCCCAATGAAAAGTTAGAACCATCTTGAAAATCATAGTTGAAATCGTGAATGAATAAGGAATGGCGCTCCGCATATGATATATTTTTGTAGATAAAGGGTACCCGCCTATGCTGAAATACCTCTGAAAAGACTGCAGAGCATGACATGGCCAAAAGACCGAGACCAAATGACCTTTGACCCTGACTGACAGTGTGACAAAAGCACTGTCCATGACTGACTCTGGGGTGTACCTGACCAAACCTGACATGACAACCAGACAGTGTGAGTGTGAATGAATGCCGGCATGTGATCAGTGTAACTGCATGATTCGAAAACAATAACTAACCAAGCATGTTTTTGGACTAACATATTATTTTGGAGCTCCAAGGGAGACGAGAGGTTTCCTAAAAATTCCACAAAAAGGGGAAACCGCACATGTGACCCGGTTCTAATCTACTTGATGATATTTTACTCTCACATGAGTTGGCGGTTTGCAAATGTAAAACTAAAATCTGAAGATTCTGTTTCTTTTAGGCCTGAAGGACGGAGAGGAACACTTCTTTTCACTGAAGTGTTTACTGTGGAAATAATGATAATGGATGTCAAATTGTAAATAATGTTCGTTATGTCCCTAACCAATTACCTGACTGTTTTTGTTCCCCTCCCATTACAGGGTTTTGTTACACATGATTTCATGTGTAAAAAGGGGGGAGTGTGTATAATGTATAAATGTCAACATGGCTGTAATATTCACAATTTTAATTTTTCTTTTAAGGATTGACAGAAACCTTCCGCCCCAACCCAGATGTTCAAACTGAGCATTGAATGTAATTAACCTGCTCCATATCTGGGGATAAGATACTGTTTGATGAATGTTGAGATGTTTCTAAATATTGATTTGAGTTATAACAGGTAACACAGAAGCAGTGGCCAAGGGGCTACTGTGAGAGATGTAATTCCAGAATAGAATACCGAAGAAGTTGACCTGTGATAATGAAACAATTTTGTAATAGTTTAACAGACATTAGAGTAACTGAGGTTTGAAATGTAGAAAGAACATATTACAGTTAAAGCTAAAACATAGTAGTGTATTGAGACAGAATTTAATTTAGACAACATCATGTAACTAGCTTGGTAAAGAAGTAAAAGCCATAGACTTTATTGTTTAGGTCATTATGGGGATATACATTTCATCTAAATTTATAATAGAAAGACATTTGATGACAGTTTGTTGGAATTCTGTATTCATTTTTTTAGCGTGATAATATCTAAGCACTGACAGGTAAAAGCAGTATCACCAGGAAATCATTCACTTTGTTAGTATCGTGATTTTGGTTGTTTTTGAATCCATAACATTAGTGTGTTTCTTTACCAGAAACATTAGCAGTTCATATTATATTTGGATTTTAAATAGGATTTCATTTAAAAATAAACACGGATGCTTGTCAGAAATTCAGAGCTATTGAAATATGTTATTTAGTTTACCTAAAGATGTTGGGGTTCTTATTTAGTTGGCACAATCCAAGTATTAAGATTCTGAAGATGGCAGATAGGAGGTCTACAATTAATTTAGAAAACCTGTTCACAGACGGCTGTTGTTTCAAGACACCCCACCAACAGGCTCCAAGTGGGTCAAAACAGCTGAGCGTAGGCTTGAGGGAGTTGTATCAGATTTCTCCACACAGGTTGCTGGCGCCAAAAGGGGGACCCGAGAAGCACGAGGCCGACACAGCAGAGTTCGTCTGGCTGAAGGTCATCAGGACAAAGTGGCTCAACCCCAGGCTCTCCGGCCCCGACCGAGTGACCCAGCGGACCTCTTATGCCGTCTGCCTGGGAGAAAAGGGGGACAGCTCGTACCACGGGAGCCAGTGTGCGGCGGGGAAACCACCTGCTAGGACCAGGGGACGACATCAGGACGGACGTGGCCCTGGCAGACGTGGACTACTCGGAAGCAGCGGACTGGAGGTGCAGGACCCTGGAGACATCCTTACAGCAGACGACCCGGGAGGCATCATCAGCGGGCCGGAGAAGGAGGATCGGGAAGACATCTCTACAGCATCGACCAGGAAGCCGCCATCAGCGGGCCGGAGGAGGAGGAGGAGGAGGAAGACATCTCTCTAGCAGGCAGCCCAGAAGCTGACGTCAGCGGATCGGGGGGACAAAGACACGGCAAGCCAGGACGGCACAGGGGACTTGTCGAGGCAGCAGAGGAGTCTACTTCTCTCTGATCAGTTCCACCCGTGAAGGGAAAGCCGCATCTCCCCCTCCCTATTAGCTGTCCTTGTGGGCTATTCCTCCGAGGGAGGGGGGGGGGGGGCTGATGATTCTAGCACTCAGCTGCCCCCTCATGGTTCCTTCACTGCCATGGAAAGTGGTGTTCTGTCTCCATGAAGGTTTCAAGTACTCTAAATACCAGCTTCGGATGGATTTATACAATGTTTGGGGGACGGACACAGTAGAAAAGAATGACAGTGGGTATCTTTCAAAATGCCTTGTTTAAGTTTATCTCTGGAGAAAGAGATAAAAAGGGGGATTGAAGGGTATTATCATCTGATATTTAAGAAGTGTGTTACATTTGAAATGGCAGAAAGTCTTGTTGCAAATTCCAGATAGATATTAAGAGAGGTCCCTTGTGTTTCTCGGGTGGTTATCAATAGTAGCAGTTAAGTGAATACTGTTCAAACAATACCTATGTTTGTGTTTTATATTGATTTCTCTGTTTTATCCTTTCATAAATGTAAGGACTAAAAATGGCTATAAACATTCTGGGCTGGTTGGAGTAAACATGGTTTTATTGCTCTGTGGGGGAGGTGTAGGTATGCAGGACAGGGGGGCTGGGTGGATGAGAGTATATTCTGCTTAGGATCTCTTGGTTAGCCATTAGATATAATGGCTAAATTCTTCCTAAGTTAATTATGCGCATCCTGCAGGCCTTGAGAATTGAGTCACACAGATAAGAAAGACAATGGTCCTTTTGTTGTAAAGTGAGCCTGTTTGGTTTTCTGCTGGCCAGCGCTGAGTCACTGTGATACAGCATATTTTGCGGCTCCCAATGAGATGACCTGAAAAGATGACCAGCTGACCTAACCCCTAACCCCTCCTTCTTATTCTGGTATATCTCCTGTTGATCCCTGGCGTTCGGGCTCTCTTCACATGCTGCCAGGACCGGAAGGATCTCCGCAGCACGCGAACCAGGGCAGGAGTGGGCCGGCATACTCCTTAAACATTACAATATAATTGTAATATATTATGTTGTATTGTAATGATTGTATTGCATTGTCATATTACCATTAAAGTAGATTATTGTTTAACGGTTACTTGGTAGCTCTGGATTCCTTCCTGTATTATAACCAGCTTGATAGGGACGCGCGGAGATTTGAAAAGCGGACTAGATATCCCTTTAAATCTCTAACAACAGTCATTTTTGTTCATCTTCTTCTTGACATTCTCAGTGAGCTGAAAGACCTAAGCCTTCTCTTTCAGAGGGATGGGCTGACACTACAGATGGTGTCAGATGGACTGCAGAAGACGACCCTGGCTCTTGTAGCCATGAAGGTAAACACAATTAATAGTTGATAAATAAACTCCCTAGAGAGCATTTTGTATGCTACAGTGTATGTTTAGTGATTGTGACAGTGAAATACTTTTTTCTTTTATCGTGTATTTCAGACAGTCCCAGGCCAGCATCTGAAGCAGTTCCTGGATGAAGTGGGGCCCTTTCCTGGAAACATGTACTCTGGTGTACAGCTCCACAGGAAACAAGTGGATGATGACAACCTCCACAAAGTGAAAGAAAAACGTATCAATGGCTTCTGTGACTACGTCACCACACGGTTTGGCAGCCTTGATGATGGTGTCTTTAAAGCTGCTGCCACCATGTTTGACCTTAGCAACTGGCCAGAGGACATCACTGACCTGGCTACCTTTGGCCTGGCTGATCTTGAGACTTTTGTCTCTCACTTTAAGGGAATTCTCGAAGCATGTGAGGACTTCAGATCAATTCAAGAAGCGAAACGGGAGTGGATTGACCTAAAGGTACTAGTGCATCGACACTTCAGGCATCTTCAGGCTCAGGTATTATGGCAGAGACTTTTGCAAGGTGCCATAGGGAGGCCTGAACAGTTTCCCCACATGCAGATGATCGTAGAGATACTGCTTGTGTTCCCAATGTCAACATCATGCTGTGAGAGAGGCTTCTCCTGCATGAAAAGGATCAAGTCTGACTGGAGAGGATCCCTCTCTCACCAAATGCTAAATTCCCTCCTCCGTATATCTCTGCATGGCCCCGAGGTTGAGGACTATAATGCAGAGCAGGCAGTTGAGAAGTGGTGGCAAAGTGGCCAGAGAACACGACGACCCATGTTTAGCGACTAAATAAATGTAAATAGTAAATGTGAAGGGGGAGATCTGGTGGGGGGGGTGGGTGAATGAGTGAGAGCAAGATGATTGACATTCATGAATGAAGATAGAAGATCAATTTATATTCCTATAGTACTACTGACTTGTGAGGATAACTTGTAATTAGAACTGAAAACAGATACATTTATTAAACTGTATTATGGAACTTCTGTTTTTTTATTATCATTCATACCACTTTTATTGCCAGATAGAGGGTTCCGATCATAAAAAACAGAGACCATACAGCCATACCATATTTAATTGAAAAATACAAATCAGAATTCTTCAATGTTGACATGACAATGATAAATTAGTCTGGATATTGAGAAACAATAGAAAAACATGTCTTAAAACAACTCTCTTCCCTTCTACTCTAGGAGAGGCAACAAATCAGACTAATATTCATATGTTTAAAATAATAAGTATTTTAAACTTACATGGTGGACCAGAGTCTATGGTGTGATGATTAAGTGACAAAAAAGTATCAAATTATATGTATTCTGCATAATTGGGGGGGCGCCGATACAAATTTAAATTTGGGACACTGCTGGTTATATCCGGGACAATACAAAATAGAATTCGCGACAGTCATGTACCTAATCTTGTTGTCCTTTTCATTACAGAGCTGGGAAAATGGTGTATTGCTTAGATTCTGATCCGTGCAAGTCCAATTTTGACTGACTTTAGTTCTAATGTTAATGTTAATTTGATTTCAACCCATAAGTAATTATTTAAATTACCTCAAAATTTCACATGATGATGGATTAGTGTTCCACATTTTTCCCACTAATTTGTTTTATGATTAGGCCAAAGGTAAAGAGAGACATTGATGACCTTGTGTCCCTTTGTTAGTACGTGGTTCCATTTTGTCTATGGCCTTGGACGGCTTCACTAAAAGTCACCCAGTTCTGCCCTGCTACAGTCCGGCTGAGTGCAGTCACAGAGATGCTATGGCTGCTCTACATGATATTACTGGTCTGGTCCGAGAATGGACACCATTTCCTGCTTCCAAAGAGAATGACGCTCCTCAAACTGATCATTACACAGCCGTTTATACTGTCTCACGTGGGTCTGCTCCCCCCCACCGAGCCATGAACTGAAAGCTTGACATCTGCTTTGAACACTTGGAAGCCTCCCTGTCACACCAGCACCAACCCTTGGGTCGGCTTCACTTAGGGCATTTGGGTCAGATACATGACTCTCGTTACCACAGAGTGGGTTGTTTTTTTTAGGCTATTCATACTGCTATGCAGAGGATGCCTGTAGGTTTGCAAACTTAAAAGCCCCTACTATTTTTTGTATAGGCCTAATGTCAGGGGCTTCTTACTGTCTAATTCTGCATGTATTCACGTTATATGGACAATGTTTCCACCTGGAAAAACTAGAGGCTGCACGGATCTCAGGCTACAATACGACCATTCTGTTCTGCTCTAACAATTCAATTTATAGATTCTACGTCAAAACAGTTTGTTTTTATTGTTTCCAATGATAACGTCACCTTCAGTGGAGGAATGCAAACCTGTTTTCAAATGTAAAGTTTTGAATTTGTTTGACATTTCTCAGTAATGACACCCTCAGACACCCAATTCCATTCATGCTATGCCTTCAGTAGTGACTCAGCTGTTAAGGGGGATTAAGCTTTTCCTCCTGCATCAGATATGCTTTGTTTTTCAACAAATGTATCAATTTCCTGCATAATATGTTTCTCACAATTGTTTTTTTGTAAGCTGCACACAGGTGATACTGAGTCTTCTCGAGTAATGGATTATGATCTATACCATGCTTACATGGACTCCTAAGTTTTATTTCATATGTAACATGAGTGAGCGAAGACTGAGATGGGGAAGTGAGCGAAGAAAGAGATGGGGAAGTGAGAGAAGAAAGAGATGGGGAAGTGAGAGAAGAAAGAGAGAGATGAGGATGAGAGAGAGATGAGGAAGAGAGACGGATGGAAAAGAGAGAATAGAGAGAGACGAGGAAGAGACAATAGAGAGAAGAGTGAAGAGAAGGATAGAAAAGAGAGAAGACACATATTTGCGAGTTGCATACTGATACTGAGTCTTCTCGATGAATAGTTTATAGACGATACCATGTTTAAATAGACTCCTACGTTGTTATTACATATGTGACATATGTAAGAAAAGGGAGGGGAGTCAATTATATTGAGTAATTGATTTAATATTGGAACATTTATTTCTCAAACCTATGTTTTATGGAAGAGGAAATGTACTTCTAAACTAATCTTTTATCAAACGGTAAATGGTGAATTAATATAACATTTAGAATCATTGAGAAGGAGTTATATCCACAGGGACTAGCTCGCCTTTAACTTAAAATAACATTTAATATGATTCTTGCATGTTAAATGACTAACACAAACCTTACATTTATGCATGTGCATGTGTCAGGAAGGCTCCCAAATAATTCTGAGGGGCCTATCCTATTTTTGTAATTAAATGATAATGTGCTAATCCATTACCTTGAGTTGTCTTCACTCAGAAAAACATCCCTATCAAGTGTTAACCCAATAACTAGGACAGCTCTCAAGGCCAAGGGTCAGAGAGAGAGGGTCACACTCTCCGGCTGCAGAGGGCACCCCCAGCCACGGGCCAGGAGGCACAAGGTCGTTCGAGATGAGAGGATTCTAATCTTCAACTTTCTGAGGAGATGGGATGCTTTTTCATCTTTCTGCTCGGTGGGCTCAAGCAGACAACCCTGTAGGACGAGCGAGGGCTTCAGAGGCTTCTATAATACAAGGTTCCATGTTTCTTGGAGGAGCAAATGTCTTCCTAATCTCTCCCATCACGGGGGGGGGCATCTGGATGTGCCACTTGGAATGCGCAGTTGCACTGCTCTCAAGCAGATAGCAGAAGGAATGCAGGCAGATGAGCCTCCATTTCACTGGGGGGATCAACCACAGTGCTCACTGAATGAGCCACACAAAAGCAGAGCAATTGGGGGGGTTGAAATATGGCGCTCTGATGAAGAAGAGTTTGAGCCAATCCGCACCTCAGTGCTAATCTACAGTATCAGGATGCCTTTACACACCAGACACTCTGTGTCATAAAGAGAGGAGGAGAATGCGTCGGGAGGACATGTTCTTCCAGCTCTCGTACAAAGATAACATTTGAATTGAATGATCATATGTTTACAGATGTACAATTAATGATTGTTTTATATTTCCAATGACCAGACATGTGTTAAATAGTGGTGATAAATATATTTTGCCAGATCAGATTACACTTTCACACTAAACAAAATTAATTAATTGATATTTTCAGATTATAAGGTATTGAATAATAAGATATTTCTAATATGATAACAGATAATGTTAATATCCTTAATTGTCCAGCAATCAGGCTTAACAACACTACTCTTCAATGTATTACCCATGCACAGACAGACCTAAAATGATGTTTCAAGTTTTAAGAATGTGTAATCCTTCCTTTCCAGGTTTCTACAAAAGTCTTTGAATATTTGCCTAACTTTTCCTTTTCAGATTGTTAAACATTTTGAGAATTGTTTAATTTTCCCTTCAGATTTTGAAATGACACAATGATTGCTAGTTGAAGTAAGGTAATTATGTTATCATGCCATAGTCTTTTGATTTAATATGTAATGAAGTAAATGTAAAGTACTCTTGCAGATTCCAGATTGATCAAATCACAACTGTGAAGTGTATACCTTAGCTGGATCTCTTATGGTCCTGAGTTTAAAATGCTTTTGACTAGTGATTGCCTTAAAGTAAATCTTTAAACTGCAAGCTGGTTTTGATTTTATAGTTTGATAAGTGAGATTAACTAATGAGTAAATGTTAAAACATATTATTTTAAAGTAGATGTTATTGCTATTGTGCATCTGTGTTTTATATGTGTTCATTGTTGTGCTTTTGACAACAGATGATACAAACATTGATGAGAGATGATTTTTTATTATGATTGGCTGAGCAATCATTGTGATTGAATGTTTCAGTCTTATTCTACTTTTTGATGTAATTGATGTACGGTGAGACCACACTCAAATCTGAAGACGCCTATTGGTTTAAGTATTGACCAAATTATTATTAGACTAATGTTTTCAGGTTATCAAAGATGATAAAAAGAGAAGACTGTTAGAGAATATTTCTTCCTCACTCCTAAGATATTTAATATTTTCTGTGTGTTGACATTTACGATCAGCCCTGCTCCTTATCTTCCGTAAGGAATGTGATAATGCAGTCGTATGTTAATACTATAAGTTTTATGGCTTGACCTAGCGGACATAGGGGGTTTTACGCTAAGCTCCACAGATGTGAGAGACATCTCCTCTGTCTGCAGAATGTTTACGCCTGTTCTGTCCTTGATATGTGTTTTTGGTGTATATCTGTCATGTATGTGTTTCTTGGCTGTGTTTGGTGGTTGGTTGACACTGCTGCTTGCTAGTGGTTTATTCGATTCCTGTTACTAGGAGAACTAACTTGTTTGTTTCCGAGTGTGCTCCACGTGTAGCTTGGGTTGTTTTCATGAATGGACGTCTGCTCTCCATGGGCTGTGCTTCGTATTTCCCGCATCGTCTGTGAGTGTTATTATCCGACAGGCTGTGGCTTAATGGGAATATGTTGTATGTAAAATGTTTATGTTTGTAGGAATGCAGTGAATATTCCTTGCTGCTAAGCTACTAGCGGCTAGGCTGATTAGCTTCTCAGTTTGTGCGCCGTAGCTCATTGTGTGAAGTATTCTGTTTAGTTTAGCTCGTCAGTCGGGCAGTCAATAATAAACTATTATGTCTGTATTGTCTTTACAGTTTCATCAAGTAAAGAGACTTCAGTAAAACTGACAACTGCGCTGGAGTTTTCTTTCAAACGGTTTAACTGGATGGATAGCTAGCTCAGTGCTAGTGAGACCCTTACAGTGAAAAGACGGCATTACAGCCTGCTCTGGGGGCGGAGACAGGGTTGCTACGGAGCGACACCAAGAGCTAAGTGGCTAACTCAGTGAATATGTACAGCCTTCACGCCAGCTTATCTCTTCATCCACGTTATTAAATTCACAACCCAGCCATTATGGAAGAAAATGACAACATGGATAAAATAAGTATAAACGCACACTCTGGGCACACACGTGCGTCGCGCTCATCATCCAGCTCAAAGGCTAATTTAGCACTGGCTATGGCTATGGCAAGGGCTGAAGCAGCACAGGCTAGAACATCACACTCTAAGTGGGAAATTGAGCTAAAAGTTGAGCAAGCACGCATTCAAGCTACTCTTGACAGATTAAAGGAAGAAAAAGAGAAAGATGCTGCCATAGCTGAAGTAAAAATGTTGCAGGCTGGTTTACTAGAGCTTGATGTTGAAGAGGCCAGCAGAGGCTCTAATCCAGTGTCTCAACACTTTAAGTACCAGCGCACCGCTGCTTATGCGAGAGAGCAAACCTGCAGCATAGGTGGATCGCCTAGCAAAATTAGTGACATTGTTTCCCCCATAAGCCCACACCTAAATGAACCATCACAGCATAGTAAAGGAGAGGATGTTAAGCCTACACAGTCCTACTCACTTAAAAGCCTTGCTCAAACACAAGCTGCTGTTTCTACCCAAACTACGCCTCACCACACATTAAAGGCTCCTCGACCTGGTACACCAGCATCACCGTGGACTCTCAATAAGCAGTCTCCATTCTCTGCTTATCAGCCTAACCAAGGTACGCCCTATGAAGCCAGTTACCACAACCCTCAAACCACTAACGATCTGGCTAAATATCTTGCCCGCAGTAACTTAGTGACATCAGGCCTCACAACATTCAACGATCAACCAATGAATTATTGGGCTTGGAAAACGTCCTTCCTAAGTGCTATTGCTGGTCCGGATCTGTCTGTTGGAGAAGAACTCGACCTGCTCTGTAAATATCTGGGAAAAGAGTCATCAGATCAGGTGAGGAGAATCAAGGCCGTCAACATCAGACACCTCAACGCTGGACTAACGATGGCCTGGGAGAGGCTTGAGGAAATATACGGCTCACCTGAGGTTATTGAACAGGCTCTCTTTGAAAAGCTGGAAAGCTTCCCCAAACTGACCAACAAAGACCCAAAATGACTCAGAGAGTTAGCAGACCTGCTGTTAGAGCTTTAGGCTGCTAAGAGAGATGTCTCCCTCCCAGGTCTATCATATTTGGATACTTCCAGAGGGGTTAAGCCCATCATCGAAAAACTCCCATACAACATCCAAGAAAAGTGGATATCCTATGGTTCAAGATACAAACGTGATCATCATGTCAGTTTCCCACCTTTCTCTGTCTTTGCAGACTTTGTTCGTACAGAGGCAAAAGCTCGTACTGATCCCAGCTTCAACCTCTCCACAACAGTTCCTATGGAGAAAAATAATACGTGGGAGAAATCCACGAAGATGCCTGTATCTGTTCACAAGACACAAGTGTCGTCTACTGACAGATATGAAAGCAGAGAGGATGAGAAGCTGACAGACCCAAACAACCATTGTCCTCTACAGATGAAGCACTCCAGATCAGACTCAGATGGGTGTGTCCCAGTCAAAAGCCCAGCGGATCCCAGTGGCTGGGGGTGTTGCCAAATTGCTAGAGGGCGTTGCCCAATTTCCCCATTTGTTCAATTACAGGATTTAACCATGAGATGGCGCTTCATTCACAAAATACACAAAGACAACCGTTTGCAATGTTTGCAGCTCTGCAGTTGTGTTTGCTGAATAATGTAGCATTTAATCACTTATTTGTTACTGTATGGTTTTCACAAGCTACTATAATGAAAAAACATCAATATTTTAGATCAAATAAAGTATATAGTTTGCTTTATGCAGTATATTTCTTGTAATATTGTTGGGGTGTTTTACACAGTACAGTAGATTGAAGTAAATCAACTTATACATTAAGATAAGATAAGATGGACCTTTATTAATCCCGTGGGGAAATTCAGTAGTTCAAACAGCAACAGGGTGAGAGTGAAAAACAGGACAGCACAGATTCACACAGATTAATAAAATCAAAAATAAGACGAGCGATAAAAATAATAATAATGAGAAACTATGAAATAAGAAATGAATAAACCTAAAATATAATTATCATATCATATATTATAATGTATTGTATTATTAAGTAATATCATACATTAACCCCATTATAGCAGATGCCACATTGAATGGATGAACACATTTATGCATCAATAATTACAACAGAGTATTTCTAAATACAAGTTGTAAAAATACTTATATGTATTTAATATTAACCCTTTGGAGTCGACCGTCACGCCGGCGTGATCAGATCACATGACCTGTGCCGCATAAAAACAACAGTCCGGACAACATTGCCGTGTGTTTCTGTCGAAAGTACTGGCTTGAAACTATATCCCAGTCTTTGTTTCATGCAAAAAAGACCCAGTAAACATGGAGATACGATGATATAAAGTTAATACATTTCAAAAGTATGAAAAATGGAAGCACATATTTGAATATCTTCGCCGTATTTTATCATTTTACGAAACGGAAAATACTGGAAACTGTAGATCCTGCTCAACAGGATGTATATGTGTATTTCTGTCGAAAGTACTGACTTGAAACTATATGCCAGTCTTTGTTTCATGCAAAAAGACCCAATAAACACGCACATACGATGATATAAAGTTAATACAGATATATTTCAGAAGTATGAATAATGGAAGCACATATTTTAATATCTTCACCGTATTTGATCATTTTACGAAACGGAAAATACTGGAAACTGTAGATTCTGCTCAACAGGATGTATATGTGTATTTCTGTCGAAAGTACTGGCTTGAAACTATATGCCAGTCTTTGTTTCATGCAAAAAGACCCAATAAACACGGGCATACGATGATATAAAGTTAATACAGATATATTTTAGAAGTATGAATAATGGAAGCACATATTTTAATATCTTCGCCGTATTTTATCATTTTACGAAACGGAAAATACTGGAAACTGTAGATTCTGCTCAACAGGATGTATTTACCAGGGAGGGGGTGAGGTAATCAGGTAAACGGAGTGATACGAAACGAGTCGAAGGCCCAATCCCAAACCACTCCCTCGACCCTCCCCCTCCGTGACGGAGTGAACTCCGTCTGTAGGCACACTCACAGCTGAATGAAGTTCCCTCCATTAAGGGTTAAGGGTAAAAATACAGCGGCAAGCTTTGGGACGGCCTCCCCTCTCTCCGCAGGAAACGGAAACGGACGTCATGGTGTCCAACTCACATCTCCATCTGTCGGCTGCATTGACCTGCGTTGCTATCCGTCGCCTGTTAGCGGGTGCAATGGCAAGATCCAACAGAAGGCGCAGAAGGTTGAGGCGCATTTTAGCGATGTGCCAGTGGCAGGTAAACATTTCAATATTGCTAATACAACAATTATCTTCACTTTATTTCTTATATAGTAGCCTATGAACTTTGTATGTGTAATACAAATAGATATTTAGATATATTGTGATATACATTCATTTATTCTTTCCTTATAAGCTATACGTGTATATCTGTATAGTGTATGTAGAATTCCAACACAGAGAAATGTTGTCAGTAGTTTATAGAATAAAAAAGGAAAGGTTAATTTGACTTGGTCTCAGAATTGTGTGTGTGTGTGTGTGTGTGTGTGTGTGTGTGTGTGTGTGTGTGTGTGTGTGTGTGTGTGTGTGTGTGTGTGTGTGTGTGTGTGTGTGTGTGTGTGTGTGTGTGTGTGTGTGTGTGTGTGTGTGTGTGTGTGTGAGTGTGTGTGTGTTCAAAGCGCTGGAGGTCAGTCCAAGCTTTGCCCCTGTCATCATTGCATGTTGTGCATTTCTGTGCATAGACATGAACGATGTCCTTGAGGATGCTGAAGCCTTCCCCGCTGAAGATGGGGACCAGAGTCCTCCCCCTGCCGCAGCATGTGGACAGGAAAGTCCTGGACACCACCTAAGGAACAGGATTGCTGCACAACTCTCTGCTCCTGTCCAAATGGCACCACACCAGAGAGCACGATTACATCGAATGAACTTTGTTTTTTTTTGGAAAAACGTGGTTGTCTGTTAACTTGTGTTTTTGAAATGATGTGCACACATACCTGATTAATTTTGTTTGTTTTAGTGAGCTCCACTTCTCACTTTAGAGAAAAGAGGTGAAATAAAATAAACCTGTGCACCGTTGATTTCAAACTTGGTTTTCCTGAATTGTCTTTCTGCATAATCCCAAATTGGAGACAAATGTCCTTACCTCTTGGATCATTCAATCACGAGCACAGAGCACAGGTCTTCTAATACAATCACTTTTGTTTTTGAGTGAAACTCTGCAAATGGTTTGACATGAGCAATTAAGACCGTAAATGTCATGTATATTTTAATGCCTTATACCTATGAAGCGCACAGACATATCTTTATTTAAAATGCTGATATTCAGGGTTAATCTTTAGACTTTGGAAAAAACATTTTAGTTCCGTGCACCACATTACTTTGTGCAAAACCTTTCCTTCTACATTATGAAACCCACACAGAACAATGTAGCCATCTAACAATCAAGCAAACGCAATGTCACCTTCATCACCCGTCTACCTGTATTTACTATAGAATATTGAAGACATGAAGGACAGTACATTAAATTAGGTTTATTGTCTTCCAAATAAATAATACAAGCGAACAAAAATAAGTCTTTTAAGTAACATCAATAATCAAACATAGAAATGGTCAATGGTGGGGGAAAAAAAAATAAATCACATTTTGTCGACCATTTTTTCGAACAGGGTTAGAAATTTCTCTGAGTGCTGCATTATTTGTCTGTGGCGTTCGTCCTCTTTTTCTGCCTCGCGTTCTAGGCACTCCAGCACTCCCATAGCACCTTTTCTTTTTTTGGGGGGGGGCTGCTGGGTGGTTCCAGCCTCAGACAGTGATGAGGGTGGTGAGGGGTCTGGATCATCAGCCACATTTGGGGGGGGGAAGGAAGAGGAGCAGGAAGCAGCCTCCGGATCGAAGAGGATTGTGGGGTTTGCCAAGGCTGAGGCAACAAGGACAGGAGGACTAATTGAAGGCCTTGCACCTATGGCCTCATCCATGGCCATGAAGAAGGGCCATGTTGCAGGGGTTTATTCCCCCTGATCAGTCCCTGTTCCAGTCCTTGGCCTTTTAAGTTCCTATTGCAAACAAATGCATGTTAGAAATCTTTGTTCAGCTTTTTCAAAAACAAACATGTTTTACAATAACAATACACCATTTACCTTGTATTTCTTTTTTAGGTTCTCCCATTTCTTGGAGGCCTGTTTGTGAGACACATGTTGCCCAAGGTCCAGTTCCTTAATGATTGACCTGTTATCATAGAATATTTAAACAATATATATTGGTGTTAAGGCAATGACCCACTGTGCACATTCATTACTTTCATTGCACAAAATATGAATTGAGTGCATAACTCACTCCCATGCTTCTTTGGCAGCATTGCGTTTTTTGCAAAACAGGTCGTCCTTGTCCATCCTTAATGCAATAAGTGCCTTGGTTTTTACCACAGTCCCTGAAATTACAAATCACACTTAAGTTTAAACCGATTTCGTAAGTGAATGGATACATAAATTGACACGTGTGTTGTTAGTTTGATTCCGATTTAGATTTGTACATCTTCAAAATAAAAATCTAATGTAATCTTGGCAAATCAAATTAACACGTGTAGATTTATAAATACATGTTCACAAAGGCATGTTTTAGTTAAGGCAACGTATTATTTATCGTTTAAAAAAATAACCACATGGAACTCACATTTGTATGACGTTGTTTCCTCCATGCCCGAAAAACGGTTGCACACCTGTGGAGTGAGATTATCAAGCCTGCATCCATGCAAACTCGCTGTCGGAGGCTTTTATAACCCACTACGCCTCCGCCCTGATTGCTTTGGGCCAGCCCTCAATATGGCGGACCCTTCGCGTGAACGCGCAAACGGAGGGGTAGGGTGTAGGGGTAGGGTGTAGGGGGCGGTTTGGGAATGGGCCGAAAAGAGACGAAGAGAGACGAAGAGAGACGGCGGGAGACTGCGATTGAAGTAAAGTGACAGACAAACATTGAGAATTTAGATATAGTTAGATAGATTTAGAGTTTTGAAGATTCAACTATGATGAAGAGAACTCTGAACGTGAGTCAAGCTTTAAGCTTGTTTTTTGACATGGAGGAGGAGGCATCTGTGATGTTGCCCTCTGTGTTGTAGTTGACAGAAACCGCTTTGAAGCGTGGCACAGATAAATACAGAAAAAACTGATTTTTGTACATAATGTGTATATATATATTTGTATTATATTTATAATAACACTTTTGCCTTATCAGAATGAAATCCCATGCTACCTCAATCAAACTTTCACATTATCATAGTGACATCCCATGTATATATTTCCAGCTTTTAAATGGTTTCGTTGTGTATGTTTGTGTTACATATGAAAAATAATATCATTTTCAAAATCTGTTTTTACGTTTTTTTTGTGTGATTTTGGGTCCAAAATGTTCATATAGTAGAAGATCACTGCTCTAAACAAAGTCAAAAATCCTACATCCAAACGAAATAAATATAATAAATTATGATGAATACGTTAAGTCTTGTTCATTGTTTTTCACTTGTATTAAATGTTTGATATTTCCGGTGGAAATGGTGGACTATCGGACATTCAAAATGCAGCATATTTTCACTCTTACACACATATATTCTCCTTTTACATACATACATTTTCACTCTTAAACACATATATTCTCCTTTTACATATATACATTTTCACTCTTACACACATATATTCTCCTTTTACATACATACATGTTCACTCTCACACACGTATATATACTCACACATTCATACATTTTGCTCTCATATTATCATATTTCAATGCACACATTCATATATTGTCACTCACACATTCATGCATTTTGTTCTCATATTCATATAATGTAATGCTCATATTTATACATTTTGCTCTCATGCGAAATCTACTAAAACAAAGTATGTCATGGTAGTGGTCAGCTGTTAAACACAAAAGTGTATCTTAAGGGCTGTAAATATAATAAGCCTGTTGTCAATTTTAGACACAGGCTTATTATATTTACAGCTGTGAAGGTAAACTTCTGTTGTTGCAATGTTGAGGTAGAATGAAGGAGTCTGGAACCGTTGTTAGCCAAAAGCACTGAAGAGTTTTATTGATCACAGTACAGACAATAACGGCCGGGGAGATCACTTAGTTGCACACCGTCCCGTGTTTCACCAGCGATCTCTGAACCAAAAGACACAAAACATCTAACCAACACGAGGAGAGGCGGGCTTCCAGAAAGCCCGCGTATAATCAATAGCCGATGCAAGACAATGATCTGCTTGTCTCAAAGAGATCCTGCCAGATCTCAAACCCCCCCACGGATATCGGAGAAGCGTTTGACCTGTGACCTCAACCTACAGAGAAGTCTCTGACTGACTACAAGCAGATGTTTGCAGTATCACAGACTCTAAGGAACCATAAAAGACTCTATAAACAGATCAGATGAAAATATTCTCTTACAGATTCACTCTTTTTATCAATCTATTGATAACCAATTAACATTAGTCTAAGAATATTTCAGTCAATACTTAAAATCAATAGGCGTCCTCAGAGTTGGGTGGGCTCAGATACATTCATTACATTAAAAATAGAACAAGATTGAAAAACACTTCAATCACCATGATTGAACACAGTCAATCATAATAAAAATCATCTCTCTTCAGTGCTTGGCATTTTTGTCAAAAGGTACAATAATAAACACATGGGGTACAAAATATTATAGCAAAATATATGTTTCAAAAATAAGATCTTTTATCATTTATCACTCAGTTAATCTCATTCATCAAACACAGATTCTAAATCAGCTTACATCTTAAAGATTTACTTTAAGGCAATTACTTATTAAAAAACACAATTAGAATTTAGGATTATAAGAAATCAATTGAGGTATAATTTAGGATTATGAGAAATCCAATTGAGGTATAAATCAGAATCATGAGAGATCCAGCTAAGGTTCCTAGTTTAAGGTATAAATTCGCAGTGATGAATCGATCAATCTGTAAACTGTAAAGTTACAGTGTCCTCAATCTTTAACATTACTTTACGTTTACTTCATTACGCTTTATTCAAGAGTAAGGCACTTAGTAATACATTTATTTCATTCAAATACACTTGTTCAAAATCTGAAAAGGAAAATCAGACATTTTATTTGTATCACAACCTGCAAAGGAAAAATCAGACATTTGTCCTTTAATCCAGTGTATCAACTGTAATCAATTATCAAAACATCTGTTCTTTATTCAGAATATCAACTTTAAACAACATCTCAATCGCTGAATGGAGGTACCCACGGGTCGGAGATCACGATGGAGACCCAGGGGTCCGGAAGCTCGGCATTGTACATTAATATTGTGTCCTGTACAGTTGAATGTCCAACTAGCCTTTGTGGGGCCTGGAGGGCAGTCTTGGCAACCCTTCGTATGGCTAATTTAACTACAGTGATCAAACAGATCACTAGGATTAGCACAACCAAGATAAACACTGAAACAGTAACAACAAATGTAACCAGCCCCGCTCCCCAAGATCCAAAAGTTCCACTTAATTCCCCAAATGTAAACCCATGAGTTTCATGCAATTCTTTTATTCCCCTGGCAGTATCATGAGCCATGTCCATAACTTCAGGTGTGGCATCAGATATGAAAGAACAGCACTCACTTCCTATCACCTTGCATGTTCCTCCTTGGGCAGCTAAGAGGAGGTCAAGCGCCATACGATTCTGTAGTGCTACTGTCCTAACTTCCTGCAATTCTTTGTGTTCAGCTAACATCGCTGTGTTCGATACATTTAAATGATGTTCCACCACTTTAGACAATGCGACAATTTCCTGCTGAGTAACATAAATACCGTACCAAGGCAAGAATAGGCTAGCTATCTGTTGTCTTTGTGTAATTGACCTGCTGTTCCTGTGTAGAGAGGGAAGTATTGCTGCAATCTCAGTAGCCTCTACTTTACGGATTAAAGGGATTAGGTAGGCTAGATAACAGGTACCATAAAAAACATCATATGGCACACATCCATAGGCCCGGTCCCCACAAACTAAGAAAACTCTCTGTGGGAGGGGAATTTTGGCTATATGTACTCTCACTATGGCATTACAGTCGCTGTGTCCCACATCAGGAGAGGTGTGAGATCCTACTGCATTCTGGAAACAGATGGACACATTCTTCCATTCATGTACAACAATTGGGGGGACATATACTGAGCAGTCACGTGTAGGGGGCTTGCCTAAGGGTATTGGCTGCGTACAGTCATGTATTTTAACCTCAACGGAGTCCACTGTCCTAGAGCCGAACCAGGGCACCACTGTTACCAACGCTTCCACTAACAAAGCGGGTGTGTGTGGTTGCATTGTACATGTTGGACTTGTAAAGTTAGCTGAACAATTAGTCTGAGCTAGAGCTAACTGGAATCTATATTCAAAAGCTAGGTTAACGTATTTCTTCATATATATTAATTTTAAAAACATCAAACGTTTGAAACCGTCAGGCAGGTAATCTTTATTTACTGTATCAACAATGAGAGAGACTAAGCCCTTGTACTGTAAAGGTTTTTCAGAGTCTATTGGGTAGGAAGGAGTGTAACAATCCCCAGCCTCATCGCTAATTCTAGATGCTATGTCATTCCAGTTTACTAAACCGTAATCAGCTTTTGTGAAAGGAATTGGGCTAAACATAGGAGAATGCATTGATTCTGGCATATTTTGGCACAACCAACAGTTGCTAACATTACGTTCATGTGCATAGTCTAACATTAAACTTACTGCAGAATTAGTTTTAGTTTGTTTATAAGGAGTAATTAAGGCCTTTTTTGAAGAATCTACCTCGCCTCCTGATTGTTTAAGTGGAGTAGATGGAACATTTGTTTTGCTATTTGGTCCAGTAACTGTGCATGCAGTATCACCTAGATTGGGAATGCGGTAATCTGGCTTCCACACTGTACATTTTACCTCCTTCCTTATCAGTGCCTCGAACTGTTCTATCGTGCTACACCACAGTTCTGGGGGCATTTCTTCGATGGTGTTAAGAACCATCCTTACCCCCTCTGGTGCGACCCTGAACCAAGAGTACTGGTTTTCTGGATATAACTCCCATGTTGAGTAAACTGAGAACACAGGAAACACAATAATACAGTTAGATGAGTCACATATTGAACTTGGGCAGTTAACGGCAATAGTCTCTGACTTATGATCAGGGAGGGAGACAATCCTCCTTATTCTCCCTCCTTTTCTCTCTCTTTGTGTCTCTTGCACCATACTGAGTGTCTGTACCTGTCCTTGTCGCTAGGCACTTCTTTGCCCGTTGGTGTTGTTTTGCCCTCAGGGTCTGGACCCTGAGTGGTCAAGTCGTCTGCGCTCTTAGATAAGAGCACCTTATTTTCTCCCTCAGATGGGCGAGGTCCCTCGCCACCTGTCGTTGGGATTGTCACAGCTTCATCTAGCAGGGCGTTCTTGGCCAGGTACAGTAAACCCAGAATGACGATGATGGTGACTGCCTTCACACGCCAGCATCCAGTAGAGGAGAGAGACGACATCTTGAAGCGTGAATCCACTCCGCTCTACCTTGTACTCTCAGGGCTGTTCTGGTCACTATTAATACCTGGAAAGGACCTTTCCACCTGGGAGACAAAGAATCTTTTTCAAGCGATTTGATTAGTACATTATCACCAATCTGAAAAGGGTGGGTGGGCTCCTCACCAGGCTGTCAGCCACCTGCCTGTGAAACTTTCTCAACATGTCAGTTAGATATTTGACATAGTTAGTCATGTAATCCTCTGTCCACAAAAGAGTGAGTCTGTGGGGCATTACTGGAGGACTAGATCCTGTGAACATTGGCCTTCCCATCAATACTTCGTGTGGGCTAAGCCCTGTCGTTGCATTTGGTGAGTTTCTGATTGAGCACAGAACTAGCGGCAGCGCGTCTACCCATTTTAGTCCTGTGGTCAACATTGTTTTTTACATTACATTACATTACATTACATTGCATTTAGCTGACGCTTTTGTCCAAAGCGACTTACAATAAGTACATTCGACCAGGAAGACACAACCTTGAAGAAAACAGAATCATATAAGTATATCAGGTTTCATAGAGCCAAACATTTCAAGTGCTACTCAACTGGCTTTAGGTAATCCAGTCCTTTATTAGTATAAAAGTGCTTCGTTAATTGTTCTAACGCTCGAAGTGGAGTCGAAAGAGATGAGTTTTCAGTTTGCGCCGGAAGATGTGCAAGCTATCTGCCGTCCTGATGTCAATGGGGAGCTCATTCCACCATCTTGGAGCCAGGATAGCAAACTCACGTGTTTTCGCCGATGGGAACTTGGGTCCCCCTCGCAGCGAGGGCGCAACGAGTCGTTTGGCTGATGCAGAGCGTAGTGCACGCGCTGGGGTGTACGGTTTAACCATGTCCTGGATGTAGGAAGGGCCAGATCCATTCGCAGCACGGTAAGCAAGTACCAGTGTCTTGAAGTGGATTCTAGCAGTTACCGGAAGCCAGTGAAGGGAGCGGAGGAGCGGAGTGGTGTGGGAGAATTTAGGAAGGTTGAAAACCAGACGAGCCGCTGCATTCTGGATGAGCTGCAGAGGTCGGATGGCACATGCAGGTAGACCAGCCAGTTTTAGTGAGTTTTTCCTTTATAGTCAAGTTCATTCTCTCAACCTGGCCTGAGCTCTGTGGATGATAGGGAACATGCAATTGCCATTTGAACCCTAACACTGTAGCTAGACTCTGGGTTATCTTAGAAATGAATGCTGGACCTCTGTCACTGTTAATCCCTGCTGGAACACCAAATCTAGGGACAACATCTTTGAGAAGACACTTTACAACTGTTCTGGCGTCTTCTTTTCTGGTAGGGTAGGCCTCTACCCATTTGGAGAACTGGCACACTATTACCAAAAGATATTTGAATCCTTGGCATGGTGGCATGTGCGAAAAGTCAATTTGCATATTTACAAAGGGCCCCGAGGGGGGCGGTAAATGTTCATGCTGAACTGGACCTTTTCTTCTTCTTGTCTGCTGGCATATCATGCATCTATCTACAAGGGTCTGTGTAGCTAGTGTAATGCCTGGAGCAAACCATTGTGACTTTATAATCCCATTCATCCCTCCTTTTCCTACATGTGATTTGCCATGTGCAACATGTGCCAAAACATGGAGGAATGAACGGGGACAGACCATCCGGCCGTCTGGGTGGAGCCACAAGCTGGACTCAGCGTCAAGTGTACAACCTCGTCTTAGCCATAAATCTTTCTCCCTAACATCAGCGCGGGCTTGCATGTCCGCGACATCATTAAAGGAAGGCAAACAAATGGTTTCTGCGGGTTGTGTCGAGGGGCATTGGAGCACCATAGAAGAGGAGGAAACTGCTGCTTGTTTAGCCGCGGTGTCGGCTAACGCATTTCCACGCGAAATAGGATCATTAGAATTTGTGTGAGCAGCACATTTAACTACTGCTAGCTGTGCAGGGAGCAGGATAGCGTCTAATAGCTCAGCTACTAACGCATGATGTTGAATAGGCTTACCAGCCGATGTTAAGAAACCGCGCATTTTCCACAAGACACCAAAATCATGGCACACACCAAATGCATACCTGGAGTCTGTGAAAATGGTTGCAACTCTACCTTCAGCCAAAATACACGCCCTGAGCAGAGCATACAACTCTGCAGCCTGAGCTGACGTGCCATTTGGCAAGGCTCGGCTTTCTAAAACTTCCCAGTCATTCACAACAGCGTAGCCTGCTAAGTGTACTGTGTCAGACGGCCTGCTCGCAGACCCGTCTGTGTACAGAATCATATCTGAATTAGGGATAGGGGTTTGCAACATATCAGCTCTGGGGGAGGAAGACATGTCAATCGTTGTGACGCAGTCATGTGTTATTTCAAAATCTGGAATTGGCACCAGTGTAGCTGGGTTTAGGGGGGGGGAATGTTTAAGAGTGATGTGTGGACTTGAAAGAATTACAGCTTCATAACCAGATCGCCTTGCTGCCGTCATATGCTGAGTAGCAGAGGTGTTCAGAATATGCAAAACTGCATGTGGGACATGTACTACACAGTCACTGGCCAGTACAATGGGAGAGGATTGTTTTACCACTATCGCCACTGCGGCCACAGCCCGCAGGCATGAAGGCATACCAAGCACCACAGGGGAGAGTCGAGATGAGTAGTATGCAACAGGCCGGAAATTAGAGCCATGCTTCTGCACCAAGATGCCCGTTGCAAAGCCCCCTTTCTCATGGACGTGCAGGTGAAACGGCTGATGGTAGTCACGGAGCCCCAGGGCAGGAGCAGATGTGAGGGCCTGCTTTAAGTCCTGAAAGGCAGTGTGCATGTCCTCAGACCACTGAACAATGTTAGGGGCAGCCTGCAGAGTGGCAGCACGCAGGACAGAATCCATCGCAGCATACTCAAAAATCCAGTGTCTGCAATAATTTGCCATGCCCAAGAAGGAAAGCATGTCCTTCTTTGTGCGAGGTGGTGGTACTTTGTTCAACAGACAAATCCTTGCTGGCGAGAGGAGACGGTGTCCATCCCTCAGAATGTGACCCAAATACGTGACCTCAGTCTGGCAGTATTGCAACTTGGCCAGGGATGCTCTGTGTCCGCATTCAGAAAGTCTTTTCATGAGCAGAATGGAGTCGATGCGACAGGCGTCTTTATTGGGAGAAGCTAACAACAGGTCATCTGCTTACTGAAGCAAGGCACTACCTCCTGTCAGGACCAAAGTGTCCAGATCTCTCCTCACAGCTGCTGCGTACACAGTAGGCGACTCAACAAACCCCTGTGGGAGGCGCGTGTATGTGATTTGTTTACCTTTAAAAGTAAATGCAAACAGATACTGGCTGTCTGGATGCAGAGGAACAGAGACAAATGCTGAACATAAATCAATCACTGTGTAGTACTTAGAGTCCGGGGGCAGAGAAGCTAAAATCGAATTGGTGTCCGGCACAATTGGAGCTGTCGGAATGACAATAGCATTAATAGCTTGCAAATCTTGGACAAAGCGCCACTCATCAGGGCGATTGTGTTTAGGTATGGGTAGAATTGGAGTATTACAGGGACTAGTTGTGTAAATTAACACGCCCTGATCAAGCAAAGATTGGATGACTCCCTCAATCCCCAAAATGGCTCTATGGGGCAAATTGTACTGTCTGATAGCTGGCAATCTGGCATTGGCTTTAAGTGTTACTCGATGTGGAGGCGCTGAGGCAACAAAACCAACATGGTTCTTGTGTTTTGCCCATAATGCAGCCGGTACTTCTGAAAAATCTGAGGGGGGGCCATACTCTGTGGGGGGGTTTGGTTGTAAATGAAGGAAAGTGCATTGTGGAAGAGCAATTGGCTCCGCGAGACGCAGCAGGAAATGCTCCCCTCCAAAGTTAATTACGTTAGGCGTGTGTGTGTGTGTGTGTGTGAAAAAAGTGAGGCTTCTAGCTGGGCCTGGCAGCGGGCTGCCATGGCCCCCACCTCTTTTGGGTTACTGCCTGGCGTAACAGCCACCGTTATGTAGGGGAAGCTTTCTTCAACTTGGAGAACCTGCTGGGGTGTTGTGAGTCTGATGGGTAAAACACATCCTTGTCGGGAAATGAACAAATATTGTTCACTTGTCAACCGATCTGATTTGTTGCAAAAACCTCTTACTGATTGCGCGTAGTCATCTGACGGATTAAAGGCTGCTGTGCAATGACAATTCAACACAGGTCGCATAAGAGACATTAAAGACGCACAAACCGGAGAAATGCTAGCAATCTTCTGAATCCCTGTTGTGGAGAAAACAGAAATCATATTGAAATCTGGAAATGACCAACAATAAAGGTTGTCTCGCGATGATTGAATGAATTGGACAGCCTGATAGACCTTACTCTCAGGAATTGTCAAAAACAATCCGTCTGAAGTGCAATGTATTGTTGCCTGCAATTTACATAGTAAGTCCCTGCCCATTAAATTAATAGGACTTCCATCTGAAATAATGAAAGAGTGTTCCACGTTTGATCCATTAATTGAAACATTAGTGTTCTCTGAAATGGGTTCGGACATAGAAATTCCAGCAACACCGATGGTTGTGACAAATTTATTGGTTGCTTCACACACTTTCTCCTTAGTACGCACGGCAGACAAGGTGGCTCCGCTGTCAATCAAAATATCTACAGCCGTACCACTAAAATCAACGGGCATAATTGGATCTTCACGCGGGTTATTGGAAAGGCGAATTGTTGTTGCTTGAATGGGTACATGCTGTGATTCTGACCCTATATCTTCTTGGCACCACTATCTTCTATTAAATCCACTTTGTTGAGCGTTCTGCCCCTGGTTCTGTCCGTCATAACGTGGAGACTGCATTAATGCCAGATGTCCGGACTGCTGGGGAAGGTTGGGGGGAAGTGCGGGCTGGGAGAAGGGGGGCTGGGTGAGGGGGGGCTGTGTGTGCTGCTGGACCCCCCACCGCTTACCACATTGTCCTGCCCAGTGATCGGTTTCTCCGCAAACATGACATGGCATCAACTTTTTGGGATTTTTGTTCTGCTGCTGTCTGCTCTTATTATGATAATCCTGTGATCTCCCCTGATTTTGATACTGCTGTGTGTGGTTTTGTCCCTGCGTTTGATAAGCCTGGGTGTTTTGAGGCAATTGTTGAAGCAGTTGTGAAATTCTGGGAGTAAGAAATATTTGGCTCCTATGCAACGCACGCATTGTGGCGATAGTCGCTTTCCAAGATTTAATTTGCCATTCGGGAGTCGACATCATGTAGGCTTGAGCTGTCTCTGGGATTAAATTATGTAACAAGGTCTGTATGGCAAACAAATCATTACCGTCTCTTTTAATTCCCGCATTATTATCCCACACTGTCATGAAACGCTGGATAAATTCTGGGACATTTTCCGCTGGGTCTTGTACACATGCCGTCACTTGTGAGAAATCTGTGTGAGTTTTAGCGCATGCTTTGATAGCCAATGCGGCGACGTTTTGTATCCACATGTCTCGCGTCTGTGTCGGGGGCCAGTCCCCTGCGGCTGTACACTCAGGAAATTTAAACTCGTCTCTGCACGTGGGCCAATCTGCCTTGTATGTTAAGATTATCAGCTGTTTAACATCATGAACCAAACAGTTATAAACTGAACCAATATTAGTCAACCATGACAGATACTCATCTGGACTTTTAGTGGGACTGGGAGCGTGGTTAGTGACATCAATGACCTCAGCGGGTGTCCAGGGTTTGCAAACTGGAACATCTCCTATCAGAATTTTCGGGGCGGTCACACTTTCTTCAGAATTATTATCCTGAGATGTTTGCTTTGTCGTGTACATTTTACGCTGGACATTATTTGGAAAACTGGTGCCGTACGGTGAACCTGGGTAATCTCGTAAAAGGAGTGGCTGAGTGCGAGGAGTGGGGGTCAATCGCGGACTGCCATGTGAAACATTCCCCTCCCCCGCTGCTGCCCTCTGCTCGGCGTGTGCCGATTCTAATTCTCCATGTTGTCCTATCTGATATCTCAACTTATTTTCATTCATGATAGCTGCAGCTGTTATTAACAGATCATCATCGGAGTTTCTCGCAACGGGATTTGAGAGTTCTGTCGCGGGAATTATTTTCGTACAGAGAGATACAGCCTGCTCTCCGTCCAACAGCCCTGCGTCTGTCAAAATACAAATGAGCTGAGATGGGGTTGGAGTTTTACCTTGTCTTTTAATCCAATCATAAATTATGGATTTTGCAATGTCTGGAACATTCTCACCGTGTCTTTCCCTGAATCTGGACATGTTTTCTGATCTCACATCAAAAGCAGCCTCTAGGCTAAGCAAATGAAAACTGTTTGCACATTGAGAAACTTTATCAATAAGCGCCTTGAGCTCAATGGAGCCTCGCTCGCTGCCAACAGATTTTGCATTTTTCCTTTCTTCATAACCCCGCTTTTCTGCCAAAGTCATCCAGGCTTTCACACATTCTGTCATGTATCCTTGATCCCATGAACAATTTGAATTATCTTCCACCAGTTTAAATGCTTGCCACAACACGGCCATATCAAAACTACCTGTCAGAGGCCAATCAAATCGAATCAATCCTTTCTGATTAATCTGTTGTGAGTGTTCGCAAAGTAACGATGTAAACGGCATAACTTTAGACCAATCCAAAGTTCTTCCGACAATTCCAGACGGCATGTTTGGAGAAAACAAATGCGTGTAGTGGTTTTCTGCAATCGGGTTTTTTTTAAGTGTCTTTGTGCGTGAAATGGCTTTCCTCTTACCAACTGAATCGTTTGTGGAGGCAGTATTACCCATGTTTAACGGTTAGTACAATAAAACAAACACTGCAATTAGACAAACAAACATGTACTCGCAACAAAATCAGTGCCCTGGCCAAAAAAATCATCCAGTTTAATTTAGTCCGAGAATTACGGAACACGTCAACGGGAGCACTGAAATATCTGTTTAATATGGGCTCTTCTCAGCCATATTCAATCTGTTGATGAGCAATAAACGACCTTATTCTCAATCAAAACCACTATGCAAATGTAGTGGTAAAACTGCTCAACCGACCGAGAGCAGCGATTGTTTTAATTAATTCAGTGCTTTTTTAAAAAAAAAAATTTTTAAACAACAGCCAATTCAATAATCCGTTAGTTTATTAAACACAGTGTGAACGTAATATTCTGCCACGACCCTTCCCATTTAATAGCTCAATTTAGTTCTTGAGCTTATGGTGTGATTAACAGAAAATACAAGTCTGTGTTCTTAAACATTACTCGTGTGCCGCTCACCACAGGGGGGAAGGGAATTCGCCCTCCCTCGTGCAGCCTGAGCAGACACCCGAAAACGGATAGGTCTGATTTAAACCCGTTGAAATCTCCAGAATTCGGCAATTTGTTTCAATTACAAATCCTCACATTGCTTTTTTTTTTTAAAAAACAGAGGTTCCACCTTGCTGATGCTTTCCTTAAGGTCTCTCCGAATATTTACAGTGTGTGATTGTCCAGTAATTTAATTCTAGAAACCACACACAGCGGAAATCGTTAAAAGTCGATGTTCCGAGGTTATTTATTAGCCCCAAATATTCTTATTGTTTATACATGAGCTGTGCTTGCTTTTGTTGGCACTTGCCCCAGCAGCATTCACAGGAAGAACCGGCCAAGATAGAAATCCCCTTTTGACACCGATTCCTCAGGTTATGATTAAGCCTTCAGATGTACATAGTGGAGAGACCAAAAAAAATTGCACTCGCGCAGTTTCACAGATAATTTTGATACCGTCAATCACAGAGTCTGGTAAGGCAGTTGTTCAAATAGATTTGAAAAAAAGCACTTACCAGCCTTCTGAAGAAATCTCGGTATCCTGTTCGTAGACGCCAAAATGTGAAGGTAAACTTCTGTTGTTGCAATGTTGAGGTAGAATGAAGGAGTCTGGAATCGGTGTTAGCCAAAAGCACTGAAGAGTTTTATTGATCACAGTACAGACAATAACGGCCGGGGAGATCACTTAGTTGCACACCGTCCCGTGTTTCACCAGCGATCTCTGAACCAAAAGACACAAAACATCTAACCAACACGAGGAGAGGCGGGCTTCCAGAAAGCCCGCGTATAATCAATAGCCGATGCAAGACAATGATCTGCTTGTCTCAAAGAGATCCTGCCAGATCTCAAACCCCCCCACGGATATCGGAGAAGCGTTTGACCTGTGACCTCAACCTACAGAGAAGTCTCTGACTGACTACAAGCAGATGTTTGCAGTATCACAGACTCTAAGGAACCATAAAAGACTCTATAAACAGATCAGATGAAAATATTCTCTTACAGATTCACTCTTTTTATCAATCTATTGATAACCAATTAACATTAGTCTAAGAATATTTCAGTCAATACTTAAAATCAATAGGCGTCCTCAGAGTTGGGTGGGCTCAGATACATTCATTACATTAAAAATAGAACAAGATTGAAAAACACTTCAATCACCATGATTGAACACAGTCAATCATAATAAAAATCATCTCTCTTCAGTGCTTGGCATTTTTGTCAAAAGGTACAATAATAAACACATGGGGTACAAAATATTATAGCAAAATATATGTTTCAAAAATAAGATCTTTTATCATTTATCACTCAGTTAATCTCATTCATCAAACACAGATTCTAAATCAGCTTACATCTTAAAGATTTACTTTAAGGCAATTAGCTGTGGAATGTGACCCTTGGGAGAATTCCTCCACACATTCCGATGGCCAATTCGTTTTAAACAAAGAGTTCGCAACACAGGACAGCATAGGCAACATGGGGGGTGGGGGCTGGTGAACGGTCTGGTCAATGTTTGTAAACACAATCCCCAGGATGTGTCCTAATCAGGAGCCGGGTAAATGAGAGACTGAGGAGCCCCCGAAAAACAGATCCCGAAATAGCTCGTCCTGGTTTCCGCAGCAGATAGGCCTACAGTATGGTGTCTGTTATGTCAGTTATTTTAAATAAAACGTTGAAAACTGAACTTGAAAATTGTTTCCTCTTTTTATTTGATGTATCATTTTCGGGACGGGGAGACGTGTGTGATTAAAAATGTGCAGAAATGTAAAGTGATCTAACTAAGTTCTATTCATATTCTTGACGGGAAGAGCAGTGTAAATGGGTGGCCATATGCATGTACCAAATATTTGTGTAACTGCATCCTGGTAAAATAAAAATATAATGTCTTTGACATTAGCGCTGCTATGCAGCCACCTGTGCCCTGTACCACAAAGCCAGTTCAACAGACCCTGGATATGTTTGAGTTATCTTAACTAACCCTAACAAACGAGATCCCGCTAAACGGTCCTACGGCGCTGGTTATCAACTCGGTAAATCAAGCCAGGGTTTCTCTCTCCAGCTGAGAACGCGTTCACGTGAAAGGGGCGGGGTTAGCTACATTTGACCAATCACAAACAGGGACAAGTGTACTGACAGCGCAGCGTCATACTTCATTAATGAAAAGTAAACTAATATTAGACAAATATGAACTTTAAACATCCATGATGACTTAAACATATAATCCAGGATACAAGCCACATAGTTGCACCTGCAAGGAGAATACAGAACAACTCGTTAAAAAATAAACTACCGAGTGTTTGAAAGCGTACAACAGTTTTATGATACTGCCCCATCTAAAACACGAAGGGATCTGACTTTATTACATTTGAGTTGAGTGTTTCGTCAACTTAATGTGTTGCTTAAAATAATACGTCTGCATACAGTATATGTGACAATGTAACTAAGTGTTGCACGCAGGGGCGTAGCTGGAAATTCTGGGCCCCATGAAAGAATCTATTTGTGGGCCCCCAATCCATGCGAGTGCGCGTTAGCGCGCACGCTAAAAAAAAATTGGCCATTTATTTATTGCATTGCACTAGCTTTTTTGCTGTAGCGGCCGGGTTGCTGCCTTTCTCAGCAGAGTGCTAAAGCCCTACCTGTTACACGCGCAAGTAATTCGAGGAGGCGCGAGTGACAAGTGTTGAGCTATTGGTGGGGACAATTCAGGATTCTTGGATACTGGTGGGGTCATGACCTTGCGTCCACCCCCTAAACGACACGATGAAACCCAACCTCGAAAACCCTGTTGAAGTTAATGAACTGTAATGGACTGCAAGAAATCAACATGCACTGACTATCGACTTTATCTTCTGTCTATTTAATTGAAAATTACACCCAATACAGGAATGAACAAACAAAAAATCTCAACATTCTTTGACTTATTAAATTAAGATTTGAACAACACAAGGACAAAAGTATAAATTAACTGAAGATTTGAACACAATTATAAAACAATAAACTCTCAGGACATGAACACACTTACAGCAAACAATGAAAAATGTAGTGCTAGAGGACTATGCATCAGATAGTAATTGTTCACAATGTGGGCTGTAGCCTGTCAGCTTACTATAGGGAAACTGTCATGTCTAGGAAACTAATAGTGAAAGTGTATTCTTTATGTTAGTTTTGTCATGTCCCTTTGCCCTGTGCTTTATGTTTATTCCCTTAATTAATCATCCCTCTCATTTCAGGCCTCCACGCTCCCCGCCCCCTTCTGTCTCCTGCTTCCTTGATTGTTTTCCCCGCCCTGATTGTTTCCACCTGTGTCCCCTTTACCTGTGTATATATTGTGGTAGCTTCCTCCTGTTCATTGTCAATTCGATGTCTTACTATGACCCACGTTCCTGATTACCTCACGGACTTCCCACGGATCTACCTCATTGATCACTTGCTAGTTTTCCTCGAAAGAGTATATTTGTTTTCCTTGTTTTGATTACTATGCAAAATTCCAGTAAAGTCTTTATTTTTTGAGAACACTATCTGTGTCGTGCAATTGAGTTCATGCCTCAGAGTCTCTCCTTGACAGTACGAACTGACCAAAAAAATGAACTCAGCCGACTCAGACCAGCTAAAGAACGCCATCCGCTCTCAGGACCAACGTCTTGGGCAACAAGAAGAGCAGATGGCCGCCATACAGCACGGAGTGCAGCACCTATCCAACAGCCACGGGGAACTACAATCATCGGTGACAACCCAGGTGAATCTGCTGGCAGCTGAGGTCCAGCGTGTGCTCACTCACCTGAAGGCTACTTCTCCTCCCACGACTCCCCCGGTTCCGGCGGCGACCGGTTCTGATCCCAACCGGTCTACTGAGCCGCACAGTACTTCCATGCGTCTGGCTCCACCCGAAAAATACTCCGGAGACTCGGAGGGCTGCCGGACGTTCATTGTGCAGTGTGAGTTACACTATCACCACCAACCGGCTGCTTTTCCCACGGACAATTCCAAAGTGGCTTTCCTGATCTCCCATCTCTCCGGCCGAGCAGCAGCGTGGGCTACGGCAGAGTGGTCCCGAGGCTCCCCCATCTGCGGGTCTCTGGAAAACTTCATAGACACTATGAGAAAGATCTTCAATCAAACCACGCCGGGCAGGGAAGCAGCTCGGGCTCTGATTAAGCTGAAACAACATCAGCGGAGTGTGGCTGACTACGCCATCGAGTTCCGGACTATGGCAGCCGATAGCGGCTGGAACTCCACTGCATTGTTTGACGCTTTCGTCAGCGGTCTCTCGGATTCCCTACAAGACCAGCTGGCGCCTCTCGATCTGCCCGCTGACTTGGACTCTATCATATCCATGGCAATACGGATAGACAATCGTTTGACGGAGAGGAGAAGGAATAAATCCAAGGATGCGGTTGATCCGCCTCCCCAGAGGAGACGCTCGCCGCTGGATACTTCTTCTTGGAGGCCCCGTCACCCCTCACCGGCGTTCCGGACAACAGCGCCCCCTGGCTCCGTGGAGGAGCCAATGCAGTTGGGCCGCGCCAAGCTTTCGATGGCAGAACGTCAGCGTCGATTAAAGGAGGGTCTGTGCTTCTACTGCGGGCAGCGCGGACATCCACAAGCGGCTTGTCCGGTAAAAGAGGAGACTCACCAATAAAGAGGAGTACGTTGGTGAGCCGGATCTCTTCCTCTGACTTTCCTCCTCGCACCCTGACCCGCATCCAGGTAAACATCAGAGACAATGTGGTTACTCATGGTGCACTCATTGACTCAGGGGCAGACGAAAGTCTGATGGATTGGGGTTTAGTTAAAAAATTGGACATAAAGACTAAACCTCTACCCCAGCCTCTTGAAGCGAGTGCTCTCGATGGGCGGCTGTTGTTTAAAGTGACTCACCAAACAGAGCCTTTAGAAATAAGATGTGATGATAACCATCACGAGACAATGTCATTTCACTTGTTTAATTCAGCCCAACATCCACTCATTTTGGGGTTTCCCTGGTTGAAACTTCATAACCCTCACATTGATTGGCAATCTGGGAGGGTGGAGGGGTGGGGAAAGAATTGCAGAGATCACTGTGTTAAGCAGGTAGCGGAGATTGACAGAAGAGGTAACACTGGGAGGGTTAGGCAGGGAACTATCCCAGAAATATATTTTCCTGATGCTCTTTCAGTCCCTTCCTGCTACCACGATTGAAGTGAAGTATTCAGTAAATCCAAGGCTCTGACTCTTCCGCCTCACCGCCCCTATGACTGTGCTATCGACCTGATTGCTGGGTCTACAATTCCTAAGGGTCGACTATATGCTATTTCAGGACCTGAGAAAGAGGCCATGAAGGACTATATTGATGCCTCCCTCAAAACAGGCCTTATTCGCCCTTCCTCATCACCAGCAGGAGCGGGGTTTTTTTTTTGTTGGGAAAAAGGATGGGTCTCTTAGGCCCTGTATTGACTACTCGCATCTCAATGACATTACGGTTAAAAACCGGTACCCCCTTCCTCTCATCTCGTCAGCCTTCGAGCAGCTTCAGGGAGCCAAGGTTTTCACCAAGTTAGACCTGCGTAATGCTTATCATTTAGTCAGGATCAGGGAGGGTGATGAATGGAAGACGGGTTTCAACACCCCTTCAGGCCACTATGAATACCGTGTAATGCCATTTGGATTATCAAACGCTCCTGCTGTGTTCCAGGCTATGATCAACGACGTGTTGAGGGAGTTTCTGAACCGTTTCGTTTTTGTATATCTGGACGACATTCTGATCTACTCCCCTGACCTTGACACCCATAAACAACATGTCCGCCAGGTTCTACAAGAGCTGCTCAAGAATAGGTTGTTTGTCAAAGCAGAAAAATGCGAATTCCATGTAGAGACAGTCACTTTCTTGGGCTTCATCATTTCGCCAGGTCAGGTTAGGATGGACCCAGAGAAGGTTAGCGCAGTAGCTTGTTGGCCTACCCCTGACTCTCGTAAGAAAGTGCAGCAGTTTTTAGGCTTTGCAAATTTTTACAGACGTTTTGTGCGGAGGTTCAGTGCTATTGCAGCCCCTCTTCATGTCCTCACGTCCCCTCAAGTGCCTTTTTTGTGGTCTCCTCAGGCTGAGGAGGCTTTTTCTCGGCTTAAAGGAATGTTCACCTCTGCTCCCATACTCACCTTGCCGGACACCACTCGTCAGTTTGTGGTAGAAGTGGATGCCTCCAACGAAGGGGTGGGAGCGGTCCTCTCCCAGCGACTACAGAAGGACAACAAACTTCACCCCTGCGCTTTCCTGTCCAGGAAGCTCTCCCCAGCAGAGAGAAATTACGACGTGGGAAACCGTGAGTTGCTGGCCGTGAAGCTGGCACTGGAAGAGTGGAGGCATTGGTTGGAGGGAGCCGAGCATCCTTTCGTGGTTTGGACCGATCACAAAAACTTGGAATATATAAGAAAGGCCAAAAGACTGAACTTCCGCCAGGCTAGGTGGACCTTGTTTTTCAACCGTTTTGACTTTGTTCTTTCCTTCAGGCCGGGGTCTCAGAATGTCAAGCCTGACGCTCTGTCCCGTCTGTTTGACCCTGTGCCTGCAGTCAAGGAGCCGGAACCCATCATCCCATTAAACCGGGTGGTAGGAGCGCTGACTTGGTCAGTAGAGAAGGAGGTAATACGAGCCAATGCTGGAGCTCCTGCACCAAGGGGTTGCCCGCCTAACCGGCTTTTCGTTCAGGAGGCCGAGCGACCACAGGTGATCCACTGGGCTCACACTTCACTGCTCACCTGTCACCCTGGAGTCAAGAGAACTATGTTCATCATAAAACAACGTTTCTGGTGGACATCCATGGAGAAGGAGGTGAAGGAGTATGTGGAGGCGTGCCCTGTCTGCGCTCGAAACAAGACCTCTTCCAGGGCGCGAATAGGACTATTACAACCACTCCCTATTCCCAACAGACCCTGGTCAGAGATCTCCATGGACTTCGTCACTGGCCTGGCCCTCTCTAGAGGTAAAACCACAGTTCTTACGGTAGTGGACTGTTTTTCTAAAATGACACATTTCATTGCTTTGCCCAAGATGCCCTCAGCGAAGGAAACGGCTGAGGTCATGATGCATAATGTGTTTCGGCTTCATGGTTTCCCAAAGGATATTGTCTCCGACCGGGGCCCCCAGTTTGTGTCACGCTTCTGGAAGGAGTTCTGCCGCCTCATCGGTGCCACGGTCAGTCTCTCGTCAGGATACCATCCGGAGTCTAACGGCCAGACAGAGCGCCTAAATCAAGAACTGGAGAGCTGTTTGCGCTGCTTGGTGTCCCAGAATCCATCCTCCTGGAGCGAGCACCTCACCTGGGTTGAGTATGCGCACAACATCCTCCCTACTTCTGCCACGGGCCTGTCCCCATTTCACTGTGTTTATGGCTACCAGCCGCCACTGTTCCCAGCCACGGAGAGGGAGGTCACGGTCCCGTCTGCCCACGCGCTGGTCAGGCGTTGTCGGCGCGTGTGGGCTGCGGCTAGGAAGATCCTCTGCAGGAATTCACAACTGGTGAAAAGAGCAGCAGACCGAAAATGCCGACCAGCTCCTGTATACCAGCCAGGCCAAAAAGTCTGGCTTTCAACACGAGACCTTTCCCTCCACGTACTCTCCCGTAAATTGGCTCCCCGGTTTGTGGGTCCTTTTCCCGTCACCAAGGTCATCAACCCGGTTTCAGTGAGACTACGGCTTCCCAGGTCCATGAAGGTACATCCCACCTTCCATGTAGGGAAACTAAAACCCTTGAAGGAGAGCGCTATGGTTCCCACCGCCAAACCCCCCCCGCCCCCCCGGATGATTGATGGAGGTCCGGTTTACACCGTCAAGAAGATATTGGCTAGTCGGAAAAGGGGTAGAGGGCGACAGCTACTGGTTGACTGGAAGGGTTATGGTCCTGAGGAGCGGATATGGATTCCTTCCCGCTTCGTCATAGATAAAAGCCTCATTGAGGATTTTGACCGCCTCAACTCAGAGGAGCCTGGGCCGTCAGGAGCCGTCCCTAGAAGGGGGGGTACTGCCATGTCTAGGAAACTAATAGTGAAAGTGTATTCTTTATGTTAGTTTTGTCATGTCCCTTTGCCCTGTGCTTTATGTTTATTCCCTTAATTAATCATCCCTCTCATTTCAGGCCTCCACGCTCCCCGCCCCCTTCTGTCTCCTGCGTCCTTGATTGTTTTCCCCGCCCTGATTGTTTCCACCTGTGTCCCCTTTACCTGTGTATATATTGTGGTAGCTTCCTCCTGTTCATTGTCAGTTCGATGTCTTACTATGACCCACGTTCCTGATTACCTCACGGACTTCCCACGGATCTACCTCATTGATCACTTGCTAGTTTTCCTCGAAAGAGTATATTTGTTTTCCTTGTTTTGATTACTGTGCAAAATTCCAGTAAAGTCTTTATTTTTTGAGAACACTATCTGTGTCGTGCAATTGAGTTCATGCCTCAGAGTCTCTCCTTGACAGAAACATCCCACAATCCTGTCATAGACTGGATTTGTATCCCTAAATCCCGAACGCCAATCACCGGACCTTCTTGGTGGCAAAATCTTTTACGAGCTCTTTGAAATCAAGTGACAGAGCCAGCTTGCTTTCAATCGATAACATTGCAAGGCTGTTCAACCTCTCTTGCGATATGGTAGATCTTAAATAGCTCTTGATAAGTTTCAACTTACTAAATGATCTTTCACCACCAGCTACGATAACTGGGAGTGTCAAGAAAATTATGAGGGCAATGCAAACGTCTCCAAAAATGCTCTGGAGTTCCATCTTGTATATTGCCTTCAGTAGATCAAGAGAGCTACAATCAGGGGGGAAAGTGGCAGAAAATATTTTATTGAGATGCCTTATCTCACTCTCAAACTGATCTGTGAGATCCTGTGAGTATTTATCCCTCAGTGGCTGACACACAGAAGCCATGACACTGTCACTCAACTTCCCAATTTTAAGTATGGCAGCAAATTCTTCAACAATATTTGCTGTTGTTTGGAACCGAGTGTCCAAGTCACTTATGATCTGGTCCATGGCAGTGAAAAACACAGTGTTACGGAATGTTGTTTCTGGCCTATCCTCCTGACCTATTCCTTCAGCAGTTTCATCATGAAACCTCTTCCTCCTCCTCTCACGGCAAAGTTCTTTTTTGAAATGAGGTGGAACCTCCATTTCCTTAGCTACCATTGATGCCTCAGACAGAATAGCATCCCATCCATTTCTGAGAGTCTGCATCTCATCTCTTAGTGCAGCAACATTACCTGCCTCCACCTCTATTGAGATTTTCCCTGACTGGAGTATCACATTTCTGTCATCAATAGATTGCAATACTTTCACCCAAATGGTGAGAAGGACAATGGCATCAAATGAGGTAAATACTACATGAGGTAGTTCCTCAGACCAACAGCTTCAGATCTGGCCTCACCTGTGAGACTGCATGAGCTGAGTATGGTAGCAAGGGCTTCAATGACACCAGGTAGGTGCTTTGCTACAGGTTTCACAGAATCAATTCTCGCACTCCAGCGAGTGTCAGATAGCCTATGTACAGAGCAACCTGTTTTCTTTTTGTATATAGACCAACAAGATGGACTGGCACTTACAAATGTGTAGAGGCGGTTAATGTAACCAAAAAAGTTGGACACTTCAGGGCTCGATTCTGCAGCATGCACGCCTACCAGATTCAACGTGTGGGAGGCACAAGGTGAGAAAGTAGCAAGATTATTCTTTTTCAGTATTTGGGCTTGGACTCCCTTGATTTTCCCTGACATATTCGACCCATTATCATACCCTTGCCCCCTGCAATCACTAATGTCTATCCCTAGATCCAGAAGCACACTCTCCATCATGCCTGCTATTTCACATCCTGTTTTTCCGTTGAAATCTTTGAATTCAATAAATCTTTCAGTGATCTCCCATTCGCCTGTGTCTTCATTATAATGTACATATCTTATGAGCACAACATTTTGCTCGGTGTGGGAAATGTCAGGCGTTGCATCACAAATGATTCCATAGTATATGGCATCCTCCCTTTCCGTCAGAATGGTTTTTAAAACCTTTCCCCCACACAATTCAATAAACTCGTTCTGGATGTCTGGGCTCAAATAATGAGTTAGCTGGCTTCCTTTTTTGGATGTCCTGATTTTGTCTAAGTGGTCTTTCAAGAGTGGATCATATTGTGACAAAAGTTCTAGCGTACCTACAAAATGTCCATTGTGGACATCGCCCAAAGCATGCGTTTTACCTCGGAAAGCTAAATTCCTCGTTGCCAAGTGCAGAGTGACATCAAGGAGTCTCTGCAAGATAGCTTTGTTTTTCTCAATTTCAGACTGTAGCTCTCTCTGCAACTGATGATCAACGCCACATGCAGTCATAACCGAACACTGTAGGTGTTTCCATCGCAAATAACAGTCCCTGTGATTCCTACTTGTTTCATGGCTTGGGAATTTATCATACATGCGACGCCACTCGACGTCACACATCTTGTATCCCTGGTCACTACTCAAAGCACTAAGAGAGGGTATTTTTTGCTCCTTGGAGAAAAGAACACATGGTATGCAGAACAGTGCATTTGCACTTTCACTGTGAATCAACCAGTCCCTTTTCACTTTTCCCCTACCCTTATCTGCTTTGGTGTATTTCAAGTAATCTGGAAATCTCTTTCCCTTTGAATCATGTGGAAATTCTTGATCTGTTTCTCACATTGCTAATTTATTTACAATAGTTGCCCTGTCCTTGTCACTCATCCTAGCTGGGAACAACCCTGGGTCAAGTGATAGCAGATCTTCTACCTCAGACACCACTACAGGTGGCTCAGTATCTGTGGCATCCTGTGTCGGAGCCTCACTTTGTCCCTGACATTGACTGTCCATAGCTGCTTCCTCCTCATCTGTGCTGCTTTCATGGTCCTCGACCTCTTCTTGTACTGGTACTTCTGCCTCTTCACCTCTGCTCTCCTCGTTGGCTGCCTTGTTCGAGGGCCCTGGCTCTAGAGTATCCATAGTGTGTACATAATTTATAAAATGCCCTATAATAGTAATAACACAGTACAGCTCGAGCTATCTCTTAATTGTTATAATAATAATAATAATAATAATCATTTGTATAGATATTTTCCAATTGCTCAAATCTAGCTATAGCTACTGTAACAACCTCAATTTAATGTGCCAGTGGTCAATGGTATTGCAATTACTGGAAGAACTAGAGTAACTAAATGTGAATATTACCTAAAGTTGTATTCAATGCATGGTAAGCATATTTAAAATCTGTTTGTTAACCCCAAGCCCTGCTGCTTTACCTCCCTCTCCTTCAACTGGGAGCTGGCCTGAGGGAAGGGGTACTGATCCTGAAGCCGCATCTGTGCATTAGAGCAGATGTGATTAGCATGTAACATTATACAGGTTAGGTTAGCTAGCCATAGCAAAAGGGCATAGCTGCTGGATACAAATTCACTGGGCTCATCTACACTCATCTAATTTTTGATAGCAACAGGTAGCTAACGTCAGCCACAAAATGTTGGCCAAGCTGTTATGGGCTTCAAAACAAGTTCTGTGAATAAATACCTTTCTTGTGAAAATACTTGGTGACTAGCTGTCGACCTCTTTTATTATTTTCCTCTTGCTGACGTTTTTTCTTTCGTTTCTGAGCTCCTGATTCATGAGCTGTGGAGGACATTTTCCTGTCAGTCTGTTCAAGCTGCAAGCTGCTGGTGCGCTGCTGTGCCGCCTAGTTATAGTTGAAAGTGGGGGTGCAAGATTAGTAACTGGCAGGCAAGGGGTGGTTTGGAGTGGGTCAGGCACGACCACCTCCATGGCATAATTTAATGAACACCTGTACGTGCAATTTCCTGCAATATAGAGCACAGAACTGTCTCAAAATCCTATGGGATCCTAAAGGATTCCTATAGGGTTCCAAAAACGTATAGAGATTCCTATAGCATTTTTTGACTAGGGATGTTATCCTACACTTTAAGCTGTCTGATATCCCATTACCTGTAACTCTTGGGTCTCTTTCTCACTTCCTCTGCCTCCTCCCTGAGTCTGCACAGTCACCACATCATTCTACATTAAGGAGAGCAATACACTTATGAGTACACTGAACTGGTTTGAATACACAATCTTTATGCTACTCTGTAAAGAAAGGGAGAGGGGGGAATATATTATCCAAGTATTTGTGTCTTAATTTGTTATGTTATCCTACACTTTAAGCTGACTGATATTTCCATTACCTGTAACTCTTGTGTCTCTTTCTCTCCTTCTCTGCCTCCTCCCTGAGTCTGCACTGTCACCACCACATCATTCTACACAGGAGAGCAATAATACACGTATGAATACACTGAACTGGGTTGAATACATGATTTTTTCTTTTTTCTGCCATGTTCTACCTGGTTGGCTGGCTACACACACACACACACAGTGTGCAGGTTAGTTACAGTAGGAGATGGGCTTCTATCATATTATATTATATCATTCTATAATTCATTCTTCTTTTATTTTCATTTCAGGTAGTTGTACCTTAAGAGAATTGAAGGCTGGCATCTGTAAATGCAGATAGATATAAGTACTTGATTCTTATTTTATTATCATTATCATTATTTTCTTTCCAATTAAATGGAATCAGAAAATAAGTGGTATATGATGGAAAATATGAAAGTCAATGCTTGAAGGAAAATGGACTTCGGAAATCAGTTTTTTATTTTGTATTTACTGTTCTGTAAAAGTCTTGTCAAATGTAATGTTTTATGTTTTGTGTGGACCCCAGGAAGACTAGTTGTTGTCATGCAACAGCTAATGGGGATCCTAATAAACTCGAACTCTAATGGGCTTTGATCTACCAGGTAGCTAGCTAGTCAAACACACACACTGGTTGATGTTACTAGCTAGCTAGCAAACGTCAGCTAACCGCTAGCTAACATAAAGAGTGACCTGTAATTCAATGCAGCGAAAATGAAGAGAAGGTGATGAAATGTGTTTTATTGTATTGAGTGGTAGAAGTAAAGACATGTCTAACATATTCTTTGTTTGAACAACTTACTGAAAAGGTCTGCCTCTGCCACCAATGACAGACTGGTCGCGGTGATTTACACTCAGCCTACCTGCATGGACTGCTGTGGGTGGGAGGCAGTTGATCAAACCATTGTGAGCGAAATGCGGGGGGGGGGGGGGGGTCACAATCTTTGGAAACTTAAAAACTTTATATTAAGTGTCTGTAATCAGCACAAGTTCTTTCATTGCGTATTATTAATTCGATTGAAATTACATACTTATGTTTACAGTGATATATTGGGGGGGACATATCATATTTTTCATATGATCAAAAAGTGGGGGTGCAAAAGCACACGTTTGCTCCCCCAAGGTCAATTGTGGGGATGCACCTGCTCTGCTTGCTCCATTGCTCAGGCGCCCATACCATGCAATGAATGAAGGGAGGGGTGCTCATTCTGTCAAACAGAGTAACAAGCACCTGTTTGTTTCTTTTGTGACGTTTTTTTTAATACAGGCAATTATACTTTTGAGTCATCTACATTAACTTACTTTAGGATAATAATAAAACCATATTAATAAAAAGATAATAATAGTGTTCTCTGGGCCCCCCCCCCCCCCCCCCCCCCCCCCCCCAGTGCTGGGCCCTTGGAATCATCCTAACCTCCCCCCCCCCAGCTACGCCCCTGGTTGCACGGCCAGATACGGCTCGAGAAGCTGACTCAGATAAGGAAATATTGTGATATCGATGTGAGATCGATGATCTGATTGATGATGTGATGTCAGTGTGATATGAATGATAAGTGCGACACGTCGGCGTCTTCTCTGCATACGGCAGTTTAAACTGCATTTCCTTTTTCCTGTAATATGACTTGATAGATTTAAACTCCGCACACTGAGCTCTGATCGATCAGCAGGTGGTGCTTTCACTGAGTTGATCTCTTTTCTATAGACGCCGGAGGCGGGCAGCGTAAAATGAAAAAAAAAGTTATTTAGCCTTCCCAAACCTGAGCCTCACGCGCCGCCTATGTGTAGGCCTACTGTATACATACAAAGGCCATTCAAGCTATAGTGCTTCTGGAAATGTTCACATCAGGCACATTCAAGTTAAACAATACTAAACAATTAACACAGTAGGCCTAAATTATGTGGATTAAACCCCATTTATTTCGTTAAAAATAAACAAAATATGATTTTGTTTGAAAGATTAAGATCAAATTAAACAATCAGGTGCACACTTTAATTTGCCGCCACCTCCGGACTCGGCTTGACTCGGTTTAAAGAATGCACAAATGTGTTTAATCGTTTATGTCAGATATGTACTAAGTAGCCTAAATACATTTGTTCCTGCTCAAGATTAGATTCAACTTTATTGTTAATGCACATATTGCAGGTACTGAGACAACGAAATGCAGTTTAGCTTCTAACCAGGGGTTCAACAAGCAGCGAAAAGTAATGTGCACAATACTACAGTAAACAATTAACACAGTAAATTATGTGGATTAAACCACATTTATTTCGTTAAAAAGAAATGAAATATGATTTTGTATGAATGATTAAATGTAGGGTGAATTGCCCTAATGTGGGACATTTTTGCATTTCAGACTTCGGGAATATTGCGATATGAAGCCGATACAATAAATCAAAATCCAGTACCATTCCGAAATCCCCAGTAATATTAGACACTAATAATACAGTAAACTATTAACACTGTACATATTATTGTTTGCCCGTGGGATTAGGATGATCGGTAGTGAGACCCGTGCTGCATTTTCCTCCGGTCGGATGTGATATAAAAACAAAGCGATTATTTTTGTTGTTGTAAACTCACGTGGATTAAACTACATGTATTAGTGCATTCATTTCAACTCGCGAACATATGATACATTAAATGATCGTGAGGATGATGATTGAAAATCGTTTGTTTGAGCCTGGATGCATTTACTGATCTAAAAACATAGCGATGGTTTTGTACTTACGCCAACGTGAATTAAACATTATTTTGTTAAATAAAAACATGGGGATGTTTAGTAAATGATTACATGTCTCTTATTTAGCACGGAATATGATCCTATCCGTGACATATGGATCTTAAGAAATATCCGCTATATCAGATACCTGTAGATCAGCTGTTTATTTCACATGAGTTCCAGTATGGCAGCTTTTTAATCACGGCTCCCCCTGGTGGATCCATGATCCATTGCAGCTGGTTTCATTATAATTAAATGTATTTATCAAGGGGGCGTTTCAAGTCCTGCGGGGGGGTTTTCCTTTTCAGCAGGGGCCCACCCCGTGCTGATCACGGACCCGCACGGGTAGGCGTCTGAAATGGAGCGCTCCATCTGTACATAAGAAACCACACCCTCTGAAGAAATACAGAAGCTTTAGAGAAAAGAGGAGCGCAAACAGCTCTTAAAGGAACATTCCTTCTGCTTCCGGTGCTGCTCCTCTACTGGTCATCTCGCCAGAAACTGCACGGCTGAGGTGAAATGTATAGAATGTGGGAGCACGGGTCACGTGTCAGCACTACACCCAGGACCAGCAGTCTGGAAACCTAAGACCTCTCCTCCCTCTTCAGAGCATGGCGGGGAGGAAGACAAAGCAGACTATCAGGTCACATCAAGGTGCACACAAGTGTGTGGTGAAGGTGTTAGCGCACAAGCATGCTCAAAAATATGCCTTGTAAGTGTGTATCCAGCTGGCCGCTCGGAAGAGGCCAAGAAAATGTGTGCAATACTGGACGAGCAGAGTAATCGTTCTTTGGCACGCTCTGAGTTCTTCAACGTTTTCAAAATCACAAGGCCTTCCTTCCCTTACACACTGAAAACATGCACTGGATCAACTCAGACAACAGGGAGAAGAGTTCACAGTGGAATCCGCAGACAAAAAGTTAAGCTTTCCTTTGCCTACACTTTTAGAGTGCAACCAAGTTCCCAACAACCGCTCCGAAGTCCCTACGCCAAATGCAGCTCATCACCATGTTCACCTGAAGTGCATCGCCAAAGAAATACCACCTCTCGATCCTAACGCTGACATACTCCTCTTGCTGGGCAGAGACATTCTCAGGGTCCACAAGGTCCGTGAGCAGATAAGTGGTCCAGACAACGCACCGTTCGCCCAAAGGCTGGACCAGGGATGGGTTGTTGTTGGTGACGTGTGTCTAGCAGGTGCTCACAAACCACTAGAGGTGAACAGTTACAAGACGTCTATCTTGGAGAATGGTCGTACTAGCCATCTGCAGCCATGCAACAACCAAATCAAGGTAAGAGAAATCTTCAATCAAGCCCCTGACTACACACATCATCCAGCACTGACCTCTAAGTTCAGCACAGCAACACATGATGCAGACAGTCTGGGTCAAACCATCTTCACGCGAACTGCCAACGACCACAAACTAGCACCATCCGTAGAAGATATGAAGTTTCTTAAGATCATGGAAGCAGAGTTTCATCAAGACAGCTCGAAGAGCTGGGTGGGACCACTACCTTTCCGGCTACCAAGACAGAGGCTGCCTAACAATAAGAAACAAGCACAAGATCGTCTTAACTCATTGAGACGCACGCTGGAAAAACGGCCACAGATGAAAGCCCACTTTCTAGAGTTCATGGCAAACATGTTCGGCAAAGGACACGCAGAGACTGCACCGCCCGTGAAACCAGGACAAGAGTGCTGGTATCTGCCGCTGTTTGGTGTGTATCATCCCAAAAAGCCAGATAAGATTTGTGTGGTCTTTGACTCCAGTACACAATTTGAAGGAGTGTCACTCAATGAGGTTCTGCTCACAGGCCCTGACCTGAATAACGGCTTGGTTGGGCTGCTAATGAGGTTCAGGAAGGAACAGGTGGCTATCACTGCTGACATAGAACACATGTTCCACTGCTTTGTTGTAAGAGAGGACCACAGAGACTTTCTGCGCTTCCTCTGGTACAGAAACAACGACCCCACCAGCGATATAGTGGAGTACAGGATGCGGGTCCACCTCTTCGGGAACAGTCCCTCTCCAGCTGTGGCCATTTATGGTCTACGGAGAGCAGCTAAAGAAGCAGAGACCAACTATGGCAGTGATGCAAGAAGCCTTGTTGACCGTGAGTTTTACATCGATGACGTCCTGAAGTCCTTCAACACCGAAGAAGAAGCCATCAGTGTACTCGGCTGAGCCCAGAAAATGCTTGCAGCCTCTAATATCAGGTTGCACAAAGTCACATCAAACCGCCCAAGAGTCATCAAAGCATTCCCACCTGAGGATCGTTCCAAGGATGTTGGAAACCTAGACCTGTTTACCGATGAGCTCCCTACCCAACAAAGCCTCGGTCTGTCCTGGAACATGTGCACAGATGCCTTCACGTTTCAGATTGCAAATGACCAGAAGCCGTTTAATCGCAGAGGAGTGCTGTCTGCAGTTAGCTGTCTGCAGTTAACAGTCTGTACGACCCCCTTGGGTTCCTTGCACCAGTAACAGTACGCGGGAAACGAATACTCCGAAAGCTCACCGTGCAAGCAGACGACTGGGATGCGCCACTCCCCAAAGACATGGAGCTCGACTGGACTACATGGAAGGAGTCTCTACAAGACTTACAAGAACTCCATATACCACGCCCGTATGCACCCTTTTCTACTGCAGGTGCTAAAACAAGAGAACTCTGTGTCTTCGGAGACGCTTCAGTGACAGCAATCGCAGCAGTGGCCTATATCAAGATGACCAGTCATGAAGGTCAAACCGAGGTAGGCTTCATCTTTGGGAAGACAAAGTTGGCTCCCCAGCCTGGACACACTATTCCAAGACTTGAACTGTGTGCGGCTGTGCTCGCAGTAGAGATCGCCGAGTTGATAGTTGCAGAGATAGATGTAGCATTCGACAACATCACATATTACACAGACAGCAAAGTTGTGCTAGGCTAGATCCACAACCAGTCGAGGAGATGTTATGTCTTCGTGCACAACAGGGTCCAACGCATTCATCAGTCACCATGTCTTGGCCAGTGGAAATACGTGCGTACAGACCTCAATCCAGCAGACATCGGGTCCAGATCTGTGTCGCCAGCTCTGCTAAACAGTACAACGTGGCTCACATGACCAGCCTTTCTCAAGGATGCACCCATGCATCCTCCTAAGTTGGAAGAGACTTATGACCTCATCATCCCTGTTCTTGACTCTGAGGTTCGTCCTGAAGTGACAACAAGTCTGACATGTGTCACCAGAGATGTGGTACACCCTCAACGATTTGAACGCTTTTCAAAGTACATCACTCTTGTCACAGCAGTAGCACGCTTGATCCATGTAGCTCGCTCTTACTCCCGTTCTGTTAACGACAAGTGTCATAGGTGGCACATCTGCCATCCAACAGAGGAAGAGCTGACAAAGGCCAAGGTGTGCTTCATGAAGAGCGTCCAGTACGAAAGTTATGCAGAGGAGCTCAAATGTTTGAGATCAGGATCTAACATTTCTTCGTCTAGCAGCTTGTGGAAGTTGCATCCTGTAGTGGGGGAGGAAGGACTCCTAAGAATAGGAGGCCGCATACATCACTTAAGTCTGAGCTCAGACGAAGCTCACCCCATAATCATTCCCGGCCGACACCATCTGACAACGCTGCTGGTCCATCACCATCACCAGGCAGTGAAGCCCAAGGAAGGCACTTCACCGAAGGAGCTGTCCGAGCTGCAGGGTTCTGGTTGGTAGGAGCAAAGCGCAGTATCAGCAGTGTGCTCTTCAAATGTGTAACCTGCCGGAAGCTGAGAGGAAAGACAGAACATCAACAGATGTCGGATCTACCAGCCGAACGACTGCAAGTAGCACCTCCTTTCACCTACGTAGGTGACGACGTCTTCGGGCCATGGGAAGTTGCCTCACGACGCACAAGAGGAGGACATTCAAACTCAAAAAGATGGGCAGTGATGTTCTCATGTATGTGTACAAGGGCAGTACATATCGAAGTCATTGAAACGATGTTCTCATGTATGTGTACAAGGGCAGTACATATCGAAGTCATTGAAACAATGAGTGCCGGCAGCTTCATTAATGCCTTAAGGAGATTCTTCGCTATCAGGGGCCCAGCAAAACAAATATGGTCTGACTGCGGCACTAACTTCGTCGGCGCTTCTCGAGAGTTGCAAATGAAGACTACAGATCCCAGTGGAAACAACGTGCCACTGGCATCCTCACCCCAGCAATACTCCTGACCCTCAAAACAGGCTCTACACCACCTCCTCCGGGTAACTTTTAAGAGGCAGACCTCTTTAAAGAGCAGTGGAAGCAAGTTCAGAGCCTGGCGGACATCTTTTGGAGTAGGTGGAGAAAAGAATATCTCAAGACTGCAGTTTCGTCACAAGTGGCAGTCCAAGAGGTCAAACCTTTAAGAGGGGGACATTGTTCTCCTGAAAGACAATCAGGCTCAGAGAAATGAATGGCCTATGGCCACCATCACAAAGACATTCCCAGGAAGGGATGGACTGGTTCGTAAGATCGAGGTTGAGATCTCCAAGGACAAGACCAAAAGGATCTTTTCTCGTCCTGTTACAGAAGTGGTCCTGCTTCTGTCTCCAAAGACTGATTCTTGTTGATTGATCTGGGGTTTAAAAAACCCAGGCGGGGAGTGTTCTGTCCTTGATATGTGTTATTGGTTTAAGTATTGACCAAATTATTATTAGACTAATGTTTTCAGGTTATCAAAGATGATAAAAAGAGAAGACTGTTAGAGAATATTTCTTCCTCACTCCTAAGATATTTAACATTTTCTATGTGTTGACATTTACGATCAGCCCTGCTCCTTATCTTCCGTAAGGAATGTGATAATGCAGTCGTATGTTGATACTATAAGTGTTATGGCTTGACCTAGCGGACATAGGGGGTTTTACGCTAAGCTCCACAGATGTGAGAGACATCTCCTGTGTCTGCAGAATGTTTACGCCTGTTCTGTCCTTGATATGTGTTTTTGGTGTATATCTGTCATGTATGTGTTTCTTGGCTGTGTTTTGGCACCACCTTGTGGTGGTTGGTTGACACTGCTGCTTGCTAGGGGTTTATTCGATTCCTGTTACTAGGAGAACGAACTTGTTTGTTTCCGAGTGTGCTCCACGTGTAGCTTGGGTTGTTTTCATGAATGGACGTCTGCTCTCCATGGGCTGTGCTTCGTATTTCCCGCTGGTTCACGCATCGTCTGTGAGTGTTATTATCCGACAGGCTGTGGCATAATGGGAATATGTTGTATGTCAAATGTTTATGTTTGTAGGAATGCAGTGAGTATTCCTTGCGGCTAAGCTACTAGCGGCTAGGCTGATTAGCTTCTCAGTTAGTGCGCCGTAGCTCATTGTGTGAAGTATTCTGTTTAGTTTAGCTCGTCAGTCGGGCAGTCAATAATAAACTGTTATGTCTGTATTGTCTTTACAGTTTCATCAAGTAAAGAGACTTCAGTAAAACTGACAACTGCGCTGGAGTTTTCTTTCAAACGGTTTAACTGGATGGATAGCTAGCTCAGTGCTAGTGAGACCCTTACAACGCCCATCCCCAATATGTGGATTCGACTCTCTGTAAACTAGTTAAAAGGTCTACCAAGATGCGAGGCTGATCAGAATTGACATGACAACCCACCCGTGCAGTCAGAACCTTTTGCTGCTGTGACTTGTGATATGAATTATCCGGCCGTATCCTTGTAATAAACTACCAGTGTTTGACATCAAAGCTCCAACTCTCCTCGTGTCTCTCTGAGTCCTGACTCTCCATTGCTGCAGAAGTTTCCCTTACAGTAGTTCATTCTCACAGTTACGTTTCAGTTGGTGTTCGTCTTTGACCACCAATAAGTAATTTGTTTACTATTTAAATAGATGTTTTCTGTTAGTAATTTGTAAAGTTCAGTTATAGGCTTATCAAGTGTTTATTTAGTTTAGAAGTACGTTTATATTGAGTGGTAGTCTCAGGGGCGCCGCCAGGGATTTTGGGCCCCATGAAACTATATCACATTGGGCCCCACCACCAGGCCCAGGCCACGCCAACCAAGCACAATGCTGTAACCACACCTTCAGAATCCAACCGACTCATTTATGCTTTAAATAACTCTACCTGTACAGGCTTGCATCTATCTTGTAGTCCAAGTACTGCACAATATTTACTGACACTGAGCGGTGAAAATATAACACTGTGCAGACGTGCAACATTCTACTGCAGTATAATTCACTATTTGATATAACACTAACATTCCTGACAATAGACCTCAATAGTCATCTTTTATGGTGTACATGCCTTTTTAATAACATTTTTGAATGGAACATTCAAAAATCAAAATAAACATAACTTAAATATATACATGACCTCTTAAATTAAAATAAAGTGAACATTAACACCAATATTATCATTTATAAAATGCTATAAAAAAAATAATAACATAAGCAGCAGGTTTAATTAAATATACATACCAACTACAAAATAAGCGGGTATTAAAGTGTAAACGGACAACAAAACAGAAATGGAAATGAAAAGTATTTTTCTCATCATGCATCTTCTGTGTAGTGATCCAATATCGTTACCATAGCCTGCCCTTTAACAGTTATTACGAGCCCTGGCTCAGCCTTACTCACCAAGAGCCCAGCACCTAGCCTTCTTATGGCGCGTTTCCACTGTAGCGGGTAGCTCGCTTTAAGCGTGCCGAGCCGTGCGGGGCCCGTTTTTGGTTGCGTTTCCACTTGGCCTAGTACCGGCTAGCGGGTCCTAATCATAGACTGTATATATAAATGGACGTAGTGTCCGTGACGTCACCCATAGGATTCTGCAGAGTTGCCGTGAAGCCCTTAGTAGGCGGAGTCGGCCACTAACGGCTCGACTGTGACGTCAGAGTCTAATCCCGCCTGCTCCAAATAAGGGCAAAGAGGCGGAGCCGAGGCGGGACCTGCTGCCTCCGAACTGGAAGTAAACAGAGCTAGCTCAGGCTAAGAAGCTAAGCTAACATGAAATACATGCATACCAAGTTACTGCTAACAGTGTAGTTCCCCTATATAAGGGGTTACATTCATAATCAAATGAGACAATCTGCAAGAGAATTAGCTATATTTTGTTATTCTTAATGCTTGTCATTCACACGTTGAGAAAAGACGGACTCCACCGCCCGGACCTAACGGAGCCGCAGTGGGCTAGCTCCGGGACGCCGGCTGGAGCTAGCCCCCTGCGGCTCCGTTAGCTCCGGCGGCCACCACTGTGATAATTGGGTCCCCTATTAACATTTGCTCCCGTTTAGCATTATGGGCATCATAGCCCTAGACTATAAAAGTCTTACCCAAGGCTGAATCATAAACTAAAATGTATATGTATGCATAACGGGTTACGTCCTTAGCTGGCTAATAAGTAACAAGCTAAGCTACAGTACCAAGCACACAAACACCTGCGAACGGGGTTAACATGTATAATATTATCATTTTAGACTTCTTGGAAGTTCTGTTAGTACATTCAAGCGCACAGCACGACATTTTAATTGTCTGGTATTTGTAACAATATTCCCTAAAAGGCACAATCACCACGAACACGGCTAAAGCTAAAGGGTCAAGTACAGTACTATGACTAACTAACGTTGTAGCCTCTGTGGTTGTAGCCTAGCAGAGTGGACAAGTTGTTGTTAGCTGACAGTGAGGCATGTAGTGTCCATCAAAGTGACCACGCCCTAATTTATGCAAAAACTTTAAGACCTAATCTAAATAAAAGGGTCGTGTTAGAAAACAATTCACTCACAGATTCATAATCATGAAGGTGGAATCTAACTATATCGATAATAATATTTATTGCATCCATGGGTAGAAACATGTTTTTTTCTGCTGTAAAGTTGGGCATTTTAACATGGGGGTCTATGGAAATTGCTCCTTTCTGCAGCCAGTCCCTAGCGGCCCATGTATGAACTGCAGTGTGTGGCACTTCCGTATTGGCATCCCGGCTGTTCCCCAGAGTTTGCCGCTTGGTCCTAATTCACAGTTTTTCTGGCCCCATAAAATCGTGGTTCTAGGGCCAGGAACAACCAGGCTGAGTCGGGTTGAGTATGCTAAACTAGAGAGAGAATCGCTGGCAAGGGGGCTACAACTACAACAAGATGAACATATTTGACCGTGATTTAATTGTATGTAATACACGTTTCAAAATGATGCCGAAGTAACAACATACTGATACCGGTTAGTAAAAACCATGAATTAATGCTTTGACAAGTCTGCAGACAGACGGCAGGCGAAAAACCCTTTTAAAATGCGTGTTTTCTAAATGGAGCTTGGCTAAGCTAACGTTATATATGCTCCGACCGTCCACACTCATAACAACGGCCTATACCATGCATCCTCAAACTACGGACTCCGGTCCGGATCCGGACCGAACCACCACTATCTCCGGACTCTGAGCAAATTATACTTTTCATATGTATTATCTTTCTGTATTATATGTGAGACATCGCCACAACGCATTCGCAACGAGTAAAAATTCTCCGCTATGTCCACTGCAAACAGCGCTCTGCATGTCTGACTGTTCCACTGTGTTCCACCTGTGTGTGTCAACGCTTTGGTCCAATCACATTCAGCATCCAGTCAGCGTTTTTTCCCCCCAAACAATCTACGAATCAGAGGCACAGTAGGGCGGGTCTTCGCGGAATGCGGGTGGGAAAAATGTGTGTGTCTCTTTCAACCTGTCTAAGTCAGAGCGAGAATTAAAAAAAAAAAAATTCAGAGCGAGAGTTAACAGCTCATCTAGTTCCATCTGTACTGTAGCTAGTAGCCTAGTTTCACCTACCGGGGTGGCAACTGACACCCTAAAAATAGGCCTTGCCACCCCAGCTGCCACCCCAGTTGGCAGCTTTGTTTTGAAAGAAAAGTTGTGGCTCATCGGACATTTATGAGAGAAAGTCTCTAATGTCCGAGTGCAAGTGAATGCAGCACAAGATGCACGTCATGTAACCCCTCCCCCGGTCCTGGCGCGAGCGTGGATATACGATTGGCGGCGATTTCATTTTGAACTGGACGGCGCAAAACGAGAAGCATTCGGACCCAAGCACTGAAGGAATGAGGTATTTGCGGTCTACAATGACAGAGAAGAGACTGTCAGTTTGGCTGTACTCAGCATTGAATCAAACGCACTAAAGCTGTTGATCTTAATACGTTTGTGAGGCGTTTTGCTGAACAAAATGGTAATCGCCGCATTCAGCTGTAATAGACATGTCAACTTGATGCTCTGCTCACGGATGAGCATACACAACTATTAAGATGATGACCTTACGTGTGTAAATATATTTTTTTCTTTGAGGCGGTCTGCCCCCAAAAAACTGTTTTAAATCCTGAGAAATTCAAATCAGACGGTGTGTAAAACTACACTGCCCAGCCAAAAAAAAGTAACCACTTTGATTGAACTAGGCCAGTAGGTAAGGACTTTCCACTGGATAATAACTGCAGTATAAAATAATGCATGACTGAAGTGATGGAGACCATGTTGAAGGCAAACAAAAAGAGGAAATAACAGGTCAAATCAAGCAAATCCCCCTCTCAGATTCCACAGCAACCAGAAGAACATAAATACTGGCTGGTGATTTGATTCATCAGCTTTGTGATGGAATAAAAAATGCACAGTGCATTTCCTTAGCTGTGGGTGAGTCCACTGACACCACTGACAATGCTCAGTTGCTGGTGTTTGTGAGTTTTTATGATGAGGTAAAGGGGGAGTTTGTTGAAGATGTGTTGGGCCTGACGAACCTCAGTGGACACACAAGGGGGCAAGACATTTATAAAGCAATAATGGGAATGCTGAATGAAAGAGGGTGCAGCTGCCTTTATTCATAACTGTGCAGCTCTTACACTGCGACTCTGAGGGGTCAAGCACAGACACAATAACAATGAAAACTGCTGCATACAGATTATTTTTGTTTTTGCAACCTCGTGTTAAGAATCTTGTTGCAATTGTTTAAAAGTTTGAATGACCGTAATAAACGGACCTTTGTCTTATTGAAACATTTATTTTGGACCTTTAAGATTTGTATTTGAGTACCCCTGGCCTATACAGACATAAATAAACCAGCGACTGTATTCGCCATGACACAGGCAGTCTGTGGTTTGTACTTGTTTAACTTTTGTCTAGTTTCTGAACAGATATGAAGAGCTGTGAGCTCTGAGTGCTAAGAGCTAACGGCTGTGTTGTTTTTCTGGGGCGCACATTGGAGATGACGTCACGGCTCCACCTACACTGCGTTACTATAGTAACTACCCCAGTTCCTAAACTGTAATGGAAGCGCAGCATTAAAGTGAGCCGGGCCTAATAAGGCCTAACCAAACCGAGCGAGGCCGAGCAAGGCCTGCAGTGGAAACGCGCCATTACAGGCAAAGTCACTGATCAAGTCCTTGAAGTCCAGCTTTCTAGCCAACTGGCTTTCAATGGACAGCATGGCAAGACTGCAAAGCCTTATGGGGGGACAGGGCTGCGGAGCCTAAAGATGGATCTGTTGGTCCTGGCACCAGGGGGAGGGACAAGGCAACTGATTTAGTATGAATAGCTGCTAAAAATGTACCTGCATTTATTAAATGTCAGCTAAAAGAGGAGTGAAATGAAAAACCTCTGAATTTTCTGTGAAGATATCAATAGTACTTAAAGGGAAATTTGAGTACTTTATTTATGTGTTTATGATTTAATTTCGTAATTTCGGAGAAACCAGCTCGAGTGTGCTAGAATTTGAAAATAAAATTGATTTTTTTTTTGTCAAAGCACTTAAGATATTTATTTCTATCGGGATGTTAAGAGCATTCCATGGAATATAACAACAAGTGTATCTCGAGCAGGTTTCTCAAACTTTCCCCACCTTTAATGTCAGCAAAACATTACAATTATTATTTACAATGGACTACGCTTAGCTAACAGACTAATTACCACCACTGATGGACCACACTCACCTTTTCTTTTGAAAAAAAGCCCTTTAGTCCCTCTCTCTTGTCTTTCTCTCCTTTCTTTTCTCTTTTGAAAGCCTGACTTTGTTAGTCGTTGAAACATGCTACACATGTAAGTACTAGCATCCCTGCTCCTCACATACTCTCACTCTCTGCTAGAAAGGGCCGGTGCCGCACAGCGTTTGGAGGCAGGACTAAACCATTAGGCCTACATGTAAATAGAGGGGGGTGTTCGATGCTTTGGATAATTAACTTTTGGAAGAAAATAAGTTAAATGAATCGTAAGTTTAGTGAGTATATTATGAATATGCCGTTATATTAATGCTAATTATTGATGATTGATGAAAGGTTACTTAAAACATTTTCTTAATGTTCTAAAAATGTTTGGGGCCCCTGTCAGTCACGGGCCCTTAGAATCGTCCTAACTTTTCACCCCCTTACGGCACCCCTGGCGTAGTCTTTATCTGTGTAAGAGTAGCTGCACTTTCAATTGTAGAGAATTGTTATATTTTATTTTTGTTAATGCTGATGCTTGTTTCTTTCCTTTAGAACCCACATATTTCAACAATAATACTGTAATGCCTATCCATATCCAGTTAATTAATAAACCTCTAAAGGAAAACCCTGCCTCCTGTGTCCTATACCACACCTAATTGTTTTCTACGTTCCTTATCAGCAAGAGCTTCATTTCCATTTATTGTCCTACACGACGGATACTGAAAATAATATAGCAACCAGTAGAGAGGAAACTAGTCTCCCTGTCTCACTATCTGTACACCCAAAATGCACCGTGCAGTGCACAAGATACATGGAGGATAATTGTACTGAATATGAAGGTGAACATAGTGTAGAGCAGATACTGTACACAGGCATAAAGAGGAGAGGGAACGGCTGAGTCCTGCCAGAAGCACATCCTCCATGCCTCCAATGCAGAATATGCCTGAAGAAATCGTTCAACAAGCTTTAGAGTCGGCTGGGCAGACAGCTGAGACAGCCAGAAGGCAAACAGAGTTTATGGAGTTCGTACATGCAGCATGATTCACCTCGGCCCTCAACTTAATCCGATATCATCACGACATCAGACAATAGTTAACCAACTTTACCAAGAGAAAGTAGGTGAGTCGCATCTTTACCCAGCTCGTGCCCCTCGCCTTTCCAGAATTCAAGATCACAAGTGAAGCTGCACTTAACTCAACGACTAGATGATTGAATTTCTATCCATATCCGGTTAATGAATAAACCTTAAAAGGAGAACCTTCCCTCTCTTGTCCTGACTAGGTACCCTATATTTTTGTCTATGGTATTTCCTCTCAAACCAAATATAACTGAATCACGACATGGAGATTTTTTTCCTGTTGATTCAAATCTCTTACAGTACAGTATAAACACTTTCCAGTTGTGGCGTTTATCTTCAGTATAATAACACTGGTAACACTGAAAACCTTTTGTGCCATTTTCAAATGATCCTGCTCTGAACAATTCATATCCTTTGATTCTATCCGTTTTCCTTTTGAAGTCTTCCATGTTTCTGGCATTGGAGGCTCTGTAGTCTCTATTTAGTCTCTTCGACCTGCTAATGGCTTCCAAAGCACCCGTCTGGAGTTCTTCTACTCATACAAATCACCGTACTGTGCGTGATAGCCGATGCTGAAGTTTTTAGCACAAAACACGCATTAAGTTCAGGATCTTTGATTTGGATATTTCTTTACAGTTGTCCATGGTACGACGTCATTGACGCTCAGGTCAAGCATAGACTACAGTCCCTTTACATTCTAATGGGAAAGTGTGTATTATAATCTTATCTCATGATTGTTTTGTAAGATTGAAGATAAAATAGTTGTTTTAGTGAATTTTCCACATTCAAATGTGTTCTCATTAGAGATCTTTGAATAGTGTTTTGGTCTCTTTTAAAGTCTTGTAAAAACAAAGGATCGTGTAATAAACTGTATTACCACGACTACCATTAATTGGGTCAACTGTAATTTAGTGTGATTGATCACAATATGTTTTAACCCGCACATCACTAACTCTGCTATCGTACAATCCTCTTCAGTTGTCCACATATCTTCGCAAGTCTATAAAATGGAATTCATTTTTTCCCATTTCATTCCAAATGACCTGATCGTGGCCTACGGTCCACCTAAAAATGACAGAATCAGTCAGTTGTTGGTTTTTAAAGCCATGTTCTGGCATTAACATGGGTAATTTACATGGATTAGACATTTCCAATTTAATAACTTCACAAACTCCAAAATTATACACTGAACAGCTGGCCAGATGTTAACAATGCCTCTGTACGTTTGCACCTCACAGCTCATTATTTATTCATGGTAATCAGTTGTAATAAGTGTTGGGTGTAACGCGTTACAAAAGTAACAGTGTTACATTTGGGTAATATACTACCCGTTACAATTCTCAATAACGCAGTTACTAGGGGTGTAACGGTACACGTACCCGTACCGAAATTATTCGGTACGGGCCCTTCGGTTCGGTACAGGTGTGTACCGAAGTGTACCGAACGAATATAACGTTAAACGTAAAAAATTGAGAACGTGAACAATTTTTTGGAAGTAATCTCAGGTGCTGCGTCGCAGCATTCAGAGTAATTTTCTCACATTGGGTTCAACGCGTCATAGAGCGAGCAAGTCATTTCATTGGATGAGAGGCATACTATGAGAGCTGGTCAGAGGGATGCGTTCAAATGTAGTCAGTAATTTGAGGAACTGTCGAAAATTAATGGCGAACGCAGATAAAGTTGAGCTCGAAAATCCTCCAGCATCATTGAAGTCTCCGGTTTGGGAACATTTTGGTTTCGCAGTTACGTACAAGGATGAAGGACAAAGACAGGTGGACCGAACCAAAGCTGTTTGTCGGCATTGTTCAACTAACATTGGTTCCGCGGCTGGCAATACATCAAACTTGCACACTCTTGAAAAGGCATCACCCGAACGTGAATATCACCGGTACCAAAAGAAAAAAGACTGAAGTGCAAACCCAACTCCCACTAGCATTTAAGCCTCCACCACTCGCAGAGAGTTCAGACCGAGCCAACGCTATTACAAACACCAAATATCCTTATGTTGCCATGTTAGCAAAGCGCTACCTGGCTGTATCTGCTACCTCTGTCCCTAGAGAGGGTGTTCTCCACAGGAGGAGACATTGTTAGTGCCAGCAGATCTGCCCTTTCAGCAAGCAATGTGGACAAGTTCATTTTTCTTTAAAAAAAACATGAAAATACAATGACAAGCAAGTCCTAATGTCAAACTGGCTGCTTAGGAACTAGTACAGTACAGTTCAAATACAGATTATTTCAGTTCATCGAAAAGCTGCACCTTAATTTTTATTTTATTATATTTTGTATTTATTTAAGTGAATATTCACAGTTTAATAATAATTAAAAACCCAAAACTAATAGTTTATGTTTTGTGAGTACTAGTAGCCTACAGTAAAGTTCAAATACAGATTATTTCAGTTCTTCGAAATGCTGCACCTTAATGTTTATTTTATTATATTTTGTATTTATTTGAGTGAATACATTATTCACAGTTTAATAATAATAAAGAAAATATATATATATATGTTTTGTTTTGTGAAAAAAAAATTCTGCTGTACCGAAAACGTACCGAACCGAACCGTGACCAAAAAACCGAGGTACGTACCGAACCGAAATGTTTGTGAACCGTTACACCCCTAGCAGTTACAACACATTTTAACCCGAAATTAAATGGTGTTTTGTTTTTTAAGAATTCACTAACATCGCGAAACATTCCGACACCAGAGAAAAATTGTCCTGGTAGATTAGTAAACCTGGGGTTTACCCTTCAGGCTCATCAAGATCCCTCCGCTTCGTGTCGGGTTCCCTGGTGTTCTTTTCCCCATAATGACCGCCTCGCTGCACATTATCCCACTTATTACACAGCCATATACTAAACAAACTACAGAGCTACTTCCTCTCTGCCTTCTTCTGGTTATTTATCTGACGTCCAGCGCTCCGTCTTTTAACCTCTTTTCCTTTCTCTTTCCTTTCTCTTTCTCTTTCTTTTTAGTAACCTTCATTATAGTCCTTGACAGTGGACGGTAGTGATGTTACGTATTGCGCCGAGGCTTCGGAGCGTGTGTCGAGTAATCCCCGAAGCTTTTTGTGAAGCATGTATCGAGGCTTGTATCGTTTTGGGCCAGTGACGTCATCGATGACAAACGAAGCCTCGCTGCCTGTCGATACCACGTGACTGCTTCACGAAGCGATTCAGATCGGTTGAACCGTTGAACCACAACGCTCATAATACCCATGGATGTATAATAAGAACCATATTACCCCTCCTGTACCCGGGCCCGCTGGTGACACGATGGAATTAAAAGAGCTCAAAACCTCACCTATATAGAGGTCGGAACATGTCATAAGTATAAATAGATACAAGCATAAATAAATGTAGGAAAACAAACATGAATGAATAAATACAGGAATAAATATGTTACAGTATTTTCAGGGAGATTCAGCGTGTGCTGTGGCTCAGCTGGAAAGCAGTTGACTCACGATCGCAGGGTTCCTGGTTCAACGACTCGTCAATATGTCTTTTTTGTTGATGATAAAAGCTACAGCTAAATGAGATAATGTAGTTAATAAATGTATTCTTTGATATGGTTTAGCCTTTCTCAGGCTACAACATGGTTACGTTTATGAATATTATTAAGGAATACAAATCCCTATTTGTAATGTTTACCAGCCTCCTTAGGCTTTTCAATCACAATCATTCAACTGGAATAAAAACAATATTGTTAACGTGAAAATATGATTTAATGTTCGTTGTTTAGAGTTATTCTAAGGCTTTACTCATTGGGAACTCGGTATGAGAGAGCACACTGTTGAGATGTCCAATCTGCCTGTTTTACACACTTTGACCAACAGGGGGTTTGTGTTCAAATGAAGCCCATGATGAAGCCTCATGAGATGAACCCTTTTGCGAACCAATTGGCTGGAAAGCTTCAAAGCTTCATAAGGCTTCATCTCGCCATCACTAGTGGACGGTATACGGTATAAATAAGTATTAGCACAACAGGACAGATATCGTAACTTAAATTTGTGTTGGGACTCGAGTAGGAGAAGTCAAGTCAGAGAGAGCGGCCGAGGAACTGCACGGCTGCAGCTTAATATCCTCCCGTCTCCCCAGGTGGACCAATCAGCATGCAGAAGGTAGCTAATCAGCTAACGGGCACTACCTGCTTGCTCACACACACACACACACACACACACACACACACACACACACACACACACACACACACACACACACACACACACACACACACACACACACACACACACGAGGAGGGAAAAATGTACACACAAATGACCCAGGGTCGTAACGGTCACATGTTAAGAATTTACAATCAGAATCAAGTATTCAACTAAGCCGTGAAAGTTGTTAGTAGCCTTAATGGCCTGCACAGTTGTTAAGTTATGCTATACCACATTGCCCTTCACTGGATGTATAAAGAGCTGCACTAAACTACATTTTAGCATTTAAAATACCTAGCCATTCTTTTGCGGTTATTTTGGTAAAGTAATTCAAAAGTAATATAAAAGTAGTGCAACTCATTACATTTCAGAGACAGTAATATTGTAATGTAACTTATTACTTCAAAAAGACAGTAATAAGTAATATACTGTATTATATTTTGGAAGTAACTTGCCCAACACTGGTTGTAATATTCTACTCTAGGGCTCCTATTCTGTTTGTTTCTCAGCAAGACGAAGGCTTTAATGTAGAATCTGATTCCCATCATGTAAAAAATGCCTAATTCATGGATTAATCAACACATGGATGCAGAATGACAGATAAACTGAATAAGATTCAGAGAGTCAAATATGTAAGTGAACAGATTTCATTTATGTTACATAAGCAAATAAAATACATTGGTTGACAACAAAGAACAACTTTTCTACTAAACAAAGAAAAACAGAAGCTTCAGAAACATCAAGACAACTCAAAACAGTGCAATCTCACTAATAACATAGCAACATTTCCCTTTTAATGGCTTTCATAAAAGTCCCAGTCCTGAAGGCCTATATGCATCAAAGCAAAATAGCAAATGAAGGCAACTCCTCAGTTCTTAATTGCATACTTTTGTTCAACAGATCTTTAATACTGTACACTGTATGAAATCCTTAAATATTACAAATGGGAAAAATGATTTGAAAAAAATAATCCTGCTTAGAGTAGAGCAACACCTCGTTTAAAAAAAAACACCAAAAGATTTATGAAATCTCCCCCAAAGAACACTTTGCTTCTTCAAATTATTTCTGATTAATTTCTCCGATCAAAAAAGAACATTATTAATTAACGTAAATGTTATATGTAATTAATACAGCCAAAATGCTTAACCTATTTATGTGGATTTAATAATGGGTAATCTTAACATGAAGCATACGCTTAGCCCTGTGCGTACATTGCCTCTTGTAAACAGGATTAAACTGGCATGTTGTGTGTATCTCTGTTTGCTGACTTCACAGAACAATATAACCTTTTCTGGGATTAAAAACGTCCTAATTTTTTATTTTTTAAAATCCTAGTCAAATCCTTGTATCAGGACAGCATAATTGTTGGTTTGAGACCTGTGACCTTTTCATCACCTTCAATTCCCATTCTCATTTCCCCTTTTCTATGCCCTGTAGTGAGCCACCAGAATCAGTTTGGGTTTGGGGGTGTTAGCAGCAGGGGAGTGTGAAGCAGCGGAGTGATGATTCGATGAACACGGAGGCACATAATTAGCTCTCTGAGATACATTTTGGATGGAGTTGGGTGTGGGGTTGATGGTGGACAGGGCAGGATCCGTCACATTGAGTTCCTTCTGCTCGCGGCCGGTGCGAAGCGTCCTGGCTGGCCGTAAACATGTCTTTAAGGTGGAGCCTCTTTCAGGTGTAGAGCATCCAAGGAAGCCCCTGAAACATCTGTAGAACTGGAAACATACACATTGGATTAGTGTCATTCAATTGTGGTCAAAAACTATATTGAGTATAATGAAGAAAAATGCATAATGTTTGTTCCAATAAGTCTGAAGTAAGGACAACCCGGATTTCATGAAATCAAATGAAAATAAAACTTTCATTAATAGTCAAGGATTAGTGTTAGGTTTAGGAGGAAGCAATTTGTTTATTACATTTCACATTTGTAACTCCTCAATAATGCATATATATTGTTACATTATGATTTAAGTCACACCAACTACTGATTGGGCTTCTTGTAGTCTTTTGGGATAAATATATTATCTTATATGGTCTTTGGTCCTATGAGATTAGGTGTATATCCCAATTAAGTGGTTTTAACCCCCCCGCTCCTACTATACTTTGAAGAGCTCTTGAATATCATAAGGAAAACAAATAGCCTGCATCCAAGCTGTTCCTTAATGTTTTTGTTTCAAAATAAAGTATAAAATATTAAACCCTGTCTATTATCTGTGTGGCGGTGTTGCTGTCTTAAGGGAGTTTCTAGGCTTGTTTGAGACAAGCGAGACCTGCGCAGACCTGCGCAATTTCGATCAACGTCTTGCTAGTGCGTTGCATGATGGTTAGTCATTTTGTCCGACTTGCTCTGGAGGCCCGCCCACATGAGACTTTGAAATTTCGCGGGACAAAGACGCCCGCAGCCTTGAGAGCGAGGCGAGGCGAGTTGGCGCAGTTGCTCTCCACGGGCTGCGGAAGCGAAATGCTTGATGGGAAACGGCTCGCTGGTATCTCGAGCTGAGCGCTCATTGGTGGTTTTTACCACGTGCTGCTGATGAAACTCTCCAATTGGCTGGCAAAAGTTTGTTGTTGTTTTGTGTCAGTTTTACGTCGCCACATCCATTCCCATTTTTCATCATTGTTCCACAATGTTTATCATCATGAAATTAATATCTATATATTTTATACTATACTGCTTACCGTTTTCATACTTTATATATCTTAGCATATTCATACACACTGTTCATACTGCTCACAGGCTGATATCTAGTGTATTCATACCCCTCACTGTTTATTCATCATTCAATTCATTCTATATTTTATTCTGTAGATTGTGTACATTACTTTTCACTTTACTGCTTGTTGCACCTGGTTAGAAGCTAAACTGCATTTTTTTTGTCTCAGTACCTGTAATATGTGCAATAACAATAAAGTTGAATCTAATCTGGAGCAGGAACAAATGTATTTACTTAGTACATATCTGACATTAACGATTAAACACATGTGTGCATCTTTATAAATGCAAACCGAGTCAAGCCGACTCCGGAGGTGGCGGTATGCACCTTAAAGTTGTTTGCAATCCGCCAAAAAACCGAGAGAAGAAGAAGAAGACGAAGCCGACTCCGAGCATGGACTCCGAGCTGTCCGACTTAAGACGAGCTTTTTGACACCTCCCCCGGCTGCGATCGGCTACTCTCGTCTACTTTCGAGGCGAGCCGCAATGTGTCTCAAACAAGCCTTCTTTCTTCCTCTTTGTGTCCTTGTCCACCAATGTGTGTTACTTGCCTTTGACTCTCTTACCTAACAACAACAACATTACCTCTAACTCAAAATATTCTCACACTGAAATGAAATGAGATGTGTAGTCTACACATAAAGGTTTATAACCAAATGTGGGTTGAAACTATATTGAATTATATTGACACTCTCACATGTAGGATATACAGTATAAGTAGCCTAACTTTAATACCTAATCATCTTTTTGAGTAAAAGTACACATGATTTACTCATTTATTTTTGCAAATCATAGTGTCATATAAATAAATCAAAAGAAGAATGTCATTTTAAAAATCATCACAAATTAATAAATAAAGTTTATTGTGAGGTTGAAAGAATTCCGTTGATATCCACATCGAACAAAATACTTGTGGGAAAGGAGTATATACGTCAATAGTGTGACAGTGTATTTTTTTTTTATTCCTGATTTTTTCCATTCTAAAGTATTTTTATTGTTAGTAAAAACGTTGTACTCTACTCTTACTCAACTTCTCTAATAGAATTGTAGCGATAATGTGTTATTATGTTTGTAAAAGTAGAAATTGAACGATGAAAGACAGCACCAGTAAACTGCTTTTTCAACCTGCAGTTTAGATAAATTCACAGAGGTAGAAACCAGTTAATATGAGATCCACATCAGGAGTCAAAGATTGGGTCTTAATAGTTGGTGGTGGACGAGGGGTGTCGCAGCAAATCAAGGTGAAAGGATTTTTGTAACCATTTGTAGTTAAAATATAATAATATAAAATACATGAATCATAAGTAAATTAATGCAATTTTTTCTTTCTTTCATAATAACGCTAATCAAATATCAGTAGGGGATGCAGTATTACAAGTTGTACACCTAGTATAGCTGTAGTCATATAGTCATGGTATAAATAGGGATAACAACAATGAATGGGAGCAGACAGTTGTGACAACATAATGAATGGCAGTAGAAGAAGTAGACCTAAAGTACAAGAAGACCTTGTAAGTGACCTTAGCTACGAGTAAAACAGTACCATAAGACTTAGAAATTGAGGTATAGTAGCAGTAGTAGACTAGGGTTAGTCTAGTTAGTATGAGTGGTGGAATAGTATATAGCTGTAGTTTTAGTATTAATAATATTAACAGATGACAAAGTAATGGCCAAAAACGAGTATGAATACAATGAACATGTAACTCTTTATGATTAGTACAGTTCTATTGACATCCTTCTTCCTTCCTCCATGTTGGGAGTTGAGCAGGCATCAAGCTCCCCTGGATAAACGTAGTGTACTTAGTATACTCTCTGCTTCCACACGTATACTTTAAGTCAACTACATTTCCCCAGGGCGCCGCAATGCAAATTAGTGTGCCGCATGAGACACTTCACTACATCTCATTACAACATATGAATGAATAGTTTCCTCGCATGTTTCCACCCAGAGATTGATATGACAAATGAGACCAGTGGTGCTGTTTAACTTAAATACTTAAGCTCTTTCATGATATACGAGCCAATTAATTTTTGTCACCCCGAGGAAAATATCCAGCTTTCAAAATTGGCACTCCATTTAGAATCTTCATGTGTTTTAAATCCTAATGTATTATTTTCCAGAGAGCTGTGATTAGCCTGGTAATAGTGTCTCATTTGTGTAGATCTATGTTCCAGGAAGAAAAAAAGAAGAAATGTACCATTGAATACACTGCTGTAGACTGTAATATGCCTTTATTCTACCAGAAATTCTATAAATAAGATTATATATAACCACAAAGTTCTTGATAGAAAAAACAACGATTGCACAATTTTCCCTCTAATGAAAACCTTTCCCTTGTCCCTATTATGAAAACAAATAAAGATAACTTATAATTAAACCAGTGAGGACAGGTAAAAAGTCATTACTTTGTTAAAAAAAATTAAAATGGATTGATTGATTTAAATGGGTTGCAAACCAAAACGTTTCTGACCACAATTGTGAAAAACGTTTTAGACAACAGGTGTATCCAAATATTGAAATAAAAAGGTATTTTCATAAAAAATGAAAAGAAATCCACATTAATAGTACATTTTATTACGCTTCCTATATCTTAAAAGCAGAATGGTCCCATTCAGAGAGTTACATTATTATATTACTTCTATGGGTTTATTGCTTGGTAGTGATGGACCACACTTTGACAACAAACGATTGTATACTCTTAAGCACACAATCATATTTTATAAATGAATCGCATGTGTTGTTGTTATACATCTTAATCTGTAACGTTACAGCCAAGATACATGGATGGATGTAATGGAGGATTTAGTATAATATATCCCTCTGAAATGTTGAATAGAAGTATTAAGCATCTTCAAATGTAAACAGTATGGAAGTAAATGTATTTAGTGACTTTACACCACAAAGATGTGAAAACCTTATGCAGAAAAAACCTAAAACCAATAAAGGAGTAAATCCAAGATTGACAGCTCAGATCCGGGGAATTAATCTGTGCAGCGCTTTAAGTATTCAACTCGCCTCAACACACTTCTGCCATAGTTATGGGCTGGGAGGAACTGAAGACTGAAAGTGCCACACAGTGTGTCTTCCTGTGAGTTTATCTGTGGCCGTGGAAGTCCAGTTCGGTAGCTTTATCATCACACACACATAAAGCTAAAAAGAAACCTTCACGACCAGACAGAGCAGACAGTTGTGACATCAAAGAATGTAAATGTCTCCCAATCTCAAAAGTGACAGGAGACATGCTGTCCAACAGAGGAGACAGACTGAGGTGGAAGTATAGATAAAAAGAGCCAGACAGATAAAAGAGTGTGAGAAAAAGGAAAGGTCACCAGCGCAGTGTCGCTCCTTGATATTAACATCACATGTTAATCCAAAGCTTTGTTAAGAGAAGGTTATATTACATGGATTTCCTTATCCCGCTCGTCACCTTTTTTCTTTCAATACCTGTGGTTACTCTTTATATCAGCTTTTTCATTTAGTTCCATCGTTTCCTTTACCCTTTCCTTCACTGTTTCTTATGGTCTTTCTGAAATGTGTCACTGCTTTATCCTTACTTTCTATCTTCTCATTACTTAATGTCTTCCTCTTTATCTCCATTTATCTTTTTTTCATTGCTTTTTCTGTCTATCCATCTTCTCCCCCATTATCTCCCTTTTTTTAAATAAATACCGTCCTTTCTTGTTTTCTGTCTTCCCTCAACAACTACTTACTGTAGATTACCCATCCAAACAATTTCTTCATCTTCAATCCTGCTATCTCTTCTTTCATTTACTCTTCAATTGTGTCTTCCCCTTTCTCACTATTTCCTCCCTTTTTTCTCTTTTTTTTCCCAACATTTATTGATTCTTCTTCTCTTTGTTCCTCCCTTTTTTCTACCCACGTATTATCCTTCATTGATGTCAGTTCTGTCATGCTGCATTATCGTGTAATTTGTGCCAAAAAGACATTAGATGAATGAAAAAAGGAAAAAAAATCATTCTCATTACTTTTGAAGAAAAATGTTATCCTAGATTACATTAGCGGTTTGAAATACCTGGTTAACATTGTGTATTAAAAGAACCCCACAAAAAAATGACTTGGTTAAGTTACAGTCATACATTTGAATAGCTGCAAGAAGGACTGTACAATCGGAGTGAGAAATAACAAAATAACTCAATACTTACAGTACTCAGGTCACCTGAGTTATTACATTATTTACAGAGGTATTAAAGAAAATCTTGTCAAAATGTCCCAAGCAGTGTGTAGACACGCATGAGTTGACCTTTAATGCTCAGACCAATCTACTAATGACTGTGGTAATGATTTTTTTTGAAGGTGAAATGCTGCTACAAAGACCCTTGAAATGTTATCTGCTGCCAATTAGGACAGCCAGTGGCATAAACCAGATTACTTCCTCTTCCTCCTTTAATTACTGTGCTGTGTGCTTGTATGTCAGTGAAATGTATCACAAGCTCACACACAGTGGGCAGAAGCGGTGGCTTGACATATTTTAATGGTGTGTGTGTGTGTGTGTGTGTGTGTGTGTGTGTGTGTGTGTGGTGTGTGTGTGTGTGGTGTGTGGTGTGTGTGGTGTGTGTGTGTGGGTGTGTGTGTGTGTTGTGTGTGTGGGTGTGTGTGTGAGTGTGTGGTGTGTGTGTGTGTGTGTGTGTGTGTGTGTGTGTGTGTGTGTGGTGTGTGCATGTGTGTGTGTGTTTATGCCTTTTAGCGGTTTGCTTCCTGTATGTTCACAGCTGGATGTGTTTAGTCTGAAGATGTCAATGAGGAGCCAGCAGATGGAGGAAGGAGGTCTGCATGTGCCTTCACTAACCCTCCCATGGCTGTCAATCTCCTTTAACTAACCTCTGTATTTTATTTTTCAGGAATAGTAGAGCAGATAAATAGATTGCTGAAACTGACCACATCTGTTTAGTTTAGGGTAACAATTTACCACCAAAACACTTTACTTTAACCTCCCTATCTACAATAAAATAAATTGAAAGAACACTAAAAGTTTGCCATAAGTTACAATTCCACTAAAATCAATCATGTAAAAAGTGATTGAGTTGCTCAGAATGCAAGCGATTTTAACCATTAAAAAAAACATCCCGACAGACTTTGGCTAAACATGATGCCTAAATCCTAATTAACATTATATTTCCAACTCTTAGCAGAAAAATAACATTTTGAAATACATTTAACAGACACTTTTTTTTACAATAAACAAGATGGCAATGCATGAAAAAGCCTGCATTATGACGAATGAACTGAGAAAGAGAAAGAAATCTCACCTGTTTGTTCATGAATATATAGATAAAAGGGTTTACGACGGTGGAGAACTTGGCCAGCAGCGACGGCGTGATGCTCGCCTGTGGGGTCAAAAGATCACGGGGGCCGAAAGTTGAGAGCAGGGCTGCCACTCCATAAGGCAGCCAGCATACCAGGTAGCACACCACCATGGTGACGACCATCACCAACACCCGGTGCTCTCTGTGCCGGTTTACCACTGAACTCACACTGCGGACCTGGGAGGGGAACAAAAACGATATTGATACACAACAAATAAACACATGGTACGTAAGAAGAAAGGAAAAATAACACAGTTTCGATAACATAAACTTCAATTTAATTGGTCTGAGGATGCATTAAGAATCTATTAAATATTCATGCGATTGGGAAATATAATTCAAAGAAAATCTAAATTAAACAGACAACATAGTCTGGGAGAGGAATGAGAATAATTCAGACCTTTGTTTTGGTCTGTGCAGTTTCACACTCGAATGCATACATCAGTTTGCATCAGTGGGAAACCTTACAGTACAATAATTGACATAGCCACTAATAGAATTATCTGAAGGAAGTATCTTGCTCCTCATACTGTCACAAATATTACTGTATGTGCAATTGTTGTTTGTGCATGACTATAAGATACTGTATGAAGCTTTGTGTTTTTTTTATGTTTTTAAATTCAAATCAGGACAACTCTCTTAAACTGACTTTTATAGTAGGCCTACACTTCTTACTTATTTAATATATTTCCCTAACAGCTATTGTTGCCTGTGTTTCTTAATGTAAATGTAAAGGTCATCAAAGAGCATGTTTCTGCCTTTTATCTATAAATTGTATTTTACATTACTGTAACCAGTTTTAAAAATGCCATACATTTTCATAGCCCCTTAGATAATCACTTGTTAATTTGTAAACAAGAAATGTTTGCCTGAATGGTGTGGCAGGTGTAAGCAGGATTATAAACTGTAAACTTTCATCAAAGGTACATTCAAGGATGTTCTCATTCCATTGATAGACGGCTGCTATCAATTATATAACAAATATAATCCCAATGTCAAGCTCACAGGTGGTAATTTGTCATATATTGATTACCAATTTAAAGAAGGTGGGTCCTATGAGCTAATCAATAGGCAGAAGCCAGAGTGAGAGAAAGCGGACAGATAAACCATCATTCCTAAAGTGTTGTGGTGTGTAGCTTCTTGTAATTTTAATTTAACCTGAATTACATAAACCCAATGATTAGCTCAGTGCTTATGACGTCAGGCCAGGCCGACCATGTATAGTGACACTGTGTGAGACTAACAAAGAACCAAACATGGACCTACTTAAAATAATCAAATCAAATTTAGAATTTTTGGCAATTAAAAAACACTGTTAGACAGTATTGCATGACACTCATGTATCAGTCTGACCATTTTCCCCACGAGGAGGTTTCTAAACACAATCTCTGCTTATAAGGGTTTAACCGAGGGGAAACTTGTGTAACTGTTAGACTAAAACCTACAGTTGAGTGTGTGTGTGTAATATATTAAAGGTCTCCTATTATACTATTTGTAGGTGTATATTATAGGTCTCAGATATACAAAAAAACATGTCTATGAAGTGTTTTGCTCAAAATACCAAACAGATCACCCATTCTAGCCATGCCTCATACCCCTTTATTTCAGCCCTGTTAGAGAAGTGCTGATTCTGGGTCCGTAGCTTTAAAAAAAAAAAAAATGGAGCCGAGACGAGAGCTCATGAAGGACAATTCTACCGAGATACTTTCTGAAACAGTATGGAGCTCAAATGCTTTTTCTCTTCCGGGTTTACCACATACTCTCTCCAGTACAGTGTTAGCTCTGAGTGTTAGCGATGCTTGCTAATGTAAACAAAGACCATATTACGTCCAAAACATGTCAGGCATTGCTTCTGATAGCGATGTTTCTGATAGGACCATGGGTGTAAAGCCAGCCCACATTTCCGATATTACGTCATATCAGACGCAAATCTGGACCAGCTCCGTTGTACCCCCGTTTTTAGAGATTTGGTTACGGAGGAAAAGAGAGGGTTCTGTTTTCTGACCCTTTTTTGCATGATAGGACACCTTTAAGAGCAAGGTTGATATTGAGAAACTGGAAGAAAATTCATTAGTGTAAGACCAAAAATATGTTCTGACAGAGCATGGAGCATGAATGTGGGTTGAATGTGTCAGCAAGCTCTCCCACAAAGCCTCAATCTCTAAACTGCCAAAGCTGTCCTTTAAACAATGATCTGAAGAACTGAATCATCATGTCCATGTTTACTCTGAGCAACTGTGTCCCCCCCCCCACCCACCCACAAGTAACCCCGGTGACAGGTGCTGTGTAAGCCCTAAGGGATGGCATACAGATATTTTAGGCTTCTGCACCCCGTGCCTGGAGTTATTTTCTAATGACAGAGTACAGAGGAGGGGGGCAAACACTGTAATATGTTATGACAATGTCAGGTCAATTATAGACCAGATACTGTCACTCTATCTGATATGAAGCACATGATGAGCGTATGGGACCATCAGGGTAGCAAGAGGTATTTGAAGATGGAGTTATTAGTACTGTTTGTAATGCAAACATGGCCTTTAATATTCTATCACATCTGCTGTTGCTAGAAAAGACATTTATAGTTGTTTGTTGTTAGTACATATTTTAAGAGAAGCACAACTAGAGAGTAGGATCCAGAATACCAAATCTGCTTTTGCCTCAGCAGGTTATTTGACACACGTATTCAGTTAATTGTTAATTGTGTAAGTTAGTTGTGGTAGAACATTTTCTTTGTTTCTTTATTTACATAAACAAATTAACAGTTATAGACAGGGCTGCAGATAACTGGTGCGCATGCGCCACCCCCGCCAAAAAAGGAGCACCGGATCATTTGAAAAAAGATGCACCAACAGAGAGAGAGAGAGAGAGCGAGAGCGAGAGCGAGAGCGAGAGCGAGAGCGAGAGCGAGAGCGAGAGCGAGAGAGCGAGAGCGAGAGCGAGAGCGAGAGCGAGAGAGATAGATAGATAGATATTTGAGAGTTGCATAATAACTGGTAAGATAGCAGGGTTCTCCCACACATAGACTTTTACTTGGGCGGGCCGCCCAGGTATATTAACGGGCCGCCAAAAGTATAATTCGCGAGCCATTAGGTTTCATTTTTTTAATCCGTCCGCAACCACGACGGCATCATTTATGTGCTCCGCACAGTAACCCTGCTGCGAGGCACGGGCGAACAGTTCATGAGCGTGCAAATGTTAATTTTTCCATAGCAAAAATGTCGTGCATCACATTAAACCAGTCTGCTAGAGTAGGTGGTACTTGGCTTAACAATTTTTTCGTTATGGCTTTTTTACTGGCGACTAGTATTACTTTAAACATGTACATTTTAGAGAAACCAGGAAGCTGTTTTGGCATCTTACCCATGTACTGTACTTGAAAGTAAAAGGTACATCTCAATGCTTAAAACTCTTTCCATTCCATCTCTTATTGAGTCCCAATAGTGAACAATCCCAGGGCATTACCAAAACACATGATGGTGATTGGCCCTCACATATCCACAGCCTCTCCAGCACACTATCTGCCCCCTCCTTGACTGCACTGGTGTTATAAACAACCCGGTATCACGGCTAGACGTGAACATGTGACGATTTACCATGCTGGGAGACGTGAAGATGTCACAATTTCGTCCCTTCAAACGTGACAGTTACACGGTATTGTTAACATGCCCCAACCAGTGGAGATATACACAGAAATGCCAAGCAAATGCTACCCCCAACGGTTGGTTGTTATTGTCAATATTAATTAATAATGATTTATTTTTTTAATAGTCACACTCGATTACGCCAATTTTCTTGTTGCCCCAGCTGGTCGACACCTCTTTTAGCAGAAACAAAGGCTACATTAATGTATTAAATCGATGTTAATCCATGTGTGTGGATGTGGAATTAACGGACATGATGTTGTGCGATTGCGTTGCCAGGCAACAGCTTCGGTTCATGTTAATTTACAAACTCTTCAACTAACATCTCTGTTAACCGCCTTTGCTTTCTCACTGTCTCCGTCCCTACCGACTCATAAAGCTGGCAATGTCCTTGATCTCATATTCTCAAGGAACTGCGCTACTTCTAACCTCTCTGTAAACCCGCTCCACACATCCGATCACTTCTTCATTTCATTCTCTCTACCCCTTTCCAAACATAACAAACTAATCTCTTCTCATCCTGCACTTGTCCGCCGTAACCTTCGCTCCCTCTCCCCCTCTACCTTTGCCTCGTCGGTGCTCTCAGCCCTCCCTTCCTCTGACTCGTTCCAACTCCTGCCACCAAACTCTGCTGCAGAAACTCTCCTCTCTACTCTCTCATCCTCTCTGGACTCTCTCTGTCCTCTCACATCTCGGCAGGCTCGTCAGTCCCCTCCTGCTCCCTGGCTAAATGATGCACTGCGTGCTAATAGAACCGTCCTTAGGGCAGCAGAGCGGAAACGGTGGAAATCCAAACAACGTGACGACCTCCTAACCTATCAGGCTCTCCTCTCCTCTTTCTCTGCTTCGATCTCTCAGGCAAAAAGCACTTTCTTTCAAGATAAGATCCAATCTTCCTATTCCAATCCTAAAAAACTATTTTCCATCTTCTCCACCCTCTTGGACCCTCCAAAAGCCCTCCCCCCCTCCTCACTTCTGTCAAGCGACTTTGTTACCCACTTTGAAAAAAAGGTTGATGATATTCGCTCTTCTTTTTCTGACTCACCTATACTCACCGCTGGGTCACCAGACCTTCCTTCCACCAACACACTAACCTCCTTTTCCCCTCTCTCTCCAAGTGAGGTTCTTACCCTCATTACTTCTGCCCGCCCTACCACCTGTCCTCTGGACCCTATCCCTTCAAACCTCCCTTCAGACTATCGCTCCTGATATTCTACCGTTTCTCACCCATTTCATCAACACTTCTCTAACTTCTGGTCACTTTCCAAACAGTCTCAAGGAGGCAAGAGTAAACCCTCTCCTAAAGAAACCCACTCTCAACCCGTCTGATGTTATAAACTACAGGCCTGTCTCTCTCCTCCCGTTCCTGTCTAAATCACTTGAACACGTTGTCTTTAAACAACTCTCCTGTTATCTCAATCAGAACAACCTTCTGGATCCGCACCAGTCTGGTTTCAAGGCAGGTCACTCCACAGAAACTGCTCTCATTGCTGTCACAGAGGAACTGCACACTGCCAAAACTGCATCCCTCTCCTCTGTCATCATCCTATTGGACCTGTCTGCTGCATTCGACACGGTGAATCATCAGATCCTCCTTCGCACTCTCCAAAAACATGGAGTTTCAGGCTCTGCTCTTTCCCTCCTCACCTCATACCTGAAAGACCGTACCTACAGGGCAGGGTTTCCGCTAGGATTTTTTCTCGCCGGTCAAATGTCCGGGCAGAATTTATTTTACCGGACACATTTGAAAATTACCGGTCATATTTCAATAATAATAATAAGAGTTGTGTAGCAGAGTTTCCGTTAGCAGGTAATTACCGGACTATGAGCAGATATGCTTCAGTTTAAAACTCAGTTCACGGGGCTCATTGTTATATTGCTTCAGTTTATAATCGTAACAGATCGAAAAATTCAGATTCATTTTTCAATAAATTATTCCACAAACAACAAACAACATAATTATTACATTCAAACAAACTACTTGTAGTAGATAACGTACATTATTGAAAGGTTTACATTAACTTTGAATAATAACACGGGAGAAACGGATCCTCTCTTTTCCCCTCTCCCTCCCTCTCTCCTGACAGCCCGTCAGTTTCTCATGCAGCTCCTGCAGCTCGCTAAACAGAGGGCGGGGCTTCAGGTGATCATGCAGAGCTGCGTGTCTCGGTCAGACTCAGCAGCTGATCTGATCTCTCTCGCGTGTCCGGTTATACTTCACTCGCGTTTATGTCCATATCGATCAGATCCAGCTCTCCTGATCGGCCTTTATAGAGAGCACCGATCAAACTATTAAGAGTGAATATCGGCCGATAATGACCGGCGGCCGATCTATCGGAGCCTCCCTAATTATTACCAGACATTTTGACCGGCGGGTTTTGAATTTACCGGTTTTTTATAAATTTTACCAGCTAAAAACCGGTAATTACCGGCTAATGGAAACCCTGCTACAGGGTGACTTGGAGAGGGTCTGAGTCCGACCCTTGTCAATTAACTACAGGGGTCCCTCAGGGCTCTGTTCTTGGTCCCCTCCTCTTCTCCCTGTACACCAACTCGCTCGGATCAGTCATTAGCCCGCATGGTTTTTCTTACCACTGCTACGCTGATGACACCCAATTAATTCTGTCCTTTCCCCGCTCAGAGACCCAGGTCGTTGCACGCATCTCTGCTTGTCTAGCTGACATCTCTCAGTGGATGTCTGCTCACCACCTCAAGCTCAACCTTGACAAGACTGAGCTGCTCTACCTCCCGGGAAAAGATTGTCCCACTCTTGACCTAACAATCAACATCGGCAACTCAGTTGTTTCCCCGACTCAGACTGCAAGGAATCTGGGTGTGACCCTAGATAACAACCTGTCCTTCACTGCAAACATCGCTGCTACAACCCGTTGCTGCAGATACACGCTTTACAACATCAGGAAGATACGTCCCCAGCTGACACAGAAAGCGACTCAGGTTCTGGTCCAGGCTCTCGTCATCTCACGCCTAGACTACTGCAACTCCCTCCTGGCTGGTCTACCTGCATGTGCCATCCGACCTCTGCAGCTCATCCAGAATGCAGCGGCTCGTCTGGTCTTCAACCTTCCTAAATTTTCCCACACCACTCCGCTCCTCCGCTCCCTTCACTGGCTTCCGGTAACTGCTAGAATCCACTTCAAGACACTGGTACTTGCTTACCATGCTGCGAATGGATCTGGCCCTTCCTACATCCAGGACATGGTTAAACCGTACACCCCAGCGCGTGCACTACGCTCTGCATCAGCCAAACGACTCGCTGCGCCCTCGCGGCGCCCTCGCTGCGAGGGGGACCCAAGTTCCCATCGGCAAAAACATGTGGGTTTGCTGTCCTGGCTCCAAGATGGTGGAATGAGCTCCCCATTGACATCAGGACGGCAGATAGCTTGCACATCTTCCGGCGCAAACTGAAAACTCATCTCTTTCGACTCCACTTCGAGCGTTAGAACTATTAACGAAGCACTTTTATACTAATAAAGGACTGGCTTACCTAAAGCCAGTTGAGTAGCACTTGAAATGTTTGGCTCTATGAAACCTGATATGAAACCTGTACTTATATGATTCTGTTTTCTTCAAGGTTGTGTCTTCCTGGTCGAATGTACTTATTGTAAGTCGCTTTGGACAAAAGCGTCAGCTAAATGCAATGTAATGTAATGTAATGTAACTAGAACCGTAGTTATATTTAAAAACATTTTAGAAGGCCTCACAAAATACTTTAATGTACATTTTAATTTAAATGTGAAGGTATAACAAAATACATCCGTCATTAACAATACCGGAAACAGACGTAGGCAAGATCCTCAGCTCGGTGATTTGATGGTTTAGCCACAATGCACGTTGGGAAATGGTGTTTATGCGATGTGAAATCTGAAAACATTTAAAAAAATAAAAGAATACTTTTTTCCGCGTGTGCTTGCTTTTCTCTTTGAAAGTCATCACATAACGGCATTGTAATACACGGTTCGGCTGCATTCAATATTACATATCTGCCGTAGTTCTCTATTTATAGAGCCCTGATGAGACTTCTAGACAAGCAGGAAGAACTGTCGCCAAAACTGAAAACGTGACGTGGATCATAAATATATCAGCCATTAAACAACATCTTACATTTCTTATCACACAATACGTCTCCTTGCAGTATCAACACTAATTCGGCTGACTTTTATATTTGATCCAATTGTTAGATAGGCTGTATTTACACCATAACGGTGCACAGCTGATAGAAAGGGACACCTAGTGGTTGCAGATCATTAAAAACTCTTAAAAGGGCTGTTTCAGTGCTGTGCATGGGTTTGAAGCCAGACTGAAACTTTTCATGGATTCCATGCGTGGTGAAAAAAGACTGCAGCTGGGCATAGACTACTCGCTCCAGGGCTTTTGATAAAAAAGGTAGCTGGGAGATGGGCCTAAAATCTGCGAGAATGGAGGGGTCGAGATTTTTATATTTAAGTAGTGGCTTGACCACGGCATGTTTGAAGGCAGCTGGGACACATCCTGAGTTAAGAGAGCTGTTTATAAGTAATACAATATTTGCTCCAACTGATTCGAAAACATCTCTGAGAAGGCGAGAGGGAATGCTGTCTGAGGTGCAGTTTGTCGGCCGCAGGTGCATGACTACATCCGAGAGAGAAGAGAGGGATACAGGCTCAAAGTGGTCGAGGACAGCAGGGCACAGAAAATGAGCAGGATCTGGGGTAGCACTAGTGTGGGCTAGCCTAAGAGCATATACTTTTTCAATAAAAATTGTCAGAAACGTATCACAGAGAGTAGTCAATGGCACAATTGAAGAAACATCACAGGGATTAATAATAGAGTTGAGGACATTAAAAATAACCTGAGGTTTATGGCTGTTTTTGGAGATTAACAGAGAAATATGCTCTGTTTTGGCTGCTTTGACTGCCATCTGGTAGTCGGAAAGGCAAGCACGAAGGATTTCTAGGGAGACATGAAGTTTATCCTTTTTCCATTTTCTCTCTGCACACCTGCAAGCGTGTCTGAGAGCACGAGTACAGTCATTGAGCCACGGCTCTGAGAGAACTTTGGTGCGTCTAAGCGTAAAAGGAGCAACAGAATCCAGTATTAGGGTACATGTCGAGTCAAACATGGAGATAAGCTCATCAGCACTAAAAGCACAGTTCACCTCTAATTTACAGATCGGAGAAGCATTAAAAACATCAGAAAACGGTGAGGCAATCAAGGGGTTAATCGAACGCAGACGACGCGCAGGGGCACGTGATTCGACTCCTGCGGAAGGGATCGAGGTTGTAAACAGAACCGGTAAATGGTCTGAGATACTGCGTTGCTGCACAGATTTCATCCACAGATACAGACAGTCCAAACGATAATACTAAGTCCAAAGTGTGTCCTTTTTCGTGTGTTGGGCCAGCCACGGACTGAACGAGACCAAAATAATCAAGGAGATTTAAATAGTCCCTAACCAGAGGTTTGGACTCGCAACACACATGGACATTGAAGTATCCGGAGATCAAAACACGATCATATTTTAATTTCACCATGATCCCGGACAGAAAGTCAGAAAAGTCATTTATGAAATCCTTATTGCACTTTGGCGGACGATACACGACTGCACAGACGTATAGGCGAGGCTCAGTTCAAAAAGCTGCAACTCAAAGCGTAGCTATTACAGGGTGAAGCAATCAGCATTGGGGCTAGCTCTAAACACTAATGCTATGCCCCCACCATGGCCGGTGGTACGGGGGGAGCTGAAGAATGTACAGTCAGGAGGAAGAAGTTCAGAGAACGGCGTATACTCGCCAGCGTTGACCTAGGGCTCCGTCAGAAACATAAAATCCAGTTCACGAGAAGTGAAGAAGTCATTTAGCAGGAAAGTTTTGTTTGCTATCGACCTAGCATTTAGCAAACCCATGCAAAGTTTTCGCTCCGGGCTTGCCGAAGGTGTAGTGCGTCTCAGCTGACGAAGATGTGCATGTTGAACGCCGCGCGGGCCGGGAGCAGTCAGTCGGGCAGGAGGAGCTGTCAGCGGGCCCAGCAGAGGCCGCAGCTCCGGAAAGACAGGGCGAATCCATCGATCCCTCACATGGCGTACAGCGGGAGGGCCATGACATCCGAGGCGTGGATGAGTCCCAGAAGAAGCCGTCAGGTATGCTTTTTGATGGACCAGCGCACCACCACGCTTTCCCCGTCGTCTAAAGCGCTTTCGGCGAGGCAGGATGCAGGGCAACCGGCGCAGGTAGGTGGGAATATCCGACAGTAGAGGGGGGGGACGATTTATGGTTGCCAGCAGTAGCGTGGCGTGGGGAAAAATGTAGGGGAAGCCCATTTTTTGGGTCGGGGGGGGGGTGGTCAATAACGTAACCAGATGAGTGATTACAGCGCCCGGTATCATTTTACACACATTTGTATCACACAGATGCAGGACTTGCACACGCCTGTTATCTAACCGAAAGGTCCGCACGCACTCTCCAGCTGAAACTCTCTCCTTATTAATTTAAGCATTTTACTTATTAATGTATGCAGACAATCACACAATCTATGTGATTTTTGGATTTACCGTGCCTCTCAATAGCCCGTGACAGGTTGGCAAGGTCGATGAATCCTGAAGTTGCCCAAGGATTGTTCAGGGAGCACGAATCCTTGTCAAAAAGAAAAACATGGCCAGCAAAATAGACGCTGAAGTTTAGCGCTTCCAGTTAGCCACTCCGTGCGGACATAAATGTCCTCATTGAACGTCCGATTCTCTCCCTTTTGTACACACAGCTCGAGTGCGGGCATTGGCCTGTCATCTGATTTAATTTTTAGTTGCTGCTGTAGCGGAAGTTTAGTAAAGTTATGTTTGATTAAGTATGCCAAATCTCCACCCTCCATAATGCTTCATTTTCTTGATAATTTCTAACGGCGGTGATGACAGTTACAGTATTAAAACTGATGTTGATGTGATTTGATTGGATGGCAGTGTCCAATCAAATCGCCAGCCGCCTCTGAAGGGAAGCAAGAGGCGGCTGGCTTCCCTTGGCATGGCCCTGACCAATCACAGGTTGGCAGGGGCATCACGTGGGCCTCATCTGATTGGTCAATCCCTCAATTTTTTTTCACCAAGGGAAGCCAGATTCGGCTGGCCTCCTCTCACAACAGTGAGTGCAATCTACTGTTTCACCATAACATCTAGAGGGGCGCTGTTTGTTTCACTCTTAGTAAAATACTCAATGAGAATGGGGGAGAGACGGGCCGGCAGCAACACACAGCAAAGGAGAATTATCTAAACAAAACAAAGTGTTTTTATTTATTTATTTAAATTATAACTACAATCCGAAAAAACAGGGGAAGCCTGGCTTCCCTTGGCCTCCGGGAGAAAACGCCACTGGTTGCCAGATGTAGGATTGGGCAGCAATATAAACTCCAGTGAGAGTCTGAGGTGGAGGAGAGCTTGGCGATCGTGGACGAGCAGAGCAGAGACATTCTTACAAACATAAAACAAAAACAGGATAGCTAAAGGCAGAGAGCTGAGGGAGCGGCGAGCCGACACAGGCGCCATCTTCCCACACACTGGTCACAGCTGTACGGTCTCTCCTGATGGGCCGCCAGTCACTAAAAGCATACGTCACCAATAATGTCTAAAATATGTGGAACATGTTGAAGTCAGTATGAAGTCTCCATCAGACGGAAAAGAAGAGGCTTAAACTTCAGTGACCACGTGATTAGTCTGCTGCTCTAATTATGTCAATTGGAGTTATGACATCATCGTGTTCCATGACACAGGTGTTTATATTTGAGCTAATGACGTGTCCAGAGATCAAAGATTTCCATGGTGATCAGTGAGAGGAGAGCATTTTCATTGTTCTGAATGAGAGATAAACCTCTTACATGTGAACGTTTTGTTGAAGAACCGTAACAGATATCGGTGAAATTTCAAAGCGTGAAGCATGTCAAGGAACTTGAGCATCTGAAGTGTGCTTTTTGTGTACTTTCGGGTTAATAATGTGGCCTTTTTGGCAGATTAACTAAAGGTGTGCGGCTGCTGTGGTGGGGAAAGGTGAGGCTGAACTTACAATGGGGTTTAATGGAGACATGTTGAATGTTTTTGTCACTTCATGCCCGCAAGAGGCATTTTGTTTAATTATTTTGCTTAATTATTTTTTATCTTTCAAGCTACGAGATGTTTTCCTACATTTGGCATGGCAAATTATGTCTCAGGAATGTAGCGTTTGGGAATTATGGCAGGTTTAAAAGAAAATATGAAGGCAAAATTAAATCTGTCCTCCACTCTAGCTGTGACATCACGCACTCTAAAATCTGAAGAAGGCCTCTTTACCAAGGTCTGAACAATGTTTAATATCTCTAAAAGTAAGAATCAGATTTAAAAGTTGTGTTACACGAATAATGTCAGAAAGATGTGTAACATTTTAAAGTTGGAATGAGGTTTCAGAGTGAAAGTATGAAAAACCAGTTAGCAGTTGAAGTTGCATGAAGATTGTTCAAGTCTGAAGAGTTTCTCCATTGACTTCCATGTTAAAAATGTGATGAATTATGGGATGTATCTCTGGAATTATGAAAGTTATGAATGATAAAAGTAATAGCCATCGTTTCCCGACCGAGCTGAACGTTTTGATGTTTGAACGTAGTTTCTGCGATGTTCAATGTGGGAGAAGAAGAGGCGCAAAATAACCCGGCGGAATAATAAAGAATTTTGTGCGTAGCATAACAGATAGTTGGAATGCTGTGTCAGCATTCCCACTAAATGATTGTGCAAACAGCACCAACACATCAGCACCTAGCTCTCATAGAGTGTGGTTCATGGCCACAAACAAAGTCAACCCTAAACTCAACAAAAGCAACACTTTGCAGACAGAGATGCCGTGTAAATTAATAATGTACACAATGAGCAGAACTTTAAAGGGAAGAGTTAGTGTAAAAACAAGGTATTGTACTGAAACAAATGACCATGGCAGGCTTATACCACACAGTTTACATTTGGTGAGCCAGACTATGACAAAGGTGACTAGCTGTACTCGTCATCTGGTAGCCAACCAGCTACTGATGACCAACTGAAAGTGAAGCAGCTCATGCTTATCAAACAAACAGTGCTGTGCCTGGACCAGGCTCCATAACATCAGCCTGGAGAGCTCTCTGTAAACGGTAGTGGCAAGAAATTGTGAGGCATTTCAAATAAGGTGTAGAAGGGAATACCAGTAAATCACAGTCAAAGTCCAGCAAGTAAAGAAAAGGAAAAGTCCAAACACCCAAGCTCTCAATTAAGGCTGCCATGGATCCTTTTTAAGGCTCACTTGGACTACTTCTTCACTTTTGTAGAACAAATACCATTTTAGATTATGTTCTTTCTCGCTTGCCAACTCTATCTCAAGATTAAACCCTACCATACATGTACAAACAATATGTTTAAGCAAGCATTTGTACTCACCTACAAACTGCATCTTGACATGTATTACATGTATTTCCTAAACTTTCACAATTCATAAGGGTAAAACTATTTGGATAATACAAGTGCCACCATTAAAGTTTTAAAAATAAATCTTACAGAACATACCTGAGAGAAGCAGACACAACATTTTATCGGTTAAGAAACAATGTGAGGAAAATATGGTTATCATCCTAAGCTCTCTTGTGCGTCGTCTGGCATCAAGGTTTACCTTACATACAAGAAGAAGGCTAGCAACACTTGAGAACAATCTCACAGGGGCATCTCTAAGAGACAGCAACAGTTCAAAACAGATGTTGAAATAATTCACTGGTGTAAGCAGCTTTAATAGACAACTTTGTTGAGCGTACATCTGATGGCAGATTGAAAGGTCAGCTGATACATGGCTCCATTTCTTTTGTAAACTTCACAGCCCTGAATGAAATATTTAGACTAGCTAGAGGCTTTTGATACATAAGTGGATCATCTTATGTCAAATATTAGGGAATGCACTGCTGGGGTTGAATTTGAATCACTCATAAATGCATTTATTGTTGTCAAAACTACCTTGAAGTGCATTAACTAGCTCACTTCCACTGAGATATACAACATATTTTAACAAAAGGACTTTGTAAGAAGTACATTTGCATACTCGCACCTGTCTGATGGCGTGCAGCAGCTTGCCGTAGGAGTAGAGAATAACGCTGAAGGGCAGGACCAGGCAGAAGGTGAACAGGCAGACAATGTACGAGATATTGTTTGGCGTCTGAGTCCTCCAGTCTACTGAGCAGGTGGTGCCAGGACCCTCGGGCCCATATCTGCTCCAGCCCAGCAGTGGGGGCACAGTCCAGGCCACAGAGTAGAGCCAAGAGAAGCAGATCCCTCCAAGCGCTGGGCGGAAGTCTTTGCCATCAGCGATGGTGGGCTTTATCATGGTGCAGTAGCGCTCGTAGGACAGAACGGCCAGGGAGATCAGGGAGACAACGCCTGAGAGAGGGGTAAAACAGAACAAGAAACTGAGTCTATATTATTTCGTCTCTTGACCATTTATGGGTTCCGGCAGCTTATGATATATTAAGATTTCCAGTACTGTATGTTGCATGTTTTTATTTGATTGTATTTACTTGTTTAAAATGAAATGTGTCTTCAGGTTGACTTACAAAAGCTGTCCTGTCCTCTTGGCTAATTCTGGCAAATGTACAGAAATGTTGATTAAATAAATGAAAAACTAAATAGCATGTGTTTGCCTCAATTTGCAGTTCATCCGAATCTTTTTGTTAATGTTGACTTTTTTTCCTTCATTTTATTTGCATAGATAGTTCTCCCTAGCATCCATTTTGGATTTAAAAAAAACAACATAAATGCTAAGTAGAATTAGTCACCACATTTGAAAAACTGATATTTGTGGCCAACTATGTGTTTAGAGAAGTATCCCATTTGTTCTTTAAATTCAGCAAATTCTTACTTAAGACGTCAAACGTTTTGCTGGGGAAATGACTTAATCAATCATCTTAACACTTTTTGTTCGTTTTTCTTAGCTCTAATTAGATAGTTATATTCAAACATTATACATGATATAACATTAATTATACTGAATTGTTATTTTTTCATCAACTGTTATTAAAATTGGGAGATAATGTTTATCTCGCTTAATCCTTCAGTGTTTGGTGGCTATAATCTGTTCACATTGTAACTGATTTGAATGGGAGCAGAGGCAGACACCTGTACAAACCTTTTATTGCAGTGAATTGTTGCTGAAGTGAAGTCTTAAATCAGTGTTAATCAGCACATACGGGGTAAAGTGCACCAGGGGCACTTCACCTCCATTTCACTGAGTCTTCAAGGGACAAGGACTTTGATTACAGAAAATTGCAGAACCTCTATGCATAATTAAGGATTTGTTTGGCTGTTACCGTGGCAGGTTTGTTGTGGACAGGTCACAGGCATACTATATGTGTTGAAAGCAACCACAGAGGGTGAGAGTCTTGAGAAAAATTGAAATGAAAGAGTGTGTGTGTGCGTGTGTTTGTAGGTGGTTGAAGTGGGAGTAAGAGCCCTTTGAATTCATTACAAAAGCTCTCTGGTTAAATAAAGCACATAGACTCCAAAGGTCTATTTTTTTTGGTCAATGAGATATTTTCATTAACATACAATCACAGATACAAGTCAAATAATGTCCCCAATTAATTTTAAAATATTCAGGAAGAATAGGTAGTTAGAGATTGGCCCAATACATACCACCACTGGGAGTCACCAAAGTGAGAACATTTTGAAGTCTTACATATCAGAGTTTTAAGACTGAATTATAAACAGAAGAAGTGGCAACTGCAGTGAACACACACACACACACACACACACACACACACACACACACACACACACACACACACACACACACACACACACACACACACACAAGGAAGAGACCACTCCAAGTTTTTCTTAAACTTCAATCTATGGCAGCTATTCAATTCCAGTGTCTGTTGAATTCCAACACAAACAGATGTTGTCAGTAGTTTATAGAATAAAATAAAACATTCAAATTGTACTCAAACACCTATACCTATAAATAGTAAAACCAGAGAAACTGACAATGCTGACAATGGTGCAGTGATCTTATTTTTTTTAGAGCTGTATATAGGCTCTATTCATCAGAGAGTGCAGTCTGTAAATGGTCTTGCATTCATTTTGCACCTTACTTGTCCACTTTTACCACTCAAAGCACTTTTACAACATTTACCCTTTAACACATGTTACACTGATAGGAGGGCTGCCAAGGTGTACAAATGCATTAAATCGTATCTAATGCTCATTCACAAACATGGACAGCTTCAGTATGCCTTGGGCAGCAATTTGGGGTTCTTTATCTTTCCCAAGTATCAAACCTCTCAACCTTCCGACTAATGGAAAATCCGCTCGTTTTCCCGAGCCACGGCCACCCGGTGTGGTCTCTATGGTAACAACGACTATCGATAGGTAAGCAGTGGGAGACAATGCTCAGAAATGGGTCAATGGATAACCAAAGGTAACACCTGAAAGATTATGATCAGGTCCAATGTCTTTTTTCTTTCTTGACTTCGATGAGAAAAGGCCTGAGGTTGAGGAAAGATGTGAGGGACAATTAATCAGGACGCCATAGTCTTATGGGTCAATAATTTAAATAAATAAATACCCAGAGGCCACACCCTCTGACAGCATTTCACGAAACAAAGCTTCACAAACCTTTCAGCGATTCATGCCGGATACGTACAGCGTAGGGCACTGAAGAACGATGCTGTTCCTACTTTGTTTGGACCAGCGGGAGATTCGGGTACACAACCTGTAAGTATTCATTGTTGATTGTGTATTTATGATGTTTAAAACAAACAAGGTATGCTAAGTTGGGATCGCGGAGAAATGCTCTCCGCAGACCCATTCTCACAGCGTTATAAACCTTTTTCTTACTCAATATCAAGCCACACTTATTGTTTTTACTTCGGCTGTGAGTGTTTGTGTGTGCTCAGGATGAGTTTTGCTTGTTCTCGCTGTATCGCCGACCAGCAAGCCTGTCTGCTCCTCGCAGCAACGAGCCTCGCAACGAGCCTCGCAACAAGCCTCGCAACAAGCCTCGCAACGTCCCGACCAATCAGAGCACACTGGGCTCACAGGGAGGGGGGGGGCTGGAGCTCCAACAAGCCGTTTAGGACAGAGAGTGAAAACCTTGTGAAGACTTACAGAAAACGTTTGACCTCTGTCATTGCCAACAAAGGGTATATAACAAAGTATTGAGATTAACTTTTGTTATTGACCAAATACTTATTTTCCACCATAATTTGCAAATATATTCTTTAAAAATCAGACAATGTGATTTTCTGGATTTTTTTCCTCATTTTGTCTCTCATAGTTGAGGTATACCTAGGATGAAAATTACAGGCCTCTCATCTTTTTAAGTGGGAGAACTTGCACAATTGGTGGCTTATTAAATACTTTTTTGCCCCACTGTACCCTTTGTTGGCAATGACAGAGGTCAAACGTTTTCTGTAAGTCTTCACAAGGTTTTCACACACTGTTGCTGGTATTTTAGCCCATTCCTCCATGCAGATCTCCTCTAGAGCAGTGATGTTTTGGGGCTGTCACTGGGCAACACGGACTTTCAACTCCCTCCAAAGATTTTCTATGGGGTTGAGATCTGGAGACTGGCTAGGCCACTCCAGGACCTTGAAATGCTTCTTACGAAGCCACTCCTTCGTTGCCCGGGCGGTGTGTTTGGGATCATTGTCATGCTGAAAGACCCAGCCACGTTTCATCTTCAATGCCCTTGCTGATGGAAGGAGGTTGTCACTCAAAATCTCACGATACATGGCCCCATTCATTCTTTCCTTTACACGGATCAGTCGTCCTGGTCCCTTTGCAGAAAAACAGCCCCAAAGCATGATGTTTCCACCCCCATGTTTCACAGTAGGTATGGTGTGCTTTGGATGCAACTCAGCATTCTTTCTCCTCCAAACACGTCTAGTTGAGTTTTTACCAAAAAAGTTCTATTTTGGTTTCATCTGACATTCTCCCAATCCTCTTCTGGATCATCTAAATGCTCTCTAGCAAACTTCAGACGGGCCTGGACATGTACTGGCTTAAGCAGGGGGAAACGTCTGGCACTGTAGGATTTGAGTCCCTGGCGGCGTAGTGTGTTACTGATGGTAGCCTTTGTTACTTTGGTCCCAGCTCTCTGCAGGTCATTGACTAGGTCCCCCCGTGTAGTTCTGGGATTTTTGCTCACCGTTCTTGTGATCATTTTGACCCCACGGGGTGAGATCTTGCGTGGAGCCCCAGATCGAGGGAGATTATCAGTGGTCTTGTATGTCTTCCATTTTCTAATAATTGCTCCCACAGTTGATTTCTTCACACCAAGCTGCTTACCTATTGCAGATTCAGTCTTCCCAGCCTGGTGCAGGTCTACAATTTTGTTTCTGGTGTCCTTTGACAGCTCTTTGGTCTTGGCCATAGTGGAGTTTGGAGTGTGACTGTTTGAGGTTGTGGACAGTTGTCTTTTATACTGATAATGAGTTCAAACAGGTGCCATTAATACAGTTAACAAGTGGAGGACAAAGGAGGCTCTTAAAGAAGAAGTTACAGGTCTGTGAGAGCCAGAAATCTTGTTTGTTTGTAGGTGACCAAATACTTATTTTACCGAGGAATTTACCAATTAATTCATTAAAAATCCTACAATGTGATTTCCTGGATTCTTTCCCCCCATTCTGTCTCTCATAGTTGAAGTGTACCTAGGATGAAAATTACAGGCCTCTCTCATCTTTTTAAGTGGGAGAACTTGCACAATTGGTGGCTGAGTAAATACTTTTTTGCCCCACTGTACTTTACAGAGATGCTGTATGAGAAACCAATGTGAGTTTGGAAAATTGCTCAGTATGAATCTATTTTAGTATACCACAACAATGGAATTATGATCAGTAGAAATGGCCATGACATGGGCCCTTTAAGAATACTGTATACAAGCATTTAGCAAGTTTTTTTATAAGACGGAAATGGTTATTAAGCTCCTGTTAACTTACAACATCTTAATTTGCCAACGATGAAAATCTGTATATGTGAACAGCAGCAATACAAAAATTGTTGGACAACATCATCTCTTTTTATTTTGGCCACTTAGATTACTTTGGTAATTTAACTAAATTAGGAACCTTTCTAAACCACTTTCTCTCATTCGCTAGCTGGATTAATACATGTTTAATCTATATATCCTTCTGTCTATGTGTATGTCCTTCTGTCTGTCTGTCGTCATTTCAATCTGTTTATACATCTTTAATAGTCTGCTTCCCCAAAAACCAAGAAAACTTCACTTAAAAGTGGGGTAGGTAAGTTTGAGAAACCGGCTCGAGATACACTTTTTGTTATATTCCATGGAATGCTCTTAACATCCCGATAGCAATGAATATCTTAAGTGCTTTGACAAAAAATCCATAAAAAATGGAAGCCGTAGTACAGTAAAAAGCACGACCAATCATTTTAGGCGGCCCGGCTAAAATAACTGGATGGCCTACCTGCCTGTCAGCTTTCCATCTGTGCACAAACTTATCTCATGCCCTCATTGGTCATGTGCGCGTTTGTGTGTGTTGGAGGAGGGGCTCTGTAAGGAAGTGGCATATTTTTTCCGGCTGTGTATTTTCTAATTCTGGCGCACTCGAGCTAGTTTCTCCAAAATTACCTACCCCACCTTTAACAACAATTTCATTCTATTCATTTCCTGTAATGATTGAACAGTCTCTCTCTTCTGAGCCTGGTGGGGATTCTGGGGAATTTATTAGTCCCTGACATTGGCTTTGATTCACACAAAGCCCACTTTAATTTTCCAACATGCATTTTAATGGATTTATCACCTGAGGCCTGATTTTTCTTTACACCATAAAGAGTGATGTGGAATAGATTTATGGTAAAAACAATGACCCAATGTTCTACACCTGAGTCAGCACAGGAGCTAATCATCTCTCATTGTCTCCCTCTTGGTTTTTCTCCCTCTCTTTCTCCTTCTGTATTACCCTATTCCCCTTTCTCCCACTTTCTATCTAACCTCTGTCTTCCAATGTTTTCTTTTCTTCTTTCTTTTTTTCAGATCAAACTGATGGCAAAGTGCTTCAGGATTTGTCTTGGCAGATGAGAAGCGCTAAATAAATTGAATTTATTATTATTATTATTATTAAAGCAAAACAACTTGCTAAATATTACCAAGATGATGCACACTCAGAAAACAAAGACTAAGTAATCAGGTTAACCTTTAGTGTTTTTGCAGATATATAACGCCCTGTATATAATCACATTTACCAGTTAATTAGTGAAACCAGAGTTTGAATTTGTGTAAATAAAAGGATGACCTTTTAGGTTTCTAAGTCTGAATAAGTTAGTTTCCACAGCGCAGCGGCTGCCTTTTTGTCAAGTACAACATGTCTTATGTCACATAAAAGCTGTAGCCCCACAATAAGCTTATGGGTGAGAAATAATAGAACTGTCCTGCTACTTTTACAAGAATTTGACAGTGTACTATGACACATGTACTGTAATGGCATTGTCAGATGTCCTGCATACAGGTATTCTTTCTTTCTCCTGTTTCAATGTGTCCTGCTTCTATTTATGCCAGTTGAGATGTACAACTCACATATCTTTCTTTCTTTTAGATATTATCCTCCTTTTACTTTTAGATACCTTCACCTGTTGCTCCACACAGCATGATGAGGTTGGATTGCTGTAGAACTAAGAGGTCTATATGATATCAAAGCAGCAGGATGGACAGTTTCTTACTAGTGAATTAACAAAATGCTTGTATTTCACCTTGCAGGTGCAGGTCCAGGCTAGGGTGAAATGAGAAGTTCTGTTTTCACTTAAGACCTGCCAACCTGAATAGATCAATCTATTTTTCTCCTGTAAGTAATACTGTGTATTCATTCTGACTGACTGAACTGACTGTCAATTCCTATTACCATATCAATCAGTAAATGGCTGGGCAACCGCAAGGGAAGTCTTGAAATTGTGGTTTTAAACTTGAAATAAATTGAATTAAAAAAAATATTAATCCTTATGCATTACCGGTAACGTTTATGGTTGCTTCATTTTAAAACGTGTTATCATTTAGCTTTGTTATGACCATGGTGTGTTGAACATATCATAATATACTGCAATCTATTTTCCTTAAAGCCCCTGTCACACTGTCCCGAAATTGACACCCGATGGACACACGAATATGGAATTGTGAATTTTGCACGAAGATGGCCCCGAACCACACACGAAGACAACATTTACATTACATTTAAGACATACAACTGCAATGAAAGTACCAAAAACAATTATGTTACAGTACTATGATACTGTACTGATATCTTCAGACTTTGTTCTTTACTTTATCCGTCTTTATATGTAGAAAAGATTACGTTTTCTCCGTAATGTTGTTTCCATAACAACAACAACTTCCTGTCAACTGTCCTTCAAAATAATATATGATATCCTTTTTAGTTTCACAGAACACAAATTGGGTTATTTACATAGGCTAATATGTTTACATGATTTTGTTGTGCAATAAAACAACCCGATGGACACACGATAAAGGAAATGTTCAAATTCGGCTGTGATCGTAGCAACATCGGGCCATTCGTGAGGGCATCTTAAGCCATCGTATGATCGCTGGTGGAGTTTCTCAGGCTCCGGCAGCAACTTCGTGAGCGGTGGCAAAATCTTTGGCATGCCAAAAAATTGCCGAAGGACCTTGCGAAGGTTCATTTTCGTGTTGAATTCGTGTGTCTATTTTGCCCTTCGTAAGGCCATCGTTAGGGCATCTTGTTATCATCGGTGCCATCGGGCATTCACCCCGATCAGAGTGAGGGTGAATGCACCGATGATAACACGAAGATGACACGATTTGACAAGATGCCCTCACGAGTGCCTTACGAAGTTGCCGCTCACGAAGTTGCTGCCGGTGTTGTGCCGTAGATTGAAGCCTTGCCGTAGATTGAAGCCCTGTTCGCGGGGACGCGCAAACGTGACGTCATCGCCTGTATTGATCCCTACATGTTTGTATTGTAATGCCACTCATATTTTTTTTTAATTGTATTTTAAGGTGACATTGAATGCTTTGAAATGTGCCCTAAAATAAAGTGTATTATTGGTGTCAATAGGGAAGATCTGCACTGTTCTCTACATAACATGTTCAGAGCAGGTATTTCTCCTGCCGGATTTGGAACCCCCCCCTATATTTTATATATGCTAGAGCTGCCGGATTTTGAAGCGCCCCCTGTAATTTTGGCCAGGATAGTCACAATGTCACCAAAATCACACTGGTGCTTGCTGTTCCCCTCTAGTTTGTGCTCACAAAAGCATTTCACTCTGGGCCCTGCAGGTGAAAAACTAAAGAGGAGGTTCCATATCCGGCATGGCAGTTGTTAGAGCTGCCGGATTTTGAAACGCCCCCTGTAATTTTGGCCAGGATAGTCACAATGTCACCAAAATCACACTGGTGCTTGCTGTTCCCCTCTAGTAAAATGCTAGGCCCAGAGTAAAATGCTTTGGTGAGCACAAACTAGAGGGGAACAGCAAGCACCAGTGTGATTTTGGTGAGTCTGTGACTATCTAAGGGGCTTCCAAATCCGGCAGAGCAGACTTTCTATCCTGCGGAAGATGTTCTATTTGCTTGCAGTCCAAGTCATTTCTGCGTTTCTGTGTAATATCATAATAATAAAGTTATCCTTTTTCCTGGCAATGATAAATCCCTGTTTTTACAAGTTCAAGTGTTTTGAATTCTTTCAACAGCGCACACCTTCTTTATTACCACATGGACACAAAATAAAGGGACATTCTTTTAACCTCACCCAAACATATTTGTTCACATTTGTGGTATCTTCTCCATTTCTTCACTTTATTGCAATAGGTTTGTAAATTATAAATAATTAGACCAATACAGTATTTTTCGTTTGCAAACACACTAAAATTACACATAAAGCAACATTATTTAAAGTGACACTCAAAAAGCAAAACCTCAGCTCAAGTCTCCAAAAATCTAAACACATTTTCAGCTTTGCACTCAATTTTAAATTCAACAGGGCACTTTTGCAACACTGCACGCAGTTCTACAGTTCAGGCAAACAACTGACATAGTCACTTGTTTGCCATTTTCAAAACACTGCCATTAAAAATCAATAATCAAATACACATGCCAAATGACCATAAACACTGAACTGCTTTATTGACTCATCAATCAGGATGAAAGCACTGTAAAAAGACTGTGCATGCCTCTTCTACAGGCAGGGCCCAGAGTGAAATGCTTTTGTGAGCACAAACTAGAGGGGAACAGCAAGCACCAGTGTGATTTTGGTGAGTCTGTGACTATCCTGGAGAAAGATATAGGGGGGGTTCCAAATCCGGCAGCACCACACCTGATCTGCCAGATTTTGAAGCCCCTCTTTAGTTTTTCACCTGCAGGGCCCAGAGTGAAATGCTTTGGTGAGCATAAACTAGAGGGAAACAGGCAACACCAGTGTGATTTTGGTGACATTGTGACTATCCTGGCCAAAATTAAAGGGGGCGCTTCAAAATCCGGCAGCTCTAACAACTGTACTGCCGGATATGGAAGCCCCTCTTTAGTTTTGTACCTGCTAGGCCCAGAGTGAAATGCTTTGGTGAGCACAAACTAGAGGGGAACAGCAAGCACCAGTGTGATTTTGGTGAAGTTGTGACTATCCTGGAGAAAGATATAGGAGGGGTTCCAAATCTGGCAGCACCAACACCTGATCTGCCGGATTTGGAAGCCCCTCTTTAGTTTTTCACCTGCAGGGCCCAGAGTAAAATGCTTTTGTGAGCACAAACTAGAGGGGAACAGCAAGCACCAGTGTGATTTCGGTGAGTCTGTGACTATCCTGGCCAAATTTACAGGGGGCGCTTCAAAATCCGGCAGCTCTAACAACTGCACTGCCAGATATGGAAGCCCCTCTTTATTTTTTCACCTGCAGGGCCCAGAGTGAAATGCTTTGGTGAGCATAAACTAGAGGGAAACAGGCAACACCAGTGTGATTTTGGTGACACTGTGACTATCCTGGCCAAAATTAAAGGGGGCGCTTCAAAATCCGGCAGCTCTAGCAACTGCACTACCGGATATGGAAGCCCCTCTTTAGTTTTTGTACCTGCTGGGCCCAGAGTGAAATGCTTTTGTGAGCACAAACTAGAGGGGAACAGCAAGCACCAGTGTGATTTTGGTGAAGTTGTGACTATCCTGGAGAAAGATATAGGGGGGGTTCCAAATCCGGCAGGAGAAATACCTGCTCTGAACATGTTATGTAGAGAACAGTGCAGATCTTCCCTATTGACACCAATAATACACTTTATTTTAGGGCACCTTTCAAAGCATTCAATGTCACCTTAAAATACAATTTAAAAAAAAAATATGAGTGGCATTACAATACAAACATGTGTTGAGTAGGGATATATAAAAATGATATTCAAAGGAGCAATTCAAGTGAGTGAAGCCAGTTTGAACACATTATCTTTTAGGCTTAATTGAAAATAACACAGTGTCTGACATGATCATGTGATATAATTACTGTTATATCATTGCTTACTATTCGTGGTTATCAGACACTTAAACAACAGAGAAGGTTTTAAGAAATAGGACTATTGACAAATCACATATTATCCTGTCATTGTCTGTTCTGTAGGAAGGAGGAATATAACAGAGTGGGACTATACACTCAAAAACGGAAGTTTATTCCAATACGAAGATTGTGACAGATCTGAAAAACGTGTCCTTAAAACGAGCCTCCTCGCAATTGTATGCACATGATTTATTCAGCTGTTTGCTGTTTAATCTGATATATCATTCAAAAGAGAGAAAAAAGCTTTGAAAAGGGTGAAAAAACGGCGAACGCTCAATACAGGCGATGACATCACCTTTGCGGGTCCCCGCGAACAGGGCTTCAATCCACGGCAAGGCTTCAACCTACGGCATAACACATGAGCCTGAGAAACTCCACCGGCGGTCATACGATGGTTTAGATTCCCTCACGAATGGCCCGATGTTGCTACGATCACAGCCGAATTTGAACATTTCCTTTATCGTGTGTCCATCGGGTGTCAATTTCGGGACAGTGTGACAGGGGCTTAAAAAGTCTCAAATGTAACTTGGTGAACTCCAAACGATCCCGAAAAGTTAATTCTAGTAAAACAAAAACATCAACAAGAGACTCTGGGAAGCCACTTGCTTACAAAACTTTTGCTCGGCTAATGCATAAAATATATAAATACAGAGATAGGCCTACTTGTGCACTCTGAAGATGCAACTCAAGTTAGGTCTTCTCCTCAGGCAGTTTTTTCCAGTTAAAACACAATTTAGTTCGAACTCTGCACAGTGGAGAAAGGATCAAATGTAACTCTGCTCTTAAAAGGTAACTCACATGTTTTGTTGATCAAAGTATAATTCATATTAGGCCTACGTGTTCTTGACTAGCGAGTGTACATCTACATTATTTGTAGGATTGCTTAAAGTAGCCTATCTCAATAAGCCAGAGAACAATGTGAATCAAGCCGCGTCTTGTTTTCAAAACACATTTCGGAAATTCTGAGTTCTCACATGAATATTTCATGCTAGTGGGCTACGAAATGATTAGCCTTGCCAAGAATTAAATATTCAAAGCATTTTATTCAGGTAGTTTTCCACAGCGAGCAGTAGCACTTGGTCTTGCCGGGACTTTAACTGGTGACCTTACTGTTGCCAAGACAAGTCTGGACTTCGCCACCACCGCCATGTTATTGCTTGATTCTTGTTTATGCTAAACTTGCACAGAGAAATTAGAAAGTACGCAGGCTTTCCATATACTGAAAACTTGATATCAATTGTGCATGTCCTTCTACAGTGAAAGACAGTGTGTTGTTGAAGGATTGAAAACCCTGTCAGTATATCAAAGTGTGAATATGGTATGTTACTGCAAGCCAAACTCCATACTGTAAACCACTTATTTTTAAGTAACTACACCTGAGTCCAAGAAGTCCAGACTTCATTTACAGGGACAAACAATACCTTGCTGCAAGTCCACATTCACAAGAGAAAACAACCAATTTAAGAGCAACAACACCTTGCTTCAGGTGCGAAGACTACAAAAAGGATAAAAGAGGAATAACACCACTTCAGAGAGCAGCAAAGGTAAAGGTGAAAGATGAGAAGGAGAAGAGATCTTAGTTTCTGAGCAATGGGGTGACACTAATCAAGCTTTGGCAGTAATTACAATGATTGTCCTGAAAATCAGAGGTGCAGGTTTGATCCCAGCACTGATGAAGAGCCCTGTCAACAGTCCTTCAAATTCAGAGACATGACACAACCTCCAGGGATCGAGTCAAGAGCTGAACAGATCAGATGTATTATGTAATATAAGCAGAAATGCGTTTTTCTATGTTTTACAATGTGTCCATCTCCTCTGCTTCAATTTCTTTCCCATTAAAAGTTATATCCGGAAAAAAAAAATTGAATTATGACACGTTAATAGCATATTATATAATAATGTAAGTTCCGCAGGATATTCAGTTTGCAGGCTTAGCACGGCTGAACATTATCAGTAGTGACGCCACACAACCTTAATAGGATTGTGACGGGAATTAGCTGCAGAATTAAATTGCAGGGTTTTAATCGAGTTAATACTGTTTTGGGTTCAGGGGCGGACTGGCCATCGAGACGTTCGGGACGAATCCCGATGGGCCGGTACTGAAGTGGGCCGGTCGGAAGATGTGGGCCGGTCGGATAAGTCACATACCACCAGCGAGAGTAATAATAACATCGGATTTAAAGGTGAAACTCGTTGTTGAAAAACTTAATCCGGTGACACATGCGCCAGACAACGCAAAGAGCTAGGCCTACTTACCTAAAAATGCGTTAATGAACCCGTACCAAATGCACCCAGCGCGTCCAATCAGCCATCGCCCCTGCACGCTGGCTGCGAAGCTGAACGGGGTGCCGACCACGCTCACCAGCAGGTCGCTCGCTGAGATGCTCACCAGCAAGAGGTTCATGGGGGTGCGCAGAGCCCGGTACCGGCAGAACAGCGTGAGCACCAGAAAGTTATTGAGGAACCCGAAGATGCCGATGAAGCCGAGGCACACCGCCACCACCAGGTGACCCTTTGGGCTCAGGGACGGAGGAGCGAGAGAACCGGACACTTCTTCGTACACCTCCGTCACTGCCGTGCCACCGGCTCCTCCGCCTGGAGATTGCGCACAGCTAAGGTTCAAGTTGCAAACGATCATACCGGGCAAAGCCGTGAAGTTTGCATCAGCCCGAAGTTTGCACCGCGGGACGTGAACATCCGGACTCGGTGCTGCTGACTCTCAACCCATATGGAGAAGCGAGGGCGCACGAGGGAGTCCACAGTTGTACCGAGCACGCATGAGGCAGACTTTTACAAGCACAGAAGAGGTTGGTAAAGCTATCAAGAGGCGAATGAATGAGGATTCAGAGAGAAGATGCTGCTGTCATCTTGGGTCCACCCATCCGCTGTGCGCTCCGGTTGCGGAGATGTGCGCTCCTGCGTTATTGTGCGGCCACCGGACCAGTGCTAAGTGCTCCTGAGCTTTTATCACCCAGTGTCCTTGGGGGGGGGGGGGGGGAGCTCAACATGATGTGTTGGGGGTGGCGCGTGTGTGTCTGTGAGCATGCATGTGTGTAATTGTCTCAAACTACAAACAATCACGGTCAATGAAAGCATTGCACAATAATATACCGAGGGATAAACAAACTGCATATTATGGGACAATGAGCAGGTGCATGTCTACAACAAGACCCCCCCCCCCTCTCTCCCACCCTCTAAACACTATACTGCTGTGCTAATGTACATGCCCCTTATTAAATAAATCAAACAATCATGTCAAGAGAGGAAGATATATATGCTCATGCTTAATACATAACATAACTTAAATTATTGTAAAGAAAACAGTAAGATTACAAGCCATATGCATTTCAAGACACCCCACATTCAGAGTAAGTACAAAGAACTTCAAGATGCTATATATAGAGTGAAGTGAGCAGAAGACAATAGGCATATGTTGATGAGCCATAGCTTCTTCTTTTACAGATCTGTGAAATATTTTTGGTATTTCTCTAAATAAAAACCCACTTATCCTCTTGTGGGGATACCAGAAAAGATCAAAAAGAAATATTCTTATAATTCCTATCATCAGCAATACACATATTACAGTGGTTAACATATCAAAACCCAAAAGGAAAATATCTTGTACTTGAAAGATATGAAATGGGAAACAAAAAAAAGTTGTATTAGAAATGAAATTCATATCTTTTAAATCCAATCTTTTTTTTTCATCATCATTTTCTTTATCCGGTAATCATCTCTCTTTCTTCTGCTTTGCTGGCTATTTTGTCTTGTGTTTCTTTTAGAAATAAACCTTTTTATATAAAAAAAAGAACTAGAGACTATCATGCAATGGCATTACAGTCATGATAGCAAATTTGGCGAGGGACATAAAGTGTGTGGGGGAGACCACACCAATGTTTTACCTACGCCTTTATTTCGATCTCAACTACACACAAATGTAACGTTTCATTACATCTTGCACATACAGACAGTAATATAGACACCTGATCAATTATTTAAAACTATTTATGTGCAAACAAGAATGGCTGACTGCAAACAGAGACGTTTAAGAGAGCATGGAGAACGGGAGATTTATGTTGTAATGAACCTCACACATCAGACAACCTTTTAAAACAAATGTGTAAAGCAACACAGTGTGTAAATCATTCCTTTAGCTGTAATTTAATTGAAAGACTTTACACAACACTTTCACAGCAGGTACAATTTGGGTTGACAGACAGACAGACAGACAGAGAAGGATGGGTTTGACCAAAAACAAAATCGTTGTCAATTTTCTGAAAGGTTATTTAAACGTCATTCATATTTCTTAAAGCTCTGCTCTCATTGGTAGAGTCTTACAAAAGCCATTAGGAGCACTGCGGGACCCCGGGGAGGCAGAGGAAAATTATTTTTTGTCATATATTATCTGCACTAGGCTACTGTTACGTTATAGTGACTGTTCAAGCAGATGAGACAAACCGTTTTTAAAATGAAGTTATCAGCTGAAGCCTTGATGCAGTAGATTGTGCCCTAAAGCCTGTGAGCACATATCTGAGCTCACATACAGTAGGAGCTCTTCTCCAACATCACAGCCACATTAAAGGGAACATCCCAAGTCTCTTAAATGTCATGTTTATCTGTTGTTTCCTTACATCTTAGTCCTCCCAATGAGGATGCCTGTAGAGATGCAGAAAACCAATTGAGTAGAGAGGAAACAGTTTTCACAATTGCCAAATCTACATATAGCCTACCTTTATACAAGGCATTTTCTTGTATTTAATTAATTTGTTTTGTTGCCATCATAACGTGACATGTAATGAACAACTTGTTTCCTAATGGCCAATAAATAACTAAATTGTACGATACACACTTTAAAAGAGGTACATACATAACTCAACGGGTTGTGGAAGAAGTAAACATGTTAAATTAATGTTTTTCTGTCATACTGTTTGAATTTGCAGTGGCAGAATATCTAATGTTTTGCTTTCATCTGAACGCCTTCTGTGAAGGCTGTTCTCATGTATCCAAGCTCATGCAGAGAAAATTCAGTTTCAACTTGTCTTAATACTTAAAGAGCCTGTGACACGAGTTTCCCCCATCATCCAAACCCATCAATTTGAGTAAATATTGTCCCCTTGAAAACCGTTACTGAACTGATTTTGGATATTTGTACTTTGATAACCATTAATCTGCCCTTCAATGTTGACCATTTTCTGGATCTTCTCGGGGATTCTTCAAGTCCCGCCAAATTATGTGTGACGTCATTGCGGGCACAGCGCTCCAGCTGCACCGTTCAGGATCCCAGCAGCTGCATGTAAACGCACGATGGTGCACACAGCAGCAAGCTCAGACAGCGATGACAGTTTAATTTTGAACGTGTCTGAGAGCTCATATGAGGCTGAAGGATCGGTTTATGTTGTATCTGTTAGAAGTTTAGGAATTAGCTGCGTCAATATGGGCGATCATTCGGTCATGTAGCCAGTGGGACTAAAAATCATCCCGGGACTCTCGACCGGCCCACTTCGGTACCGCTAGTAAATTGTCAACGGGGGGAGTGGGGGATGTCAGGGGCGGCGGGTGCTGTAGATAGTAAATGTAAATATGTAAATATTTGTGTCACTGCATCCTGGTAAAATACAAATATAATGCAATGTCTGTGTCTTTGACATTAGCGCTGCTAGCCACCTGTGCCCTGCACTACGAAGCCAGTTCAACAGACCCTGGATATGTTTGAGTAACAAACAAACTAACAACAAACTAACAAACGAGATCTCGCTAAGCGGTCCTACGACGCTGGTTATCAACTCGGTAAATCAAGCCAGGGTTTCTCTCTCCAGCTGAGAGCGCGTTCACGTCTAAGACACGAGTGGATCTGACTTTAATTACATTTGACTCGAGTGTTTCGTCAACATAATGTGTTGCTTAAAATAATACTTCTCTTCTGCATACAGTATGTGACACTGTAAGTGTTGCACGGCCAGATACGGCTGGAGAAGCTGACTCAGATAAGGAAATATATACATTATATGATCGATGATCTGATTGATGATGTAATATGAATGATAAGTGCGACACGTCGGCGTCTTCTCTGCATACGGCAGTTTAAACTGTATTTCCTTTATCCTGTAATATGACTTGAGAGATTTAAACTCCGCACACTGAGTTGATCTCTTTTCTATAGACGCCGGAGGCGTACAAAAAGTTATTTAGCCTTCCCAAACCTGAGCCTCACGCGCCGCCTATGGGGGATGTGCTAGTGACTTATCCGACCGGCCCACTTCGGTACCGGCCCATCGGGATTCGTCCCGATGGCCAGTCCGCCACTGCACCCAGCCCACGTAAACTGTCAACGGGGGGAGCCTCGCTGCGGGGAAACGGTGGACCTGGTGTCCCGATCGGAGTGGGAATAATATTAATAATAATCCGTGCATTTTATCCATTAATTTCCCCAACATTGTGGTAAAAAAACCACACGTTTAATCCATGTTGGTGTACTACAACTACAAAAAGCATCGGGTGGTTTTCTCATCAGGAAATGCAGACCGGCTCAAACAAACGGTTTTTAATCATCATTCTCACGATCATTTAATGTATTATATGTTCGCCGAATTGACATGAAAGCACTAATAAATGTAGTTTCATCCACTTGAGTTTACAACTACAAAAATAATCGATTTGTTTTTATATCACATCCTACGGGAGGAAATTCAGCAGCTCTCACTACCGATTTTTAATCCTAATGTAATCATCATCTTCACCACGATCATGTATGTTTATGTTCGCCGAATTGACATGAAAGCACTGACAAATATGAATATACTGTAGTCAACTTCATTAAAACGTTATTAACGTGCCTAAACTCAGTAATTCACCATTTCTACGCATGACAACACACTTTGTCCGTGTTTGGCTCTCTCGCCGCACAGTGAAGCGTTCCCGCATTGACGTCACTTCCGGCTTCCCCCAAAACTTCAAAATGAGTCGAAGGAATTTCCCCGCGATGTTCGAAATTATTGATATTTAACGGAACGGTATCGCTTTTTCTTTTTTAAACTGACGGTTCGAGATTACTAGTAGCCCAATATTTCATTGCACAACAGTTGTTGGGATGCTGTCACAGGCTCTTTAAATAAGACTAAAGTAAATGCATCGTACACAGTCCTTTCTTGATCATGTCAAGGGTTTCCTCATGATCTTAAAAAAAGATAAAAGATACAAATTGAAAGCATCATTCACGTGATAAGTGGTTAAAAAAAGGCTCGCTGACATGACAGTGTGTTTCCATGGAGAGAGCTATGCTGCCTAATTAGGCCTCGGTGTCGGGAATCGTTCAAAAATGTTTGCCAAGAGCTGCGCTCCAAGTACAGCGCAGCGGTACGTAGTTGCGCAAGCTAGCAGGGGCGGTAACCAAAGAAACCAACTACTGTAGCTGTTTTCATCACTAAGAACAAATCGCGTATCATGAAAGCTTCAATTGACAACATTTTTAGTTTTACATAACCTTCAACAAAAAAACAATGCTATCTTAATCATTGAATTGGATTTTGGAAAAAGTAGTAAGGCCTTGCCCATGGAACTCCTTTACTATAACTGTCCTCAGTTTAAGAGTCTTGGCAATTGACAATTCAAAATATAATAAACATAAAGAAGCTCTAAGTGCTCCTCACAACCTCTGCGACCAGAAAGATCACTGCTACACTGTAAAATATTACCATGATTTCATAATATTTAGCTGTAATATTTTACAATAAATTACTATTTTACCACTTTACAGTCTTTACCTGTAATGTTCACAATATAATACTGTAATTTTGAATTTCACAGTGAAATCAATGCAGGCACAGTTAATTACTGTGAATGTACAGGATAAATGATTACCAGGATTTCACAACATGTTACTATTTCACAGTAACATGCTGTATTCAGACCATCCTCTGTGATAACACAACAAATTAAGTGATTTTCTTGCTTTCATCGCTCTTGCTTGCTTTAAATACTAATTTCTTTTTTTGGTGCACGTTTTACTTAAATTAAAAGGGGCACCGCTGCATGTGCCTTAAAATAAACGATGCAACATTGAAATTGTTGTCTTTGGCTTATTGTTTTCAGGTGCTTCCTGGGCATTAATCCTGAGACGGGCTCGAAAGCCAAAAAGAGGCATGGCAATTTAAACCCCCATGTCAGCACATTCTTCAGAAAAATTGTTGACTTTGAGTGGATGTCTGTAGACATGTTACGTGCTCCCCTCCTTGTTTTCTTTCTGTCTCCCTGCTGCAGGTGCACCTGGTCTGCCCCTGGCTCCGCCTCTGCCCAGGTGCACCTGGTCTGCCCCTGGCTCCGCCTCTGCCCAGGTGTTCCAAATTCCACTCAACCGTGTATACATAAAGAGAAGCTGGAGGATGTGGTTAGGGGGGGGAAAGTTCTGGGTCCTACGGCCCGTGGTGTGGCTGGCTCGGGTTCCCTCCTTCTGTTTGTTCCTTTTGGCCAGTCCTCCAGACCTCTTTTTGTTTCCCGTTTCGCTTGTGTGAGCAAACGGCTGATTATCAATAAATGCTCGTTACCAAGTACTGGTTATTGTGTGTATTCTTTCATGTTGCGGGTCTCAGCACGAGCCACTACCGCGGAGTAGAGGTTGGGGCCGTAACAACATGTCCAAGACACTGTGAAATGTACTTTGCACTTCAATGGAGTAATACAAAGTTAAAATGGGCATTTTCTTTGTTTTTCTTTGTTGATTGAGCTGATTGAATTGTGTAGTTATGGTAAATTCCCAGTTAACTAGTCAGATTTACAATATAGTATTATTTACATTTTTATATTTACAGTAAATTACTGGCTACTGTGTTGCATTACTTCTACAGTAATAGTGTGAAAATAGAGGTAATTACTGTAATTGATGTACAGCAAGGTACCATAATACCACAGCTCTGTACTGCTATATCACAGTAATTCCATGGGCATGGCAACTGTAAAGTCACAGTATTTAGTTGTACTTTTATTCTAATTTACTGTAAAAATATCTACACTAAATTACTGTGAAATATTCACAGTCAATTACTTTGAAATATTGACAGTCAATTACTGTGAAATCCATGCAACTAGTAGCCAGTAATTTACTGTAATTTTACAGTCAAACATTTTACAGTGTAGACTAACAGCACATGTGTAACACTAAGAGCCTTCCTCCACACGTCATTCTAACAGATGCAGTCTCTATGCATTACGTAATGCCTGAAGCTTGATCATGAGCTTCATTCATAATTTTGACATTTGAATTCTGGATCAACATTTGAATGCTTTTTTTAATTGCATTTTCTCCCCTGCATGTCCATTTATTCAGTTTGAACCTGTTTATTTGTAGGCCTATATTTGCATATAAAGATAAGGCTATACTGAAATGATTAGTGTGAAACCCTTTGTAGGATTAGATTCCAGTGTTGGCCGTGTATAAATGTTTTCTCACTTGTGTGATCCAAACATTTTCCATAACTGTGTGATTTGATCATTGCTGAAATTCACGTTTTTATCTAACAAAATATTCTGCCATAATCAAAATGTATTGGTGTTTTAAAAACAACACTATCACTTATCCAATCTGCTGAATCAGTGATTTAAATGCCAATGCTCCAGGTGCACCAAAGGCAAGGCAAGGCAAGGCAAGTTTATTTATATAGCACTTTTCAACACAAGGCAATTCAAAGTGCTTTACAAAAAATGAAAGAGATTAAGAAAATGGCATTTAAAATCATTAAAAAGAAAAGCTAATAAAATAAACATTAAAAGAAAAAATACATGGATAAAAGTTACAGTGCTGTCAATTAAACATTAAAAGAAAAAAGTACATGGATAAAAGTTACAGTGCAGTCTAAGATATGAATAGTTCAATTAAAAGCAGCGACAAAAAGAAAAGTCTTCAGCCTGGATTTAAAAGTAGTCAGAGTTGTAGCGGACCTGCAGGTTTCTGGGAGTTTGTTCCAGATATTTGGAGCATAATAACTGAACGCTGCTTTACCATGTTTAGTTCTGACTCTGGGGACAGAAAGCTGACCAGTCCCTGAAGACCTGAGAGATCTGGATGGTTCATAATTTAGCAGGAGGTCAGAAATGTATTTTGGGCCTAAACCATTCAGTGCTTTATAAACCAGCAGCAGTATTTTGAAATCTATTCTTTGACACACAGGAAGCCAGTGTAAAGACTTCAGAACTGGAGTGATGTGATCCACTTTCTTAGTGTTAGTGAGGACTCGAGCAGCAGCGTTCTGAATTAGCTGCAGCTTCCTAATAGATTTTTTAGTGAGACCTGTGAAGACACCATTGCAGTAGTCGAGTCTACTGAAGATAAAAGCATGGACAAGTTTTTCCAAATCCTGCTGTGACATTAGTCTTTTAATCCTAGATATATTCTTTAGGTGATAGTAGGCTGATTTAGTAACAGTTTTAATGTGACTGTTGAAACTCAGGTCAGAGTCCATGACTACACCTAGATTTCTGGCTTTATCTGTTGTTTTGAACATTGCGGACTGAAGCTCAGCGCTAACTTTTATACGTTCTGCCTTGGCTCCAAAAACCATTACCTCAGTTTTATCTTTGTTTAATTGGAGAAAGTTCTGACACATCCAGTCATTGATTTGTTCAATGCACTTACTCAGTGTTTGAATTGGAGCATAGTCTCCTGGTGAAATTGTTACGTAAATTTGTGTGTCATCTGCATAGCTATGGTAACTTATTTTGTTGTTCTTCATTATCTGAGCCAGTGGTAGCATGTAGATGTTAAAGAGAAGAGGCCCCAAGATGGAGCCTTGAGGAACCCCACATGTCATATTTGTCAACTCAGATGTGTATTTACCTATAGAAACAAAGTTGTTTCTGTCCTTTAAGTAGGATTCAAACCAATTCAGAACTGTTTCCGAAAGTCCCACCCAGTTCTCCAGTCGGTCTAGTAATATGCTGTGGTCAACAGTGTCAAACGCAGCACTGAGATCTAATAATACTAACACTGAAGTTCTGCCACTGTCTGTGTTTAAGTGGATGTCATTAAAGACCTTTACAAGAGCAGTCTCAGTGCTGTGGTTTGGACGAAAGCCTGACTGGAACACATCAAAACAAAAAAAAGGGGAATGGGAGAAGACAATGGTTGGTTTTATGTTACGCCAAAACATACCTATGATTTATTATGAGATTAAATCCAGCTGCTTGTGCTTAACTTTGTTCCCTGGTTTATGTATTGTTTAACAAGCAATGCACTTTAAACTATGTGCCATAGATAGTTTAAAAAGGTTGTTTAAGAATGGGTCTTCTTGTACACGCATATCGAATACCTTGCCAGTAGACCTATGTAATTTTATGTCAAACTTAGTATGAATAGTATGTCAGGATGCGATTATTAACCAATGTACATTTTCAATTCTTTTTAAGAAAATGGCTTTGTAACTACTTAGGAAATGCACCCTTTGCAAGGCCTTAAAGATACAAAAAAAGTTATTTAAAAAGTAAACTCCATAAAAGGTGCCTTACCTAATGAAAGCAGCATTGATTTTTAGCATATTCAACAATTTATGATGTCACATCAATGTGGATGTCTTTAACTTCTGAAATTAGACATAGCTTTACATGTATTGTTGCTTTTGTTGGTGCATTCTTTCTTTACATTTACCATATTCTAATTCACTTTTACTTCATGCCCTTCTAATGGCTTCAAGTTTAAAACATACATACAAATAGATTTATTTTAAAATGGTAATACCTAGTTAAAACTAGAAATTGAATGAATACATACAGGCAATGCAGAGACATGCAGAGGGTATACAGTACAACACGAAGATAATTAACACTAGACTTTCTGGTCAAGTGGTGATATGAAGTGGTGTGAATCCATTAAATCTCCTGAATCCCTGATCGAATATTACCTCAACATGTGGTGTACCACCTCAAAGTAGGTTTGATGGCTGAAGGTTGAGAAAAGCATAAAAACATTGACACAAATGCTTGGATAACAGTGTTGATATAAAATAGAGATATTGCATTTTCTAAGATATGCCACTTTTATACACATGCAGGCTGCACACAGTTGGACACAGAGTGAGAGAAATGCTTTAATTTAGCAATTGAATATGATATTTAGTCGGTGTTGTGATTAAGTGCTACTAAGATGTTTTGCCAATAGCAGTCAGAGCAGTGCCATTAGGGTGTATAGACTAAACTGAGAGACAGAGTGAGACAGCAAACGGGCAGAAGAGCAAAACACTGCCAGCAGGATTGAAGAAGGAGAGTGAATTTAGTTCAAAACAGCCTTGTGGGAGGCTAGCCTTGAGAGGACACCTACTTCCCAGCCAGTGTTCGAATCTATTGTAAAAAAAACTTTAATCTCAGTTTTCCATCTGGTCTATAAATGCTAGTTGAGCTGAAAAGTGAATACAGCCATGTGCTACAACGAGAAGGTCAGAAGGTGAAAAGGTTAATATATCTACCGAAGAGAATTAAGGTTTTTTTTGTATTGTTAGTTTTCTGGAACAAATTGAGTGTGAAAGGGCTGCTGTATTTAAAAGAGCTTTAACTGACAACTGTGTATGTGTGTGTCATATGTTTTAGGCCTCGACAGATGTATGTTTTGTGGTCTTTTTGTGCAGTTCATTTTATTTTGAGGGACATTTCGTGTCCATAAAAATAAATGGGCTGACTCCAAACCACATTTTTTACATTTCTATCAAGAATTTAAAAAATATATTAGCACTATTAAAAACATTAGGAATAAGAAGCCACAAAACTAGTTTAATATTTAAAAAATATTTTAATCTGAAGTATCAAAATGTATTTTTCTATCCTTTTTTCTTTATTTACTGTATTGCTTTGTATGTCTGCCCCTGGACTTTGTTGTTTGTAGAATGTATGATGTTCATGTATGATATTGAATAGATAAATACAACAACAACAAAAAAGATGTATGTTTTGTGTGAATGATAAGCAGTACATTGTAATTCCACTAATTTAGATTAAAGGCCGATAGCAAACAATTACAAATCTGAAAAACATAAACATGCCACAGACTTAATTATTATGTTTCAAAGTTTTACTGCGGATGATGTCATTTTTCCACCATCTGCTCCTCCTGTTCTCGCTGCTGTCTTGTCTTTATAGATGCGGCTCACCTCAGCCTCAGGCAAGATACTTATATAAACTCATCAAGATGACTGACAAGTGTTGAGGCAGGAAGATGGGATTACTTTTTTCCTTAGGGCGGAAAGGTTGGATCAATTAGACTAGAGCAGTGATTCTCAAACTTTTTTCAATAATGTACCCCCTTTGAAAAAAAAATTCAGCCATGCCCTGATCAGCACAAAAACAATTTGTTAGGGAAGAAATGCCTATATAAAGAGGTACAGTACAGCGCTGCACCATCGGTGTCTGATTTATTAAAACAACAACCTTGTAACTGAGAAACACTTAAATGCTACATTTCAAATGTTTACAATCCATCACTAAATTCATGGCAAACCAATTTTAACATCATGCAATAACACTGAGACGACATTAGTTGCATTGAACTGATCTTTTTAATAAGTTGTACTTACAATGTAGTGAGAAACATGGTCTTGTGCTTCACTGAGGATCTTTGTTATTCTCAGTGACAGGAAGGCCACTGCAGTTATTACACTTCGCGTTTTGAAATATGTGTAACTCTGTGTATATAAAACCCACACTGCTCAAACTTCGTTACATTTCCTAAAATTGTTTTTTTTTTTTTTTTTCATTAACATAAAAATAAATCTCACGTACCCCGTGCAGTACTCCAACGTACCCCTAGGGGTCCGCGTACCCCCATTTGAGAACCACTGGACTAGAGGACAGGGATGGAAGACACAACTGACAACCCTTAATCTGCGTTAAGGCTGATGTAGACTGTTTCCAGCCACATCATTATTATCAAAATAGGTGCTTTGAAAATACAATTAAATCTTGTTCTTTGGGTTTTTTTCATTTTAAAACTGCATTTATTTATTTATTTTTTCTGAATATGATGCCCCTCCATCAGCTTTGATAGGTTTTTTCTACAATATGCTTTTTTTTTTTTCTTCTGTACGTTTCAAAATCCATCTTCCTTTATGCATGGTTTTCACAATATGATATAAATCACAGCAGTTAAAGAAGCCACTGCGTTGTTGTTTTTCCTTCGGTTAGGCTGTTTTGGTTAACTGTTCTGCTTATGAAAAAGTTGGGTTTGTTTTTGAACAACTCGTTGTATCCGGACTTTCTTTTTTTCCATTTCCCGGGCTGGCTCTAAAATAAGTATTCAATAAAATAATGAATAGTTCTCTACATTATTAACATGTATTAGATTGATTTACAGGAAATGCAGTATAATTCCTTCAAACCATACCATTAGGTTACCTCTTTGGATTAAGGAATCAGCATTTTGTGAACTAATTTGGCAAAGGCTGCAACAGAAGCAGATTTATATGTACTGAATGAGTCTTTGTCCAGTCCGCTAAGAAAAAGATAGATCTTTTGTTGTTTGTATGTACCTTCAGTGTCTTTAATGCACGTTAATGTTGTCAAGGTCTTTTTTAACATGTAATCTTTTTTTCTTGCCAATGCAATCCCTAGATTTATTATCAAGGAATATCCAGACTTTACTGTTGAAGCAAGCATTATATATGATATCTATTTTTGGGTTAAAAGTAGGAAGTCTGTCAGTCCACTTGTTCAAAACAAAAGTGGTATGAGAATTCTCCCTAATATGGTGCTGGGAAATATAAACAGACATTTGGAATTTTAACATATCTTCTTAATTTCTAAAAATAAAAAATAAATATATTATCAGACCTATTTGTGTAGACATTGTCTGAGCTTAAGGCCAACCTCTGGGTGGACATTTTCCATGGTTGTGGTTGTCTTACATCTGAGGGCCAGTGTCGCTGCAAGACAAGATTGTGTGTTGGCTAATGACAGAAACAGGTCATTGCCATGGCATCACCCCTAGACATTGATGCAATTGCTTTCATCTTTACAGGGTTATGTAACATTCAGCATTTGGGAGCATCACTTTTGCTTTTGTTGTGCTAATGGAACTGTATCACACTGGATGGTTAATATGTGGCCGCACACTCTCTATGTTGCGCTGTAGACAGGAAGTACACTGAAAAAACTGAAACTTGAATTAAATGTATTATGTCACCAAATTTCACATAACTGTATTAGGTTAGTTAAAAGCAATATTGTAAAGTTGAACCTAATATTTTTTATTTAAACTTAATATTATTGCTTTCAACTAACGAATGTAGTTATGTGAAATCTGTTAAGCATTTAATTAAAGTCAACGTTTCAGTTTGAAAAGTGTATTCTATTTTTGTCTTTCTTTCAAGTCCATAATCTTTACACTGAATTGGAATATTGAATATTACAAATATTAAATATATTGAATATTAAAAATATTGAATATTGGAGCAATAAACATACCAGCTGGAAGAAAGCACACAAAAAAAAGCCTTTGATAAAAAGGTAACAGTTAGATTAAGTTGAAACATTCAGCAATGAATATAAATGCCAAGTACTTCCTTAGAGAATAGATCCTCACACTCTCTGAGAATCAAACTGAAGATGACAGAAGACATTTTTCATCAAATAGATCAAAGTGAAATGATGTGATTTCCATTTGGATGATTTTCCCCGCTGTCAGGCCAATACATTGACGATTGAAAAGCAAAGCAAAGGAAGGAAAAAGAGAAGAAAAGTGTGTACTGAATGTCTTTCAATGAAAAGGTTTTTTCATTGATTCCTTTTTTCATTGGGTGAAATTGACGTTGCAAAATGAAGGTCAGTGGTGTTATTCAGTGCTTTCTTTCTGTTCTTTTCAGGTTCTTTATCTCGCTCTGCCAGGGGTCTCGTTTTGCTATGAGTAAGTGGCTGAGTTGGGAAAAGCATTAGTACATTTATCCACACCATTACCCACATCACCACCACCAACCAGAGTTCACTCTCAATCTTCTTGTCCACAAGAAGACTCTTTGACCTGGCAAATGCTGGCATGTGATTACAGAACACCAGAGAAGGAGAAAGACAGATTCACAATCCATGTTTGTTCGATTAAATGTACTACAAAGATAAACCTTCACGGATGTTTCAGTCTATTCTTTTTTTTAAATGACAAAGAATAAGTACAATTTGCTTACTTATATAGAGAGGTATCAGAACTTGTCTTGGAGGTCCCAAACATTTTGCAGTCATATATTTCGACCATTTAAAATAAAATAAACAAATATGAATATGCTTCTGATATCATCATGACCTAGAAATAGTGATGGTTTTAGATCTAGTGAAATCATTTTGGGCTCCTTCTTTTCTTCCCCAAATTCATCATCTTTACATGTTTTGTTTTTTTTCCTTTTTGAGGAGCAATCATATATCCAAGATTATGAATGTCTTTATTCTGTGGGTTGCCAAAAGTTGATTTATGGAGTGATAGTCGAACCAAAAAACAAATGGGGAAATTGAGATCACTGGTACAGTATATCTCCAAAACATATATCAACAAATAAAAAGAGTTGTGTTTTTAGAAGCCTATAGTTGGATATATTATTCCAATAAAATTGTAGGTTTCTATGTTTCAAAAATTGACAAAGATACAAATAAAATCTCTTTGCTTATTTATAGGCAGTGACTGTCTGAACATCTTGTGCAAATGTTGTTACACTGTACATTATTTCCAGAGCTACATGTGAGACGGCAGATTATGCCGCTTTAGGAGAAGCCTGCATTGTCACCACCGTCAGAACAGCAAACAAAAAAACTATATTTTATAAAACCATCCAATTAAAGAACTTGACATATTAAAGTTATGAAAATATATGGTTTTGATCTTACCTCAATAAAGGCATCTCAACTTTAAAGGGCCTTGTACTTAAATCCGTTTGTATTTTGAACTGTCAGCTGAAGTTCTGAATTCTTTCAATTTTATTGTTGTTGTTACTTTTGGCCTTCTCCCATATTTGTTACAGTTGTAAGGATATATGGGATTTTTGGTTAATAAAATTGTAATGATGGATCTGAAATAGCCACTTGTTGTTTTGTTTTATTTTTGGCTGGGTGAATCCTGTTCCATCTTTAAAACTGATAAGGTCAAGTGGATAATTATGTAAATAAGCAAACAGAGAGAAGCATTAGAAAAAAGCTTAACCAAGGATAAATAAAGCCTAAGTCCTCCCTCGGGATGTGTAGCAGCATCAGCCACATGCTCCTGCTGCCAATCAATAACACAAGCCCCAAGTTATGTCTCATTATAACTCATTCACCGGACTCTGATGTTATTAAAACAAGAGGGAGTGTCAAGAGACGACACTTCAAATCTGAAAGGTCACAGGGTTGACCGCTGCAAAACCCAAAGCGAGTGTTTTTGTTTTTGTTTCACCTTCAGGCAACAGAGAGTTATTTAAGTCTTTCTAATGAAGCTAACAAAATGTAATAGTTTACGCCTTGTTAATGGAGGTTACTACAGTATAATCAAATGTAAAAAGTCCTTGCAGGAACAAAGGGCAATCTGCAAAGGTATAAAACCATAACAGTTTATAAAGCTGGTAAGAAAACTGTAATCAGGAGACTTTAAAGAAGGGCAAATACAGACATCAAGGAAAAAGTACATGATATATGTACAGTATATGTAGTAAGGGCACTAGTGATGATTTGGAGATTGTGAGACTGTTTTGCTTCTTCGTGAGGTGTCTAACAGAGTCTCGTACATATGGAATATATAGCTGGATGGAGACATAGTATCAAAATGATGGAAAACTGCTGGTTCTCCACCATGTTGATAACTCTAGCTTGACATTGCTCACAGTCCACGCTCCATAACAGAGTGTGTTTTTGAATCTTTCTGTGATTTTGTTTTTGGGAGATCCCGCTTTCACTTTATTCTTCTTGCACCTCCTGCCTGTTCTCTGTCCTTTACTCCTTTTACTGCTCCTTTGGGAGAACACATTTTCCTCTTGGTTTGACACAATCGATCTAAACCCAGTTCAAGGATGAGTCATTTCTCCTCTGCCTCTGCCTCTTTCACTTTAAATATGTATTCAAGTATCCGATTTCTTATTTTCTTTAAACAATCCAATCAAGTTTTGACCGAACTATGTGTGCACTACACATTCATTTCAGTCAGACAACTCACGTGTTCCTTTAACATGTTTATTAGAAGCAGCATATAGTTGAGTTTGGCGACTAGGCTCGGGTATCATCACTCCATAGATATACATAGCACGATGAGTGATGATTAAATAACTAACCCCCGAGCCTACAGGTGGAAGCTGGGGTGGAAGCTGGGGTGGTGGTGGGGCAGGCAAGCAGCAGCAACATGAAACACAGCAGCAGGAACATGAACGCAGCAATAGCAAGTGAACACAGCAGTGGCAGCAGGCAAGCAGCAGCGACGTAGAGGTAGCTGCGGCAATAGCAGCAGCAAGCAATGCATGGAGAGAGATCTGCAGGTTAAATAGAGCGGCATATTAAGGAGACTCTGTTTGGTTGGTTGTAGAGTGGCAAGGGGCGTTATGTATGAATGCAGCATAAGTGCTCGAGTTGACTGCCTGAACTAGCTCGCAGGCTTCGCCTCATTTTTGGCACTAATGAAAAGAAGACATGCACACGAGGCAAATTAAAATGGCAGGGGTGACACTGTTAGCCTGATTTTGCTAATAAGATGATGACAGAAAGACACTTATACTTCTGTGCAAGTTTTTTTTTCATGTCTTTTTTCTCACACTTATAACACTTTCCTCGATGTGTCAAATCAATTTAATTTCTACAGCCTCAAAGCATAAATGTATACCTTTATATAGACAGAAAGTGTCAGCCTTATGAGAAGAAACTCCCTCATCAACCTGTGCTTTTGACAAAACATCATCATCAAGGGGAATAAAATGTAGATGTTCTTGTTATTTCAAGGATGCATGCCCAAGAAAAAATATTCTAACAGTATTTACAGTCATTAATTCATTTGACACTAGAGTATTGTTGAATGTATATTATCTTTAAACAAAACAGACCGTTTAACAAGTGCCTGTACTGCACTAATAATAACCCATTGGGCTGTGAGAGGAAAGCTTGTGATTGCTTGAAATAACACTCCCTTTATGGTGGGAAATGTTTGTGTGTTTTGATCATGTGAAGTATATCAGGTGTCAGTCATCCCATGCAGCCTTGACAGCTGCATGACTGTAATACTGAATGACTGTATTGAACACAATACAATAACATGACTAGAAGTTAAATATGAAAATGATATAAGTGTTTAGGGCAATGAACCAAAAAAAGGGAATGCCAGGGGCAGTTTTTAGTTCATATGCTAGAGAGGTTTTCATCACTGTGAGAGCAGGACTTGGTTGCTCGCAAGAGTGCAAAATACATGCACACCTGTTGATGAGTTTGACAACGTTGTGTAAGAGGACTTAAAGAAGAAAGAAGAATACATACTTTATTATCCTAAGGCAGTGGTTTTCAAACTTTTTCTGTCAGGCCCCCCCTTTGGAGAAAAAAAAAAGTCGGGCCCCCCCCAACACAAATAGTCAGGCTCAGTGGCGGCGCCAGAGATTTCTTTTGGGGGTGCTGTGGGGTAGCTTGACGTTTCATAGAGGGTGCTCAAACATTTAGGGTTTCCCATTAATGTACCGGTCGATACAGTGGAATTTTCTACTGCAACACTCCCCACGCAAATACACAGTGTACCCGCGACTGTTACAATGAAGGCACGATAATCAGCTCACGGCATATAGGTGTAAGCAGGGGTAAAGTGCTATTTTTATAGGTGGTGTGTGGACCTCACATAGGGGGGTCCGGGGGCAAGCTCCCCCGGGAAGATTTATTTTTTCAATCTTAAAGTTAAAAGCATCAATCTGGTGCACTTTGAGAGCAAAATTAAGAGATCTATGGATACATCTCTCAACACCCATTTGAAATAGAACTGTAAGCAGATTTACTTTTTCTTTATGGATATTTTACAAATCACTCTCCTTTTAAACTTTATTCTTTTTTACTGTCATATAGTATTTCATAGCTGTTTTTCATTTATTCTCTTATTTTTTTTAAACTATATTGATCATATAAATGTGTGCCTCGGAAATAATTGTTTACATTAATGGTGACCAAAACATTTGAGACCCACTGAGATAACACTGAGAGAGTCCTTTAGTTCACTGAGTCTCTCAGTCTGACAGGAGAGGACTCTCCTCCACTTTGTTGTTGAAAAAACTCCTGATATCCGTTAGCGTAGCTCGCTAGCACCAGAAGCTAACAACAACGATCTCCGGTACCGGTGCGCTCTCTCTCTCTCGCGCGCACACAAAATGGCTCGTTCCACACACACACAGAGCCGAGCTTTAATGAAACAGAGACCCAGACGTAATAGTACTGTACTGCATCATATTATTTTCGAATCAATAATATTTCAAATTATGATTTTTTTAAATCTTTTTATTTTATTTATTTTTTTATAACCATTTTTCCTCCTGGTCACTCACGCCCCCCTGGCATACCTCTGCGCCCCCCAGGGGGGGCGCGCCCCCCACTTTGAGAACCACTGTCCTAAGGGGACATTTATTAGCTCTACTTTTAGCAGTACATTACGCTCACAGTAGTGGTCGAAAAGTAGATATTGTCTAGGTGAAAAAGTAAAGATTGTCTAATAATATGAGGAGTTGCATAACCTAGCCTCCCGTGCATTGTTTGAAATTTTTATTTAAAGTATAAATTACATTTTTTGACAAGCTAGTTCTACAGTGTACGTAGCAGTCATACGTATGCATGTATGTATGCACATCAAGTTTGAAAAAATAGATTGTTGAATAGAAAAGCTTCACCTTAAATGTTTTGACTTACCCATAAAAGCAAAAATGACAGCTTGCCATAATATGGCCAATAGGGACCTGGGATATCGACAGAATGATTGGCTGATTGCCTCTGAAGAACATCAACTCGGCTGAATAATGTACAACTGTTTTATCACCCTGCATAATTCAGGTGTAAATACATCAACGTGGGTTTTTCAAGTTAAGCATATCCTGAATTGATGTGCTTTTGTCTTAACTCTGGATCATGGACAGACAAACTTTTACTGTTACTTAAGAGAGAACAACAAGAAGTTGTTTAAAAAGTTACCATGAAGATGGTTGTTTTTGCTTTTGTTCACCTTGACTTGGCAAACAAAAATACTTTTCAGGCCTGCAGAGGGTTTCTCATTCTAACAAAGTGTTGTCACTTTGAGGTACTTGTGGTACCTTTGCTCTCTTGTGAGGTCCTGTCTCTTCCTAAAAATGCGCAATTAGTCAGCTTCTAATTCAGATTATGAGGGTGTTTGAGTGTTTTTGATCTAGCTAGTCCTTTTTGTCTTAGATGAGGATGCTTTCAAGGACACTCATTAGAGACCTAGTCAGGCATGGTGGCAAAGCTGTGTTTGGTCAGCTTTGGCAGGAGCACAAACATACTGGCAGCCCTGCTCGTCTCCAAATTGTCTGGCCTCTACAGTAAGTCACAGTTAAAAAACCAACAACAAATAGTCCAAGAACAATGAGAGAATGACATGGTTTCAGGCCTAGATCTGCGTCACTGAAGCTTGTGATTTCAGTACAATGAGTGCCGGCCCTGAGTTTGTTTCTGTGACTAACTCTCATATTTATGTGATTGAATGGATTGGACCCAAGAGCAGATAAGAGATGGCAGACAGAGGGAGTATGATTTCCACATGGGAAAGGATGAACAGGAATATAGACTTTAAAAAACTAAACCTTCAAAATGACTACGACGTAAAGTTAGACTTTTTTTTATCCTTTTGGGTGTCCTCTGTATTGACCCATTTCTTCTCAACTACAAAAGCAACTCCTGATCTAAGGCCAAGGGCAATAGTAGAAATATCGCAACATGATTTTTCAATAAACCCAAAGGAAACCCAGTCAGATATCAAAGAGAGTCAGCCAGTGAGGGCTACATTGGGCTTACTTGCTACTGTAAAATATTGTAGTCTTTCTGAGAGAGGAGTTAAGGCCAAAGGAACACACAAAACGGATAGAAACAAACGGAAATCAAGCAAAATGTGAAATTAAGTAAGGGATGCCAAGAAGACTGACAACAATAATGGAGGTTGGTAATAAATAAATATACATTTCAATGTCAAAGAGCAAGACAAAATATACAAACATGGTTCATTTCTAATGCTATTTTATTGCATTAGGAAGTAAACTCTAGCTAACAATGAATTAACCAATAAGGACATACTATTACCTAATTCTGCAGTCCCCAATCTTTGCACTCTGTACGATTGATTATTTTGGAGCCGTGTCCACTAGGGAGATCCAGGACAGAGTGATCTCTCAAAAGGATTAATCTACACAAGGCCCTTGGACCTGAGCTCAGTGTGCACTGTGCACCAACTGCAGACATGTCATCCTCTCAATGCTCCAGTCACCACAACAGTCATTGTCCTAATATGTTTTACCTCAGCCTGGATGATACCGTCCTTACTCAATGACCTCAACCAACACAAAGTGCTCTGAGTAATTAGTCCTTCACCACCTCATATTTCACTGGAACCACTTCCATTTGTTTCCATGGCAAACAGATCCATAGGCAACGCCATCACCAAAGCCCTATTTTAAGTTACAATATTATTCATTGAGTATATTTCAGATTTTAACACAAATTTTAACCTCATATCTTTTCATCCAGCTCTGAGACCAATGACTCAACACAGCCCTTTCAGAATGGATACTGTGTTTCCCTATAGCAGTGGTTCTCAACCTGTGGTACGCGTACCACTGGTGGTACGCCAGCTCCCGCTAGTGATACGTGGAGGAATCTGACATATACAAAATATTAAAATAAAAAAATAAAAAAATAAACATTTTTTACACATAAAACAGACATATAAAATAGTAAACAAAAAGACGAAAAGCAGTCACTACATTGTGCACATTTGGGACATTAAGGTACACTACTTATTACTGCAAGAGCAGCTGATGGTAAGGACCTCAGACAACTTCAATTTAAAACAGGCTATAGGGACAACAACGACGCCGGGATCCGGAGTCGAGGCTGATCCTCTTGCTGTAGTCCTGTCTTGGATCCTCTATCCTGAGTTCTGGATTAAGTCGTGGACTTCGGGTCGTGGCTGAACCTGTCTCTGCGGTCCTGCCTTGGGTCTCGTCATGCTGCTTCCCTGATGGCTTCCGCAGGATTGTAGCTGACATCCTCGTGGATTCATCTTCTTATTACAGACACATGCATTTCCTAACATTCGGTCTATATGCTGTAAAATGTATTATCTCTTCGATTTACACACGGCATCTATTGCACGTCTGTCCGTCCTGGGAGAGGGATCCCTCCTCTGTTGCTCTCCCTGAGGTTTCTCCCATTTTTTTCCCCCTTAAACTGTGGGTTTTCTCTGGAAGTTTTTCCTTGTACGATGTGAGGGTCTAAGGATAGAGGGTGTCGTTTTTCTCATACTGATATTCTGAACAATCTGTGCTGTTGTTGTAAAGTGTCTCTACTGTAGAGACTACTACTGCTCGACCAAAAATAGTTTATAAATGTGCTATATAAATAAAACTTGATTTGATTTGACAAGTGCCATCAGTTTGAGGCTTGATTGAATAACATTAATTACAAAATAAATCATTCTATCAAAATACTACAACGAATGAAAATAAGCTTGAGATAATTGAAAATGTGGTTTAAATTAGTTCTAATAGGCTATTATTGTTTTTAGATTTATAAACGAAACATTTTTTTAAATGCATTTCTGGCGTTGCTAATTACGACCTTACTACCCGCGAACGATTAGCGAACGTTGCAAGCAAGCTAAAGAATGAAGAAAGCTGAATGATGTTAAAAGACGTGGCTCAAAACGGGAGGTATTCGGAAGAGAGGTACAGAGGAGAATATTACCAGCGAAAGTGAACAAGTGAATGAGGAGGAGGACAGTCATCAACCGAGCACAAGTGTAGGCTCCGCCAGCAACACAAAAGTGATATGCACAGCCACAACGCTATGATGGCGGAGAGAAGTGACTCAGGAAGAAGGCATTTGCTCAAAGAATGGAGAGAAGGCTGTGACCGATGTCAAAAGCTGAAAAAGCACACACTTGTCCTTAATTGTTATATTTTTTCTTATATTTTTTCTTTTCTTTTTTACTTTGCCACCACAGAAATGGCAATAGCAAACATCAGCAGACTGAAGATGAGCTATTAGCCCTTAGGCTCATCTGCTCCTGGAGGCTTTCATTATTATTGTGGAACTGAATTCCCAATAGGACATTTTCTGTTACAATGTGGGTTGTTGCAGGAGGCCTACATTCACACTTTGGTATAGGTCCAGGAAATTACATGTGTGTACAGTTGACATTTGTTGTGTGAGAATAAGTTATTATTTTGTTCTTTATATTCTCACTTGTGGTGTGTGTGAGTGTGTGAGAGAGAGAGAGCACAATAAATAATGTTATTATGAATATATTTGCCTCAGAGTCCTGCATTAACTGTGCATAGACTGTATTTTAACATTGGTCATATGGTGGTACTTGGAGAGCCAACTATTTTCTCAGGTGGTACTTGGTGTAAAAAGGTTGAGAACCACTGCCCTATAGGCTTCTCCAGGCAGTGCTGATAGGCACCACCACACTCCTCCCCCCCCCCCCCCCACTCACAATGCTGGAGCACCTCAGGGCTCTAAGATCAGCCCTCTCCTTTACTCCCTTTTCACACACATGTCCACATTTAAATCAATAAACATCATACATTTTTTCTGACAAAATGACCCACATCGGCCCAGTCATCGACGGCGCCAACGCAGTGACCTTTCAGAGGAAGCCAGAAACCTGAAATCTTGCTGACAGGGCAACATACTCCATTCAAACATTAGCAAAACCAAAGAGCTGATTGTCTACAGAATCAGAATAAGAAACAGGTTTATTGCTAACACATACAGTACCACACATTTTACTTGGTGTTGTGGTGCATATATTAAAATAAAACGAAAATAAAAAACACAGATAGAAAACTATTTGAAGAAACCATAAAAAAATATTAAAGAATATAGTCAAATATAGCAGTACTTACATTGAATATGATTGAAATCGTAGAAATATAAATGGAATAAATTATGAATGAAAAACAAAATAATTGTGTACAGTGTGTGCATTAACAGAAAGAAAAAGGGAGTAAGATACGCCCCTATTACCTTATATGGGATTGCTGGTTCAGGTTCCTATGGGATCACATCCATTAGGATAACACCTTATCTTACCACACAGCTCTTCAGCTTGTCACTTGACATTATATCATTTAATCATCATCATCACTTTATCATTTTGCATAATAATTGAATGCATTCATCTTTACATTCAGTGTATTCCTTTGCAGTTACTGTGTGATGTTTTACAGTACGTATTTATTTAGCTGATGTTTTTGTGCAATTTATATTACTTTAATTGATATTATCTTGTTATATTTTATCCCTTATTTTAACCTCCACTATATAATGTTTACATTTTAACTTAGTTTTGACTTGCATGATCTTTTTCTTTTTTATACATATTAAATAAGCATTTTTGTTAGTAGCTTCAATGTACAAATGAAAACCTACAATTGTTGGACTAAACTTTTTTTTGGGTAAAGTAAACCTATTTTTTCCTCTACATCAAAGTAGTTATCGCAAATACCTTTACTACGTTTTTTGTGCAAAGTTTGTGTCATTTCATGAGCTAAATTGGCAAAACTTTAAATTATAGCTTTATGGTCAGACCAGCGCCATATAGACTGAGAGTTACGTCATCTCCGTTCACTCCAATGGACCACTTTTTTTACAGCAATGGTGGATCGTGGAGCCTCTCAATTATTATTACCTCTTATTATACATCCATGCTCTCAATCGTTCCCCGGAAGTTAGCGCCAAGGCTAGCAGAGCTGTAGAGTTGCAGCATAATAGACCGTTCGTGACAGACTTTTAAAGGTAAGAAGAAGTTTAAAGATTTATATTGCGGATATTATCAGTACATCTGATTCAAATTAACATGTGTATTAAAGGATGTCAGTGGATTATCCCTAAATTAGTCGATTTAGGGAACGTTTACAGATAACAGATTAAGCTAGGATACCGAAGCAAGTTAGCAACACTCGTTGAACAGCATTTTAATTGTAAATTCCATTCTCTTAATGTCATTTGGTCCAACGTTGTTGAATTAGAGAAGAGGGGCTTCTAAACGGGATTGTATGCGGGGGTGGAGGGAGTTAAATATTAGATAAATATAACTTTGGTGCGTGTAAGAGTGAGTGTTTTTAGCAGAGCCATATTGTGTCCTTGTGATTATGTTGATTATTACCTGTCTGTATAATGTTGCAGCTCAGCTGATTTTAGATTGATGGCAAAGGGAGAGGGACTTAAGTGAGAGTGAAAACACAAGGTAAGTTTGATACTACTGTTTTATATAAGTAAACACCTTATCTCCCCAAGGCAATTTCCCATCCAATAGGTGTGCTATATAGGTGTGTATAACCCTTTCTCCTGTCTGTTACTCCCTCTTTCAGCACAAGAATCAGAGGGGGATTCAATGGAGCCTGAATACCTGCACTGAGACCCTCACCCTGCACCCTGAGTCTCAACTCTGTGTTTTTCAAGCCTTTCCCTGTTTTTTTGTATTAAACAAAACATTAAGCTTTCCCAATGGTGTGGTTTTCGTTTTGTGAAAAAGTGCAAATGCAGTATTTGTATATAATTACATCACATATTTTTTTGCTGTTGGTCGTGAAATTGCTCCTGCTGACTTGAGCCAGCCATTTTTTCCTCCACTCCATGTCAGTGGGGAAGCCGTACATTCGTACTCCTTTCTCGGAGCGATTTGAGCATCCCCAGGCAGCACAGCAAACCATGGTGGCGACTAGGAGGCAGCACAGCAAACCAGGACAACACGGAGGAAAAGGCACAGACAAACTGCATGATATGCTATTCAATGTTTATTGAATTCCATGTATTTGCAATGGATGTTCCTAAAACAACACATTTAACATCATCATCATCATGCTGCTGCTGCTGCTGCTAGTCCTTTGATAGTCACCTGTTCTTTCTGAACGCCATAAAGATGACATTAGTCATTTAGATAACTTGTGTCCTCAATTACCATGGGATTACTGAAATGAATTTAAGAAAATGGTAGAAATTAATCTAATCTGAATTTTACAGCATTACTTTAGATCCCCTCCCTCTAAATATATCAATAAACATTAGAAAGTGATGCTCCTGACTACCATACAAGTTTAAGAAGATAATATTGGTTTTAAAGAATTCAAAGCTATAAATAAACAGCAACAGGCTCTTTAACCAAGGCACTGTTAGCCTAACATGTAAACTAGTTGTTCACACTAATCCTAATATTATCACTTAATATTAGCAAATTCTATTTTATTTTTAAAAACATATTGATGTAAATACATACACATATCGATTTGTTGTATAAATATTGCAAATCAAAACCTTTATTCACTAATAATTACCAAAAATCGTAGTTCTATCTCCTGTTATCAATGCATTCACATTGCCCGCCATGAACTTCCGGGGAACGATCCTCGTCTACATGAACCACGTGACGATAACCGTTTTTGGACTTCCGTTGTCGTAACTCTTCTATTATATGGCGCTGGGTCAGACCATAGGGTCAGACTAACGGTACGTCCACACGGCAAGCTTGCCGATGGGCGTTTCTGTTGCGTGACCAAAAACCAATCACATGAATCTCCCGCCCCGGACACACAAGCACGTGGTTTGATTGGCTAGCGCTTATACTGGCATATGATTCGATTGGCTGACGCTTCCGTCGAAGCTTGAAAAGTTGAACTTTTCTCAACTTTAGAAGCGAGCCACGGAGGCAAAGCGACGCCACGGAACCACAATGCAGTTCGGCAAAGCCTGACGTCACCCCATTCAAAGTGAATGGGAAGCGTCTCCGTTGAAGCATGCGACGCTGCCGTGTGGACTACGGCACGTAAGTTCTATAAGCTTGCTTCGTCAAAGAATGGGGTCTCCAACTGAAATCTGCAAGGGTCCTTCGATTTCCTACCAATCTCTCCATATGAAAGAAACATTGTCTAAATGAAAGAATATAATGTCAGCACAACTTCTACTATTTGGAATTCTTATTAAGTAGAACTCAAAACTTGAAGTCATATTACATGTGAAAAGGTTAGATTAACAACATATATTTAGTTGGCTCAAATGTATGCAGTTTACCTTAAAACTTTCAGTTTTAGTTGGCCACAAAACTCTTAAATCTAGTGCAGACAGCTGCTTGGAAATGTTGAGTTCTACCATTTTCATTTTGAATAATGTGATTGATTTTATTACCAATGACTGATTCTTAGTTCATGTTTTTATAAGACACGTTTAAAGAACAGAGAGCCTTATTATGAAGGTAGATATGGTGCAAAATGCGAGAGCGTGTAAAACCTGATGTGAGCACTTGCATAAAAAAAAATCTGAGCTTGTGTGCATACATTTACACTTGTATAAAATATCCATGTATCTGTGAACCAAATTTGAAGTCACAGAAGAAGAAAAAAAGTTTTGTAGCTTGTAGAAAATAAATGAACTTAGTGATGAAATGTTCACTTGCAGAAAAAAATATATTTTCCATTACAACTGCAACTTGGTTATTACAACCTCTCAAATCAGTCATTACAACTTCATGAATCAGCTCTGTGGCAGTATAAATCGACGAATCTGCGGCCTTGACTTTTGCTACACTTCTTGCGATGAATGTGTCGCAAAAGTAATTTTCACCTGTAGATGTGGGGGGAGGGAGGTGGGTTGGAGCGAAGGGGTGGAGCTATCAGAACGACGAGGCTCGAGTCAGTCACACATTCACAGCCATAGTCAGGTCGAACCGGATGACTGCGGGGCTAACGGTCGGTGTCGCTACCAGTCCGCTGACATGGCGCGTCAATCAACGGTAAGTTTTGCCCATTACCTCCCCAGTATTACTTTGAATATTATTATTGTGATTGAGGATTAAATCCGCTGTGAAGACTACCGTTTTATATCGTGCAGTTTAGCGGCAAAATAACGTCAGTTAGCCAGCTAACGCTAGCTTTGTTGAGTTTATGCTAGCTAAACAAGTAGTGGTTGTAGTATATATACAGCAGTAATTTATATATTATAGCCTACTGCTTTGGCACTAACGGTTGATAACTGGTAGCGACACGGACCGTTAGCCCCGCAGTCATCCGGTTCGACGTGACTATGGCTGTGAATGTGTGACTGACCCGAGCCTCGTCGTTCTGATAGCTCCGCCCAGGGGTGGACTGGGGGGAAAAAGTGGCCCGGGGATTAATTGACAGACAAAAAACCCTATGCATTTAATGTTATTTTGGACCATTATTCATATAGTAATCACATTACTTGAGCCCTTGAGTTGCCTAGAGCAAAATAGTTACAGCATATATTTAGTGATTTTAATGTTAACAGATGCAATAACATTTGGACCCAATTTGCCTGACTTGACACATGGTTTATTCCATGTGTCAAGTCAGGCAAATTGGGTCCAAATGGGCGTGGAATGGAATATGGATATGGAATATGAAATGGAATGGGCGTAGGAAGCATCCTCAATGTGGGTGAGACAATTTAACAGGGGGTGTGGGCAGGTGGTGGACCTAACCTCCTCTAGGGGGGGCCGGGGGCATTCTCCCCCGGGAAGATTTGTTTTTAAATGTTGAAGTTAAATGCATCAATCTGCGAAGAGATATAATCCCTCCACCTGGTCCTAGGTCTACCCCTTGGTCTCTTCCCAGCTGGACGTGCCTGGAACACCTCCCTAGGGAGGCGCCCAGGTGGCATCCTAACTAGGTGCCCGAACCACCTCAACTGGCTCCTTTCGACGCGAAGGAGGAGCGGTTCAACTCCGAGTCCCTCCCGGATGACTGAACTTCTCACCTTATCCCTAAGGGAGACACCAGCCACCCTGCGGAGAAAACCCATCTCGGCCGCTTGTATCCGCGATCTCGTTCTTTCGGTCATGACCCATCCTTCATGACCATAGGTGAGGGTAGGAACGAAAATGGCCCGGAAGACAGAGAGCTTTGCCTTCTGGCTCAGCTCCCTTTTCGTCACAACGGTGCGGTAAAGCGACTGCAGTACCGCTCCCGCTGCTCCGATTCTCCGGCCCATCTCACGCTCCATTGTTCCCTCACTCGAGAACAAGACCCCGAGATACTTGAACTCCTTCACTTGGGGTAAGGACTCATTCCCTACTTGGAGTGGACAGTCCATCGGTTTCCTGCTGAGAACCATGGCCTCAGATTTGGAGGTGCTGATCCTCATCCCAGCCGCTTCACACTCGGTTGCGAACCGATCCAGTGAGTGCTGAAGGTCGCAGACCGATGAAGCCATTAGAACCACATCATCTGCAAAAAACAGTGGTGCAATCCTTAGTCCACCGAACTGCAGACCCCCTCCCCCACGACTACGCCTCGAAATCCGACCCATGTATATTACAAACAGGATTGGTGACAAAGCGCAGCCCTGGCGGAGGCCAACCCTCACCGGAAATGGGTCCGACTTACTGCCGAGGACCCGGACACAGCTCTCGCTTTGGGAGTACAGAGATTGGATGGCCCTGAGTAGAGACCCCCTCACCCCATACTCCCAGCGTATAATTCACCATGAATTGCATGGAAGTGAAAAGGCAAGTGTAGTGCAGTGGTCTCGAGTCAGTGTATGTAGCTTAAGCAAAGGAATTTGCTTAAGCTACATACACTGACTGGAGACCACTGCACATCAGTACCAACCATAATTTTATTTTACATTAGTATAACTTCCCAGCTTAGTTTTGATGACTTCTGAATGATATGAAGTCCATTAAATCATTTAATGAACTGGAGAGCAGCTGTGGTTCCCCCAAGTATAATGTGTGCTACACAACTCCCGGTTGACTACTGCCTGTAGTATTCTTTGCGATACGATAGACGTTACGATCTTTCTGAGCTCTCATATTATGAGCACTATCTGTTCCTACATACAGGGGCGCCGTTTGCCGGCAGGCAAGGCAGGTAACTGCTTGGGGCCCCGGACCAGAAGGCCCCCAAAGAAGGTCGATTAAATTGGTCCACAGCAACGACAACATGAAACCCCCTATGCATGTCGGGGGCCCCATGCATAGCGCGCCGTCAAAAGCTGCTTCATCATTTAAGTTTCGTAATCTCCGCTCCACCCGGGGGGGTTGGTGGCAGTTGTGCTGGATGTGTTATGGGGAATGACTCTTCTGCCTGGGGCCCCCAGAGTGTCTCGCAGCGCCACTGCCTACATAGGTGAGATGTCCACTATCTCCCAACTTGCAACTTGAAAAAACTGGCACATGCTTCAGCAAAAGGCCTTATTATTCGTGTTCACCACACCTGAGTGCAGTTGCCATTCATCATCTATTATATCCCCCCTCAGTCACTAATCAACTGCCTACACGAAATTAAAACCTGGATGACCACCAGACTACTCAAACTAAACAGTGATAAAACTGAGCTCATGGTTGTTGCCCCCAAGGCACTGCTTGGGAAGATTGGAGATCTGCTCCTCAACATCGACGGTTCCATCATCTCCCCATCCCCTCAGGTCCGCAACCTTGGAGTTGTCTTGGATTCAACCCTCTCATTTCAAAACCACATCAAGTCCGTTTCAAAATCAGCCTTCTTCCACCTCATACTGATATTTTGTACAAACTGTGAAGTCCACTGAGACAAATGTAACATTTGTGATATTGGGCTATATAAATAAACATTGATTGATTGATTGATTGAGAAATATATCAAGACTACGGCCATCACTCTGTTGCAGAGAAGCTGATACATTGTTTTATTACCTCACGCCTGGACTATTGTAACAGACTCCTGTCCGGGGTTCTCAGCAAAACCCTGAACAGGCTCCAGTATATACAGTACTCAGCTGCCAGGGTTCTCACACGCACTGGCAGCACATCACCCCCACTCTATTCAACCTCCACTGGCTCCCGGTCAAGTCCCGCATCACTTACAAACTCCTCCTCCTCACCTACAAATCCCTCCATGCCCTCTCCCCTCAGTACCTCACAGATCTCCTCCTGGCCTGCTCTCCATTCCACCTTCACGTCTCCGCACCTTCGGGGACCGTTCCTTCAGAGTCGCTGCCCCCACCCTCTGGAACTCCCTTCCTGTAGAAATCCGCAACATCCCTTCTCTCAACATCTTCACATCAACCCTTAAAACTCATCTGTTCAACATCGCCTTCCAACAATAACTCAATCTCCCCCCCACTTACACTTCCATTTCTGCCCCCCTGTTTTATGTTTTATGTCTTGTCCTTGTATGTTTCTTTGTAAAGCGACCTTGAGGTTATGAAAGGCGCTATATCAATTCAAGTTATTATCATTATTATTATTATTATTATTATTATGTATGCGATTTAACCAAGGTATATTGCTTTTAACAGTTTGTCATGCATTTCTTAACAACAACACCAAATGTGTATTTGGTTTATCTCCCCCCAAATACAAGCTAATAAACTTGTGAATAATCTTTATTAATGTCAAATTATTATTGCGATAAATGCAATTACATAATTAAATTGATTGACAGAAGTAAAAAAATATAAAGAAATACAAATCTATTTCTATTTCCTTTTACCACTATTTCTCAAGCAGATAGCGGCAGATGTGAGGTCCATTGCTCAGCAACTCACCAACGTTAGCTTAGTTATTGGCGCACTTCAAACCACATATTTGCTTTAATTAACGGAGGTAACAGGGGGAAAAAAGCAATTTTCAAAAAGGGTTAGGTTATTTTGGAGGCTGATTTATTAAAGCCGGGAAACCATGAAATTGCAGCATTGAATAAGACATACTTTTTTTATCAAGCAGACAGCATTTGCATACACTAAAATGAAAGACCAGAGAAGATAGAAAGGTATTGTTTTCTGGTGCCGTAACCTCCAGATAATGGAAAACTGAAAACTCAACTTGTAGCGATGAAAATACTTTTTCCTGAAATACAGTCTTTACAAGAGCTTTTGTGGAGTGGTTGCACTCCAGGAGGCTTGGACAGAGACAGGTGGAGCCGTTATCCAGTTAGTCAATCCATAGTATTGATTGACTTCATCATCCTTTTGAGGTGAGTCCCTAGTGATCAGTGTTAAAAAATCAGAAGGCCTGGCCTCCTGCTGATAGTCTAAAGGCTTTGTGGGTCTAATGTAGAGCTGAATGAATCAAACCTCTGGGGACTGTTGAATCAACTCCAGCATTCACACAATGATAATCCTACATCTTTTCAAAGGAAGACATTCATGTTCCTGGACTTTTCTGTAGATATATGAGATTGCATTCACATATGCTAGATAGTGATCTCATAGGTCAAGACAATAGCACAAAAAACACTGAAAACCAGCCTTTTTGCAAATAGAGAAGATTGATTGATTGATTTTCATCAACTGTTGCTTGGTGCTTCTCCCTTGTCAATGTTTCTATAGGGTGTCAATTAGTAGAAGAGTCCATCATCCCTTCCTTGGTGTTGACTTGACAGAGATGACATTTATAGAGAAAAGTGTATGGAAGAATACACAATTAAGAGCAATAAAGAATAAGCCTTACTGCATTATATTCAATTGTATTTGTTACTGGCACCTGAATATTTAGTTTTCCTTTACATGAATAAATATATTTCTCCTGTGAATTGGTGAAGCAAATATACAAGAAAGCAGTAAATCAAGAGTTTCAAGGAGTAATTGTTTCTAGGGGAGGACCCAGACCCCCCTGCTCAAAGGTCTCCTACTATTTGTAGGCACATATTATCGGTCTCAGATATATAAAAAACATGTCTATGAAGTGTTTTGCTAAAAATACCAAACAGATCGCCCATTCTAGCCATGCCTCATACCCCTTTATTTCAGCCCTGTTAGAGATGTGCTGATTCTGGGTCTGTAGCTTTAAAAAAAAGAAGAAAAGGCTGGAGCTCCATCCATCCATCCATCCATCTTCTTCCGCTTATCCGTGGTCGGGTCGCGGGGGTAGCAGTTCCAGCAGAGAGCCCCAAACTTTCTTTTCCCTGGCGACATCAACCAGCTCTGACTGGGGAATCCCAAGGCGCTCCCAGGCCAGCGAAGAGATATAATCCCTCCACCTGGTCCTAGGTCTACCCCTTGGTCTCTTCCCAGCTGGACGTGCCTGGAACACCTCCCTAGGGAGGCGCCCAGGTGGCATCCTAACTAGGTGCCCGAACCACCTCAACTGGCTCCTTTCGACGCGAAGGAGGAGCGGCTCAACTCCGAGTCCCTCCCTGATGACCGAACTTCTCACCTTATCCCTAAGGGAGACACCAGCCACCCTGCGGAGAAAACCCATCTCGGCCGCTTGTATCCGCGATCTCGTTCTTTCGGTCATGACCCATCCTTCATGACCATAGGTGAGGGTAGGAACGAAAATGGCCCGGTAGACAGAGAGCTTTGCCTTCTGGCTCAGCTCCCTTTTCGTCACAACGGTGCGGTAAAGCGACTGCAGTACCGCTCCCGCTGCTCCGATTCTCCGGCCCATCTCACGCTCCATTGTTCCCTCACTCGAGAACAATGCCCCGAGATACTTGAACTCCTTCACTTGGGGTAAGGACTCATTCCCTACTTGAAGTGGACAGTCCATCGGTTTCCTGCTGAGAACCATGGCCTCAGATTTGGAGGTGCTGATCCTCATCCCAGCCGCTTCACACTCGGTTGCGAACCGATCCAGTGAGTGCTGAAGGTCGCAGACCGATGAAGCCATTAGAACCACATCATCTGCAAAAAGCAGTGGTGCAATCCTTAGTCCACCGAACTGCAGACCCCCTCCCCCATGACTACGCCTCGAAATCCGATCCATGTATATTACAAACAGGATTGGTGACAAAGCGCAGCCCTGGCGGAGGCCAACCCTCACCGGAAATGGGTCCGACTTACTGCCGAGGACCCGGACACAGCTCTCGCTTTGGGAGTACAGAGATTGGATGGCCCTGAGTAGAGACCCCCTCACCCCATACTCCCGCAGCACCTCCCACAGTAACTCCCTGGGAACTCGGTCATACGCCTTCTCCAAGTCTACAAAACACATGTAGACCGGATAAGCGTATTCCCAGGCCCCCTCCAGGATCCTTGCGAGAGTAAAAAGCTGATCCGTCGTTCCACGACCAGGACGGAATCCGCATTGTTCCTCCTCAATCTGAGGTTCGACAATCGGCCTGACCCTCCTTTCGAGTACCTTAGAGTAAACTTTCCCGGGGAGGCTGAGTAGTGCGATGCCTCTGTAATTGGCACACACCCTCTGATCCCCCTTTTTAAAAAGGGGGACCACCACCCCGGTCTGCCACTCCTTCGGTACTGTTTCCGACTTCCACGCAACGTTGATGAGACGTGTCAACCATGACAGTCCCTCAACACCCAGAGCCTTCAGCATTTCCGGGCGGATCTCATCCACCCCCGGGGCTTTGCCACTGTGGAGTTGTTTGACGACCTCAGTGACCTCCCCCCGGGAGATTGGTGTTGATCCCCCGTCATACTCCAGCTCTGCCTCTAACATAGAGGGCGGAGTTGTCGGGTTCAGGAGTTCCTCAAAGTGTTCCTTCCAACGCCCTAACACTCCATCAGTTGAGGTCAACAACGTCCCATCCTTACTGTACACAGCTTGGATGGTTCCCTGCTTCCCCCTCCTGAGGTGTCGGACAGTTTTCCAGAACAACTTTGGTGCCGCCCGAAAGTCCTTCTCCATGTCTTCTCCGAACTTCTCCCACACCCGCTGCTTTGCCTCGGCCACGGATGAGGCTGCTGCCCTTCGGGCCTGTCGGTACCTTGCAACTGCCTCGGGAGTCCCCCGGGATAACAAATCCCTGAAGGCCTCCTTCTTCAGTCGGACGGCTTCCCTGACCACCGGTGTCCACCAGGAGGTTCGAGGGTTACCGCCCCTTGAGGCACCTAGGACCTTGAGACCACAGCTCCCCGCCGCGGCTTCGGCAATAGAGGCTTTGAACACCGACCACTCTGGTTCAATGTCCCCAACCTCCACAGGAATGCCCGAAAAGCTCCGCCGGAGGTGTGAGTTGAAGGCCTCCTGAACTTGGGCCTCCTCCAGACGTTCCCAGTTCACCCGAACTACACGTTTGGGCTTACCAGGTCTATCCAGAGGCTTCCCCCGCCACTCGACCCAACTCACCACCAGATGGTGATCAGTTGACAACTCCGCCCCTCTCTTTACCCGAGTGTCCAAAACATACGGCCTCAGGTCCGATGATACGATAACGAAATCGATCATGGACCTTCTGCCTAGGGTGCTCTGGTACCACGTACACTTATGAGCATCCTTATGTTCGAACATTGTGTTTGTTATGGCCAATCCATGACTAGCACAGAAGTCCAGTAACAAACCACCACTCCGGTTCAGATCAGGGGGGCCGTTCCTCCCAATCACGCCCCTCCAAGTGTCTCCATCATTGCCCACATGTGCGTTGAAGTCTCCCAGCAAGATTAAAGAGTCCCCTTCAGGAGCCCCATACAGGACTCTTTCCAGGGTCTCCAAGAAGGCCGTATACTCTGAACTGCTGTTGGGTGCATAAGCACACACAACAGTCAGAGTTTTCCCCCCCATAACCCGCAGGCGTAGGGAGGCGACCCTCTCGTCCACTGGGGTAAACTCCAACAACGAAGCACCTAACCGGGGACTTGTGAGTATCCCCACACCCGCCCGGCGCCTCACACCTTGAGCAACTCCGGAGAAGAATAGAGTCCAACCCCTATCCAGAAGTAAGGTTCCAGAGCCGACGCTTTGCGTAGAGGTGAGCCCAACCAGATCCAACTGGTAACGCTCCACCTCCCGCACAAGCTCCGGCTCCTTCCCCCCCAGAGAGGTGACGTTCCACGTCCCCAAAGCCAGCTTCTGTCGCCCGGGTCTGGTCCGTCGAGACCCTCCGCTTTCACTGCCACCCTTCTGGCAGCGCACCCGACCCCATCGATGTTTCCCGTAGGTGGTGGGCCCGCGGGACGGAGAAGCGGAGGTGTTGCCCACGTTGCCTTTTCGGGCTGGGCCCGGCCGGGCTCCGTGGCAAGCCCGGCCACCAGACGCTCGCCGACGAGTCCTCCTTCTGGGCCTGGCTCCAGAAGGGGACCCCGGGCTTCCTCCGGGCCGGGTATCCTCACTTCTTAGTTTTTCTTTCATGAGGTCTTTTGAACCAATCTTAGTCTGGCCCCTTGCCTGAGACCAATTTGCCATGGGAGACCCTACCAGGAACACAAGGTTCCAGACAACACAGCCCCCAGGTTCATCAGGGCACACAAACCTCTCTACCACGGTAAGGTGCTGGTTCTTCAGAGAGGAGGCTGGAGCTCATGCTGGATAATTCTTCCGAGATACTTAGCTAAGCTGCCGTTATTAAACGCCATATCATGTTCCAAACCACATCAAGGATTATTTCTGAAACAGTATGGAGCTCAAATGCTTTTTCTCTGACAGGTTTACCACAAGGTGAGTACCTTTTTATATCCTGCTTTTTACACATTCTCTCTCCAGTACAGCGTTAGCTCTGAGTGTTGGCGATGCTTGCTCATGGAAACACAGACCATATTACTTCCAAAACACGTCGCGCATTGTTTCTGATACAGCAACGTTTCTGATAGGGCCGTAGACGTAAAGCCAGCCCACATTTCCGATATTACGTCATTTCGGCAGCAAATCCGGATCAGCTCCGTTGTATCCCCGTTTTTAGATATGTGGGTACGGAGGGAAAGAGAGAGGGTTTTGTTTTCTGACACTTTGTGAGTCTACTGACACACCGGGGAGACATATTTATGTATGAAAGACCATTCATCTGTGTCCCCATGACAAGAACCTATGACTGTTACGACCTGTAAGCTTTAAACATATAAGCAAACAATTACAAAAACACATATAATCAAACATGGACGCACAAACAACACCTATAATATAAAGCGATTTTGAAGGAAAGAAATGTAGCGATACTTCGTAGTTACACAAGTCTCCATATGTGTTTGTGTCAGACACAAAAGGTGCATGTGTATGAGCGTATGGTGTATGTGTTGGCCCCATGCACCATCAGTGGAAGTGAAAGAGTGCTTACTGCTGTAGCAATAAGTGCAGAGTGGGCTTCCAAAATTGTCCAGGGATCACACCGCGCAATCAGAACACAAAGTACTGCAACTGCAATCAATTTAGGAAGCAAAAGGTGTGTTTGAGTGAGTGATTGACTTAGAGTAGTGTGTGTGGGGGGTGATGGGGGCCTGTAGGTCCCATAATGGAAAGGTCACCGTGATCCCTGAGGAAGCATAGACAAGAGTTCCATGAGAGAAAGCACTGCAATGTTTGAATGTGTCATTCAGCTCAAAGTGTTTCAAAGAGTTGTAGCCTTTTTATACTTGAACAGAGTGATTTCATTCCGGTGGAAAATAAGGAATACAGTTAACACCATCTCATGTACCTTTTTTAGTAACACTTTACAATAACAGAGTATTAGTTTGACATGAATTAATGAGTGTCTATCAGAAGAGGGGACTCAAGTCTTATGATTCAAGTCTCACTGGAGTCACATTTAATGACTTGAGACAGGACTTAACAAAATTAAAAAAGACTTGCAACTCAACATGGGGTTTAACACTAATGTCTCCAGACACACCTTTCCCAAAGATTAAATGTTATTTTAAAAGTTTTCCATAAAGCAATGTTAACTAACCTCCTAACATCAAATCAATTAGTGCTGCGTTTAAGGCCACTTCAATTTCTTTTTTAAACAGTTGCTGATAGTTATTGCTAGTTGAAAAGGAGGGTTTATAATGTTATTTTTCTGTTCATGTCATATGATATGATGACAGTACTCCCGGGTTTAGTAACTTCTGGATTAGTCACTGAAATGGAAAAGAGAGGCAATGTTTGCTCTGTGAGTTTTCAAAGGAAAATATATTTGTTAAATATAAATGCAACTAAAAGCCAAACCATTCCCCTCATTTATTTGGCCCTGTGTTTGGGGGTGCAGGGAGGCAGTTCTCTACAGTTATTTTGTCTTGCTTATCCATTTATTCTCCTCCATTTATTATCAGACCTGTGGTTGTGAGTAGGTTCACAACATTTAAATCAATGTTTGTATGCATCATGGTGATTCGTTTTTAACATCCATTTTACCTTTTCACCTGCTGCTAATTTGAATATGAAGTATGATTTGCTATTTTAGTGTTTTGATTTTGTTTTATTTGCCCATTTCCTTTTAACTTGCAAGGTGTTCTTAGGAACGAGCTGGGATCTTTATGCATAGCTTGTCAGTTGGTTCCTTTGATTTATTGCAGCTTATTGTTGGTCATTGGGGGGGGCTAGTCACACTCACTGCTGTGTTAGAGAGCACTGGGGCGCAAACATTCTTTTTGTAAGAATATATAACGTCTTAAATGTACTTACCTGCTGCCCTGCCACACATACATCAACATTGCAAAAGTCAACAAGTAAAAATAAATGCAAGTATTAAGCTGCAAAGTGGATTAATGTAAATGGTGTTCAGATTTGAGTATACAACTGTTGCCTTGCTGCATAATAAAAGCTAAGATTTGTCATCAATGTGTCAAACTGTACTGAGGCACCAAGGAAACATGCCCACTGTCCTTCATTATTTGTTGTCTTTATACCACTTAGCTTTGCTTAATAACAATGCCAATGAAGCCGTTCACAACAACCTAAGGTTTGCCTCGATGCACTACTTACCGGAAGCTTCAAATGATCTAGAATGATCAAAATAAATGGAAACATGTCTACTATACTCCAACTTTCAGAAGAATCCTGTGATTCTGCAGAAAATGTATTATTATTTTCACTCTTCTCTCAAACATGTCAGGCTGACAAGGTTATTTTCACTTGACAGAAGAAAATTATCTTCGGTAATAGATTAATCTACCTCTCTTACTTGTTGGAAAAATTGCAACTGTCAAAATATAAATACTCACCCCACTTGTTTTAATGATGCCTATCACAGTACCAAATAAAAATCTAACTATCCTTCCTAGAAAAATAACTATCTCAAGACCAGCTAAGGCTCCCAATTTCTTCTTCAACTATTTACAAATCAAACACAATACCTTTCTTAAAGGATCTATCAAACCACTTTATCTCATGGATAGACTTGCAACAACTGTATTTGAAAAACATCTCACGTTAAGGTTTACCTTTCCTTAAAACAACCATCATGAAGCTTCCCTGCTCTGAAAAAAGATACAATCTCCATAACTGTGACAGCCCGGTGCAAAATCATAAAGGTCTTTCATTCTACTTCAACACTGTGTAAATACACTCCTATCTGGCAAAACATTGACTTCCAACTTCACAGCACTTATCATATATAGGTTAAAAAAAAGAAGTTTTCAGACATCTTAAGCATCATTACCACAATAGTCATCAATTGGACTTAAAATATCTTATACAAAAACATGGGGTTGGGAGCATGCATTTTCTTGAATACTACCAAATTACTACTCACGAGTCATCTTAGATTGCAGAATCCCTCTATCCCCAGAGTACTGTCTGTGTTATGAACTTGGTTACACAAGGATAAGGACTCAAATGCACGACCCGGGAGCCAAAGGTAAAGTACAATTAAGATACTTTATTTTCACAAAAAAGGTAACAAAAGAAGATCACTCTTAAGAGATGACAAAAAAGGTTCGAGCAAGGCAAAACAGAAAATCACTCACAACGTGAGGAACTAAACTTATAATAAGTTTCAGGAGCCAACATAGGCTTTGAATCAAAACGAGTTGAAGAGCATAGCTCTGTCATGAGGACAGGACAAGACGAACTGTCACTGAACGCTGGGAGACTGGGGAATTTAAACACTCAATAACAAGACACAGGTGAACACAATCAGGGGCGGGGCTGATACTGATGAGGGCGGGAGAACACATGAGGAAAGGGAGTCAAGGGACCTGAAATGAGACGTGACAAACACAAAACAGGAAGTGAAAAACAATACAAAATAAACATGAAACATGATTGACTAGCACTTTTGACGGTGCACAACAGTCTGCTACGACACACTCCAGAAATCAATGTAGTCGACAAGCACAAGAACAGCCAGTTCATTTCTGAGATTGCCACTGACACAGTGGCAATCTCCTTTCAGAAAATATAAACATTGAAGGAAAATCACTGCTTACAACAACAAATCACACACACAATACTTCAGATAGCAACACACATATCAATGTATGACTGTTTATTTTATTTATCTGAATAGGAGTTAGAAGGTTACTTTACCTCCCTTGTAGGGTGAGAAAAAAAAACTACAGACTTCCAAACCATCGTCATCGTGACTGTTCCATGTTATGTTTGTTTATGTATGTCTGGTTATTATGGCTACCTTATTTAGATCCCCTATCATCAGTATACCTACAGTATGAAGCCCATACATCGTCTGAATGACTGTAGGTCTTGGTTTTTGGTTCTATGAGGTTGTGATTATTCTAGAGGTCACAACGGGTCCAGCTTCCAGAAATATTAACATAAAGTATGGGAACATTTATACTGCATGCAATGCATTGCACGGTTCTTTGCCCCAAAATGCAAGAGATACATTGGGCATGTCTGTAAATTGTAGATTTGTGAGCATCCATAGTTTAATTTTCATTCAAATAACTTACGGTGAAAGGTCAAAGGACCCCTGTGAGTATGGCAATGACAATTTTTCGCATATCATACCATATTAGCTCCTGTCTTGTTTGAATCCCCTTAAAAAAGGCACATTTGCTCAGGTTGAATAATGTTTCTGCGGTTTTCACCATTTGCGTTCTCGTATACCTTCATTATAAACGGGGAGTTACAGTAACAACACTGTATCTGCACTTTCTACCTTTATATAGTTCTATATACTACATACATTTCTATAGTCAACAGTTTACATTCTTATGTAGCTTTATGTAGCTCTTTTATCTTCTCTTGCACTTTATATGTCGTAGCTATATTGTACTGCCATGTGGTAAATATTTGTATATGCTGCTCTTGCTCTTTTGCACTTTTTGCATATCATGTATTTTGTTTTTGCTATGTTTGTAAAATGTAAACTTCTTAAATGTTTTATGTGGGACTGCGGATGGAAATTAGCTCAAAACTAAATCTGGCACTGTTACGCTTGACACATTTTTTATGTTTTAAGTGTTAATCACTGTGCATTGTCCCTGCCAATAAACGATCAAATGAAAAAAAGCACATCAAGAATCAAATCAAACATTTATAAAAAAATAATAATTCCAATCTGATTCCTTACATTTAGCAGTTTGTTTATGACGTTAAGGAAATAAACGAAGAACACAAACACATTTGAAAACTCGCATTTCATTTTATTAACACAATGTTGGAGGCCATACTTGTAATTTCATTAATAAGCTGCTCGAATGTTACAACATATTGCTGTCAGCATCACATAAATCCAAAACACTGCAATAGCTGGCAGGATGTCTGACACACACAGACCCAAACACAAAGAAACAGAAGCGTTTTTTAACATTTTTGCCATAATGTATTTGACATTTCTACTTTTACTGTCCTAATTTGGTCTGAAGAAGAAAGCCGGCTGTATCTTATAGCATCTGACATGCAAAGCTGTAATAATGGAACATGTGTTATCCATTCCCATCTGTTTTTTGTTCCGTATAATTTGTAAGTGATCATATTTATGATCAATATCTGCGCAGACACACACATACACACACTAGGCAGTAGGCACACAAGTACACACTCATACATACAGTAACACTTACTGAAGCATTTAATTCAAATCAACTGAATAAGTAGGCAACTGCTACTGATTATCATGCAGCATTCATTTTCATAGGAAGAAATACTAAACATCAATTTTCAAATGATTAAATATCTTACTTGTTCATAATGAGATGGTAGGTAGCTTCACATTTCTGATTCAGGCATTGTATTGCCTATATATAGGGTTCCAGCTAAGATTCTAAAAAGCCTAAAAAGCTTGGTTTACAACTCAAATGATACAATAATCATTCCTGATATGCTAATAGTCCATATCCGTATTTTATTCACTTCACAAACAAGATGTATCTTAGTCTGACCAGCAGTTATTGTGTCTTCAGCTAGTGTTAAACACTTAGTAAAGTGCAATACATAATACAGTATCTTATAAGGACTTTACATACAAAACCTACAACTATATCAGTAGCTAACAGTTCCCTGATTTTATATCGCTTTATTAACAGCAGAAAGCATGGCCATATACAGTGTTTGTGTGCATGTAATGCACACACTCACTCATTCACAGCAGACACACACAGTAGAAGTTTGCAGTAGCTACCAGAAAAAACACAACCGTTCATTATTCAGGTACAGTAATAACAAAAAGCATAGATAGCAATGGTTCAAGTAAAGTTCATTCAACAAGCTGCTCCGTTAGCAAATAATGAGCATGCGTGTGTATGACACAGATAATAGCAGGTATTCACAGTACAATAAGTGAGGCACATATACGGCTTTATGTACCTCCATTCATTAAAAAGCATCACTATGTCTCAAATGCTTGGAATGGTGAGTCATCTGAGCCGGTCAGTGGGTGATTAGCGCTCAGTTTGTCCTCCTGTTGTCACTTCCTGTGAGACATAAAGACAGAGATGGAGTCATATGTGCAGGGTTGAAAATCCTGAAAAAAGGTTAACTGATGATGAATGCTGCCTGTTCAGCACCCAACATTTCCAGTAAGTGACAAGCTGGTGACACATTTAAGCATTTAGCATCCTTCAGTGAGACAAATATGTTCCTCAAGTGTTGGTAGAGTACAAACAATATTGAGCATTAGATATTAGCAACCATCACTGACTAAACTTGGTACAATTTTGACAAAGATAGGTGGATTTGAACAAACCACAGTAATGGTGGGTAAACAATCAATCTTATTATTTATTGAAAAGACCACTCTATCGCCAGGTACCGTAGCAGACTATAGTGTTTAGAGATACCTCTGCAAAAGCCTCATTTCTGGATTTATGTAAGGATTTAATTAATTCCTCTGTTAATTTTATAGTTTAGTAAATTATTAACGTCACTATTTTTCAGAATTTCACAGGATAAGGCAACCCTGTCTCCTAACAATTACGTTCCCACAGAACTAAACTGCATTCTCAATTACATTTAGCGAGAAACGTATTTTCTCCCACATTACGTTTGTTTTGAACGTATCTCAAATACGTTTATATTCTACATATCTTTGCCGTTTATTGTCTTGTTTATAATAATGATAATAGTAATGTATTAATATAATTTTAGAGCAAACGTATTTTCGGGGTGGCGGCTCACTATTGTTCAGTTTACCAAATCCGTTATTATGCTGGTTAATGGGTAAATAATCACAATATTGTTTGTAGTCGTTTCATACTGCATTCTCAATTACGTTTAGCTAGAAATGTATTTTCTCCGCAACAAGTCCTCCAACTCATACGACCAAATAGGTCGATTGTTCAAGCAGCTTATTACGACCTATGATCACGTTTCAAAGTTTTCGACCTCTAGTGCTCCCGTTGATTGCAAATGCTCCGGTGGGTCGTATATTCACAAATAACCCTCTCTGGAAAATCCTAAATTGTAGGATAGTTTGGCCGTTAAAATGATTTTTGATTCGATTTCTAGCGAGAAGTGCATATTGTACTTTTAGAATCCACGTCCAGTGGATGTGTAGGAGCTATAGTTTGATAGATATTACGAAGATTATTTGAGGTCTCGCCAGGAGAACGTCAATATACTACGTCTTTCCCCCTATTAATTTCTATTGACCTGCGTCCATGTAAAGTTAGCGTCAACCCTCACAGGGTGAAAACAGACTTTCCGGTCTTGAAGTTTTCATAGTAAAACCGGAAGTATTCCCTTCACTGTCAAATGATTTTACAGTGAAATCTGCAGTACTCATCAACTAAAAAACATCAGTTTATCCTAATTACACAACTTTGATTGGTTTAAATGGTGTACAATGCTTTTGTGTTTTTCCCATAGATTTTTCCCTTTCGATTCTGAGAGACATATTTCTTTTTTCAGAGGTTTTGACAGGCGAAAACATCTAACTACTACTATAATCCTTAGCTATCGTTGAAGCTCGGTGATTGGATGTTTTAGCCGCAATGCACGTTGGGATATGGTGTTTATGCGATATGAAATCCGAAAACATTAAAAAAAAAATAAGAGTACATACAAAATAGAGGGAAAGTAGAAGGTCAATGATAGAAATATAGAATAGAAAATATCAAGAAGATACTGTAAGTGATCTCTACAATAAAACAGTTTAGTGGAGGACGTCCAAAGATATTAACAGGAGGATGTGCAAAACAGACAAACTAATTAGGCTTTATTTAAATATTAAAGAATACTTTAGGTTAAGGTCTTCTTTTAAATAAGAAAAAAGCTTTGGGGGTATCTACAGATAAATATTAAGCCTCACAAAGTACTTAACATCTAATATTATTGTTTGTTTTGGAACTTGACAATCAACTTTCCCATGAGTGGCCCATGGTGGTGGTGGGGTTATGGTATGGGCCGGCGTATGTTATGGACGACGTTCACAGGCCACTCGATTCACAACATTACCCTAACCCTAACCCTAACCCTACCCCTCACACCAGATACTGACTGGTTTTCGGACCCCCCCAATAAAGCAAAACTGCACGTTTCAGAGTGGCCTTTTATTGTGGCCAGCCTAAGGCACACCTGTGCAATAATCATGCTGTCTAATCAGCATCTTTATATGCCACACCTGTGAGGTGGGATGGATTATCTCGGCAAAGGAGAAGTGCTCACTATCACAGATTTGTTCAGATTTGTGAACAATATTTGAGAGAAATGGTTATTTTGTGCATATAGAAAATGTTTTAGATCTTTGAGTTCATCTCATGAAAAATGGGAGCAAAAACAAAAGTGTTGCGTTTATATTTTTGTTCAGTGTATTTCAAATAAAAACAAAGACATACACTCAGTGGCCACTTTATTAGGTACACCTGTTCAACTGCTCGTTATAGCAAATATCTAATCAGCCAATCACATGACGGCAACTCAAGGCATTTAGGCATGTAAACATGGTAAACACGACCTGGTGAAGTTCAAACAGAGCATCAGAACGGGGAAGAAAGTTGATTTAAGTGACTTTGAACGTGGCATGGTTGTTGGTGCCAGACGGGCTGGTCTGAGTAATTCAGAAACTGCTGATCTAGTGGGATTTTCCCACACAACCGTCTCTAGAGTTTAAAGAGAAAGGTCAGAGAAAGAGAAAATATCCAGTGAGCGACAGTTCTCTGGGCGAAAAGGCCTTGTTGACGCCAGAGGTCAGAGGAGAATGGCCAAACTGGTTAAAGATCATAGCAAGGTGTAGCTAATAAAGTGGGTGGTGAGTGTACATATTAGGGGAATAGAACAGCTACTACACACATACTTACTTGTTACGATGTGGTCCGTATGTGTCCAGCATGAGCGTGCTGGCCTGTTCCAGGTTCCACTGGCAGCGCTGCAGAAGTTCCTCACACTCAGATCTCGACCTCAGGCCAAGACGAAACAGCTGCTCCACCTTCAATACATACAGCAAGAACATGAAATGTAGGAAGGCAGGTAGTATTGACTGCTATTGTTTGAGTATTGAATGATGTCTCTGATTCACACTGTGTTATATGCATTCAGTCCTATGATTCTCATTCTCTCTCAGCATAGAAAGAAAGGAGAGTTACAGTTGAACAGAAGTTCTTATACAGTTCCATTCATCCTCCTATCATGTATGTCCTTGAGCTTTCTCTTACTAACGGAAGTCTATATAACCATTTATTTAATGTATGTTCATTTTACCTAACTGTTGTGTAACTCACGCTGAGTCAGATGGGTTCGTGAGCTAAATGACTGTCGGTCACATTTGCTTAGATTTATGGAGTCAGATCAGTTTCAATATTATTAAACGCAAACATAAAGATTCACAAATGTATTGCAAATGTAATTGTTAGCTTTGCACCACATTGTATTACTAAGTTTTAGGGTACCTGGTGACAACATCTACTCTACAGGTGGGGTTTAGCTTTCAAGGTTAACAAAGTATTTTAAAAACACAAGTGTACCTTTAAAACGTTTACTGCATGGGGGGTGCTCCAGTTGTGACTTTGCAGAGCTGCCTGACACTCTTCCAGCGTGACACCGTGTACTGCTCCTTGGACCTGTCAATAACGGACCTTATAGTCATCAGACCATTTTACCAAAGCCTTTTTTTTTGTAAGCTACACCACATTTACCCATTCACACTGCTCATAATCTAATATCTATTATTTATTCACATACACTCTGACACTGATGGCGAAGTCTTCTGGAGCGTTTTAGGGCCCAATGACACAGGGGTTGCAGTCGAATAGTAAAAAAATCAGCTCCTATCGTCTATTCCTATCCACTATTCCTTGACCTCTGTTTGAAACGTCACGGGGTTAAGGGATAGTGGATAGGAGAATTCAAAAGGACTTAGGAGAAGAGACTGCGGTGCTTTGAGAATCTGACTGCACTTACACTATCGGACATATTTATGATGCGCCATTGGACGTCATAAATGTGCGTCTGCTGTCGGGAAACTACAGTTTTCTATACAGCAGACTACATGGAGGTATAATAAGAACGGCAGACTACTGTAAACCCATCTAGATATTTTGCACCGTGCTCTTATGGTGTTGTTTTATGCTTTATGAACGTGGACAAAAGAGAAACATAATCATCATAACCGAGGTTGGAATTCAAATAAAAAAGGAAAGTGAAACTAATGCTTGTCACCCTCCCCCTCCGGTCCACATTAATACAAATGATCCCAATACGTATGATTGTATGAAAATATCTTAAAATAAATACAAATGTAATTATTATAAAGTGTTAGTCCTTAACCTATCACTGTGTATATCACCATTAAACATGTTTTTAAAAGTTTAAGAAACCCCACACAGCTCAATAAACACTGTGAAATGTTGACTTTATTTGATCATTCCAGTAAAAACTAACGTTCATATTTCTCCTTTTGATTATTATAGTGATGAACGTTTAAAACAAAGCACTTTGGCAAGTTACCACATACATTTTAAAATGCTTAATAAGCACCTTAACTTTCATGATACTAATTTCTCGGTCATAATCGGTTGTTTCCGTGAACGGCCGAATGTTTTGTCACGGTAAATGTTGACCTTCCTTTACGAAAGGAAAAGGAAGGTCAACATTCACCGTGGTATATTGTGTGACAGCATGTTCTCTTTTCCTTTCGTAAAGTAAAGGCCCGGACACACCAAGCCGATTTTGGCCGTCGGTGGGCGTCAGGCCGACGATGAACGTTGACAAGCCCTACTCAGATTGGTGTGTCCCGCACCGTTGTGTCTTTTCAGCCTGCCGACGCCTTTTCGGCCGAAAACCCGCTGATTCAACATGTTGAATCGGCAGGCAGTCGGCAAAATAAATCACTCTAATTGGCTGTTCAGCTAGCGAGCCCATGAGCTTCTCGTTGTAGAGTGAAAATGGAACGCACACGCTATTTGTTGTTTGTTTATATCACGCAGTCTGTTCTTCTTCTCTCGGTTATCACGAAGTCTTTCGTCCGGTTGTTGCCTCTTTTGAATGACGAATACACACTACCGCCGCCTGCTGGTAAGGAGAGTTATTGCCACTCACGCATGCGCAGTTCGTACGTGCATCTTGGCCATCGGCTGAAGTCTTTGCGGTGTGTTCCAGTGCGACACATGGCCAAAACGCAGAGACGCGAGGCGACGCAACAGTCGGGGTCAGTCTGTGTCAGTTATTTGGTGTCAGCTTGGTGTGTCGGGCCTTAAGATCCAGTGTTTCCTAAGCTAAAGGAGGTTATAAAGGACGTTTCAAACCTCCTTTCCTATCATCTAGAGAACTCGAACGGCTCTTATCATGGCTGCCACCGAGGTACTTCCGGGTCATTTCACTCCGTTAGGAAGGTTCCTAAGCTAAACTGACAATTCGACCGCAGCCTTGGACTTATGGACTTGAGGAGCCAGGGGTGGAACTTCTGATCCAGTAATGGACGATGTGCTCTATTTTCTGAGCAGTAGACTCCATACCGCACGATGAAGTTATAATGAATGGAGGATTAAAGTTTAAAGGTATTTAAAGAATAGATAGTGAATAGGTTAATGCCTCCTTCTGATCTCCTTTTCAGAAAGGTAACATGATTCTACAAAGAGGAAACACATAACTCTGCAATAACTCCTATGCCAGATGTGAAGTTGTCTCAGACAAGTCAATGATGACCTGCTTTCCTCACATTATCAGAATTCCTGTTATGTGGTTTACATTTCAATTGAGTTTCCACTTGGGGCAAGGTACAGTGAGATTACAACATCAAGCATGGCTGTGACTGTGTTATTAGGGTTCGATCCACTTCATGTGAGGTAATCAAACCATTTATGATGAAAGTATTTTAGCTAATGGTCTAATATTTAATGAGGCCATATTTAAAGAAGAAGGGAAAAGTCAGAGTGGTAGGTTAAAGCCTAAAGGGTTTTATGTCTATCAGATATCTGGCAGGTCTCTTTGGGTTTAATTATGTGTGTGGTGTTGTAACTAGTTCTATGATTAACTACAACACTAATAGCAAGTGTTAATGAGATGTTGGTATCAATAAGGGATGGACTCACAGTCTGTAATGAAATTATGCCTGTGCCGTTTTGAAGTCAGTTCAATGTTCATGGACAAAAGGGGAGTCCTGCAGTGTTAGAATGAAGGTCATGCCTAAAAGATCATTTTTTACAGAAAGGTTTTTAAATATGTCTACAAAAGGGACTTTTCAAAACATTAGGGCAGATGTTATGTAGTCTCACACAGCTGTATTTGAATAATAAGAAGTTCATAAATCGGTTCAATATTTACAAATCAGTGAAGGAGTTACTACTGTAAGTTAAAAGCGTTTTAAAGCCAAAGTAGCAATGTGCTTGACTAATTGATTAATATGGATCAGGGAATTTTAAATCCAACATGCTGAGGGTGACTCATTTGACTGATTTGTCTGCATGTGGCATTTAAAATAAATGTGCGCATTTTATTTACCTCTCTCTTACCTGTGTGACAGTCTGCTCCTGAAGCATGCTGGGAGCTGCAGTTCGCCCATTGTTGTTGTTGTAGGAGGAGTTTGGTTTGGCTCCGCTGGGATGTTGAATCATTGGTTTGACTGCCGCCATATTAGCTGTTCCATATCTAACACAAAATGGTGACAGTTTTTTTGTTATTATAGATACATTTTATGAAAGGCATGGTTACAGTACTGTACTGTATTAATTTATATAATAAAAAACTGCTTGTTTATTATTGTATATTAACAATTTATACACATGTTTATAATCCATAAATATGTATTTTACAAATATATTGTTTATTTCATACATTATGGATTAACTGGCATTCTGCCTATGAAGATCAGAATATGATGAAAAGCTCAAAATCAGCTGGTAGATTCAAACCTAAGTGAACTCAGAACGAATCCCCCTAGATTAGCAATTATAGCTTATACTGTATGGAGCTAGTTCCAGGATCATTTATTGGCTAAACAAGCTAGTTGGACAGTGTTTGATATCAGAAACACACCTTTCCAGAAAAGCTGGTCGCTCTGGCAACGGAGCCGGAGCAGAGCTCTGGGAGCTGTCAATCAGTGAGGAGAGGCCGCGCCCCTCACGAAAAGCAAGAGGATCCAGTATGGAGCTGGATGAGTAGGATGAACCACTAGCTGCTTGCCGTGAGGAGTGTGATGTGGAGTGAGACGGGGAGGAGTTGGAGGACAGAAGGGGTCCCAGGAGTCCTGATGCCCTGCGAGGGGAGCTTGAGATAGGGGGAGGGGGCAGGGCCATGGGGTAGGAGGACAGCGGGGGCACCAGGGGGAGTGGAGAGGAGGAGCGGGAGCCTGGCTGAGAGAAGGCGTGGTCTCTGGGTGGGATCTGAGGAGGTCTGTCTTCCACATCGCCCATGGAGATGGAGCTGGGGCGTGCCTGGGGGTGGGGGGTGTGGGTAGAGGGGATGCGCTTGGACGGACGCAACGGGGGGACGGGGCTGCGAGGGGGCAGCACGGGACGGTCATCCAGGCAGGAGGGGGCGTAGGTGGGGGACGGAGGGGGCAGGTAGATCTGTCGGTGGGTGCTCGGAGGAGCCAGGGTCATCGGGAGCGGGGAGGAGGGGAGAGAGCGGCCCGTTGACATGGGAACCTGAAGCTTCACCATCACCTACACCCACAAAAAACAGATTAGCACAGTGGTTCTCAAATGGGGGTATGCGGACCCCTAGGGGTACGTTGGAATACTGCAGGGGGTACGTGAGATTTATTTTATGTTAATGAAAAAAAACGTAATTAATGCATTTAAACAAACTACTAATAGTAGATTAACTACTTTCTTCAAAAGTTTACAGTAATTCTGGATAATAAAATGGGAACAATAAACGGGGTGCTCTCTTTTCCTCTCCCTCTCCTGACAGCCGGTCAGTCTCGTGCAGCTCGCTGAACCTGTAATAAGTGACCCGACAGTAAAGAATAAATATATGTATAACTAAACTTTAGCTAGTTCCAGAGGTGGGACCAAGTCATTGTTTTGCAAGTCTGAGTCAAGTCTCAAGTCTTTGCGCTCAAGTCCAAGTCAAGTCTCAAGTCTTTGTTTTGCAAGTCCGAGTGAAGTCTCAAGTCATTGTTTTGCAAGTCCAAGTCAAGTCTCAAGTCAGGATGGGCAAGTTCAAGTCAAGTCAAGTCCTAAACTTTGACAAAACGAGTCATAAACAAGTCATTATGTGTTTTTCACCAAATGTAATGACATCGATCAACAGAATAATACTTAATAATCAAACTGCTCTTTATTAGTCACATTAATAATTTAATAATCCATTTTCTCTCTGCTGGTAAAGTAACGTGTGTTTTTCTATTTGAAGAGGGATCAGTAATGTTAGGCTACCGTGACGGTTTGATTCAGAAGGAGTTAAATTGATAAGATCCCTGATGTTGAGGTAATCAGAATGTTTATTTCCACTGTGTACAACATGGGTCGGCAACAGGCGGCCCGCGGGCCATTGTTGGCCCGCCAGCAATAATATTTGGCCCGTAATTTTGAAAATCAAAAATAAAATATTATTTTGATTTTTTTTTTTTTTTTTTTTTTTACAACATAGGACCGACACATCAGGGTTTCCGTTAGCCGCCGGTCATTATCGGCCGCCGGTCATTATCGGCCGATATTCACTCTTAATAGTTTGATCGGTGCTCTCTATAAAGGCCGATCAGGAGAGCTGGATCTGATCGATATGGACATAAACGCGAGTGAAGTGTAACCGGACCCGAGAGAGAGATCAGATCAGCTGCTGAGTCTGATGGAGGCAGCTCTGCATGATCACCTGAAGCCCCGCCCACTGTTTAGCGAGCTGCATGAGAAACTGACAGGCTGTCAGGAGAGAGAGGGAGGGAGAGGGGAAAAGAGAGCATCCGTTTCTCCCGTGTTATTATTCAAAGTTAATGTAAACTTTTGAATAATGTACTTCATCTACTACAAGTAGTTTGTTTGAATGTAATAATTATGTTTGTTGAATCATTTATAGACAAATGAATCTGAACTTTTCGATCTGTAACGATTATAAACTGAAGCAATATAAAAACGAGCCCCATTAACTGAGTTTTAAACATCAGCATATCCGGTCCTAGTCCGGTGATTACCTGCTAACGGAAACTTTGCTACACCATTCTTATTATTATTATTATTGAAACATGACCGGTAAGTTTCAAATTTGTCCGGTAAAATAAATTCTGTCCCGACATATCCGCTTACATTCATAATGTCAGCGGAGGGAGGGGAAGCGGCGCTGTGGAAGAGCAGAGTGGCGAGGGAGAGCTGTCATCTTCCCTTTACAAGCTTCAAACATGTATTTATCGTGTGATTTTGGAGAAAAAAAATTCATATTCTGAAAGCCAAGACTTTGTTTATTTAAAATCAAACAAAACACCCGATCCCCGAAAAACTATTTTTTTACGCAAATCCACGTTTATTTTTAAATGAGCCGTTGCGGACTGATTTCAATAGAGCGGGTCACATATGGCAAATGTGTGGTTGTGGGGAACCAGGTCAATTCAAGTACTTATTTAACTATTAAATACATTGAGTTTGAGTAAAATACTTGGTTACTGATTAATTTAGGTTATAATATATGAAATTGCAAAGCAAAACTGCTGTAATTGATTTATGTTGTTCTTTGGTATTTTTTTAAAGGTTTTCAACCTGAAAGAATCCTAATGTGTCCTTGAAAAGTTGAAATAAAGAAAAGGAAAAAGGATTCCAGTTGTCCCTCAAGCCTCTCAAATGTGGGCAAACACTCAAATAAATGCCAAAACCCCAGAGAACTTGACAATACTTATAAAAGTATGTTAAATAACACTGCTACCTAGTTAATAACTCTACTTTACTCAGTGGAGGCTCGTCCATTGAGGAAAGGGAGGACCATCCTCCCTACAATTTCAGAGAAAAATAAACTTTGAAGAGAACAATAAATACACCTCAATTTAAAAGATAAGTCTGTTAAAATACAGATAATAGCCTTGGCTTTGGGACTGAAATGGGGCTAGAGAGGACGAGCCTCCCTTTGGGCAGCTCTAGCCAGAGGCTCTGGATTGGGCGCTTATATCACCAGTGAACCAATCAGCGGATCTGACTGCGCATCAGAGTGTTGATGGGGAGGGTCATCAGCGATATCAGAGTTTTTTCTGAACCGCGGAACAGGGGCGCTGCGCCCTCTTACCAAAATCAATTCCTTGAATTAGGCTTTGATTATGTTCTGGCCCGCCATCTTGCGGCTCAGAAAAAATTTGGCCCACGGCCAAACTTACTTGCCTACCCCTGGTGTACAACATGTTATAAGGGAGCACAATCTATCTTTATGCAAGGGATAATGTGCAGCGAGGCGGTCTCTATGGGGAAAAGAACACCTGCATCTAGATCCCTCTGCAGGTGGTACTTTAACTATATGTTAATGCTAATACTTTTCTACTTTTACTTGTAACATTTTGAATGCAGGACTTTTTATTGTACAGGGTTCCTGCAGGTTTCGCCAACTCAAATTTAAGACTTTTTAACACCTTTTTAAGACCACTTTGAATAGAATTTAAGACCTATTTCACGGCAATAAAGTATGAAGGAAAATGTATATAAAGAAGAAATACGTCCCATAATCACTTACAAAGTAAATGTATTCATGTTCAACATAAGAACAATGACTGAACACAACAGCATAACAGTACAGAACTGTGTTAGCGTGTTAGACAAAAAGTGTGTATGTGTGTGTGTGTGTGTGTGTGTGTGTGTGTGTGTGTTAGGGCTGTGCAATTAATCATATTTTAATTGCAATTACGATTTTGGCCTGCCACAATTACGAAAACAACATAATCGGAAAAAAAGATTATTTTGCTTTGCTAGGTTGTGACAGTGCACTACAACATATTTGATCTAATTAATTTTTTAGTAATGTATCATTTTTGTATTGGTTTTTCAGTTGAATTATACGTTCAACTTCAGGGTAATCAACAGTTAAAAAGATACTGTTCAAATTATTATTTGTTTTAAAGTTCAATAAATGGATGTTTTCAAAGTCAATGAATAATCATATTTAATAATCGTGATATTAATTATTGACCAACATAATCTTGATTATTGCCATAATCGAGCAGCCCTAGTGTGTGTGTGTGTGTGTGTGTGTGTGTGTGTGTGTGTGTGTGTGTGTGTGTGTGTGTGTGTGTGTGTGTGTGTGTGTGTGTGTGTGTGTGTGTGTGTGTGTGTGTGTGTGTGTGTGTGTGTGTGTGTGTGTGTGTGTGTGTGTGTGTGTGTGAGAGAGAGTGACAAGAGCTATATTCAGAGCTCTGCTGCCTTGGCTACACTATTTCATCGTTGCTGTTGTATGATTGGTGTTTAGCTACGGTATTTAGCGTCTACAGCACCTCCGCTTTTAGGGTTGACGTAGACCCAAACTTCGCCCGGAGGTCCCCCGGTGTTGTTGCGGGAGCTGCTGCACTAGCTAACGCTGCATTAGCTGCTGCTGCACTAGCTAACGCTACATTAGCAAAACAAACACTAATTTATTTTGCAAAAGATGCAGCGGGCTTCAAACACGTTCCCTCCACTGGTTTCAACCAAGCACTAAATTAGATGTTTTCCAACCAAATACGGTTGAACTTACACTTCCCCATATTTATTTGTAAGTAGATTCGAAGATAGGCTACATGAGCTGAACCTTGGTTGCTAGGTTACTAGCTGGGTGTTCTCCAATAAGGGGCCGGGGGAATCAAAGTTAGTGATTACTGGTTCCATGTTGATTTAATTCAATACAAATTGTTGGGGGGAACTGAAAGGCTATTACCGTACTGGTTACTTTGCAGCCCGGACATTTCCCCCAAAACACATTTAGACGCTATCGCAACATAGAAGTACCTTTCAAATCCGATATTTTTTAAGACCTTCTGAATCATATTTAAGACCTTTTTAAGGCCTTAAATTCTGATTATCAAATGTAAGACTTTTTAAGACTTGTTAAGCCCCCGCGGGAACCCTGATTGTAACTTTTTTTAATTGTCTGAACTTCTCCCACCTCTGACAATAAATCCTGAGTGGTTACCAAAAAAAACCCTGCTCTGAAGGTTATTTTCATTTTACAAATCCTGCACTCAGCTTTGCTTTCTCCAATATCATTGAAAAGCAGCCAGATGATGCTTCTTTTTTCGGTTTTCGCTCATTTCTTGATTTTTTCCGACGCGCTTGCATTTAAATCCGGCTCCCCGTCGCTCTGTGCAGCTGGCCTGTACCACTACACATGCTGTGCCCCCCACCCTTCTTTCACATAATGGTATGATCCTAGTGTGTCCTCGCATATGATTGGCCGCATGGTGGTCCAGCTAAATAAAGACTCGCCCCTGCCTGCAAGGATTCTCAGCAAGAGTAGGAGCGGCTGAAGATTATGCTTTCCCCGACGGGAGTCTGCTCTTCTAACGGCAGCTCGCAATCGGCGTGTTGGAGACCTCTGAATTAAAGTATCAAGTCACCTCAAGTCAGAAGGCTCAAGTCCAAGTCAAGTCCCGAGTCATTGGTGTTCAAGTCCAAGTCGAGTCGCAAGTCTTTTGTGATGTTGTCAAGTCGAGTCTCAAGTCATAAAATGTGTGACTCGAGTCTGACTCGAGTCCAAGTCATGTGACCCGAGTCCACACCTCTGGCTAGTTCCAGAGTAGATGAAATAGCTAAGTGTGTTAGGTCTAACTCTTAGTGTATTTTGCTCCGCTCAACGGTCCGTCACAGCGGCGGAGCTGTGATCATGCAGAGCTGCGTGGTCTCCGTCAGCAGCAGCTGATCTGATCTCTGATCTCTCTCGCGTCCGGTTAGAATTCACTCGCGTTTATGTCCAAATCTATCAGATCTAGCTAGTTCTAGTTAATAATATGACTGCCTGCTTATCAAAGGACCTCAACAATAAGCGTTGCTTGGCAACGGCGTGTGGCCGCAAAGTATAGCATTATGCATATGAGGGGTCAAAATCCCATGCTCATAAAATGCTCATATATCTTTTTCTCTTCATTCCCCACGCCCCTAAATAAATAAATATACTAATTTTAGGAAAAGTAACGAAGTTTGAGCAGTGTGGGTTTTATATTAACAGAGTTACACATATTTCAAAACGCGAAGTGTAATAACTGCAGTGGCCTTCCTGTCACCGAGAATGACAAAGATCCTCAGTGAAGCACAAGCCCATATTGCTCACTAAATTGTAAGTACAACTTATTAAAAAGATCAGTTCAATGCAACTAATGTCGTCTTAGTGTTATTGCATGATGTTAAAATGGGTTTGCCATGAATTTAGTGATGGATTGTAAACATTTGAAATGTAGCATTTAAGTGTTTCTCAGTTACAATGTCGTTGTTTTAATAAATCAGACACTGATGGTGCAGCACTTTACTGTACCTCTTTATATAGGCACATTTTCCCTAAACATTTTTTTTGCGCTGATCAGGGGGTACTTTTTTTTCAAAGGGGATACATAATTGAAAAAAGTTTGAGAACCACTGGATTAGCATGTGTCTGTTTGTGTCCACAAAAACTGAAACAATGTGTCCATTACCTCTCTCTGTAACTCTTGGAAGAGGTCAGCTGACTGCGACTCGCTCCGGCCAACCATACTAATGCTGGCGGTGGGCGTGGTCTCCTCAGTGAATCCCTTGTTAATAGACCGCACCTCCTGGTCCTCTGATTGGTCCTCGAGCTCGGTAGTCACCTCGTCATAAGATGGTTGAGGGAGAGGCCAGTCCAGGATGGACGGAGTGTCCTGTATGAGAAGGAGGGACATTGCAGAATCTGAGAAAAATGTCATAGACAGTGCTAAAGACTTATTAGTCTTTAGCACTGTCTCTACCAACTCTACCAACTAGGGGAAATTTATACATTATAAAAGCCAACCTTGGAACAGAGAATGACTCAATAGTATGTCGTGGCCAGCTTCATACTGTATGTCGAGAAAAAATAACAATCTAGTATTGTTGTTGAATTAACCTTGGCGAACAACATTTGTCATCTACCTAGAACTTGTATGGTTTAAACATCATAGCTCATCAAAAGAACTGGGCAGGACTGGAAGAAGCAATGGCTGTAGAAGTTTTAGATTTACAACAAAAAATCTGCACATTACATATGTGACATATTTATGTAGCAAAAAAGTATGAACAACCAAACTCGTTGAGCTGATGGAAAAATGCTTAAAAGTTAAGCGGAAATATGACTGTGAAGCCCTTAAGTAAGCCACTAAATTACGAATGTGCACATAACCAATCAATGAGTGCAAATCTGTTTCACTGTATCTGCCTTCGGCTCAAGGACAAAAGTTTATTCAAGACTTTTCTTAGTCAAAAGCTGGAACACATCCTTTAGAGAACACAAAACTGTGATCACATAGTGTGAGAAGGTCTATGGCAGGGCTATTCAACTGGCGGCCCGCGGGCCAAATCCGGCCCCTGGGTGATATTTACTGGCCCTTTCAGTATAATGTTAAAAAGTAAAAAAAAAAAAAAAAGTTTAATTAAAAAAAATTTTTTTATTTAATAATTTTTTTTTTTGGACCAGAGTGCCTTTATTCCTGAGAGGGTGTTACATTGAGAGATAGAGGGGAAGACATTGCCTGAAAACTTTGGCGGGCTCGGGTTTCGAACCCACCTACTACCAACTCCTGTCATTTATAGCGTCTCTCGCGGCTCGCGCTGCCCTTCACTACAAGCTCGCGCACTTTCGACGGTTTCGCGCCAATGGAACGATTAATCAAACCTGGTCAGCATAGTTGGATATCAAAATGTCTCTTTCTACGTTAAAAAAACGAAAGGTTGACACCGAAAACCAGCAACTCAACAGCGAGTGGGGAAAGAGAAGTACTTGTGTGTAAATGTCAGTGGGAGGCCCGTGTGTTTAATCTGCAATGAGTGTTTATCGGTGTGTAAAGAGTACAACTTGAGAAGGCATTTTAAGACAGCTCACGCCAACTTTGACGCCACTTTTCCAGCGGGCTCTGATGCTCGCCGCCAGAAGATTTTGGGGCTAACTTCGTGCTATGACCAAAGACGTAGCTCCCTGTTTCGGGCTTGCACTGACCAAGAGAGAGCTACCGCAGCATCCCTACGAGTGGCCTGGATATTAGGCAAAAAGAAAAGGCCTTTTACGGACGCAGAGACAGTCAAAGAGTGTATGCTTGCATCAATTGAGTAAGTGGTAGCAGATGAGAAAATCAGAAAAAGCGTTATTGACTCAATTAAGAACATTCTGATTCCTGACACGTCAACATCAAGGAGAGTGGAGACCCTTGAATCGGACGTTTTTGAGATTCTCTTGGACAAACTGAGAAAGACGGAGGTTATGTCGCTAGCTATTGATGAATCCACTGACAGCAGCGATGTTGCACAGCTGTGCCTCTATGTTAGATTATTTGATGGTGAGTGCTTTCGGGAGGATCTACTTGGATTAATTCCTTTGGATGGACACACGACCGGTGAGGTGATGTTCCACAAAGTGGTTTCGTTTTTCACGGAGCACAAGTTGGGATTGGATCGTATTAACATGCTTGTAACGGATGGGGCCCCTGCGATGTCGGGCCGAACACAGGGACTGTCCGCTAGGCTGGCAGATGTGGCTCCACAGCTGAGATCGCTGTATTGCCTAATCCACCAAAGCCTCCTGTGCGCAAAACTGAGTGGCGAGTTAAAAAACACAATGGACTCTGTCATGGCGATTATTAACTTTATTCGTTGTAACTCCAGTTTACAGCACCGCCTTTTCCACCAGATGTTGTCAGACATGTCAGCTCAATATAATGATTTGCTCATGCACAGTGCCATTAGATGGCTAAGGAAAGGAAACGTCTTGAAACGATTTTGTGAACTTAAGGAGGAGATCATGGCGTTTCTCCGCAATTCAAAACATAAAAAAGCCAACGCCTTTCTGTGTCTGATAGAGAATGATGAGTTTTACGCTGCTGTTTGCTTTTTGAGCGACATTTTCCAACATCTGAACCAACTCAATTTGGAGCTGCAGGGCAGAGATAAAATGGTTACACAACTTGTGGAGAGACTCCATGCGTTTCAAATAAAGCTCACACTTTTTTTTGCGGATTTATGTCCAGGCAAAATGCTCCATTTTCCAACACTGCGCACTGCAGGTTTACAAATCACTGAGGTGATGACTGGATTTACGGACACATTGAAAACCAACTTTGCCGCGAGGTTTGAACATTTCAGTCTCCCGACTGAAGTGATGAGATTTGTGAAGGACCCTTTCTCTGTGAATGTAGAGGGGGAGTTTGCACTGAAAGCAAAGGAGCTGATTGTGACATTAATGAGGCGTCTTTACAACTCGAACTTATTGACATTCAGTCATCAGATGACCTGCGACAGTCATTTCAGCTGGCAGGTTCTGAAAAGTTCTGGACTCATGAAGTCAGCCACGAGAAATTCCCTCATTCAAGGGGTCTTGCACTTTTTGTCCTCACAATGTTTGGCTCGACTTACACGTGCGAATCAGCATTCTCACACATGAAAACTAATAATCGTGCATCCCTCTCCGACCAGCATCTGCATCACTGTATGCGTATTGCCATGACAACGTATACTCCTGACTTCCCTGCTCTTGCTAAATTGAAAAAATGCCAATTCTCTCATTAGATGGCACATATCTGCCAAGTTGGTTGCATACAGTTATCACTATGTTAATCAAAAAAGGTTTGAGTTTTAAAAGGCTGTGTGTTGTGGTTTGGTAATTAATACAAGTCTTTTGACAATTGTTTTTGCTTTTAATTAAGCAATTGATGTGGTATGGCTCACTTGTCTTTATTGTTATTATACCATAATATGCACTGTTGTTTGTGTCTGGCCCTAAATTGCTATTTTGTGTGAATTATTAGATAATTTAATCTAAATCTAATGATGTTGATGGTTATATTAGCTTCACATGTACTGAGTTCTGAACTTGCCATTTATAAAGGCCTTGGGGCTATGTTTGATTTAATTAAACAAAATATATGCACTCCACTATGCTGTTGTAGTCATTTAATTTAATTTCAAACCTTTATTTATGCAGGTGAATCCCACTGAGATCATTGATCTCTTTTTCAAGGGTGACCTGCTGTAGTATTTACTGTATCTGAAGCTCTTAATATGATTGCTCATATTTCAAGTCATTTTTTTCCCGGCCCCTTGCTTTGGATCATTTTCATCAACCGGCCCCCATTCCAAACTACTTGAATAGCCCTGGTCTATGGTATTTGACAAAACTTTAAGATCATGTACTGCTGGAGAAAAATGGCTTTCTGTGTGGGATGGTGTGGGACTGGAAACCAAAGGGAATAAAGGTAGTGGATACACGAGATCAGAGGGGAAAATTATGCGTGTAAAATATAAAAACCTCTCCACGTCCTATGATTGCAGCTGTGAAAAAGTGCTGTATGTGCAGCTTTAGATAATGCAAATCATTCTTTTCCATCAACCTTCCATTCTGTGAAAGGGCGCCAGCAGTAGGAGGTAGGAAGCATGGATACTGTTATGAAATCTGCACACAGCACCACTGCTCTGCGTTCATTCTATTTTGCACAGGTGACCACTCTTGACTTTACAGTGAAAAATGTTTCACTTGGACGACTATTCTAAAAGAGACGTCTTTATAACTGTTGACAGGAAACTGTGAAGTTCATAATGGCTGTGTACCAAGTTTCTAAGCGACTTAGACTGCAAGGATGTCTTCGTTCTGATTTGTGTTCCATTAAATGCCAAATCTTTTGTGAAGACACAATGTAGGCTTGGCATAAAAAACTTGAACCAAGGTAAATTACAGCATCATAGAATCTTATCGCCATCCAAACTGAATCTATACAGGTCCGTTGATTTGAGGATTGCAATATGCTATAGCACTAAATATAATAACTCAATTACAAGACTACACGTTAACATAATAACAAAGTCAAAAGTGTTAAGATCCAAACTTGCAGACTTTTAGCATCTTACTAGCATACTGTTATGTTCACCTGGCGTAACAAATAACATACATGAAGAATATGTAATCTGCCTGCTAACTATCAGTCCTCAGTTTTTAGGTTTTATAATTGTAGAACCTTTCTTGAACCATAAAAAGGGATTAAAACATTTGTTACGTCACATTGTTAAGTCTATGGGCCGAGTGGGTTCTTGAGGGCGGGGCCAGGGGGACAAAACACAATATTAAATCAGCCGAATACTATAAGTGTGCAACTCGATTTTGACAGGAAAGCAAATGGAGACTTCTAGAATTGTGTGAGTAACATTCTGTTTTTAGACTTCTCTGTTTCAGTGTGTATACTCTGTATCAATGCTCTGTAGTTGATCTGACTGAAATTGTGATTTTAAATCTCAAAACCGCTACAGTATCTGTCAGGCAGAAACTTGGGACAAGTAATTTGACTGAAACCTTAAAACTGAACTAACTGACTGCTAGAGTTAACTTTGATTTAAACATTTGTAGAATACTAAGAGTTTATTGAGTAGGTGTAACTGTATTAATTGTTAAACTCATAACTTTATAACTTAGGGTTTAATGTAATTGTAAAACCATTGGGCCACTTAAAATACAATAACAAGTCAGGAGGGAGCCAGTCTAGATTTCCTTTTGAGGGCCACCAGCTGCAGAGAGTTAACTAATTAAAGGGACGTTGCCCCACAGCTGTGAGAACTCAGCAATCAGGTGTCCATTTTAGGTAGCACTTTCCTGGAGCGTCAGCTTCAGCGTCAGACAGGCTAAGACTGACAAAGACATTGGAGTCCTGCGGGAGTAAGACTGACAAAGACATTGGAGTCCTGCGGGAGTCACGAGGGAGGCAAAGAGGAGGCAAATCCTACTTTGATTGAGCTAAAGTATCGCTGGTGTTTTATTTTATTTGGTTGTTTAGCCCCTCATGCTATAATCATGTGTATTTTCTCCATTCCTGTTTATGTGTCTTCTCGCAATTATCACTGGCCCCGTGTATCTCGTAATCGACATCAGGAAGATACGTCCCCAGCTGACACAGAAAGCGACTCAGGTTCTGGTCCAGGCTCTCTTCATCTCACGCCTAGACTACTACAACTCCCTCCTGGCTGGTCTACCTGCATGTGCCATCCGACCTCTGCAGCTCATCCAGAATGCAGCGGCTCGTCTGGTCTTCAACCTTCCTAAATTCTCCCACATCACTCCGCTCCTCCGCTCCCTTCACTGGCTTCCGATAACTGCTAGAATCCACTTCAAGACACTGGTACTTGCTTACCATACTGCGAATGGATCTGGCCCTTCCTACATCCAGGACATGGTTAAACCGTACACCCCAGCACGTGCACTCCGCTCTGCATCAACCAAACGGCTCGCTGCACCCTCGCTGCGAAGGGGACCCAAGTTCCCATCAGCAAAAACACGTGGGTTTGCTATCCTGGCTCCAAAATGGTGGAATGAGCTCCCCATTGACATCAGGACAGCAGATAGCTTACACACCTTCCGGCGCAGACTGAAAACTCATCTCTTTCGACTCCACTTCGAGTGATAGAACTATTAACAAAGCACTTATATACTAATAAAGGGCTGGCTTATCTACAGCCAGTTGAGTAGCACTTGAAATGTTTTTGCTCTATGAAGCCTGATGTACTTATATGATTCTGTTTTCTTCAAGTTTGTATTTTGTTGGTCGAACGCACTTATTGTAAGTCGCTTTGGATAAAAGCATCAGCTAAATGCAATGTAATGTAATGTAATGTAAACCCAGAAGCTAGAAAACTGTTATGGTTTAAAATGAATCACATATATAAATATTTCACATCCTAACTACTTTCATTCACTAACAGACAGTACCTTGAGGGTGTCCTCATCCGGCTGCCGCATATCAGCAAGTGGCGAGGGCGTGGTGGAGCTGAAGCTGTCATCAGTGAAGTCGATGAGCGATACTTCACTTTTGGCCGAGCGCACACTGGACCCCTCCCACGGTCTCAGCTTCAGTCCCAGGGACACTCCGAGCTTCCTCAGGCCAGAAGAAGTGCTGGTGTCTTCTTCGTCATCGTAATCGTCGATCACAGAGTCGTAGAATGGCTCTGGATGCACATTCAAGCACCAGTCAGGAAACACAAGGATGTATTTAAATAAAAAATGTTTGATTGTAAACAGTTGCTGAGGAACACTTACTCTTCAGCAGGACAGCAGGTTGAGGCGGACGAGGAGGAGGTTGCTCTGATAAAGAGAGTTTTAGATATTAGTGTATATTCACATAGTGCCTTAAAATGAATAAGAATTATGAGGTGATATTTGTGAAGTAGGACCATTGTAAGCTAGTTACAAGGAGTCCATGTAAAAATACTGTTAGAAAATACTTAGTAAAAGTCCAGTTAATGCTCAAAACCTCAAAAAGTAACATTGAGGAGTAACATTACTGATGCATTAATGTGTTTCTTGCATTTCATTTACTCTTTTTACCTCTACCAGTTTAATCTACATCACTGCATCATATTCTATAATATAATCACATATTTGTAACTTCACTTTTGTGTGATATCCATGTATATCTTCCAAGTCAAGGTTTCATGTGCTTTTTGACAATATATTTTAAGGCTTATCCAAAATAAGCTTTAATAATTAGATGTAGGAGATGTTTCTCAATCTATATAGATACACTTAATGGTCTTAAGTGATCAAATGTGGACATACATGAATTTTTCTTAAAGAATATAAATAAATAGAGTTGCATACAACATTGAATATACCACATCTAATGCATAGTAAAGCACAGCACTTGATTAAATGTACTTGAGTATGTGTACTTAACGTGCCACTAAATATATGTTAAAAAGGTTTGGATAAATGTACTCTTTGCACGGTTGGGGAGTTTGGTCGGCCTTGCGATGCCCGAGTCCATTCCAAGGACGTCAGGAGGGTCCATGGGGTTCCCCAAATACAGACTGAAAGAGAGAAGAGACGTCAATCAGATTTAATGGAATAAACCTGTGGCTGCAAATTAATTCAACATTAGTTTATAAGACAACATTTTTTAACTGAACATGTTATTTATTTTCAGCTGTCCTTTATGTTTGCTATAGTCAATAAGTACTTTTTTCGTGGATACACTTTGCTGGCAGTAAAAATGCTTGAGTTTTTTTATTTTTCTATTATTGCAGCAGATGTGAGTTGTTCTGAATTTCAAGCATGTTCCTATAAAAGCTTAACAAGTGCATCATCTGTTGGTAAACTGACGCAATGCTGCACTCCAGTGGAGACGGCAATGATAGCAGTTCTACAGAATCACATACACATGGTTCGAGCTTAGCATAGCATAGCATTTAGTGATAACTGTTTGTAGTTCAACATTGTCCACTCTATCAATTCAAAATGGTTTTCATGATCTAGATGAGTAGTTCAATATAGGTCGAGGAGGGTAAAATGATGAATAAAGGAATAACAAAGGAACCATTGGTGACTTTTACACAACATGTTATTTAATATAACAACAATTCTTATTACGTTTTTCTCACAAAAATATTGCCATTCAAGCCTTTGAAACATTTATATAACCAGATTGTTTTTCTACTAGTGTTGAACCCTAAATAAAACCATTAATCTATTAATTGATTGTATTATTTCATATTTTGTGTGGATGCAACTGAAGTTAATATGCGTGTATTATTAACCTGTCTATGCGGTCTGCATGTCCCCAGCTCCTGTGAGGGTCCGTGTCTCCGTGCCCCGTGTGGATGAAGGAGTGTTTGAGCGGTTTGCTGATGTCGTGGACGGACGTACCGGCGACTGATGTCACCACGTGACGAGGAAACTGACCGATACGCAGCGTGCCCCTGTTCTGTCCTCTCCACCAGTAATGCTCTGCCCTGAAAACACATATAAGGACATAATAAGGAGGTCTTTTCTGTTTACCACATGACTGGAATCTGAGTCCTCATATACAATGTAATTCAAAAAGAATGGGACTTTCCTGAGTGGAGCAGCTTGTCTAAATCACATGAATGTAAATGACGGCAAATCAATAATAATTGTTTACTTGTGGGTTTTGATTTGGGCATCAATACCCACACAGTATATTTTATAAAATGAGCCATTAACTGCACAGCATTACATAAATGCTCAATAAAGCAAGGAATTCAATATCAACAAAAGATGCATTTGTAGACTTGGAGTAATAACCTTCATTCCAATACGCACTGACACACATAAGCATGACTTTCCAAACCAGTAATTGTGTTAAAATACTGATCTGCTAATGAGAATTAAATGACATTCTTGAAGGTACAGCCATGTGAAATATAACACACTGACCTTCCCTCTATCATGGTGATGACATCGTTCATTTTAATTTGGAGCTTGTCTTCCTCCTCAAAGTCCTGGAGCGCTTTCATATCTGTCGGCATTGTCTGCGGAACACACACACACTTACAGTTAGAGGAAAAAGAGCTACAAACGTCTGATGATGTATTACTGTCATCAGCAGGATCACAAGATACAAACATGTCCTGTCATTCTTTTTAAATGGTGATTTATTTATTTTCTTCTATTGTCCTTTATTTGTCTGCTGCATCACTTTGGTTTCCAACTACTTTTGGAGCTAAAGAAACACATTTAGTGGAAATATGAGATGAAATAACATTCTTTAAGCTTTTAATGTTCTTTGTATATTTAAATTTGGTGTAAATACTTGTCTTTAGTATTCTTTTTTTATGCTAAATTGTTTCTTAAAAATACATGTTTTTTTATTATCCTTATACCTTTCATTTTGTACCTACTATTGCAACTTATTTTCTTAGATTGTTTATGTTCGCACCACCAGATACCAAAGAAAAGTCCTTGTATGTGTAACTGTACCTGGCCATAAACTTGATTCTGATTCTGATTAGACTAATTAACTCTCTAATTTGAAATATATACAACTCATTAGAGGTACTGTAAAAAGTAATGTGGTGTAAATAGATTAAAGTAATTTAGTATAATAATGTCAGCTACTAAGCCATCCTCTCATCTGCAAACCAAAACAAATAATACAAGTGGTAGGACATGCGTAATAGCTGAAAAGCCTATGTATGTGTTCTGGTAAAGCGAGCTGACT